>NC_141696.1:131984763-133184763 GCF_964263255.1 Lissotriton vulgaris | reverse complement strand
CCCTTCAGAGTTCAATCTAGACATTGTCTATCTTCTGGAATGCAGGGATGGAGATTTGAATGTATAAGGCTCTCAAATGCAATTTTATTGAGTATCTCATGTATGACTGTATCATTCAACCATATTACAACATGCAAAGACTGCACTGCTACAGGTTCATAAAATGAAAAATAAAGGTTTTATTGAAAGTGTCATGCTGTAATTGAACTTTATTGGGTAGCCTTTTCAAAACGGAAGTTTTTTGTCTACCCTGAGCATATTTTGTATCTTGTCATTTCATCTTGCAAATGTTTCAAGCTCTATTAATGAAATAGACTTTGTGACATCTATGCTGTGTCTAAAGAAGTGTGAGGCTTGCAGTTATAACATAATAAACACAATACATTGTTTTCAAGTAGACAGGTTTCAGCTTGCTGTAGGACTAATTGTGTTTTTTCATGAATTTCCACTCATAGCTTAACACACACCTAAAATGCTGCATGGGAAAACATCCTCTTCAGCTCTGCCTGCTTTCATTTGCTGGCAGATGTGCAATGTGTTTCTCATTGCTTTTAAGACTTATCCTATGACAGCTCTTACTTCTTTTCCCCACCAAGTTCCTGCCAACTGTCCTCTTAGGCATCCTCATATTTGACCTTTTTACTTAGGCAATCTCCTGCTTGCCTGTTTGTCGAGATCCATGTGACTTGGATAACACAACTGCTATCTCTGAATATTTTTTATCTGGTGATGCATTCACAGCATACACTGTTTGGTTGGATGTGTTAAGCACAGCACCGTAGCTTCAACCAACAATACATTTTAATTAATGTTGAGTGGCAATGTTTCTTCTACCTGAATGTATACATCATTTACATTCTTGCCAAATTAGTTCATGATATCTCACTTAAAACAAGTCAGTTGTAATTACCCTTATGGAAGCTCATTTAAATTTCATTTGAAGAATGTTCCTTCCTCACTACTGAAATTCTGAAATACTTCAAAGGTACGTCACAACAAAATAGTTGTGAATTGGGTCATATATATATAATTTATTCCTGAGAAAACATTGTATACACAGATTCCAGAGACAAATATTGTACACAGTCTTTGAACTTTAATACAGCTTAGTTAGAAATGGGGTCTCCATTTTGCAGAGGTATGCATCCTGTCCAAGTAGAAACCACCACTCTAGTCAGGATAAGTCAGTTACACTGCCTGAATTCAATCAATTAATGAATCAATCAATCAATCAAAAGCACTTTATTTGGTATCTGCATAAAACCATAAAAGTATTCTAAAACCATTCATAGTATGAAAAGTGAAGTGATACATCATATTTTTAGAAAAATCACATGAATAACAAGTCTCACATGAAAGTCTCATGCAATGCATAATAAAATATTATGAAGTGCATATGCAATAAATAATTTGAGGTAAAGAGCAGAAAGGAAAATGAACACAAGGTCCCTAACTAAACTGTGATTGATTGATCACTCCATAAATTAACGTGTGCTCACCCACTGGTAGCTTGGCACAGAGCAGGCAACCTTAACTTAAGAGGAAATGTGTAAAGTATTTGTGCAACATTTATTACAATAAAACAGGGAAAAACACCACAATTAAATGTTACACACCTTGCTAGAAAAATAGAGCTTAATGTATTGAACAAAACAAGACCAAAATCCAATAAATACAGCCTTCTTCATGAATTTTTAAACATTATCTTGAAATCAAGTGCTTAAAAGTCAATAGCGCTAAGGGGTTTCTTCCAGTCATGGTGGACCGCGTCAAATCTGAAAGTCAAGCCGATCACGAAGGAGTGAGGGTCCAATACAAAAGTCACACAGGCCCCTGCTGAAAAAGTACCTTCTCAGACAACAAGTGTTGACGCCGAGGAGAGGCTGCGAGGCATGAAGGAGGTGATGCATTGGCACTGAATTGTGAAATCGGTTTACTGCATGGTTATCAAATTCCGGTGGTGAAGGTCATGCTTCGTCGTCGAGCTGTGCTGGAGGTCTCAAGTTGTCATCGAGCCTCAGCGATAAAGGTGCTTGTAGGAAAGTAGGATCTGCTTTTGTGGTTTTTCCCCAATTTCTGACTGGTGCTAGGATGTTTCTGACTAGTTTGACTGGGATCCTGCTAATCAGGACTCCAGTTTCTCTGCTTTCGCCCCTAAGTTGTTATGTCCAGTACGTAGGTACATCCTAGATTGGATACTCAGGTACTCTTATCAGTCCCTATTATATGGTAATAAGGTACCCAGGGCATAGGTACCTCAGAGTTCGCCCATGGGCTGAAGTATGTATTATGCCACCCTTGGGAGACCATTCAAATTGTAACTACAAACCTGCCATTGCAGCCTGTGTAAGCTGGTGATAGCACCACTTATGAAAGTTATGGTGTTGCTATATCTAGTGTCACTGCACTATTACATCTATAAGTCACCCCTATAGCAGGCCTTTGCAATCCTGAAGGCAGGGTGCTTGGTTCTAAGTGTGAGGTTGCCCCTGCAGGAGCAGGACAACTCTACAGCCTATGGAGTCAATTCTCCTGGGTTGTAAGTGAAGCAGACTTATACCATATAGAGGGGCACCACGTAATTACACGATGACCATCTCGAAATTGGCTGCAACGAATCCGATCATGTTTGTTGTCAACCATGTTGCAATCATACCTGTAAACAACGTGGGAGGTAGGATTCCAAGCACTGTAAAGGCCCTCTGTTAGGCTCTCAGAGCTGTCGGTGCCAGTCTTCTGGACCCGGTGTTATGGCTGGATTTTCTGAGTAGGTGGGATCAGCCCCTAGGGGCCCCTCCAACCCAGCCAGAACGTAATCACATCCCTCCTCAGGACCAACTATCCAGGCACCTGGTACCTACCTGAAGATGGGGAACTCGCAATATACAAGCTCATATTATTAAAAACACCACTAAATCTATAGGGATACTAAGAATACTCACTGATTACTAGGGATATCCATACCCTACACCACACTTATATTCACATCAGTTGGTCTCGCGGCCACCCTGACCCAGACCGGTCTACCCTAGGGCAGATATGACACACAATCCGGTGCGTCTACACATGGGCCTGCAGAACCCAATGCTCCCTTTTCCAAACTGTTTGCAATCCTGCAAAACTACACGCTAGTTCAACCTCCTAGCGCTCTCACTTATTCAAGCCACAATCCTGTGGGTATCGGCACTGGTAATCCTCCCCAGTGTTCTCACTAACGCCGCATATCAACGACGACCACATTCCTATGAACACCTTTATATATATATATATATTGGGAAGTCTCTTCACTAAGGGTCTGCTACTACAATAATATTATGGGATGGTGTACTAACTTAGTCCCTTAGTTGCAAGTCTCCTCTCTCCCTCACTATTACTTACCTGATCAGGGGTAGCATCTGTTCAAACAGCAATACCTACCAGGAAAGATTACCCTCACTGTATGGGGACAAAGATATACACACTATGTGATTGAGTTATTTCTTGATTTAAGCGCTCCTACTCCCTTCTGATCCATCAGTGGCTCAACAGCAACTGGCTAGAAGCCAGGATAACTTCATCATAAAAGAACTCATGCACACTAATTCACTAATTAATGGGGGTCATTTATTAGTACAATATAAACCTTTACACAGAACTGACAAAGACTATAGGTAGAACACACCGCTGAAAGAGAAAAGATTAAACATAACACTCCGCTGAAAGGGAAAGGATTAGTTGGACATCCTAGGGAATAAGAACAAGATTAAGGTGTTGTAAGTGTAACTAATTCAGACTACCTCACCTATTAGAAGGAAGATTTCTCTCTCTGCCTCTGGTGGGATTAGGGCTCTCTCTCTGCCTCTGGTGGGATTAGGGCTCTCTCTGTCTCTCCCTCCTTCACCACATCACCACGCCTCTGGTTCAGTTGCTCCAGCTGACAGCCTTCTTTGATGCTCTCTGCACTGCTTTCTCTCTCCTCATCTTCAGCAATCGTCTGCCTTCTTTCTCCATTTAAGAACTGCACTCTATTCTGCAGCTCCAGCAGACATCCTCTCTCTCTCTGCAAGCTGTTCTGAGCTCCAAGCTGAACTGAGCTCCCAGCTGTTCTGTGCTCCAAGCTGTTCTGAGCACCACGCTGAACTGCACACCACGCTGGACTGAACTCCAAACTGAACTGAACACTCCTCATCTCCTGTAGCTCACTAATATGGAAGCTTGTCCTTTCATGGAAAGTTACGGCCAGTAACCTGCCGCCCACCAAATTCTTGTACCTCCCCGTACCAAGGACACGTTCCCAGCTGGCCAGCCTGAAGTTGTGTCTTCGGAGTGGAGAAAAATACATTCCTTCGATAGGGGCCAGCCCGAGCCGGTTCTCTCCAAGCGAACAACAGCCTTAACTATAAACTTTGCCTTTGCCCTGAAAAGCCTCTCAGCTTCATCAAGATGGAGTCCCTCTAGCTCTAGGCCTGTAGGCCTGAAAGGGGTGAAATGCTCCTTAGCTCTGTCAGAATACCTACATAAACCATACCAATGTGTCTAATATGTCAAAGCCAATAGGCAATAAACAGGTTAAAGTCAAGAATAAAGGCATATTAAGCAGCTATCCTCTTCTAGGTCTGGAAAAAGGGCTTAAAAGGGCCAACACAGGCTAAGAATACCTATACTAGATGTGAGCAAGATTAATGATCTATATCACTGCTAAATAAAGCCAAAAACTCTGCCATTTCACCCGGACAGCACAAAATTGCTGCTGCCGACCAGAGACACGACTCTTCCCTAATGCTGCTGAGCCAAACTTGAGCAGGGGAAGGCAGAACAATAGATATCCTCTCACAGGGAGGTGTGGCCACCTCCCAGACAGGATTTAGTGTGTTGGGGTCTGGTTGGTGCTCTTCCCAGTGCCACTCAGTCTGTATAAGGGCACCTTTTGGTGCCCTCCTTGCATAGCCAAGTTCAAACCAGCTGAGGGAGCCATTGGCTCCCACTCTGGAATAAAACTGGACAAAGAGCATGGGAGTATCCTTCCCACTGTCTAAACCCTGCCCTGGGAGGGAACCATGAATCGTCCCAACCCTTTCCTTAGGGTATTTAAGGGCTTACCTGGGTGTAGGTCCCTAGATTTATCGTGAGACACAATTCATTTCAGACTCCACTTCAACTTCTACCGTCGGGGCACTCTGGACTTCGTTTAGGCTTAGGCACAACATTTAGGGATCAAGACTCACTGAGGATTGTTCAGTGAGTTCCTTTGCAGATATGTCAAGCAGAGTAGTATTCCATTATTTATCTGAACTTCATCTTTATGCTTTGATACATATTACATAATTTTGTTCAGAGGCAATGTAGGTTTTACTTAAACTTCTCAATCCATTATCAGCAGGCGGTAATGAGTGGGTTTTACTTGTTTGTTCAAACAAATATGTGCTTGGCTAGCATGCACAGGGGGCATCATACTGTGAGTACAGGCACATGGATTTTATTGCAGAGGTAACTGTATTATACACAAATATCAGGAAGCACAACTTTATCATCTAAAATCTCTATTTATAGGGCTAAAAATATGATTTTTTTTTAACTTTTGGGACAAATGTTAAACTACCAGCTACAAACTACATTGTTTTCTTCATCCTGTACTTTGTCAAATGTGTCAGATGTTAAGAAATAACAAAATGTCTCCCACTTTCTGAAATATTTCTTTTCTAATGGACCATGAAAAGGAATTACTATACTTTTGTCGATGCAGACTTCTTTTCTTGATGTATATATACACTGCATTTACATTTCTTGCTACTAAATTGCATTGGTTGCTCATATGTAATGAGCTAGACCTCACTAATAGTACTTTCTGTATGGAAATCACACACCCGCAATAATACAAGGTGCATGATATTTAAGATATTGAAGCAGGGTGAGAATTATGTGTTGATACTTCATTAAATGTTGCAAGCTAGATATTCTTCTCACTTTCTCCTCTCTATTCTATATTCTCTGCTCAGATTCAAGCAGGTATGTTCTTTTTTACTCTTTTTGCTCAACAATGTATAATAGGTTGGCTCTGAATTTGTCCATTTAAAATTACATTTTGAACTCATGAGCTTTGATTTGAAATGTGTTTTTTTCATGAAACATTGCTTTCCAGTGAATAATCTTAGTGAATCAATGTTACCCACATATTACTATTGGTACAGAAACACCAGGGCACAAACACATTTCTAGTTTGTGATTGCAGAGTAGCTCAATTCAGTGAATCCGACTAGCTGGGAAGGAAGCGCTACATTTCTAGCTTACAATATGCTTATTCGTATAATTGGGTCCCCGGGGTTCAATGAGTCTCAGGGAAGGAGACCTAACACAGCATATTTTTTTTAAAAGGGATGTAATACCAGTAGTAGAAAAAGTATGCAAAGTGTCATTAGCCATAAGCCATGAATTTTGGATGGCACTTGAAAAATTGGCCTCTTTAGGTATCATTGAGGCCATGGAAATTTCCGCTCTCCATGTATGGTGGACAAATCTGTAGGCTTGTGCGTTCACCTGTGAGATATTAACTCCAGCATATAGGTCGACAATTAACTCTTACCGAACATCAACAAGGTGTTGTGCATCTTCAAAGATGCTGCTGTGCACAACTCTCTTGATAAATCAGCAGCAACTCATTAAATTGAGCTACATAGGAATCTAGGCATCTGATGTACTCCATGACTCCAGAGAGCCTTTTGGCCTGTAGTCCGTCTCATCCGTAAAACAATAAGGATTGTGGCGTTGATGGAAATTGCGGGGTTAGACTGCTTCCAAGATGACATATTAGTATATGTAAAGACCAAAGTGGAACATAATGAGTGATTTTGATCTGTCCTGGGTGATTTCAAGACTGATCTTGAAAAAAGACATATCCAAATATATTCAGACTGGGGTGGACTACAGGGATGACCATGTGTCAGCCAGGGGAGTTCAGCGAAAGGTGAGCATTTTGAGTGTAATTACACGTGACTCTGCTCCCAAAGATTAACACAAACTGAGATGCGTTTTTAGGAAATTGAATATTATACCCTATTCGTTTTGAAGTTTGTCAGCAAGAACTATCTATGGAATAAAATGTGTGACACTGTTTTTTTAAAAATTAGGTGAAACATAGGTAATGCTCAGTATTCCAATAAAGATTTGAGTATATTGCAGGTGCAATAAACTTTGTTTGTGACTGCCTAGCTAGTGTGCCACTAAGTAATAGTTTGAATGAAAATGTCAATGAAGATGAACATGTGAAAATGCTATGCATAGAAAGGCAAGTAAAATCAGTGTTGAGTGGAGCATTGAGTGAGAGGAGTGAAGAGAATGTCAGTAGTGTGATGTTTTAATGCAACATTTGAATGAATATGTCATCAGATTATGCACTTTAATGAAAGGATTAGCGGACGAACTGACACTATTTAGAAGTGTGGCCCATGAAGTTATGGGTGATTAAGGTTTCTATAATGCACTGGATTGCTGGTGGTGCCACGGAAGCTATGTGACGAGGTGCTATGAGTTGTAAATAGAGGTCATGGCAGTATCTGGGCCATGAAATTCGGGATAAGAGAAAATTATAGGAGGTCTTGTATCGACAAGGCAGTTGAATAATATGTAAGGGAGTGTGAGGTGTACATATTTAGTAAACCGACTGTGCTGTTGCCTGCTTTGCCCATAACAGCGGCGGAAAGGCAGTGAAGAAACCGGCTTGTGACATTTCTGCCTCCTTTGGCGTGCTGTGAAGTGCACACAATTTTGCTTCCGGTCCCAATAGATTACATGTGAAAAAAGGTCAGAAATCAAATTCATGCAGAATGAGAATACATGTGCTCTGGTTACTCTTCTGGGAGAGGTCTTTGTCAGTGTTATGTTCCTGAAGGTCCGCCCCCGATGTCCGGAGGGACGGACAAGTTGGTCATGTGACCGCCCTATAATAAAAAGAGGTCGAGCACGTGCGAGGGCGTTCAGATAGAGACGCGCCGACCGAGCAAGCAACTTTATTCCCAGTGTCTGGCTGAGTTTATTCTAGGGCCACGTGTTAGGCCTAGTCAGGATTAGATGCCCCTTGAGTGTAGGTCCCAGAGACATCTCCCTAGGGCTATCCTGATCCCCCATCACCCGACACAACAATTGGCGACGAGGGTGGTTTGTCGATCCCCCGCTCGGGGTGCGTGTGTGTGTCCCTCTTGGGGTGAGGCGGCTGCGGGCACTCCCACGTGTCCGCGGTGCTCGTGCCTTGCCACCACACACCCCCCACTCTGCTTGCCTGGTGGAAAGACTCCGATCACTGGCTCTCATCAGGTGAGCGGCGCTGGCTTGCATCTTCCTGCGGCGCACAGGAGTCTGATTGGTCGCGCGAGGTGCTCCCTCCGTGGACCCCCCACGCCTAGTGCCACACCGCGCTGGGCTGCACGGGTGTAAACCGCACAAAGGTACGCCTGGCCAGGCGCTCCGGTTGCCGCCGGATCATCTCCCGGCTGCCCAAGGACATCCTCCCAAGCGTCTAAGGCGATGGCTAACATTCCGCCCATTGAGCCGTTTGTGGTGGAGGGTGCGCCCTCCACTCTCGCACCGAAGTGGAAAGAATGGGTGGACAGGCTCTTCATATTCTTCGAGGCCACCAAGGTCCATAAGGAGCAGAAACGTGCCATGATTCTCCATCTTGGTGGCAAGGACATTCATTCCATTGCCCGCACCCTTACGGAAGCAACTCCCAAAACCCACCACACACTAATAAACGCACTCAATGCGCACTTCGAACCAATGGCCAACCAAGACTATGAACGATTCATTTTCAGACAAGCGCGGCAACTGCCAGATGAATCGCTGGACGCTTACCACTCCCGACTAAAGAAATTGGCACTAACGTGTGGATTTCAGGATGTCACGGAGGAAATCAGAGGCCAGATAATTCAGGGTTGCGCCTCTGCTAAACTACGCGAGAGAATACTGGAGGAGTCGGGGAAACCCCTCCCAGACATTCTCACGCTGGGCCGCACAAAGGAGCTGTCCAAGGCCAGGGCAGCCCACATGGAAGCAGCTCTACAGGCCAATGTGAAAGTGGAACCGGTTAACAAACTACAAGTCCACCCACAGCCCAAATGGGTGAAGCGAACAACAACTCCGCAGGGCGGAGCTTCGGCGCAGTCATGTGGGTACTGTGGAGGCCCGAGACACCCGGCGCCAGAATGCCCAGCACGGGGCAAGATATGCTCTGGGTGCGGAAAAATGAACCATTTTGAAAAGGTGTGCCGGTCCAAAAGGTTCAGCAAGCCCCGACAGACAATACATACGGTGGCGGAGCCTGAAGGCGCGGAAGGAGGACCCAGCAACAGTGATATGGACGACGACGAGGAGGAGCGGTCCGTACATAAGGTGCACATGATCGGCACGGCCACCCGACGCACCAGGACACTACCACAGTGTGCGATACAAGTGGCTGATCAGGACATCATGGCAACTGTGGACACGGGCGCCTCGATAAATCTCATGAGTGCGTCCCTCTACGGAGACATGGCTACCCCTCCCAGCCTCCGCTCCACTCCGATCACCGTTTTTGCCTACGGTCAGGACGTTCCCCTCCGCATTCGGGGAAAGTTTAAAGCAGCAGTCCGGCACGGAGACAAGATCACGCGTGCCAACATCTTCGTGTCGGAAGAAGGTCAAGGCATGCTCCTGAGCTGTCGGACGGCAGAAGACTTGGGAGTGGTCTCTTTTGCGTTTGGGGTGCATGAGGAATCGGTGCAACAACTGATTGCAGACTTTTCTGACCTGTTTGAAGGGATTGGCTGTTTCAAGGGTCGGGAAATACACCTGCATGTGGACCCCACCATTCAACCGGTGGCCCTGCGGCACCGGCGGGTTGCGTTTCATTTGAGGCCACTGGTCGAGGAAGAACTACAGAAGCTGGAAGCAGCGGGCATCATTGAGAAGGTGTCCGGACCCACCCCCTGGGTATCACCCATCGTGGTCACAAGGAAACCAAAACAGCCTGGAGCGGTCTGGATATGCGTGGACATGCGCCTCCCCAATGCGGCCATCAAAAGGGAACGACACATCACCCCTACGATCGACGACCTGATCGGAGAGATGGCCGGGGCCCGGTGGTTCTCCAAGTTGGATCTCCGGGCGGGGTACCATCAGCTCGTGCTGGACAAAGAATCCCGGAACATTACGACGTTCTCCACCCACATCGGACTGCGCAGGTACACCAGGTTGAGCTTTGGGATATCTAGCGCTGCCGAGGTGTTCCAGAATGTTATCCAGGAGCTCATTACTGGCATACCGGGGGTGATCAATGTCAGTGATGACATCATGGTGCATGCAAGAACAATCCCCGAACACAACCAACGATTGGCGCAGGTGTTCCGCAGGCTCCGCAGCGCTGGACTCACTCTGCACCGAGACAAATGCGAATTTCTTCAGACCAAACTAGGGTTCTTTGGATACGTGTTCTCAGCCGATGGCGTCAACCCTGATCCCGACAAGGTCAAGGACATCAAGGATGCACCTCCGCCTACCACTGTCACAGAAGTCCGAAGTTTCCTCGGGATGGTAAATTACTGTGGTCGCTTCATAAGAGACTTAGCCAACCTGACCCTCCCTCTGCGTGAACTAACCAAAGACTCCACGCCATGGAACTGGGGACCTGAGCAGGAAAGGGCATTTCAAAACATTAAGAGTGCGCTGTCCAGCAACTCCACATTGGCATTCTTTGACCCAAGACATTCCACTCTCATTGCGGTAGATGCCGGACCGGCAGGATTGGGGGCCGTTCTAATGCAGAGAGCCCGAGATGAGATAGACTGGGCCCCTGTTGCTTTTGCCAGCCGGTCCCTCACGGACACAGAACAAAGGTATTCCCAAATCGAAAAGGAGGCCATTGCGATACATTGGGGATGCCGGCATTTCCACTTGTATGTATATGGCAAGCCCTTCACAGTAGTGACGGACCACAAGCCGCTGCTGTCGCTGTTTTCAGGTACCTCCTCCAAGCCACCTCCTAGAATTGAAAAGTGGATATTGCAGTTGCAAGAATATAACTGTGCAATCGAGTACCAGCCAGGGGCCAAGAATCCTGCGGACTACCTGTCACGACACCCCAGAGCCGCCACCCCAGAGGAGATGGAGGAAGCAGAAGAGACGGAGGCCTATGTGCAATGGGTCGTGGCCAGATCATGCCCGCGCCCCATATCCCTGGAAGAGGTTGTGAGCGCCACGGCTCAGGATGCCTGCATACAACGGGCCAAGGATCTACTCCGAACGGCTAACTGGCAGAGAGCCAAGGAGAGCTGGAAAGTACTCACACCAGAGGCCCAGAAAATCATGGACAGTCTGTACCACGTGAGGGCTGAGCTGAATGAAGACGCGGCGGGGTGCCTTCTGCGAGGGCATCGCCTGGTGATCCCGACGGCCTTGACAGGACGAGTAGTTCAACTGGCACACGTGGGGCACCAGGGGATGGTCAAGACAAAGGCCCGGCTGCGGACAAAGGTGTGGTTCCCGCTCATGGACGATATGGTGGAGAATGTGGTGCGAACATGCACGGCCTGCCAAACCACGGGCGACAGCCCCCGTGAAGCCCCCATCATTGTGGAACCCAGGCCCAGAGGTCCCTGGGAAAGGGTCAGCATGGATTTTGGTAGCCTTCCGGATGGAAGACACACGCTGGTAATGATTGACGACCACTCTAAATATCCTGAGGTTGAAATTGTCACCGGCACCAGTGCAGATTGTGTGATCCCCAAGATAGAAAAAATCATTGCCACCCATGGAGCCATGAGGGAACTCAGAACGGACAATGGACCACCCTTCCAGGGTCAAGACTTTGCGGAATATCTCTCGTCCCTAGGAACGCGTCACAGGCGCATCACACCGAGGTGGCCTCAAGCCAATGGGGAGGCCGAGAGGTTCATGAGGACTTTAAACAAGGTCATCCGCATTGCGCATGATGAGGGACAGTCAGTGGAAATGGCCATCTTCACGTTCCTCCGAAGTTATCGACAGACCCCGCACTCCACAACTGGGGTAGCTCCCGCACACCTCCTCCTAGGACGGGTAATAACTGACTCCATTCCCCATCACCCCCAGTGGGCACCTGAAATGATAGATGAACGTACAGTGGAGAATAAGAGACGTTCCGCATGTGACAAGATCAGTAAGAAACGCCGGGCTGTGGCCCCCCACTTCAAAAGAGGTGACCTAGTGCTCATCAAGAATCGGGCAACTGGTGGCAAATTCAAACTCAGTTACGAAAAACGACCATGGCGAGTCAGTGGTGTGAAGGGCACCCGCATCACAGCCACTCGAGGACGAGACAGGGTGACTCGCAATGTGTCTCACTTTAAACTCTATCACCCTTCGAGCAGTGAGCCAAGGCGCCAGCAAGGCGGCGGACAAACCGAAACTGCAACTACGTTGCCGTCGGGGGAATCAACATCTCAGCCCGAGGTCAGGCCACGTGACGAGCATCAGGTTTCTAGTGAAGAAGTGGGCGGTGACACGGAGGCCCTGGATGAGGCCCCAGATCCGGAGGGGGCCGACAGCGAGGCGCCAAGACACGAGGTGGAAGTTGGAACAGAGCTGATGACTCATCGGGGGTCCCAACGCCAGCTACGTGACAATCCCACCCCCTCCGGCTGGCTGAGAGATTACTTTACGTAAGACTGTTCTCATTTACATATATGCATCATGTTGCCTGGAGTTACAGATACGTCAGTATTTCTGACGTATCTGTAAGCTCAAATGTGACGCATTGCTGGAGTGTGTCACAAAAGTGACGCAACTCTAGCAATGCGTCCTTTCACATGGGGCAAGCCCCATGTGAAAGGGCCTGCATCAGTCTTACGCCTGCTGTGAGGCAGGCGCAAGATTTTGACGCAGCGGCGTCCTAAAAGTGATGCAGTGAAATCTCATAGATTTCACTGCGTCACTTCTACGACACTTCCTTGCGTCAATACGCCCCCTTGCATACATTATACCTGGCGCAGGTATAATGTGGGGCAGGGGTTTACAAAGTGACGCATCTATTTAGATGCGTCACTTTGTAAATATGGCGCAACAAGGTGCATTTTTTACGCCACTTGTGTGTCACAAAAAGTGACGCACCGGCGGCGTAAAAGTGACGCACAGCCTCATAAATGAGGCCCGGGGTCTTTAAACTATCCATGGTAGTGAGTCAAATTCCCAGTCCCAAGATGCACTAGAATGTGACTTGTACGCTCGCCAATTTACAAAAAGAAGCTTTAGAATGACATGCCAACAGATTAGCTGCTGTTGATTATTCTTTTAATGATGATGATTGCCTATCATGCTCCTCTAGTAACTTTGGAATGTCATCTCGTATCTATCTCCACAAGATAACCATTTACAACAGTCGAATTCAAGTGTATCATGCAATGGTATCTCAATGCATTTCGAGCCAAGAGCCAAAAGACCCTCCATCAGAGGTAACTACAACAAGAGAAAAACATTGCATGGCAATGTGAGAACCACATATCATTCAAACACAATAAACATACAGTGAACCAGGTCCCGCTTTAACCCATGACAAGCATAAACCATTTGTCACATGACTGATATTTATCGGATAGATAATGCCAATAATGGCTATATAACCTTATGATCAAAATACTCAAAATAAAATAAAATAACATCCCAAGCGTAATCTAAAGAAACATAAAACAACCTCTAAAAAATCAACGTGTTCATGCATAACCCCGATGTTTAATTTCGCACACCAAACAACAATGCATGCGATAACTTCTGTGGTGTGATAGCAGTCCGAACTAATTAAGGACTCCACAAACGTTAGTGTGTGCTTATTTGAGACCCAATCATGCTCCTGCCATGTTCGTATGCACCTAAACCAAAGAAAGCATTACTAAAAGAGTTAAACATGGGTGAAAAATAATAAACGAGCACCAGTGAACAGTGTGCCCGAATGTAAGTGATAGCCTCTTCATAAATCTAAAACTAAGCAATTTTCAGCGAGAACTGTGCTTTTACATTCATGGGTTAGGAGTTTAGGTTAAAATGCATGCCTCGCAAATACAAACATGGCAGTCAACAATATAGCGGTTTTGGTTACAAAACATGTCAGTGAGTGCACAAGTGAAAATGCCTTTAAACTCTCATAAATTCTGATACTCACAAGTGAAACGTAAATGCAGAGTGTGCTTGCACTTACCAAAGTTAATATTTCTTGATTGCATGATAAGGTTGCATACAGCGCGATCTATGTCCTCTTGCTGAGTATGTTTATCCGGATGTCAGGATCAGTTCCCCATATGGGCCAACTATTTAAACGGTCCGTCCCACCCTGAACCAGGTCAAAAGGCTAACCCTCAACCGTAATAATACAGGAATAATAAGAATATAATTTAAAAAAGTGAAATGAGAAAAAAGAAAATAGAAAATAAAACAAAAAATGGCACATCTAATGGTAAAATATATAACAAATAATGATCACTGAAATCCGCATTTATACAGCAAGTAAATTCATAAGAAGGCATCCTGAGCTTCGTCCATGCCATAATGGTTGCAAAGTGAATATTAAAGGATAATGTGCCAAAATGCTCCAAACTTAGCTGGTACACTAGCCTATAGCATAAATAACTGCACGGCTTACAACATCAAATACAACCTGAAACTGAAAAGATCTGCAAAACATGTGTAACAACATTCAAGAAATCCAAAAACAATGATTGACTTCAAAAAAGCCTTCATACAATGCATTCAATACTTCATTACTGTGTCTGAAATGTACTTTTCATAAGAAACAAGAGTATTCCAACCTATCATTCTTGCCATTTAGTTGCTAGGGGTGGGCAGAACTCATGGAGTTTTACTCCAGATAATTGAGCGGAGTTACATAAAAACTCCTCAAGATTCCACAAAGTTCAGTGAGCCGGTGGAATTCAGCATTATGCGTTGCTTTGAGCTGATTTTTAGCACTGGAAGCTCATTTCAAGTTGTAAAATGAGCACAAACAGCACCTTGTGGTGCGCCAGAGGGAATTACTTCTTTCTGCTATTTTTCTACTTGAGCAGCAGCTTTCTCAACGCAAACAGTCACAAATGGTTGCCATCTGACGCCACCAGTGTTAATTAATCTTAACGGGAAGCATGGAAACTGTCACTAGGGGACACAATTTCTCATCACAAAATTAACGTTTGCGAGCTGCGCGAAAACAAAAACTTGCCATCCAGTTGTTGACTGACCTGCAATTAAAAGATATATGGAGAGTACGGCCCCCCGACATCAGAGAAGCAACACATACATCGGCGGCACCTAACAGTTGGTCCCGTATCGATTACTGGTTAGGCTCTGACAACTCCCTTTTCTGGACCATGGGGGTTGCACATATGCCCAAAACCCTCTTTGATCATAATCCCATCATGCTGACGCTCCGCATTCCGAGGTACTCACCACCACCATTTAGGAGGTTCAATGCCACTGCCCTCACAGACTCTATTACACGGATACCATACATAAGGCGATTAAGGATTATTTCCATACAAACGAACCCTCCATGGATGACTCCTCCCTTCTTTGGGAAGCCTTTAAGGCCACATTACGTGGAATCTGTATAAGCACTACAGCAGGGATCTTGAAAGATATTCGTACACAACTATATAGATGTGAAAAACAACTGAAATCGTTAGAAACTCAATATGAGCAGACACAAGATCCTACTGTATTGGCTAAACTGCACGAGATAATGACAGAATATCAATCATATGCAGCGGACGAGATCAAATATATCCATAAAAGGCACAAAGCTAGGGCATTTGGCGAGGGAGGCAGACCGGGCAGGGTACTATCTTCCAGAATCTGTGAGGGTAAAGGATCCCAAGCTATACTGCAAATTCGGGATGAAACTGGAGACATATGTGCAGACCCACCAGGCATACTTAGGAGCTTTGTAGCCACATATAGTAAATTATACAAATCCCAGCCTACTAAGACGCTTGCCGAAATCTTTAAATATCTCGAAGATGTGACCATAGTGTGGCTCTCGGACACACAGCACACCTATCTCTCACTTCCAATAACAGTAGGGGAGGTCTCTGGTATAATCAAGTCGTTGCCCAATGGGAAGGCCCCGGGCCCGGACGGGTTTACATGTGAATTTTATAAGGCATTCACTGATATATTAGCGCCCAGACTAGTAGCAATGTATGGAGATGCATTTGAGAAGGGCATACTACCACCAACGTTAAGGGAAGCAGTAGTGATAGCACTGTTAAAACCAGCAACAGATCCTGAATTATGCGACTCATATCGTCCATTATCATTGCTAAATGTGGATTCTAAAATTTTAGCCAAACTGCTCGCTACGAGACTGCAACCTCTCATGACCAACTTGGTCCTTCCAGACCAATCAGGCTTCATACCATCTAGAGCCACCTTGCACAATACCCGGACACTTTTTGCACTGTCTCATTACCTGATTCCAAGTACCAAAGTGATAGCCGTCATGTTAGATGCCGCTAAGGCATTCGATTCCATTGAATGGTCGTATCTCATCACGATACTCAATAGAATGGGTTTCCCCCCCACTATTCACGCAATGGATTCAGCTTCTCTACACGAACCCAGTGGCCAGAATTAGAGTAAATGGTTATGTATCGGATGCCTTCAACATAGAACGTGGGACTAGACAGGGATGTCCACTCTCCCCCCTGCTATTTGCTCTTGCCCTAGAGCCGCTGGCCTGCAAAGTCAGGCAGCACCCCCATCCGTCTGCGCTGCAATTTCCCAGTAGGCCCCTACACATTTCATTGTACGCAGATGACATGCTTTTGTATATGGGAGATCCTGAGACACACTTGTCACCATTATTGCGGGAATATCTTAAATTTGGCGGGCATTCGGGACTTCAAATAAACAGGGACAAATCCTCCATCATTCCACTCACTGACACCACACTTCCACATGCAACTGAATTCCCGTTGGAATGGCAGACTGATCCAATTAAATATCTCAGAGTCTGGTTCCACAGAGACCTGAAACTTGTTCTCAGAATGAACTATGGGAGAGTGATTGCTACATTGGAAGATAAAGTAAGCCGTTGGATACAGCTCCCATTGTCGCTAGCGGACCGTATAGCAATTGTTAAAATGGTAATACTTCCCAAACTCCTCTATCTTTTTAACAATATTCCCATCCTCCCTTCGAATGTAGTTTTCACAAGAATATCTTCAATGTTGCTCAGGTTGATATGGGCAGGCAGACAAGCACGTGTGGAACTTAAAACTTTGACGTTACCGTACTCGAAAGGGGGACTGTGCGTACCTGACTTCCTCCTGTACTGCCTATGTGCCCAGGCGCAATATGCTGCATATTGGTATCATAACGTCCCATACTTTACACACACGGCGGTGGAGGAGGGAGATGCCTTGCCAATACCACTAACAGCAATAATTAATCATAAACGACCGCCGTTACACACAAAAGACATTAACATGATAGATACCACCAATAAAGCGTGGCGCCGCTTGGTACAAATGACATGTAAGCTGCCACTTTATGCTCCAGATCTCCCGCTACATTTCCATCCTGCACTGTCGGTTACGAATCAGGAGGTGGGTGTGGGACCTCCCCCTGGGCTCAGGATCAGTCCAGGGGCACCGACGGACAGAGCAGGGCCTCCAACCCTGAGCAGTGGCCAGGAAGAGGTGAGGCTTTCTCCCAAGCATTTTTGGGAAAGAATCCTAAATACCTTATGAAACAGACACCCCCCGTCTGGAAAATCCAATGTATGGTAGGATGTTTTGTATCATTAATTTGTGTTAATTTTTGCTTTTTTCACTAAGCTTAGGTCAAGCTTAATTGCAGTAGTGTTCAAGAGGTCCTGACGAAAGCCGGGTACACTTTCCTACAATGGCTGAAACATGTTGACCAAATACCATCCTAATAGACAGTTATTGTATCAAACTATCTCACACTCATTTTAATCTTGACACCTTGATTTTACCTAATAAATTTTTCCTTAAATCATGGTAGCCAATTTTACATCTCACTTTTTGATTCTTTTTGCACACTTTTTTCTCACTGCAGTTTAACATCCTACACCATTCCAAACTGATTTGACTTTTGGCACGATCCATCACTGGTGGTTCCTTGGGTTTGGAGAAGCACATCATTCCAACAGGTGTGTGGCTCCTTAACCGGACCATCTTTGGTTCTATCCCAAATGATGAAGCTCTGCCATATGAGGGGGCTGATGGGATTCATTTCCTTTTTGTTGTACACACTTTATAGGTAGACACAGAGTTCGTCACATTTTTCTTTGCCCCCATTAGTTGTACAGACCATTGACAGTCCTTTTGTATTGTTGGTATTGTGAGACTAATGCGACAGGTTGGATTGGATACACTGAGAGACCTGAATCATAACGGGACATTTAAAACGGCACAGGACTTAGCATTTATACAAAATATTTTACTGCTGTTCCGATTCACCTTCTATAGATTGCAGGAAGCCATTAAGAAATTCTACACTTGTTACCCAAATGAACCAGTACAGCTTGACTCCCTGCAGCTCATATTGACCTCCCAGAACACTACACATTTGGTGTCCCGCTTATACGCAGTAACACAGAATGAGCTAAACTACGACACTCACAAGGCCAGAGACAGATGGAGCTCAGTATTAGACAATCCACTCACAGAGAAAGATTGGCAAAATGCCTGTATATTGATCGAACTACTGATGCCTAATGGTAATTTGAGGATTATTGCAATACAAAAGGGGATGATGGATGGAGCGTTTGAGCAAATCAAACACTCTCCCCCAGTCAACTGATCTGGGTTTAATCCATCACCATTCTTTAGCTCACTCAGCCACCACAGTTCAGACATGGCCATATGCAAATCAGTTTGACCCTGTGCCTCATGGGATCAGTCCAGCCCGAACTGCCAAGCCATGTCTTCCCTGGACCGAGAACAAGCAACCTGGGACCAGTTTCGGAATCATAATCCTCATCAGCCAGGCTATCTTGAATCCAGTGGCTAAGCGAGGAAGGGACTCACGTCTGAGCATACCCTGCCAACTTAGGGCGAACAAAGCGATACAAAAGGTGATGATGGACGGAGCGTTTGAGCAAATCAAACACTCACCCCCAGTCAACTGATCTGGGTTTAATCCATTACCATTCTTTAGCTCACTCAGCCACCCCAGTTCAGACTTGGCCATATGCAAATCAGTCTGACCCTGTGCCTCATGGGAACAGTCCAGCCCGAACTGCCAAGCCATGTCTTCCCTGGACCGGAAATAAGCATCCTGGTACTGGTTTCGGATTCATAATCCTCATCAGCCAGGCTATCTTTAATCCAGTGGCCAAGTGAGCAAGGGACTCATGTCTGAACATACCCTGCCAACTGAGGGCGAACAAAGCGATTCAAAAGGGGATGATGGACGGAGCGTTTGAGCAAATCAAACACTCACCCCCAGTCAACTGATCTGGGTTTAATCCATCACCATTCTTTAGCTCACTCAGCCACCCCAATTCAGACATGGCCATATGCAAATCAGTCTGACCCTGTGCCTCATGGGAACAGTCCAGCCCGAACTGCCAAGCCATGTCTTCCCTGGACCGGAAACAAACATCCTAGGACCGGTTTCGGATTCATAATCCTCATCAGCCAGGATATCTTGAATCCAGTAGCCAAGTGAGCAAGGGACTCACGTCTGATCATACCCTGCCAACTTAGGGCGAACAAAGCGATACAAAAGGGGATGATGGACGGAGCGTTTGAGCAAATCAAACACTCACCCCCAGTCAACTAATCTGGGTTTAATCCATCACCATTCTTTAGCTCACTCGGCCACCCCAGTTCAGACATGACCATATGCAAATCAGTCTGACCCTGTGCCTCATGGGAACAATCCAGCCCGAACTGCCAAGCCATGTCTTCCCTGGACTGGAAACAAGCATCCTGGGACCGGTTTACGATTCATGATCCTCATCAGCCAGGCTATCTTGAATCCAGTGGCCAAATGAGCAAGGGACTCACAACTGAGCATACCCTGCCAACTTAAGGCGAACAAAGCGATACAAAAGGGGATGATGGATGGAGCGTTTGAGCAAATCAAACACTCACCCCCAGTCAACTGATCTGGGTTTAATCCATCACCATTCTTTAGCTCACTCAGCCACCCCAGTTTAGACATGGCCATATGCAAATCAGTCTGACCCTGTGCCTCATGGGAACAGTCCAGCCCGACTTTTGTTCGCCATAAGTTGGCAGGGTATGCTCAGACGTGAGTCCCTTGCTCACTTTGCCACTGGATTCAAGCAAGCCGGGCTGAAGACGGCTGGAATGCTAGAAACTGGTCCTCGGTCGCTTGTTTCCGGTCCAGGGAAGGCATGGCTTGGCAGTTCGAGCTGGACTGTCCCCATGAGGCACAGGGCCGGACTGACTTGCATATGGCCATGTCTAAACTGGGGTGGCAGAGTGGGCTAAAGAACAGTGATGGATTAAACCCAGGTCAGTTGACTGGGGGTGAGTGCTTGTATTGTCAACGCTCCGTCCATCATTTCCTTTGGTTTTTCTGTGTTCGCCATAAGTTGGCAGGGTATGCTCAGACGTGAGTCCCTTGCTCACTTTGCCACTGGACTCAAGCAAGCCGGGCTGAAGACCACTGTAATGCCAGAACCCGGTCCTCTGTAGCTTGTTTCCAGTCCAGGGAAGGCATGGCTTGGCAGTTCGGACTGGACTGTTCCCATGAGGCACAGGGTCAGGCTGATTTGCATATGGCCATGTCTAAACTGGGGTGGCAGAGTGGGCTAAAGAACGGTGATGGATTGAACCCAGATCAGTTGACTGGGGGTGAGTGCTTGTATTGTCAACTCTCCGTCCATCATTTCCTTTTTTTTCCTTTGTTCGCCATAAGTAGGCAGGGTATGCTCAGACGTGAGTTCCTTGCTCACTTTGCCACTTGATTCAAGCAAGCCGGGCTGAATACAGCTGGAATGATAGAAACCGGTCCTCGGTAGCTCGTTTCCGGTCCAGGGAAGGCATGGCTTGGCAGTTCGGGCTTGACTGTTCCCATGAGACACAGGGTCAGACTGATATGCATATGGCCATGTCTAAACTGGGGTGGCAGAGTGGGCTAAAGAACGTGATGGATTAAACCCAGATCAGTTGACTGGGGGTGAGTGCTTGTATTGTCAACGCTCCGTCCATCATTTCCTTTGGTTTTTAATTTTGGGATTATTCACTTCAAGTACCTCCACCAAGCATATTATACACCTATGAAACTGTGTAGGTATGGGCTGCGGCCAGATGCACGTTGCAAATGTTGTGGAGCTGATCAAGCTGACTTCATACATTTAGCGTGGGGCTGCTTGAGGGTGCAGGAATACTGGGAAAAGGTGACTACTACATTAACAGAAATGGTGGGCACTGTCATTGATTGCAGTAACCATGTATGTTTGCTGGGTCTTTTGCACAATGTTAAGGCGACAAGACGAAAATTCTGTGCGGTAGCACTGCTACTTGCCAAGAGAAGAGTTTCAATAAGTTGGGAAAGTAGATTGGCACCAAGAATTGGGCAATGTATTAAAGACATGTCTCATTGTCAAGATCCATCACCGTTCTTTAGCCCACTCTGCCACCCCAGTTTAGACATGGACATATGCAAATCAGTCTGACCCTGTGCCTCATGGGAACAGTCTAGCCCGAACTGCCAAGCCATGCCTTCCCTGGACCGGAAACACGCTTCCTAGGACCGGTTTCTGGTATTCCAGCCATCTTCAGCCAGGCTTGCTTGAATCCAGTGGCAAAGTGAGCAAGGGACTCACGTCTGAGGTCCTTTTTCAAAAAATGTATTCTACCTCTTAAAGGAGCCGGGCAATGTTCCCACTGGGTATAGATCACAGTACCTCTCCTAGAATTAGTTTTATGTAAGTAGTGATTGCCAAAATGTTGGAAACAAAACAAATCACTATAATTAGCAGATTCTAAATACAAATTCTCAGCATCAAAGGCTGCATAATATTTCAAATCAGCAAACAAAGCCTCTTCGGCCTGAACATCCCAATCATCAGAACGTATGTTTTGTTGAACCACATCCCCCATGTTGTTAACTCTAAGCACATTATGAACATTAATAACTTCAGTCGGGCCATGGATTTGAAAGTTAACTGCATCCCAGACTATTCCATCCAGGCAGGCCACACAGTGATGTTAACAAAGGCCAAGTCTCTTTTCACCTGTGGGCTGAATGTAATGAGGAGTGGGGAGCCAATGTTCCATTCAGATGTCTAATGCATGTTCTCTCCTCGACATAATGTCCATTGATGAATCGGAAAAAACAAAACACAAAACCAATTGACATAAAAAGATAGAGAGCAAAAAGCCCCAGCCAAATATAATACAAGGGGGAATCAAAAAATGTTTTTTTAACAAAGTCGGATAGGCCCTTAGCCTAGTGGGCTTCCCTGAAGTATGTGAAATAGTGTCAAATGAAAATCGGGATTCTGTGGCTAAACGAGTTTGTAAATCAGGCATCGATAATTCAGTTGGGTAGGTGTAGTCTGTATCATCAAGGCGAGTACCAGGCAAAGCACTCAATAAAGTCTTGAAATTGCAGGCATCTCAAGTGCCACCTCCGGTGCAAGATCCGAAGCAGAGGCCAATACAGAATTTCTCACCATCGAAGGACATGAGACTGCCGGTGTCATGCTAGGAAGAATCAGCCATTCTGTGTATTTTGACATTGTCAATGGAGATATACCTGTTCTCTTTACCACCTGGAAGTGGTGGTAAAATGACTGTTCTTGTGCCCTTCACTCCAAGCACGGGAACCGGAGCACCGTATGAGGGACCAAATTCCTTCTAGTTATCGATTTTCTCCCGAACCAGTTCTCCAACTTGGGGTAGCCAACCAACTACCGGGATCTGCAACGCATCATCCGAGGTGGAGGGCAAATGTTCCTTTGCAAGACTGTCTCTCGTCTCTTTTAGAGTCTGTAAAACATTGCAATGTTCATCTACGTCAAAGAAAGCAGCTGAACCAACCGTGTCTAGACGGTCAAGGTCCGGGACATACATCTTGATACCAAAGAGCATTTCGTATGGGGTCCGCCCACCCAGAGACCTTCTAGGAAGATTATTAAGAGCACGCTGGCCGCCATTAAGATGGGCCAGCCAGTTTCTGCCAGTGCCTATAACTCGAGCTGTCAGTGATTGCTTTAAGTCACGGTTCATTCGTTCAACAACACTATTACCCTCAGGTCGGTATGGAAACGAAAACTTGACTTGGACCCCCATCGAAGCCATGGCATCCCTATACGCCTTAGAAGCAAAAGCAGGACCCTGATCCGAATGGAAGGTACCACAGGCAAAAATCCCTGCAAAGACTCGCAAATCCGTGATGACAGTCCGTGAATCAGCGCTGCAATGAGGCCCGACCCATACAGAGCGTGTGCATGAATCAACTGCTACTAAGATGTACTTATACGCAGTATCAGAAGAAAAAGGACCGCAATGATCTAAATAAACACAACCTAATGGCTTATTAGAAATGAACAACTGTGTTTGGGGCGGACGCGTAGCAGTTGAAGGCTTAATCTTTTGGCAAATGTCACATTGAAGGACATAGTCACGCGTCTGACTCCAACGCGCTGGTGACCGAGAGTATGAATTACAAACACGAGTGGCAACTGCTCTTTAAGCTCAGCGCAGAGTGACCACTGCGCCTTCCGGCCTGGTCACCCCCACGCTCCTGTGCCTGCTCCCGCAGCCCCAGCCACCCGAGGGCCGCCGAGCCCACACCAGCCTCCCGCAGCCTCAGCCACCCGAGGGCCGCCAAGCCCGCTCCAGCTTTTCCCGCCGCCTTTGCCCGTGGCCCGCCCCCCGCCAGCCGATTGGCTCTCGCTCCCGCCTCCCCGCAGACCCTCCCGACCGGCTCCCTTCTTATGACGTCCCCAATGCGACCGCGCAGCGGACGCGTGCAGCGGGAGCACCGATTGAGCACCGAAGGTGCGCCAAAGGTAAGCCCGTCTACGCCTGGGCCGCGCCCCCGCAGAGGCCACCCCTCCCGCCGGACGTACGACGCCGCTACCCTCAACGCACTCAACACCGGCCGAGCCCCGGGATGTTACCGAGCCACTCCGAGACGCACCCACGGACCCTTCAGCTGCCACGCCTGCAAGTTCACATGCATCCGGACCTGCACTACACCAGCACCCACCAAGTCGAACACCAGCAGCAACCACCTGAAGTGCATCCTGCTCAACACCCGCTCCGTCCACAGACACGCCGTTCAACTCTGGAACCTCCTTGACACCACATCTCCAGACGTCGCCTTCCTCACGGAAACCTGGATGAACGCCTCCTCAGCGCCCGACATCGCCATCACCATCCCGGACGGATACAAGATCACCCGGAGGGACCGCGTCAACCAGACGGGAGGAGGCATCGCCATCATCCACAGGAACACCATCCGCATCACGACCAACACCGACTACACCCTGACAACCGCCGAACACCTGCACTTCCAGATCCACACTGACCCCAAGACCACCCTCAGAGGCACCCTGATCTACCGTCCCCCAGGACCCCGCACACAATTCAGCGAAGACATCGCCAACTTCATCAGCCTGCACGCCCTCCCCTCCGCTGACTACATCCTCCTCAGGGACCTCAACTTCCACCTGGAGAACAACAATGACCGCAATATCACCACCCTGCTTGACAACCTCGCCAACCTCGGACTCAAGCAGCTGGTGACCACCCCCACCCACCTCGCCGGACACACACTTGATGCCGTCTTCTCATCCAGCAAAGACATCGCCTTCAGCCACGCCACCGGACTCCACTGGACGGACCACAGCTGCGTCCACTTCAGCTTCAGAAGGACCACGATCCACCACCACCAACATCAGGTTGCACGAAGAAGCTGGAACAAGATCATGGCCGACCAGCTCACTGCAGCCCTGAACCAGCACCCTCCCGCCAGCTCCGCGAACCCAAGCCAGGCCGCCGACAACCTCACGAAGTGGATCAGCAACTACGCAGATGACCTCGCCCCACTGAGGACCCCACCCAGCAGACCCAGCAGCAAGAAAGCATCCTGGTTCACCGACGAACTCAAGAGCTCCAAGAAGAACTGCCAAGCTCTTGAGAAAGCATGGAGAAGAGACCCAACACCGGACAACATGACCACCCTCAAGCTCGCCACTCGAAAACACCATCAACTGATTCGCGCCACCAAGAAAACATCATTCAAGGAAAGACTGGACAACAACGCACACAACAGCAAGGAACTCTTCAACATCGTGAAAGAGCTCTCCAACCCCAACGCCGGAATCTACGACATCACCCCATCACAAGACCTCTGCAACTCCCTCGCCTCCTACTTCCACAACAAGATCGCTGACATACACAACAGCTTCAGCACACAACCAACGCTCCCCACGACCGCACCAACGCCCCCCACCACCAACCTCAGCTCCTGGACCCCAATCAACACCGAAGACACCATCCGCACAATGAACTCCATCCACTCCGGATCTCCAACCGACCCCTGCCCTCACCACGTCTTCAACAAAGCCGACGCCGCCATCGCACCCCAGCTACGGGACATCATCAATGCCTCCTTCAACACCGCAACCTTCCCTGAGAGCTGGAAGCACGCCGAACTCAGCGCTCTACTAAAGAAACCAACAGCAGACCCCACCGAACTCAAGAACTACCGCCCCATCTCGCTCCTCCCTTTTCCAGCCAAAGTCATCGAGAAGACAGTCAACAAGCAGCTGGCCGCCTTCCTCGAGACGAATGGATCCCTCGACCCCTCACAGTCGGGCTTCAGGGCCAACCACAGTACCGAGACCGCCCTCATGGCTGCCACCGATGACATCCGTGCCCTGCTTAACAACGGAGAAACAGCGGCCCTCATCCTCCTAGACCTCTCCGCGGCATTCAACACTGTCTGCCACCGCACCCTAGTGCAACGCCTCAGGAACGTCGGAATCCAGGAGAAGGCACTGGAATGGATCATCTCCTTCCTCGCTGGAAGTACACAGAGAGTCCGCCTACCCCCGTTCAGGTCAGAGGCCACCGAAGTCATCTGCGGCGTTCCTCAAGGCTCCTCGCTCAGCCCCACCCTCTTCAATGTCTACATGAGCCCCCTTGCGGCCATCGCACGCCAACACAACCTCAACATCATCTCCTACGCTGACGACACACAGCTGATCCTCTTCCTGACCAACGACCCAGCCACCGTCAGAGCCGACCTACACGAAGGGATGAAACACGTAGCCGAATGGATGATGACCAGCCGCCTGAAACTGAACTCAGACAAGACGGAAGTTCTCATCCTGGGCTCCTCGCCCTCCGCCTGGGACGACTCCTGGTGGCCACCCGCCCTGGGCTCCGCACCCAAACCAACAGACCACGCACGCAACCTGGGCTTCATCCTGGACTCCTCCCTCTCCATGACCAGACAAGTCAACGCCGTCTCCTCGTCTTGTTTCAACATCCTGCGCATGCTACGTAAGATCTTCCGGTGCATCCCCACCGAGACCAGGAAGACGGTCACCCAGGCCCTCGTCACCAGCCGCCTGGACTACGGCAACGCCCTCTACGCCGGAACCACCGCCAAGCTCCAGAAGAGACACCAGCGAATCCAGAACTCCTCAGCAAGACTCATCCTCGACATCCCCAGACGAAGCCACTTCTCCAGACAACTGAGAGACCTGCACAGGCTCCCGGTCAACAAGAGAATCACCTTCCGCCTCCTCACCCACGCACACAAAGCCCTGCACAACCAAGGCCCGAGTTTCCTCAACAGCCGCCTCAAATTCTACGCTCCCACACGCCACCTTCGATCGACCAGCCATGCCCTCGCCGCCGTCCCCCGTACCCGAAGAGCCACAACAGGAGGAAGATCCTTCTCCCACCTGGCCGCCAAGACTTGGATCTCCCTCCCGACCCACCTCCGCCTGACCCAAGACCACCTCGCCTTCAGGAAGCAGCTTAAGACCTGGCTGTTCGAGCAGTAGCGGACCACCCCCTCCCCAAGTGCCTTGAGACCCTCCGGGTGAGTAGTGCACTATATAAATGCTATGATTGATTGATTGATTGATTGATTGATTGATTGAGCCACTCGGACCCAGATCAAATGATGTTGTATTGTGCTACCCTTGGAATCACGAAAATCATTCTGAATCCAAAAGAACAAGTTCTCATTGTAAGACTGGACACAGTAGTAAGAATCACTTACGATAAGTGTTGACACACTAGGATCAGCGTACTCCAATGCAAGCATCAGAGCACGAAGCTCTGCTAATTGTGCGGTGCAGTCCCCTAGAGTCTGCGTGTGCACGACACTGGACTTGAACTCATCGTTCACCATGGCACCTACCACAATGGAGCAAGCGGAAACTTAGGCGTTTTTAGAACCAAGCGCAACCTGCGCCGAACCATCAGTGTATATGATGCAATGGAAATCCTCCAAAGGCCGCATAGCCAAAGGTGCAGGATGAACAAACTCATATTGCAAAAACTCCTGCGACCGTAAGGAGGCAAAAAAAATGAACGTGACATCCGGAGATGTCAATGATGCAGCCCATTGTATCCACCGAGGGTGCAAAGCTTTAGAATTAGGTACACTGGCTTTCGTAACTGCCTCCAAAGCAGGACACGGGGTAACCACCAACATGCGTTTTCCCTGTGACAGAGCGCGTTCCTTCAGAATCACCATCTGTACAGCCGTCAAAACCTTCTCCACAGTGGAAAATCGCCTTTCAGCCGAAGTGTACAAGTGTGACTTGTAAGCAATAGGTACTTTATCTCCTTCATTAAAAGTAAGGTATGTGAAACCCACCGTCCCAGGGATGATTCTTATCACCAAGTTGGTGTGATTATCACGAGTCAATAAGCATTTAGAAGCGAGCAGATCAGCCTGCAAAGATTGCAGTATAGCCGAGTGCTCAGGCAGCCAGTTTGAATTTGTAAAATTTGGTTGTATCAAAGCATACAAGGGCACAGTTTTTATCGGGAGACCTGGGGAAACGTTTGGTGGTAAGAAATTTGTGTGAGCCCAGTGACGCCACACTTTCTCACACAAAATGTGTGAAAAAACTTTTTTTCAGCTAAATTTGAGGTTTGCAAGGGATTCTGGGTAAGGGAACATTGGGGGATCCAGGCAAGCAATACCTCCTTGGAAGCCCCCAGGTCTCTACATTTCAGACATGTGTGGGTTTGGTAGGTTTCCCTAGATAGCCACAGTTTACAGGACCAAAAACCCTGGTAACCTCCCTTGCAAAACCAAATTGTTTTGACTTAATTATGGGTCCAGTTCTACAGCTTGAGATTTTAGGAACAATATTGCATGGAAATTGTGACAGACATTTTCAAGTGTGCAGGACATTGTGGATAAAAAAATTACTTGGAATTCACAAGAGAGACATTACCATATACTCCCATGGTTTAACAATAATATCTACATTTAGTAGGTTTTTCTTAGAAGGAATGTACAACTTAACAGAGGCACTCAAAAGTCAAATATTCCAGCACAGCTATCTATTCCTCAAAGAAACACACACACATACTGGTTGGATTTGGCACGAGGGCGAGTGATGGTTCAGTACATAAAATTTTATTAACAAGAGATTTCACACAAATGAAATGCTCTGTCAATAATTAAAGGCATAAAAAACGAAACAATGACTTGCAACTCATGAGCTGTAAAGCCACGACAAGGCACCAACCGTTTTACAGGCCACTCACGCACCTTTCTTACCTGATACACACAAGACCATTCACACCAGCTGGGAGCAAAAGGGACAAGGTGCACCCTGCTTCATGGATGCAGGACCATTAAACCAACCTGACAGTAACAGAATTTGCCCAGATTAGGACATTTTCTTTTTAGATCGCCTCAGATTTGTTTAGGAGGTTCAAATAAATATACCAGGCTGGCTGTGAACAGTATATTTTTTGTATATTTGCATCCGCATTTCACAAATTATTGCTATGTGCCTTTCCAATGATGAAGTATAAAAAAACTGAATCTGTATCAGGAGCAATTTTTCCTTGTGTCACTTTGGTACTCAGAGATATGAAAAATATCTGAGCAATCGGATTGTCTGGGAGTACCTGGAAAATGTAGTTAGCATTGTGCATCACAGAGGATTCAATAAAGCAGAACAAATGGGCCTGGGGAACATAGTCCCACTCTAAGAAGAGAATAACTCAACCAAGGGTAGAAAAAAAACACTCTTGATACATCATGAAAACCACTGTTCTACAACGAAGTCTTGTCATGGCTGCCAATGTTCAAAGCGATGGACCTGAAAATGGACATGAATGAAGCAAGGAATCACATAAGCAAATAAGCATATATTTGCATAAAACAGCTAAACATAATAAGATAACACTTAAATTAACCTTGTTTTGTATATGGCTGAAATGTTTACATAAATTGCGTGCACGTAGTCCATTTGCGGAAATAAACTGCATGCATGTCTTGGGGCTATGAATGTGGCATTTTTGCATGCATATGTGACCTCAGGACTTTCTTAGCAGTTGTATGCATGTTCATTTGCTACGCTCAGATAGTGTGTAAAAGCTGTGCAGACAAGTGGTTCACCTTGACTAAGGTAATTGTACAGAATAAGTGAGGTGTCAAGTGAAGTATGGTGTTCTACATACGTGCATATTCATTTCAGTCCGTATGGGTATTGTAATGTAGCTAAGCACACATAACTAACTTGTATATATTTATATAGTTGCAGTATTGTGAACATCCAAAACCGATGTGGTGGAAAGGAGTATTCAATAAACGCACTGGTAGTGTGCACAGAATCCTAAACCAGGTGAAACTGAGTAGTCAATAAATACACCAATAGTGCACGCAGTACACCTCAATACACATTTTGTTAGTTTTTTAGGTCTCGCTGGAGTTAGCATCCGAAGGATGCGTCCAGCTAGAGACGTATAGCTGCCCGTCTTGGGGGAATTAGGGACAGGAGGGTGTTACGAGCTTTTCGTGTGGATTTGGGTGCGCGAACACGCACGTCCAGCACGGCGCCGTGCACACTGTCTTAAACACGGGCACCCGCAGGGAGGGAAAGCACACGGGGGGCGCGGCCACCGGCAATGTGCCCCAACGCCCCCCTCTGCTACCACAACACCGGCCCCACTTACTGGTAGGCTAACGGTCTGCTCTGGAGCTCACGTTCTTAGGGGCTCCTGCGGCTGCATCTCCTCATGTAGCGCGGGGCTTGCTCCATCATACAGGAACCCCACGCAGCTCCACCGGCTTCCCCTTCACCCGGGCCCCCTCCTGGGACCCGGGGCTTTCTGCAGCAACTCCGGTCTCCCTCCACCACATGGGAGACCGGCAACGACAGCTAAAGTTTCCCCCAGGCAGGGGGAAGCAGAAACCTCAATCAGGCCCCGCCCACGTCTCCTCCGTGTTTGCCTGTCTTCCTGCCTCGGCGGCCGCCAATGGCAGCGCAGCCCCGAGCAGGGAGGCGGGCACAGCGTCTCTCGTCCACAGTACAGCGAGGTAGGCTCTCGCTTTTGTGCCGGGGCTTTCCGGTGCTTAGCACCGGCACTTAATTAGCAGGGCCGGGTCTACACGCATTTAGTGCACTTACTGTAATTTACTTCACTACGGCACTTGGCAGTGGCACATTATTGCAGGGGCATTTTCTGGCGGTAGCGGCCGTGGCTCTGTGTTGCCAGCCGCCCAGTGGGTGTGGGGCGCGCGGGACACTGGGCAGGGCTGGATTTGGGCTTCTGCAGGGGTTGGGGTTGGGGCTGTGCACGGCAGCAGGCGCATATTTTTTCAGAATGCGCGCACATTCGTTGCATTGCCACGCCCATCATAACCCTCAGGCCGCACCTCACCCACCACCGAGTGCAGAGTCCTAGTGTTTAAACGGCCGCTAGCAGCAAGTGCGGACGGACGATGTTGTTGAGGCCTGGAATAGCCGCTGCCGGCAGTTGGTCCGTATATCGAATTGCAGTGCCAAGTCTCAAAAGTAAGTGTAGTTACAGTGTCACTGTGAGACTCAGCAGCCGAGTGGTAATCCACAAATTAGCTTCTTAGCGGCAGCGCGATCAGCTGCCTGTGGGTCGGTGCCTAAACTGGAGTCTCATATCTTTTGTGCATAGTTCATGTAAAAGAGAAAATGACACTCCAGTCCAGACACCGACCCGCATGCAGCTGATCGCACTCTGCCGCTAAGAAGCGAACTGAAACTCGCTGTAGGTCAGATGAACCCCCTCAGTGCAATAGGGCTCTTGGTGGTGTTAGTGCGGGGTTGAGGGACACAGGAATCCCAGTCAGTTGCCGGGAGGACGTGACATCCTAGTCTCTTCCCAAGGTCTCTCTTTTCATGCCATGGTGTGTCAACCAGTTGAGCCCCTCGACTAGAATCAATAACAATATCCTGTGGACTGGTATATATCGAATGCAATAAATATCGCCAGTTAAAAGTCCCTCTGTTAAAATGTGGCATAACATGCAGATTTTCGTGCTTTCTGTTTCAAAATCCTCATGTCCTGATATTAACTGAACTTTTGCCACATGATTAATTTATCAGGTGTGACCTGACAAACTTCACCAGGTAATGCAGATTTTGTTGCTCCCAGGAAGTAAAATATGCAAACTAGGATTCACATGTGTTGTAGTTTAACGAGGGAATCTTCCTCGACGTCCATAGAATACAGTGTTTTTATGTCATGCCACCATGCCACCTTTCAGTCACGTTTGAGTGCCAGGCAGTACCATAAGTATATTCGTGTTATATGTATTGTTCTGTCCCTCCCTCATAAACCCTCTTGCGATCTGAGCTCAGGGTGCTAATCATTCACAGGTCATCCCATGCACTCGCCTCCGGAGGCTTGGTCTATTTCAGATCGTAGGCTGCACTCCCAAGGCCCGCCTCACCAACTCTGTCGGGGCACTTCAGCAATACACATTGTTTGGGTGCGGCCACTGGCCACATACTGAGGGCACAAGGTCGTCATTTAGGGAGTGCACTGGATTCTTAGCTAGCGGCTAAGTGCCAATTTTCTGTTCATGCATCTGCGCTCCCCGTCTCAGCCCCACCGAATTGCATGAACAATGTAAAACAGGAAATGAGACCCCAGTCCAGGCACAGACCCACAGGCAGCTGATCCCTCTGCCACCAACATGCTAATTTGTGAATTAACACTCGGCTGCCCTGAGTCTCACAGTTTATTTAAAACAGTTAGAAAATCAGACTTCAGTCCAGACAGTTTCTGTGACCTTCCGTATCGTCTTTTTGGAATGTTTTCCCGTTCATGCTTTGCAGCTTCACACAAGCATTCATGCATATCCAATTAAAAAGCCAACTTGTTATTTCACCTTCTCTATTCTCAACCTCTGTAAACATAAAAAAACTATTAAAGTTTGTGATTGAATCAGAATACAAAGAAAATGGCACGTTTCCAGGATGAAAAGCAAGGTAAATGCAATTGACCACACGCCAATACATATTTAGAGTTATTGTTTTTAACTACTTGTTTAAAAAATGTGAGATGTTCTGTTAAAATAAATATTTAAAAGCATTATTTCAAATAAATATCTTTTGGTCTTCAATAGTTGTATTTTAGTTTGGCTCCTTGCGAATGCACTCTGTTTCCCCTTGCAGAGGTACAGGAAAGGCCAGTCTGTCTCTGCTGTAATTACAAATGCACAGTAAACAAACCCTCTTAATGAGGTGACATTTGTGTCGAAGGTGGATTTGAGTGTTGCATGGTATGGAGGGGGATACACTGCTTGTGATGGTTTGTGCTGGGGCTCAGGGGGTGATATCTCTGCAGCACACCACAAATCACCAACTTACTTTCACCGAGGAGTGCGTGACCCACACCTTCTTCCTTGTGCTGGGGCTTCTCAGCAGAGTTTGATCAGTTCATACAGAGGGTGAGGCTTGCGGCTCTGCTTATGTCCACCCATGGGAGATCGATCCTGTTTTTAGGTTTTGCCTGGGGCATGGAGCGTTAGCTCCGCCCCCAGGAGAAATCTCTAGTTTTCAGTAAGGGACACTTGAATACGCCCCTCTGTTCATTGGCTAGCTCCATAAATGGAGGCTAGCCATTGGAACAGAGATCTGTCCGTCAAGGCCGGACCAGATTCGGGGGCGTTCCCGAGATTTTTTCCATGGGCGTTCCCTCTGTGTAGTCATGCGGCGGTGGGCGGGGTTATTTTTTTTTATTTCCTCAAGTCATGTTTTTGTCATTGCGCCGAAGATGGCGCCGGGGCCCGTCGACTTCTCGTTGCTCCAAGAAGTCCAGGTGAGTGCTCTGCCTTTTGATTACCCTTTCCCGCCCCCCTCTCCCCGTGTGTCCGTTCCCGACCCCCTCTCCCCGTGTGTCTGTTCCCGCCCCCCCTCTCCCGCTGTCGGCGTGCCCTTTCCCGCCCCCCTCTCCCGCTGTCCGTTCCCGCCCCCCCCTCTCAGTGTGCCCGTTCCCGCCCCCCCTCCCGCGGTCTGTGTCTCCGGCCCCTTGTAAATGCTCCGATCGAGTGCCCACCTCGATTATTGTTTATTTGACACAAGCCGGTGCCCACCCGGCATTGCCCCGTGCTTTCACTGTCGTCGGCCAGGGAGAAATCAGGAGACGTTGTCCTGCCTCCCGACCCCAGGGCCGCGCTGCGATTGGCTGGAGCCGCGACCCGGAAGTCAGGCAGGCCGGGGGCAGGGCCTAGAGACAGCCGGAAGCAGATGGGAGGCCACCCCGCGCTCCGGTGCGAGGAGAAGCCGGCGCCTTTCCCTTCCCCCCCCCCGCTGCCAAGGCGAGGGAGAGCTCAGGAGAGAGAGGGGGAGGAGTGTGCAGAGAGAGCCCCGAGGAGCGAGAGCTCTCGTGAAGCCGCCCGTGGACCGGGGCAGAAGCAGAGGAGCCCTTGCCTGCAGAGACCCGGTGAGTGCAAGAGCTGGGTTGTTGTTCTCCGGGAGGTGCGGGGCTCCTCACACCCATCACCGAGCGGCCCCGACTGGCAGTGGGCCGCTCCAACGAGGCCCCCGCATTGGTGCCCAACCCCACGAGGGGCATCAGCCTGCACCGCTCATCTGCTGTTGCTTCTACATTGTTACCGAGGTGTGGAAAAAACACAGTTTTGTGTAAATGGATATAGAATGAACAGGAGAAATGTGTGACTTCGCGAAGCTGTGGCACAGAGTGGCATGAGCTGGTGAGATGTGAAAAAAGAAAGCATTTACACAAACATTTTTAAAATCTCACATTTGGGACTTTAAAATTAGCAGCTGCTTTGGGTGGCTGTCACAGACATTACTGTGAAACCAAAACCAATTGACAGTGTGGAGGGGTGTGCCAAGGGGCTTTTGGATATGCCCTACGTCCAAAAATCCAGAAGGGCAAGAATGGGCAGCTCATGTCCATGCCAACAGTAACACCATGTTGGCACCCCTGGGCATGCTGTCTACACGTAATAAATATTAGTGTGTTAACAGTATTATTCAATGGAAGAAACCAATATTAGAATACTCAGACTGCAATAAATGTTCACACAACAGCCCATAAAGGGGTACCTGGGATCTGATACCATGAAGCAAGTTGGCGACCCCAGAAGGTGTGTAATCAAAAATAAATGACAAGAGATTAAATCCAAAGTGATTTACGGGTTCATAAACCAGATAAAAGATACAGGTTTGCAAGTTTTCACTAAGTACCTGCAGCTGTGATAGTCTTTCTTATGGTGAGCAAGAAGGGAGATATGTTTATTCGGCATGTAAATAGACCTAAGACATTCAGGTATACAAACAAGTCAGAAATTATGAGACAACCCAACAATTTTTTTCTCATTTCGAAGCCACTTTTTCTCTTCTCTCAATTTATCCTACAGAAGGATGCGCAATCCTGCTTTAGTCCTGTACAAAGGGTAGCTGTTCATCTCTGCTATAGTCTTTCTTTCCTTCCTATAGCTTTTTAACATACTTGTAGGATGTGTATCTTTTAAGGAGTTGTTTTGTCATCATCACAAAGAAGTGGAAAGTCATGCCTTCTTTGATGATGCCATATGCATCAGCATCCCACATAGGGTCTTGCGCCCAAACTCTGTTGGATTGTTGTATAGCAGCAGATTAGTCCAATAGAAAATACAGCTCATACTCTATTTCCGCCACCATGTAAAATCACAAGAGTCGAGGCAAACGCTTCCACTGTCAAAGCATGACAATGGATGATGGAGCACAACGCCAATAGTCACCGGTATAGCCTTGTTGATAAACTCATCCTGTTGACATAAATAGATTCAAACACACAAAAGGTGATGGGAGGAATGCTTGGAAATAGTTCAACCACAGACAATCGCTCTGGGTAGCATTCCAAACCATCGTTTTTCGACCACTGGGCTACTGCAGCCGGATAACCACCCTATGCGCATCAGCACTGACACTACCCCTCATGAAACACTTAGTTCTATAACAGCAGCACTGGGCCATGTCTGGTCAGGGTCCGAAACTGACTTTAAATATTAGGGAGCCCTAAAACAATGTAGGAATGAACTTGGAATCAATGACTCAACAAATTGCAGACAGGTCAGGCCCTTTCATTTGTTTTAGCAATTTCTGAAAGTTGATAATCTTTGCGGCTGACATTCCTTTCATCATCTCAACCTGCGCATAGTGCGAGCCCTGCTGTAGAAACCCCAGTATTTAAAGCTGGGAACCTGCTCAATATTCACCTGATCCAAGGGGAAATAGGTTTTCTTGACTTTCTTCCTCCCATACACCATTATTGTTGTCTTCGTGGCATTGATAGGGATCTTGTTTTCATTACAGTAGAGATACAAGGCATTCAATGATCTTTTTGACCAACAACGGTGAGATAAAAAAAGATAGTATTGTCAGCATATTGCAAACATTGTAGATGAAAACACGCACATTTGGGTGGAAATACATTCACATCAGGTAGTGCGTTGTTTAGGCCGGCCAAATACAGAATAAATGATAGAGGACCCAATATGCATCCCTGTTTCAGCCCTTGACTCTCACCAAGGTTTTAACGTAAAGGATCATGATGGCTCACAACAATGTGGCCGGGATGGCCCAGCTGTGGAGCTTCCACCAAAGCCTCAATCCCTCTACTTTATTAAAGGCGGTGGTGTTATCAAATTCCTTATCACTTTGTCACAAACGGCCTTTAAAGCGACAGGCTGACTTCTCTTCCTGCACTTCCACTCAGAAGCTGAGCTTTCCTGTCTATCCTCAGGAGAGGGGCTGCGAAGCAGCGGGACAGTGCCCTGTGCCCAGCCACACTATCTCCGACTGCTTGTGCGTCTCACAAGCACACCTGTAGCACAGCACCAAACAGGGACTTTGTGCCTTTTGCAGCTCCAGGTTCATAAGTGCACTAACAGGAAACTGATATTAAAATAGTCTGCTCAAAGTCAAAGCGTCACGTGGATATTCACGTGGTGGTCTATTCACTTCCACTGCCTTAAGTAACACGGTTTTGACAATGCTCAACGTTCAGCAATTCTACAGTACTGTCTGTGCTGTACTCCACAAGGTACCAGCCGAGCACTATATTCATTTCGATGCCCCAATGTGTTTGTTAAAAATCTTCAGGTGTGGGTAGTTTCACTGTTCGGAGCACGGTGTTTTTTACTGGTGGCAGTAATTATTCTTGTGTGTGTTTTAGCATCAATGTGTTTGTTATTGGTGACAGTTATTGTTGTGGGGTGTGTTTTAGTGTCACAGTGTTTGCTAATGGTGACACTTGCTGTTGTGTGCGTTTTATCATCAAGGTACTTGTTCTTGGTGGCAGCTGCTCTCTATGTGTTTTAGCTTCACTGAATTTGTTATTGGCGGCTGTTGTTGGTCTCGGGTGTGTTTAGTGTCACGGTGCTTCTAATTGGTGGCTGTTATTGTAGTTGGGGGTGATCCATTGCCTTGTGATTTGTGCCATTCTGCCCTCCGTTAGAATCACCCACCCCTCGTTTTTGTGTCCTTCTTCTCTGTCTGCCTGGTTTTTTGTGCCAATCTGCCCTCAGTTATAATTGTTTCCCCTCGTTTTTGTGTCCTTCTGCCCTCTGTCTGCCTGGTGTTTTGTGCCATTCCTCCACCTGAACTGAGCCCTTTAAAATAAGGCCATGCTCCAAAAAGTACCGTAGCCCCCTGCCCCAAACCATAAAAAAGTGCCCCCTACCTCCGTGAAGTACTCTGACTCTGCTCCCTACCCTCCCTTGGCGCCTAAACCTGTCCCCTGCCATGCACCCTACAAAGCATCGACTTAGTAAACTGTCCCTTCTCTGTGTGCTTCGAGGCCGTAAAATGTAAGCCTAGGCACAAATGGATGGTTGGATTTGTGGGGTAAAGTTTTATTTAATGTGATTTTATGTAGTGCGAACTTTACCCAAAGTTGTCTGAGCGCTTTACATAAGAACCAGTTGCCAAACCTATGGACTTTGATTTACATGCGTTAAGTAAAAGATACAAACAGGAAAGCAATTGAAATGTACTAGATGTAGTCACACAAAGAAGAGACTGTTGTTTCTCGTTATATTTCTATATACATATGGAAGGGATATGAATAGATGTACTGCAAGAGTCACATAGGAATGTTAGAGTAGAAAGGTCTACGGCATATACTAGTGAATACAGTCATCTCTATATACAGAAAAAATGAGTTATATTTAGAGGGGTCGGAGTGGGACGCAGTGGGTGGATGGATGCATGATGGATGGATGTATGCATGATGCATGGATGTATGGGTGGATGCATGGATGGGTTGTTGGTTGAATGGGTTGGTGGATTGCATAAATTGTTGAAAGATTGGCTGTATATATGCATCTATCCATCCACCCATTCATGCATCTATCCATACACCCATCCATGCATGCACCCATCTATGCATCCACCAACTCATCCATGCAAGCATTACAACAAGAGCCCGCAGCTCTCCTTCGTCTCTCCTCGCCCCCCTCCTTTCCAGAGCTCTCAGCTCTCCTTCGTCTCTCCTCGCCCCCCCTTCCCTGGGCCCTGCCCTGCTATTGTAAATGACAATGCCATTTATTTATGTTTAAAAAAAAATAAATAAAAATAATGTCAAGAGCAATGCCAATAGCTCTAACTTTAAGAAAGGCAAAACCATTGCATTGTAAATGCTTGTTGTGGGGTGCGGGAGGGGGGGAAGCCGTGGTTATGGATGATGAGGCTCATTTGCAAGCAGTATGGTCTCTCGCATCCTGTTTGGTACAGTCAGGTCCCCACAGTGCCCTTGCATTTCTGGTGCTTTGCTGCAGTTTTAAGATATTCTTAAAGTTTCTTGTTCCACAAATAGGTGTAATTTGTGATATTCATATGTTTTCCTCATTTTCATTGCTTGATTTTGCTTGTGCGAAAGTGTCACTCAGTCATTGAAATGCCACTCATCCACAAGAAAGAGTGTCAATATTATTTTGATCTTTCGGTGTATCGCTGATGCTTCTTTTTTCTAGGTTGTAATTTGTTTGTTTGATTTGTCTCAAAAGTATGCAATGCTAGCCATTCAAATATGTTATTTGATGGCTAATGTGGTGCTTTTATTTGATTGTGGTTAGATTTGTGTGATATATTATTTTACATGGGAGTTGACATCAGTGATGTGTTCGATGTTTTCCAGTGCCTGGCTGAGGTTAGCCCCTGGAACTATTTGGCTTATTTGTTAGGAGGTTTTTTCCGGATCTTCTTTGGTTATTTTTGAATAGTGTGATATGGGTTCACTTGTTTTATATTGAAAGGGTAGAGGCGATGATAGGTCTGTTGACCTTGATGGTCTGTGCAAAAGTTAGATGAAAGGGACAAAGATGACTCTAGTGTTTTTCTGGCTTTGTGGGAGGTGGGTGTTAGTGGGTCAATGAAAGTTGAATTTTTTTACATGAATATTGAGGTTGCAGGAACACTTCTTCTTTTTCTTTTCCCTCTTAAAGCTGAAGTCACCATGGATGTTATTTCCTGTGGAGAACATTTGGCTGTCCATGAAATATTAAATGAAGTGCTTTGAGAAATCAACTCTGTTTTCTAGGAGAATGTTAGATGATTTTGACATGTTTTTTGGGTGGCAAAGTTCTGAGGCTGATTTTAAGTCCTTTGAAGAAAAATTCAAGGTTGCAGACTTTTTGATGATGCGGTTTGAGTAAGTGGGTGGAGCCAGTAGAGGAAGTGGGTGGAGCCAGCGAACAGTAGGTGTGGCCTCCGACAAACATTTCAGCACCTGCACTTCATATTTTACAAATTAAGCACTGAGAGAAATCAATTGTTTGGAAGGCATTGCACCGGGGGATCTTGTTCCATAACAAAGCGCTGCATTTCAGCTGCTCTCCTGGCAGGGGTCACAGGAGACAGCCAAGCTTCTTCCCGCCTTGGCACCAACACAGCTGAGGAAGATGATCACATTAGCATATCTATAGAATCTGGGGAGCAACCCCGCCTCCCATCGAGTCTCCCCTCCCATTCTCCCCCAAGAGACAAACTTTAAGAAGCTGAGAGGGCTTGGGGTCACAATCCTACAATCCTGAGCGAAAGCAGAGCAAGATGGCGAGCCTTCTGTCTCTGGCAGGTGGAACCAGCGAGGAGAGGGGGGTCCGCAGGGACCCCGGCGCCAGCGCAGAGCCCGAGGTATGGCAGATCTTCATTCCGGTGCTCTCCCTCTCGCCCACCGTGCTGGGCCTCCAGAGACACCAGGGTGCACCGGGGCCAAGGAGCGCACCCGAGAGCCGGCCTTTAGGAGCCAGAGGATGGCACAGAGGTGAGAACCGATGACTGTACACTAGAGGGCAGCCCCGTTCACCACTGACGTCTGGGCAAGTGGGCAGGCCAAGAGGTGCACACTCAGTGCCACATAATTATATGCCACACAATTACACTCTACTGAATACAACATACACTCACACAATACCACTCAGTGCCACGTAATTATATGCTACATAATTACACTGCGCTCAACGCAACATACACTCCAAATACCACTCAATGCCACATCATTACACACCACATAATTACACTCTACTGAATGCAGCACACACTCCACACAATACCACTCAATGCCACTGTTGTGGTTACTATCCCTTTAATGGAACCCTACCAACTCTACTTTCCTGACATCATTATTGGAATGTTATGTTTTCTTCTTGAGAGTCAGTTGCTGTGATCTGCTGTTGATGGTTGCATCAATAAAGCTCCTTCTGCAACTTATCCTGTCTATGAGCTTTTATCACTGGCGACGAGGGTCAAGGCTTGATTGGGGACAAGCATCTACAACCATCAACTCTCCTACCATTGGAATTTTGTTTTGGACTTGGATTTATTCAAATTTTCGTTTTTTGGTATTGGATTACATTGGACACAGAATATTCATCTTGGACTTGGTTTCAATCATCTTGGATTGTTTTCTTACAGAATTTTTCTTGGATTTATCTTTGTTTTTATTTTCCTTCTTGGATTGGATTCTTGGATTGCTAAGACTGTGTATATAAATCTGGCTGACTGTTCCCTTATATCGTTTATTTGGACTGCATTGGAAATTACACTGTTTTGTTCCACATCGGAGAGTTTTGCAGAGCCTCTGTTGGACATCGTGCTCAACAAAGAACGGATAAAAATTGTCAAAAACAGGTATCGTCTTCGTCTGTTTGGCACTTACCGTTACACCTTGTTGTGCTTTGAAACTCTGGTGAGACATCGCGTGTGCCATCGCGCGTGTGTTGCAGCATCGCGTGTGCCATTGCGCGAGTGTCGCTGCGCCTGTGTGCTCATTCTCCTGCTCGCTCTCCTGCTGTATTGTGGAACTTTGACGTTGCGTGCAGCGTCATTACGTTGCCACGCATACTACGTCATAACAGCGGCAATTTTTTTGTTGACATTGGTTTCCATGGTAATGCCGATGCGCACGGCAGCGCATTTTACTTAACTTTTATATGCTAATACACACAGCGGATACCACAATAACATTAATGCTCAGCAACGGATTTTATTCTATTAACAACGCTGATACACACGGCTGTGTATTTTTTTATGGACATCACTTCTACAACGTCGATGTACACGACAGCACATTGAAATTTTCTCTTTATTGGATGTGAATTGAATTGTGAGATTTATATATATTTATTTATTTTCTTTGTTTTTGACCTTCTATTTTTTTTACTCTGGATATTTGCTTTGCTTGTGCAACATGACTTCTACTTTCAGTATGTCACAACCTCCACCATTTCTCTCTGAGGAAGAAGAACCTATTCTCCCTTGGAAAAGGTGGCGGAATCTTTTTGATTCATATTTGGTGACGATTGGTGGGGAAAAGTTCTCGGCTGCCAGAAAACAAGCAATTTTATTGCATAACTTAGGAGTTGAGGGTAGGCACACCTATGATAGCATGGGTACTATACCTGTGGGTGGTGTTGATGGTGAACCTTCTGACCTTTTTGAGATGTCTATGTCCATGCTAGAAAGTTATTTTGGTCCTAGGATTAATGTTACCTTAGAACGCCACAGATTTTTCACTCGTGTACAAGGTCCAGTTGAACGTGTTGGCACATTTGTAGCTGTTTTGAAGACTCTTGCACGCACATGTGATTTTGGGGATTTAGCTGAATCATTAGTGAGAGATCAGCTTGTAAGGAGTAGGAATAGTACGAGAGTACATGAAAAGTTATTATCTAAAAACCCTTCTTTGAAAGAGGCTATGGCTATAGTTGAAGAAATGGAAAATACTTCCACTTGGGTTAAAGAAATTAGGAAAAATAAAGAAGAGGCTAATTCTGTAGAAGTTAAAAAGAAAAGTCAGGATGTTGTACATAGACTTGAAGAAGATGAACTTTTAGAGGAGTGTTCTGATTTTGTTGCCAAAGTTTCGACTAATGTGAAGAACAAATTGCCTCAAAAGAACTTACCATCGCAGAAAAGTTCTCTAGAGATTCGTCCTTTGTTTAATAGAGATACTTCCTTTTCCAAAAAACGTGACTCTCGACAACAGCGCTCATTTCCTAATTAAAGTTGCGTTGTTTCAGATGTGGTAGTTTTTCTCACACTTCCAACTATCCCAATTGTTTTGCAAGAGATAGTATTTGCAACAACTGTGGGGGTAAAGGTCATTATGCTCGCGTCTGTAAATCCAACAAAAAGAAAGAGTCTAATGAAAATGTATCTGACATTGTTTGCACTGTGGTTGTTTCTAATGTAATTGGAACAAATGTTGACTCTGTAAATGTTGATTCGGAAAAAGTGATCATGCCTTTTTGTGATATAGGTATTGACAAGTATATGTTCAAGCTTATGGCTGATTCAGGATCTCCTTTTACTTTAATAGGTATCAAAATTTGGGATGAAGTTGTTGGTCTGGAAAACGTTCCATTGTTACCTCCAGATATTGCCCCTTTAAGTTATGGTTGTTCAAAAATTGACATTTTAGGATATACAGTAGCAAAGATTTCTTTTAGAGGCAAACAAATCACTGGGAAAGTATATGTGGCTGTAAGGGGAGATAATCTTCTTGGGTGGAAACATCAATATGATTTTGGTATAATCCTCAATCCTCGTGCTAAAAATCCTCACGATCGAGTCATTTTCTTGGAAGATTTGATTTCTTCTACTTCTCAGAATATTAGCACTGTTTCTGACTGTGACAACATTTTTTCTGAATTCCCTAAAGTTTTTTCAGACACATTAGGATGTTTAAAAGGATTTGAACACAAGATTGTTCTTAAGAAAACTGCTAAACCGTGTGTGCATAAAGTTCGGAAAGTCCCTAATATGATGTTTGAACCTTTGAGATTGGAGATTGAGAAACTGTTGAAATTAGGAGTGCTTGAAGAGATTGAGTCCTCAGAATGGTTAAGTTCCATAGTTTTGGCACCCAAGGATGGTGGAAAAGCGGTGAGGATCTGTGTGGATTTGTGGGGTTTAAAAGAGTGCATTTGGGTTGACCGACAACCTTTACCAAATATCTCTGAGTCTATTAGTATTTTGAAGGGAGTGAACATATTTTGTGTTCTTGATCTCTCCTCTGCGTACCATCAGATTGTTTTACATCGAGAGTCTAGGCATCTAACATCCTTTGTCACACCCATTGGTGCTTATCGGTTCTTGAGAATGCCTTTTGGCTTAGCCTCGGCTGCTGCCTGTTTCCAAAGAGTTATGAAGATGGTTCTTGGGGATCTTCATAACGTGATGTTCTTCCAAGATGATATTTTGATGTATGGAGTAGATGCCAAGGAGCATGATGTTGTTTTAAGATCAGTGTTAAACAGATTATCTGACAAGGGTCTCACAGTTAAGAAAGAGAAATGCAAAATTGGTTTGGAGTCAGTTACTTATCTTGGCCATGTGATCTCTGGAAAAGGGATACAACTAAAGTTAAAATTAGCTGGGAGTATTGTCAAGGCACCAGCTCCTGAAGATAAGGACCAGGCCAAGTCTTTCTTGGGTATGGCAGAATTTTATTCCAAATTTGTTAAAGGTTTCGCTACCATTGTTGAACCCATTAGATCTCTCTTAAAGAAGGGTGTCCGATTCATTTGGTCTGATGATTGTGAGGAAGCTTTCCGTTTGATTAAGACTGAAATTGGTAAAATGCCCACTTTAGGTCATTTTGATGCTAAACTTAAAACTATTGACACTACCGATGCCAGTCTGAAAGGTCTTGGTGCCGTTCTTTCCCAAATTGTGAATGGAGAGGAGGTTGTGGTAGCTTTCGCTTCGAGAGCTTTGAAGGATGCAGAATTGAATTATTCTTGCATTGAAAGGGAAGCTTTGGCTGTATTTTGGTCAGTGTACCATTTCAAGTTCTTTTTGTGGGGCATTCCATTTATTGTAAGATCGGATCATCGTCCTCTCGTTCAGATATTTTCTTGTCATCAGAGTGACCGTATGACGCCTAGATTAAAGAGATGGAGTGAAGGTCTGCAGGAATTTAATTTTACTGTACAGTATATTCCTGGGCAAAACAACAAGCCTGCGGATTGCTTATCCAGGTTGCCAATTGAAAGTGATTGTTTTTCTGGTGATCTAGGCTGCATAAACTGGGTACTAGAGTCTTCCTTGTCTAAGGATGAATGGTCAAGTGGTGTTACTAATGATATCGTTTTTCAGTCTTTGAGAGAGATCATCAGGAAACGGTGGCCTAAATTTGACCAACTGGATGATAATCTAAAACCTTATTGGACAGTCAGAGATGATTTGACATTTTGTCAAGGTAATTTGCTAAGAGGGGACAGATTAGTACCTCCAAATGATTTGCATGAGAAAGTTGTCAACTTGGCTCATGAGGGACATCTTGGGAGAAATCTCACCAAGGCTCGTATCAGAGAGAGGTACTGGTGGCCTAGTATGGATCGGATGGTAGAAGCTGTTGTTAAGGATTGTCATTTATGTGCTGCTAATGATAAGTCACATACCACAAGTCATTCTCCTCTCTCTCCGGTGGAGGTCCCCACTACAGTTTGGACAAAGGTGGGGCTAGACATTGCTGGTCCTTTTGAGCTCATGCCTTCACAGGAGAGGTTTGTTGTATTACTTGTGGACTACACTTCTAAGTGGGTGATTTCTAAATGTATGAGCATGGTGAATTCCAGAGCTATTATTGAATTTCTGTAGGATGTATTTGTTTCAGAAGGTATCCCTAAGTATTTACTTACAGATAATGGTGTTCAATTTACCTCCAATGAGATGGATGGTTTCCTTAAGGATCTTGGGATTGTTCACCAGAAGACAGCTCTTTATTCGCATCAGGCGAACGGTCTTACTGAGCGCATGAATAGGGTTGTTAAGAGTTGTGCGCAAAGTGTTTTGCAGTCGAAGGTTTCTTTCAGTAGTGTGTTGAGGAAGACCTGGTGGGCACATCGCACTGTTCCAAATGCCATCATGCAAAAATCTCCTTTTGAAGCTTTGAGGGGGAGATTGGCTCATTCCAAACTCAATCCTGCTTGGCTTCCAGAGAGAGTGTGTGACGACAGTGTTGAGTGGGGAGAAGGAGAGATGTGTTGGCTGAATATCAACGGAAGTATAAACAACGTTATGATGATAGAATGGCTGTAAGATTCAAGAAATGGAATGTCGGAGATAGTGTTCTTGTGAAAAAACCAAAATATGGACACAAAGGTACTTCGAATTTCAGTGGTCCTTTCATCATTACTGCTATCAGGAAGAATGTTGTGACTCTGAACAATGGTTGTACTTGGAACATGGCTAGATTGGCAAAGTACACTGAGGTAAAAAAATCCTCTAATTGTACTTCTTTGTCTGATGATTGTCATAGCCATACATCTTCTTCTTTTGATTTTGGCCAAGGCAGTGCCCTTGGTAATTCAAGATTGCTTCCTAGGGCAAGACAAGTTCCTAGGAAATTTAAGGATTATGTTATGTCTTAATCCATTCTTTTGCCTTTTGTTGAACTTTACTTTGTCTTTCTTTTATTTCTTTTATGTTGGTATGGGGATGTGTTGTGCTTACTATCCCTTTAATGGAACCCTACCAACTCTACTTTCCTGACATCATTATTGGAATGTTATGTTTTCTTCTTGAGAGTCAGTTGCTGTGATCTGCTGTTGATGGTTGTATCAATAAAGCTCCTTCTGCAACTTATCCTGTCTATGAGCTTTTATCAGCCACATAATTATATGCTACATAATTACAATGCAACATACACTCCAAACAATACCACTCAGTGCCACATAATTACACGCTACACAATTACTTTACTGAATACAACATACACTCCTCATAATACCACTCAGTGCCACATAATTATATGCTACATAATTACTGCGCTCACGCAACATACACTCCAAATACCACTCAGTGCCATATAATTACATACCACATAATTACACTGCACTCAATGCAACATACACTCCAAATACCACTTAGTCCACATAATTACATGCTACATATTTACACTGCACTCAATGCAACATACACTCCAAATACCACTCAGTGCCACATAATTACACGCCACATAATTACACTGCTCTCAATGCAACATACACTCCAAATACCACTCAATGCCACATAATTACACTGTACTCAATGCAACATACACTCCAAATACCACTCAGTGCCATATAATTACAAGCCACATAATTACACTGTACTCAATGCAACACACTCCACACAATACCACTCAGTGCCACATAATTATATGTTACATAATTACACTGCACTCAATGCAACACACACTCCAAATACCACTCAGTGCCACATAATTACACGCCACATAATTACACTGCTCTCAATGCAACATACACTCCAAATACCACTCAATGCCACATAATTACACTGCACTCAATGCAACATATACTCCAAATACCACTCAGTGCCATATAATTACAGGTCACATAATTACACTGTACTCAATGCAACACACACTCCACACAATACCACTCAGTGCCACATAATTACACGCCACATAATTACACTCTACTAAATACAACATACACTCCAGACAATACCACTCAGTGCCACATAATTATATGCTACATAATTACACTGCGCTCAATGCAACATACACTCCAAATACTACTCAGTGCACATAATTACACAACACATAATTGCACTGCACTCAATGCAACATATACTCCAAATACCACTCAGTGCCACATAATTACACGCCAAATATTTACACTACACGCAATGTAACATACACTCCAAATATCACTCAGTGCCACATGATTACACACCACATCATTACACTGCACTCAATGCAACAATACACTCTAAATACCACTCAGTGCCACACAGTTACACGCCACATAATTACACTGCACTCAATGCAACATACACTCCAAATACAACTCAGTGCCACATAATTACACGCCACATAATTACACTGCACTCAGTGCTAAATACACTCCAAATACCACTCAGTGCCACATAATTACACGCCACATAATTACACTGCACTCAATGCAACATACACTCCAAATACCACTCAGTGCCACATATTTACATGCCACATAATTACACTGCACTCAATGCAACATACACTCCAAATACCACTCAGTGCCACATAATTACACTGCACGCAATGCAACATACACTCCAAATATCACTCAGTGCCACATAATTACACGGCACATAATTACACTGCACACAATGCAACATACACTCCAAATATCACTCAGTGCCACATAATTACACAGCACATAATTACACTGCACTCGATGCAACAATACACTCCAAATACCACTCAGTGCCACATAGTTACACGCCACATAATTACACTGCACTCAATACAACATACACTCCAAATACAACTCAGTATCTATCTATCACCCTCACTCTATTTATCTATCGCCCCCACTCTATCCATCGCCCCCACTCTATCGCCCTTTCTCTATCTATCTATTGCCCTCACTCTATATATCACATCACCACAACATCACTCAGCACCACCACAGCATCGCTCAGGGGCCCCACAACATCACTCAGCGCCACCACAGCATCAATCTGTGCAACCATTTAACAACAACTAGTTCAAATAAGTTCTCTCAATGTTTCAAGCTTTATTATAAATGTCACAAAAAAGATGTTAATATTTCACATCTATTCTTGGATTTTCATCACAATAAAATACACTGAACATAATCTTCACAAAAGTTATTTACAAAACTTTAAGCTATTGCCATTATAAATTACAATAACTTTTATTTAAGTATTAATTATTAAAAAATACATAAAAGCCATTTATTTGTAATATCAATACATGTAAGTCACGTAAATAAAACACATATTGCATTACAAATGCTATAGGTGTCACATTTGCGAAAGCTATACCTATTAGCATTGTAACTGACAAAGCTATTAATTTCGCTATTTTCAAAACCAACACATAAATACAAAATTTGTCATTTACAATACCAATAGCTCAAACTTTTCTAATGCGAGACCTATTGCATTGCAAATGCTTGTTTATATATATCGCTAAGTAAGTGGAGCGCTTTACATGAGCACCAGTTACATCACACAAGGACATATTCAATTTTCTAGGTATGTGAGAGATGTGCACTGGCTGTGTGCCACCACACAACACATGCATATATCTTCACATGCACAAGTAAATCAGTGTGCTCAGTGCCAGTACAAAAATGCAGCTGTATGGAAGGACACATACAAGCAGAAAGGAGCCCATGTGCAGTCACGGCATGTAGCAGTGGTCTTGTCAGAGTGCGTGGCTGTGCCTTTGAAGAGATGCACACGTATGACTTAAACATGCACATTTATGAGTTGTGTCTATAGAGGCCATAATGGGGCTCTGCGGAGGGACGCCCTTGCTGCCACCGGATCCGTGCAGAACGAGATGCATTGGGCCACCCTCTAGGCTAGCCTGCTCATGCAGTGGCATGGCTGAACTGGGTGTCAGCGAAAAGCCAAGATGAGGATGCAGGCATTGGGCTAAAGTCAGCAGTCAGAAATAGCGGAGTGAGAGGGCAGTGCTCTGGGCTCACTAGCTGCCTTGCAGGGGTCCACAGGTGCATACCCTTTCATATTTTGCTGTGCCACAGCTGGCTGTGCCCCATCAATCTGTAACCCTTTTTCTAGGAAAGGGGGCACTCACCGATTGGAAATGGGGTCAGCTAGTGTCGGTGGCAGGTGGATGGCAGCAGATTGCGGGCGAGTGTGGCAGCTCTTTTCTGCAAATGCATGTAATTTTAAAACGTTTGTTTGTCCCCACTAACTGGGAAAATTTAATTTGCAGGGACCGTGCTGCTGAAACAGAAATCACACTTGTTGATCAAACAAAATCAGTGTGGGAAATTAGCACATTTTAATAAGCAGAATACACAAACCCAAGAAAACATAAAAAGAAATGGAAAGAAACTTAACAAAATGGACAAAAAAAGCAATAATACATTTAAAAGTGTCAGTCGCCAGGGACAGGAACCACCCACCCAAAGGAGGGACAAATATGAAAATTAGAGACTGAAAGGAAGGGAATTTTAAAAAGCACACAAAGGAACAAATGGAAAGCCGGGTCGTGATCAAAACCAACATAGCAGATAAAGCATGTTTTGAAGAAACAGCGCATGCACTGCATAGGCGAGACCTAAAAACATTTGGATGTGGTCCCTATATTTCCAGGACCTTATGCAATCACCCATATTGGACTGAAAACTTTTAAATCATCCCAAAGTGCAGAATTTCTGCAGTCGTAAAGATACTACTCATAACTTACCTTTGTGGCTACGGAAAGTAGTAAAATTATTATTTTGGACTAACTTTACCTTTGTGAATCAGGCCGAAGTCTAGGACTGAGCCCTCCCAGATTGGACCAATGTGGAAATATTTCCTTAGGTATTTTATAAGCTTTGAGCATTTCACAATATATATTATGTAACAATACCAGGGAAAGACGTTGGTTGAAGTCACCCACAATTAATATGTGGAAGGACTCCGACAAACCCCCAGGATATTCCAAATCATTGAAGAACAGCTGCCATTTCTCATCATTTTAAGAATCCGACCCAAGGTTCATATACACATTAACCGTAAGACGGTTACTAGATGGTGAAATCTTCTTTGATTTATCAGTTGTTCGACTTGCTACAGTTACCTTTAAACTTCCTTGAATGTAGCCCACTGACCACCACTGGGGCATTAAATCCTCCTCTCTCAATACTAAATTAATTTGTTTCCTCAAGCTAGCATGATTATTCAAAAAGGATTTTTCACCAACAGTTTCTCAATCTCTTCTTCTAAGTTACATCTCAGAGTTCTATTTCATATTGTATTAAATTTGCAAGCAAGCAAGAGTAAAATCCAACTGTAGTCCATTCTCTGCCATTTAGACTTTGCTAAAAAGCACCTTGGTCAATATCTATTTATGTAATATCAGCAATGGAGGGATCATTCTTGAAAGCTTTCAACAACTCTGACCTATTCAGGATTTTCCATTTGCTTGTTTTTTTTTTCCAACCCTTTGAACATCTAAGTACAAGTGGGTACTTTTCTGATCAACCTTCAGAGATTTGGGTGATCTCCTTTGGTTGGTCTTTGAGAAAGGTTCTTTTTTAAAAAAAAAATTGTTATTGTTATTTTGAAAATACAAACGTGAAAAATAAACCCAGCTTTGAGGTTCAAGGTCATCCTCCCCTCCACCCTAACCCACCCGGTTCTACAATCAATAGAAGTCGTCGACCAGAAAACAATATATTTTTCTAAAATGATCCATCATATTAAAATCATCAAATTCATATAAAGCAGTGATGAAACTTATTTCCTAATGCATTTTATCAAGCCCCATAAGGCTTCAAAGGGCAAAGTGTGAATACTCAGCTACATAGATAGATTCAGAAATATAGAATGACCCATGCAAAAAGTGCAAAGTGGAATGAAAGTGCGAAAGGTGCGGGAGGCATCTTAGTGAAACAAGACATGCTACAGGTCTCGAGCAGATAGGCTGTCCTTGATACACAGATAAATAAATTAAATTATACATTTATAAATTCCTCTTGAATTTGCCAGCCTAACTTTGAAGGAAAATAGCAGTGCAAAGCCACTAGACAATGGTTCCCAGACTAACAAACCATTCCTTTTAGAGCGGATGCCCTTCTTGGCATGAATAGCTTTTCCAAGATTATATGTTGAGAATAGACGAGCAATCTACTGCTGAAACGAAGGGGATTGGGGTCCAACCAAGCCAAAGAGATAAATAACCTAAGTATTGCCATAGCGATAAAAATAAGAACCCCTTCGTTTTTTCTATCTATGATTTCCATTGATCATAACCCTAGCCATAGGATTTATTTACAGGGCTTTCACAGCCTGAATAAACTCGGGCACTAGTCACATTCTCTGCATAATGCTCCACAAAAAACGGACAGGAGAACTGATCGAAGGCTTTTTCAGTGTCAAGACGTATTAAAGCCATTGGGTCTCCTGTGTACTGTGCCGCATCAAACAGAGTGATGGATCTACTTACATGATCAGTGGTACTTTTTCGGGGAACAAATCCATGTTGCCATTTCGAGACGGGTTTTTCAATGACAACTGATAATCTAGAAGCAAGGGTTTTAGAATACATTTTGAAATCTCTGTTGATAAGCGTTATTGGGCGATAAGAGCCCATTCCCAGTAGAGGTTTGTCTTTTTTAGTAAAAATTATAATTTTACCTGATGACCAGGAAGAAGGCGGAGTTGTGCCATTAAAGATTTGTACCAGAAGGATTTTAAAAATATATTTTATCTGATTGGACATTTTTTCATAAAGTTCTATTGGGATACTGCCTTTCTGTCTGGCAAGTTAGATTTTGCCATAGCAATCTCCTCCCAAGAAGGGGGAGGCGGGGTCGTCTATATATTCACAATTGTCCAGATCTAGGAATTATCAATGGCTTTTTGTCTAGCAGCAAGAGAACCGGCACCTTCTTCGGTATACAGATCTTGGTAGAACTGGCGAAAGGCTATTCAAATTTTTTTCGGGTCAGCGTTTATCCCAGTAGTCGTGACCTGGATGGACTATATGCCGTTATTCATAAGATGCTGCCTAGTTCTCAGGGATAGTTGGTGGCCAATATGTGCGCTAAATTTTTAAACCTTTTCCTGGGCAGCGGCCCACTTGGAGGTGGCTTTTTCAGCCAAAATTGAACTAATTTCAGCTCTCGCCGCTGCAACCTCTAGTTGTACCAAGTCAATATCCTCCCCCTTCTGGATAGCCCCAATGGGGTTTTTTTTAGACTTTGCAAATTTTTGGGGGCGCTCCAGGAGCTGCTGATTTTTCTGTTTGTTCTTTCTAAGTGAAAATTGTAGAGTCTCTCCCCATATACAATCCTTTAGAGCGTCCCACCCTACCCTTGTTGGAGCAAAACCAATGTTTCTTTCAAGGAATTTCTGAATCCAGCCTTTTATATGATCTTGATATTCCTCGTTAAACAACAGGGATCTCGCGAAGCTCCAGGTCGAAACTTGTTTGCTAAAAGATGTTCCCTTAATACCTAAAATTAGGGGGTTATGATCTAACATTAATTAAGGAATGAGATTGATGCTAACATCGTGGATCAAGGAGAAAGATACAAGGAAATAGTCTAGTCAGGCATGTGATTGATGGGACACGGAATAGTAGGTATACCCCAAAGTATACGGTTTTAACTCCATGGCTGCTAGAGCAATTCCCGCTGGGTGCTGAAATATTCAGAAACCCATGCTCCATGACGAGCTCAGCTCGTCATGAGTGTATGAGAGGTGTACATCATAACGAGCTGACCTCGTCATGAGCGTCGAAGGTGTTAAATGGCACCAAACATTGATCAACCCATGTGCATGGAATAGATTTCTCAGGGCCTGTAAAACGTTGGGTTTTTGACCTGAATAATGCCTTTGATTGTCCATTTCACAGTCACAAGGTAAGTTAATGTTCAGGTCCCTGTATATTATAATGGGAATAGGCCAGTGAGCTAACTCCCCGGTAAGCCAGCTATTTACCCAAGGGTCCTCTACTGTGCTCCCATATTTCAAGCATAAGGTGAAACAGGATTCAGATGATGGCCTACACTCTACTAGCACCCATCTCCCATGGAGATCAGCTTTTGTTGCAATGGCTTGTAACAGGCTGCGGCGCCGGGTCAAAATAGCTACCCCTCTAACACTTGCACCCTACAATGTCCCTCCGATTAGGGTATATCCCATTGTATTTAGGAGACTATTCTGTGAGCCTTCAGTTTGTGTTTCCTGGAGGCAGACTAAATCTGGCCCCAACAAGCATAAGCCCTGCAAGACCTTCTGCCTTTTCCAGTCATCATTTAGCCATCAAAGATTAAAAGAAGCAATCCTGAGATGAATTAAATTTGGCATACTAATTCAACATCAAGTTAATTCCACTGTAACAATATGAATATCTGTAGAAAAGCATAAACAAGGGAATGAAGGCAAAAGAGTGCAAAGGAAAGACACTCAAAAGAAACAAGAGACCGTAGGTCTGAGGAACAACAGCAACATATTCGTGTACATTTTATGGAGACAAGACAGTAGCAAATTCTCACAATTATGTCAAAAGTAAAAAAAATGTGTAGGACCCTGCAGAGCACTCCCAACCCTCCTGCACCCCAAACCCCCCATGACCCTGCAGCACCACTTCCCCGTCCCCTCACCCCTGTTAAATAGAGCAATCAGGAATAACCTGAATGATGGATGCTGGAAATAGGTCCACGCCACCCGACCCCACCGTGTGATCTAGTAGAAATTAATACACCGTAGGCCAAGAAAACAGAAGATAAATACAAATCCCATTCTGTAGGTCCCAGCTAGCGCAATGGCCCCATCTCCTTTCCCCTCTCTGCCCTCTAGGGGAACACCATTTATTAACTTTTTATAAAAGGAAAATATTTAGAGGAGCCCAGTACTGGCCCAGGTTTCTTTAGGTATTCTTCAACTGTGCTCCTTCTTAGCCTTGATTTCATTAAGATATTCCTGGACCTTGATTTCAGATGTAAACCGTTGAGAAAACCTGATTAAATTGATTTTAATCTTTGCAGGATTCATTAGAAAAACTTGTGCTCCCAACTGCTGAAAAGGGGTAAACAGCTGGCGAAGACGCCATCTGTATTCATCCGTTGCATGGCAAAAATCAGGCTTGGTGAAAAAAGACACCCCCTCAAACATTTTCTGTGACATTGGCCGAGGATGTTCATAGACCAATTGTCTGAGCCGAAAAAGACGAAAAACACCCTAAAGGCTCTGGGTTTCCCTCCTCCGTTAGAATGCTGCGTATTTAGTTTAAAGGGGAAAAGGTGAGATCTTTCTACCTCCTGATCCAAGTTACAGTCAGAATGTTCAGGAAAGGCACCATTCAGAAGTTTCAGGATGTATAGATTGGGATCCTCTCTTTCTAATCCTTCTGGGATCCCCAGCAGGCAGAGATTTCTGCAACGCTGCCTGTGCTCCTGATCCCCCAATTTCCACATGACAACTGTCATGCAGGCGCCTAGGGTGGAACTCTGCTCTTTCAGGGAGGTAACTTCAGTTTCCATGCATTTGGCACAGCTTTCTATCATCGTGACATGTCCACAATGTCTGAGCAAGTCTTGTTCGACTTTCTTAGACCACCTTGAAGTTTTTTGGCAGCTCCTTTTGCTTGCCTGTCATCTATCCGTACTTCCTCTTCAAATTGCTTAATAGATAGTTGAAAGGCCACCAAGGAGGGTTCTTCAGCTGAATCAGTACTTACCCTGTTTTTTTCTGATCCAGAGGCCTTGCGAGATTCTTCACCCTAGGGAAAGGTAAACTTTGAGCCAGTGTTATCCCATTTCATAAGGCTGCAGCTTTCATGTTGTTTCCCTTTCCGCTTGTTAGACGTAGTCTTCTGGCACTGCAAGGTACCTGCTTCATTAGTGAAACTGCCGCAGTTAGAGTCTGACTGGTCCTCATAGCTAGAGGAGGGGGAGCTCCCCCCAACAGAGGAGTCTGAGCCATTGGTGACCTAGAAGACGTTTTCCCCTGCAGGCTTGTGGGACAGACTCCGATGAGAAGGCAGTAAACTAACTGCTGGGCCCTCTTCAGTGATGGTGACATTAGGGGTTTGTTCTCCCTGTTCAATCAGATCCAGGGGTATCGCAACCTGAGCATTAGAGTCAGTTGTAGCGACATTTGAATAAATCATAGAGGTCAGGGCTACATCCAGGCTGCCAGAGGCTGGAGAAATTGCACTATCACCAGGAGGAGTTCCCTGCCTATCCGGTTCAATGGTTGGGGGCAGGCTTTGGCGGTCCTCCATGTCAGAGTAGGGGGGCCCAGTCAGACTGGTGCTCTAAGCTGGCTAGCTCAGTGTTGTCTTCAGTGGTTTCTTGGGGCTCAGTAACTACCAGCACTCCATCAGGGTTAGTCCTTCTCCTCCCCTTAGGGCCCAGAGAACCAGAGGCGGAGAACAGATTTTCTATAGAGGTTTGATAGCCTGTGCTCTCTTTTGGAGCTGACACAGTCCTGCCTGTTGCTCTGGAGTTTGCAGGAGCAATACTTGCCTTAGATCCCATCACGCCACGGGCAACCCTGTTAAGCCCTTGCACTAAGCCTTTCCCCTTGATGGAGCCTGCTGTGGGTATAAAAGAACCGCAAAGTGAAAAAGGGAAAAAGCTGCGGCAGACATGAGGCAATCCAGTAATAGCATGTCGTGAACGCTCGAAGCAATTCCGGAACCATGAGGGCAGCAACAGCGTCTCCCTAATGCGAGGAGCAGCAGTTTGCTGAGCGGTGGCCAGAATCCAGTTTGCATAGCCGATGGTCGAGAAATCAACACACGGTGCGAGTGATGGTGGTGTGGAAAACTACTCAGACGACATCTTGCTCTCCTGCTAGGTAGCTTTAAGAAAGGTTCTAATGATAGTGTCATGTCTGGGAGAAGATTGTTGGATTCTCATTGCCCTTGAGTCCCTTCCCCTAAATTGTTATCCAAGCCTAAAGCACTACCCTCAGAGCTCAATCTTTTTAGACCCCATAGGATAAGCCTTCCTACATCCCCGACTCTTCCTAGAAAATTACCATTTCTCCACTGGCATTTTCACAGTTCCCTTATTGCCACTCAGCACTGCAATGTTACCACATGCATGAGAATTCCCACTGGTATTCACTAATTCCTTAAACCCTGTTCCAAACTTTTCACATCTTTTGACCTGTTTACCCGCTTGCTCTCCCTATGGTGTAGCAGATTCAATATTGCCACATAAGCAATATACCTTCTTTTTACTAACATTAGCCACTTAAAGCCGGGGCGTGGCTTGGGCGCCGATGGCGATGGTCGCCTGAGAGCTCGGCTCCGGGACTGAGCCCGGATTTATCCTGTAAATCGGTGGCTGCGGGGCACCCCAGACCCCGCACTCGGCTGAGCGGACCGACGGAGACCTGCCGGGGCCCTTGGTGGAGCTCAGACGAGGGTTGTTCCGGAGCGCAACCGAAGTTTGCGGAGTCGCGGAGTGCGTCCCAACATGGCGCCCGGACTTCTTTGTCCCCCTGGCCGGACCCACTGACTTGGGGGAGCGTAGCGGGCGGCGACTTGCGCCCGACTTCGCCATCCCCGACTGCTTTGTGCACTGGCTGTCTATTGGATCGGATCTCTCACGACGACTTTGCACTCGGCTGGGTGGCCGGGCGGGTGCCCACGTTGTAGGGGACCCCGGGAGCGGACGCCCTGTGCTCTGGGCGGTGGCCCGTCTCACGACTCCGCACCTAGCTACATCTTCCCGGCCAGCCCACTTCCATGGGAGGCGCGACACCTTGGCGCTACACATCGTCCAGTGGAGTTGGGGACCCTCACCCTGGATCCCTAGCAGGTGAGCGGGCTTGCCTGGCACGACGACGGCTGTCTCCGCCCCCTCATCGGTGCCCTCGGACACCGTGGCGGTGGCGTGAGTCGAAGCGGAGAAGTCTCCACAGGCCCTGGAGACGGAGATCTCCTGTATTCGATCTGAGGACCAGGAGCCGGGAGGGTCGTGGTCGACACCTGCGCCCGGAGACGCCTACTCCGGGACTTTCACGGAGTGCCCCCGGCGACATGGGGAAACCTAGGGGAGCCAAGGGGCCCACCCCGACCGCCTCGGACTCGGAAGCCCAGGACAAGGAAGAGCTTGGGGACCCAAAGAGTTCTGATGGCGCGCCGATGCAACGGCAGTTTGACCGCGTCCTAGAGGCGATAACGACTACGAGATCGGCCCTCCAACAAGACATTGCCCAGGTGGCGACGAGCCTTGGTCTCCTCAGAGCGGACCATGGCAAACTTTCGGACCGGGTCAAAGAAGTGGAGGGCTCGGTGAAGACCTTGGAGCCGGCGCAGCGAACCTTGGCTGCGACGATGAAGGATGCCCTGTCCCGAATTGCGTCCCTGGAGCAGAGGGCGGAGGATGCGGAAGGCCGCAACAGGCGGAACAACATTCGTGTCGTGGGCCTCCCGGAAAAAATCGAAGATGGCGATATGGTGACATACTTGGAGGCCTGGCTCCGCGACACGGTGGCTCCGGAGGGGCTATCCTCCTTCTACACTCTGGAGCGTGCCCACAGAGTCCCGGCACGGCCGCCGCAACAGGGACGCCCCCCGAGGCCGGTGGTGGCGCGTTTATTACATTTTCGGGACAGGGATTTAATCCTCAATGCCGCCAGGCGTGATGGTCCATTCAAAGTAGCGAACAGTCAGGTGAACATCTTTCCGGATTACACCTACGAGACTCAACGCAAGCGTTTCTCCTTCCTGGCGGTCAAGCGCGAGCTCAGGAGCGAGGGCATCCAGTACTCACTTCTCTACCCTGCGAGGCTCCGCATCATAATAGACGACAAAACTCAGTTCTTCGACACCCCGGAGGATGTCTGTGCCTGGCTCGAGCTATATAGGGCGGGGAAAGATGGTTTCGGCTCCTCGTCCCAACAGGCAGATGAGCCGGAACAGAGGCGGCGATCCAGGAGGATCAGGAATCGCCGTGGCCGCACGGGTGGGCCCTCCACTGCAGAGACATCATCGGAGCGGAGGGGAGTGCTGGAAGTGTTGTCGGAGTTGTCGGGTGCCCGGGACAAAGCCATCGAGGAGGAAGAACACCCGGGTGAAGAGGTGGCACCATCGGACTCGGAGGACTCAGTAACTGATAGTGCCCATACTCCGGTGATCACACCGAAATCGGTGGAGGACCTTTTGGATGGACAAGGGTAACGGGGTTTGCTGCCTTCTTTTGGGTGGGGGCCCGGCAGGGGGGAGGCGGTTGCCGTCTATAAGTTGCTGACAACGAGGGGGGGGGGGGGGCCTGCTTCTGCCCCGGGAGAGGTTGTCGACACTGTTTAGGGCTTGCAGTGGTCCTGGTGGCCTAAGCGTCGAGGGCCCACTGCCTCCGCCCAGCCCGCACCTGGCCCTTAAGGCCTTCCCACGGTGGCGACCGTGGGATTAGTTGGGGTTATTGGGTTGCTGGAAGGCGAGGTTTGGATGGGATCTGGATGGCATAGTTTGGGTCCTGTTCTGGGGCGGGTGGGTGAGGGTTTGGTTCGTTCTTGGGTGGTTTGGTTTTGGTTGGGGGAAATGGCCGCCATCAGCGCTGGGAAGAATGATGTTTTTCTATTGTGGGGACCCGGATGGGGAGACTGTGCGAGAACATTTTGGGACAATGGCTGACGTTGCTAATTTGAAATGTGTCACTTGGAACGTAAGGGGGCTTCATACTATGTCCAGGCGCCACAAGGTCCACGCTTACTTAGTGCGCAGGGGAGTGCAAATGGCGCTGCTGCAGGAAACTCATCTGAACAAGGCGGAAGGGGCGGCGCTACAGCGTAGATGGCGGGGGCAGGTCTTCTCCACCTCGTACTCCGCTTATGCCAGAGGGGCGCTAATATGGATCAGGGCGGGGGTCCCCTTCCAGGTCACGAAAACAGTGGTAGATCCAGAGGGGCGTTACGTGGCCATCTCGGGAACACTGGGAGGGAGGGACTTGAACGTTTGCTGTGTGTATGCTCCTAACGTGGACCAGACTGCCTTCCTTTCCAGGTTATCGGGCTCGTTGGCCCACTTCTTCTCCGGGCCCCTTCTGCTTGGCGGAGACTTCAATTCCGTAGTGGACGTAGACACTGATCGCTCGCACCCACCGCTTCCCGATTCTCCGGTTCGTCGCACAGCTAAGGGTCGCCAGGATTGGCAGACTCGCTGGGGTTTGACGGACATCTGGAGAGTGCATCACCCCGCAGCTCGGGATTATTCATATTTCTCGAGCCTTCATGAGCTACATGTCAGACTCGATGGCTTTCTGGGGTCGCCCGAACTGGTCTCGGCGGCGCTCCGATCCGAGTACTTATCCAGGACCATCTCGGACCATAACCCCCTCCTGCTGGACCTTCCCTGGTTCCTCGGGAGGCCGGCGGTGCCCACCTGGAAGCTGCAACCCGAGACCCTTGAGGACAGTGTTTTCAGGGCGGACCTGGGGGACAAGGTGGTGGAATTTTTTGCGTCCAACGGCGGCACCGCGAGTACCAGAGCGTTAGAGTGGGATGCTTTTAAGGTAGTGCTGAGGGGTTACTGTATCTCTAAAAAGGTGGGCATGAGGCGGGTTATCCTGGCTGACTTAGATGCAGCGGATCGGAAACTCCGCGAGCTTGAACTTCGGCGCCCTGGGCACCCGGAATTGCAAGTACCAACGGCGGAGGCGAGGGAAAAGGTGGCGGCAGAGGTCGAACGGCTCCGCTGTTTTGACTATAAGGCCTACACGGTCCGATCCATTGCAGAGGGGGACAGATCGAGCGCGTTGTTGACGTGGTTGGCGAACCCTACGCGCCAATCCCAATCGACGACGAGTATGCGACAGGCGGACGGCACCGAGGTGCACACCCAACCCGAGATTCTTAGCTGCTTCCGGCATTATTACGAATGTCTATACCGTAGTCGCTCCACTCGAGACCCTGACCGACTTGAGGATTATTTACGTCCACTGGAGCTCTGCACGGTGGAGCAGGAGGTGGCGAAAGCCCTGGGATCCGACATTGAGTTGGGAGAGATCCGTGGGGCCATCAAACGGATGGCGAGAAACAAGACCCCGGGCCTAGATGGCCTGCCGGTAGAGTTTTATGCAGCTTACGCTGACCTCCTAGCCCCTCGGCTATTGGTGGTCTACAGGGAGGCGAAGAGGCTGGGGCGACTCCCGAGCTCGATGTGTGAGGCGTTGGTGGTTCCTCTCCTGAAGCCAGGCCGCGACTCATCCGACCCGGGGTCTTACCGTCCTCTATTGATGCTGACGGTGGACTATAAAATATTGAGCAGCATCCTGGCCTTGAGGCTGCTGGGACACATGAGTTCCCTAGTACATGTGGACCAAGCTGGTTTTATCCCACGACGGAACACGACTATGAATATCCGCAGGTTGTTCCGTTTGCTAGGGGAACCTTTTGTGGATGCCCCATCCCCGGTTGTCCTGTCGGTGGATTTAGAGAAGGCTTTTGATAGCCTGGAGTGGGACTACCTCTGCGCGGTACTGCGGAGATTCGGCCTCGGAGAGGGCTTTATCAGGTGGACCACGGTTCTATATGCCTCCGCGTCGGCCAGGGTCCGGGCGGGACCGCTGATCTCCTCGCAGTATCCGGTAGAACGAGGCACGCGGCAGGGGTGTTCGCTGTCCCCACTTCTCTTTGGGCTGGCGGTGGAGCCACTCGCACTGCATCTTCGATCGGGAGCCCATTATACGGGCTTGTGGACACCTGCGGGCCCGCATTATGTTTCACTGTATGCGGATGACCTGTTGCTCTTCCTGGAGGACCCGATCGACGCTTTACGTGGAGCGGCGGAGGCGCTTACGGTGTTCGGGGAGGTCTCGGGGCTCCGTGTGAATTGGCCCAAGACCTGTCTTTTTCCGGTGCGCAGGGGCACTCCTGCCCCTGCTCTAAGTAGGGAGATTAGGTGGGAACCCGACTGCTTTAAGTACCTTGGGGTGTTTGTCTATCACGACCAACCTGACCTCCTAGATGGGAACATTGCCCGCAGCATTCGGGCACTCCGAGGCTGCATGGCCTTTTGGGCCACGCTGCCGCTTTCGGTGGCGGGACGGATCGCCCTGCTTAAAATGGTGGCGCTTCCTCGGCTATTGTACTATTTCCGGACTCTACCGATCTGGGTCCCACCGGCCACGTTTCAACTGCTACGCTCCATGGTGGTCGGATTCCTCTGGGGATCGGGCCGCCGGCGGGTGGCCCTCAAGACCCTGATGAGACCGAAAGACGAGGGGGGGCTCGCGGTGCCGGACTTCGAAAAGTACTATCTGGCGGCACAGCTCCAGACCTTCACCCAGGAGGTCGCCAGGGAATTCCGGGGCCCGGAGGATGGGAGGGGAACGGGCATGGCCAGGCATGTTCTATCCTTTATAGCGCTGCGACAGCGACTGGCCCTTCGGGACTTGTCGATGGAGGAGCGGACTATCCGCCTGTGTTGGAACCGGGCCCACGCCCGGGGCCAATTGAGGATCCCGTACGCGCCTGAAATACCGTTGGGGATGTTGACGGCCCTCCCCCACGGCGGGGATTGGTCGCGCTTGGCGGCCTGGGAGGATGCCGGCTTACAGCTGGTTGGGGATTTATACGAGGACGGAGCGCTCTTATCCTTTCAAGATCTTATTGACCGCTTCGAGATCCCCCGTGGTGACTTTCTGCTACACTCGGCCATTACGAGAGCGATCCAGGCCCACTGGAAGAACGGGCAGGAGGAACCCCCCTTATCTCAGGTGTGTCAGTATGTGATGATGTCGGCGGGCACGGTGAAGGCGGTCACTTGCCTCTACGGCAGGTTGATCAACGAAGGGTTAGCCCCTCTCACCACTCTCAGACACCGCTGGGAGGAGGACATTGGTAGGGAGATCCCAGAGACGACTTGGTCCCAGTTGGTGAGACGAGCCTGGAAGGGCACTCGCAACGCCCGTTTCCAGCTGGTGCACTATTACGTTCTCCATAGAGCGTACCTAACTCCGGTGAAAATCCGGCGATATTTTGCCACGAATTCGGCGGCATGCCCTAGGTGTCCGGCGCCGGAAGCGGACCTCCTACATATGTTATGGGCCTGTCCAGGTCTGTCATCTTACTGGCGGGAAGTGGAGACGACCCTGGAGGAGGTGACGGGGAGAGCCTTGTCATTCGATGCGGCGGTGGGGCTCCTGCACTGGTTCCCCCATACCCCCAGAAATAAAATTTCTAGTAAATTTATTGACCTAGGGCTCCTCCTGGCTAAGCGAGAGGTGACCAGGAACTGGAAGGCACGGGTTGGTCCGACAGGCAGCAGATGGCACAGTGAGCTTTTGAAATGGGCGGCGGGGGAGAGCGCGCTGAGGTATCAACTAGCTTGGAGGCAGCGTAATGAGAAGGCGCAGGAGGCCGCGCTGGAATGGGAAATGTTGGTTCAGGCCCTCAGGGATTATTGTGCCCCCAGCGACTCGGAAAGTGAAGAAGCGACTCGCCCCGAGTCCCAGTAAACGATGGTACTGATGGTCCTATTGCTTTCCCCGTGGGTCCCAAGGCAGATCCTATATAGGTGGCTCCCTAGCGCTGGTGGTGGGGTGGGGTGGGGTTTCTTTGCTTAGAATTTTGTGGGTGGGGGGTTTCTTTCCTTTCTTTTGGGTTTATAGGCTTGTTTAGAAAAGCAGATGACGGACAGTGTATCATCCGGACCAGCTCAAGCATCCTACGGGCCCCCCTCTGTTTTTTCGCCGCCCGACCCCAGGGTTGTGGGCCGGATGGCTGTGTTTGGGATTGAAGGTGGGGGGCCAAGGGGTTTTCTACTGTTGATACTGCCTATGATACAAAGCTGGTCGATACTGTAACGATTTACTAATTCCTGCAATAAAAATATATTTAAAAAAAAAAAAAAATTAGCCACTTAAAGCCATATGATGGTTCACATTCCCCCCTACCTCTTTTTGTCATTTCCCTCCACCATAACTCTGCCTTCCGGCATCAATTCCGGCCTTATCAGGGTTAGCATACAGGAGTAAATTGGTTTCAGTTGATGGGCAATCTTCTTTAGTATGCCTGTGTGTGTTTACAAAATCCAGTGATTGCAGATGTTGAGTGAGAAGCCAAAAGGTTTTCTTCTTGTTGAATATTATTTGTTAATTTCCCCTCTCTGAATTTATCAAATATTCACGTGCGGGCTACAGCAGTTACCAATAGTTTGAGGGTCGAGTCACTTTTAGACCCCCCTGCCTTAACCACACACACTGGTATATTCACGCCCCCCAATTGGGCTGGGCTTGTTTGAGCCATTCGAAGGAGACATAGTGAGGAAATTCAAAGTGTCTCTGTAATAACAATTTCACCTGAAAATTCCAGAATCAATAGCTCCTGTTCCAAATGCTCCTTACCATATGTGATTGAGTGAGGAGACAACGTGCCTGTAGCATCATATGAACTAACGACTCATCTAACCTTTTGTTTTTAAGGGAGGGGAGAGGTGTGGCGCAGCAGCCAGGGCAGCAGACTCCAGAGCACAGGGCTCCCGGTTTAACCTCTGACCGCAGCTCAGTCCAGAACCATGTGACTCTGGACAATACCTCACTTAATCTTCCTGACGGTCCCCAGCGCCTTGAGACCCTTACGGGTGATTTTTTTGCGCTTTACAAATACTGGATTTTTACAACTTTTCCACAAAAAATAATTTATTATGGAGTCGGGGGATATTGCTGGGGTGTGTGCATGGAGGCTTTGTGTACTAAGGACCTAATCTAATCGAGCAATTGCACTGGTGTTACTTTTGAAGCTTTGCATGGTCTTGTTCCCGTTAGCTTCTCTAAATGCAACAAGTGCCTCTTTTGATTCTGGCTCCTGCCCTCGCTTTTCTCAGAGCCACTTGCAGCTTACCAAGCTTTTTCCTTTGCATTGGCATCTCTTGACCGAGTTACCCCTACTAACAGGAGACAGCTTTTTCCTTAAGCCTCCTAACCCTATTTCGCTTTCAGCTCAGGCCAGTAAAAACAAAAGCAGACCAACAAACTTCACGTAACCTTTTAACTCCATCCATGCTGCTGACGAGCTCAGCTCGTCATGGAGTACAGTGGGGCTGCACTCATGACGAGCTGAGCTCGTCACGGCCATTGGAACGTTCGCACGCGGGGCTAATTTCTCCGCTGTGCTGAACGTTCCAAAAACGGGTTCGGCCGTGACGAGCTCAGCTCGTCATGGGGACAGCTCCGCTGTACTCCATGACGATCTGAGCTCGTCACCAGCATGGGGGCGCCTGGCGTGGCCCCCCCGCACAGGAGGTGAAAAACCCCCGCGGCGAAGGGGTTAACTCAAGCCAGTTAATATCAGAAAAGTGCTTGCACCCTAAATGAAGAGGCAGCGTTTTGGGCAAAAGGGGAAATCACTCTCACATAACTACACGTATGCACACTGAGGCACTTACCTCCTCCTGGACTGCTGATAGTGTCACCAGTGTTACTGCCACCACCAACCTTTCAGTATTTCACCTTTTCCACTTGAGCAAGGCAAGCACAGCAAAGTTAAAATTAAAACCGATGACCAGTCAGGTCACTTTACAAAGTAGTATCTTATATTGTTTGGTCACATGCCTGTACACATTTCTATTGCCATGGTTTTCTCTGATGATATGAAAGGGAGTACTCCAACCTAAGTCTTTGCTCCCCTGCCCCCAACCTTCGAACAATAATCTTTAGGGATTCATTCTATTTGTTACTGGGCAAGTATGGATGCCATGCCATCTTCTCCTTCTGTCATGTAGCTGGAGATTCTATACAAATATCCAGAAGCCATCATATACATTAATCACTATGCAACTTATTTTTTTACTGCTAATATTAATGTGGTAACAGCTAGTTTAGGCTGTTCACTTATACTCTTAATCACTGGCATATGTTTTTTGATATGCCTTTCTGGAAGACTCTTTGCTTTTTACCTGAAAATAAACTGCAAAAGTGGATACATCATATGTCTCAGGATCAGTATTTTAGATTTGATTAAGTCAGGCAAATGTACTAGCAGCGAATGGCAACACCCTTGAGTACCAGTACTGCTCCCAATCCTTAGAAGTTCTTTAAAGCAGTTTTTGAATACATTTGATCAACAGGTACACCTGTTTCTTATACTAAGTTCTCATTTAACAGCCTTAGATGTATTTGAGTCTTGGACAATAATAGCGGGACTTCAACTCAAGGTTCAAAGTTTCGAAGTTTTTTGATAGATCAAAAATTAAATGTTATCATCAAAAATGTGCAATACTGGAAAACATATATATCATAAAACAATGATTAATTAGCAAAGTTCCATATCTAAACTGGAGGAATAGAGTACGTGTACACACTGAATGAATGTAATCAAGGAATTCCTCTGCTTTGGGCATAGATTTGTGCAGTGAAAAGCACCTGGTAAGTTTCCTATTGCTAGACAATTTGTGTTGAGCAGCAATCTTCTCCCAATATCTTGATTTGACAATTTGGGCCGCATTGACTGGGATTGATGAAGGGTTTGCCAAAAAACTAACTGGAACCATTTTCTTGCTCATTTGAAATCATTTACATATTTACAAAATAGCTTGATCTTGTTGGTAGATTGTAGTGTGATGATATCAATAAGATCCACTCTTTATTCTTATAAATATCTTGTGGCCCAAATTGTCGCCCAAAATAACAGTGGTCTAATAGCCACCAAATCGGTAAGCATCAATGCCTAGATCCAACAATAATGGTACCAAGAGGGTTCTTCTTCCTAGCCCCATAAGGGCTCAGATGTAATTAGTTTCTTTATACCCAGATTGCCAATGTTGCAGTTGTCCAATTATTCCTCCCCATATAGTCCGCCCCTCGTGCCTGCATCTTATACACTTTAATATCCCAGTTTTGTGTACACCATTCAAATTATCTGTGTCATCAAGTAGCTTTGTACCTAACAGATGAGCATTGAGTGGTGCCTGCTATAGCCTATCTCAAAGAGCATCAAAAAGAGTGATGGGCACATAAACAAAAATAATATTTTCAGAAACAATTGAAAGCACCAAGTGCATGGGTCATTTTGATAGAACAGCCAATAACAGAAGCTGATATTAGAGTTGAGCATTCAAATAGACCATCCCTAGACAGAAGACAGTATGGGACATTTAAGACTTTCGGTATTCACAGAAAGTATTTAGGAGTCCTAAAGATAGGACTCCTAACTTTAGGACTCCTAAATGCCTTCCGTGAATACTGAAAGTCTTAAAGTTAGGATTTTTCTCAGTTTAGGAATAGTAAAGTTAGGACTCCTACATGACTTCTGTGAATACCGAAATGCGTAAGTGCCTTCTGTGAGTACCAAAATAGTAGTAAGTTTAGTATTTTGTCTTAAGTTAGTTCTGTGAATCGGGCGCGTCGTGTTTAGGGGTAGCCACTTGAAGATCTTACGTAGCATGCACAGAGCGAGGAAGCAGCTGGAAGAGACACTGTTTATCTGTTATTTCATGGTGAGATTGTTGTCAATTGTGATTCTGCGGTTTCTGGTGTTGTTGGCGGTAGTGGGTACGTGTCCTATGTCTGCTGACCACCAGGAGCCATTCCATGTTTTGCTGCTGTTGCTAAACATCAGTACTTCTGTCTTGTCTGTGTTCAACTGCTGCCAGTTGTTCTTCATCCAGTCTGCGTTGATTGTCATGCCTCTGTGAAAGTTGGATATGGTGGTGGGGTACTTCTTGAGTAAGAGGATGAGTTGGGTGTCTTTCGTCTGTGTAGGAAATTATTTTGAGACCGTGGGATCTGACGATGTTTGCCAACGGGGCCAGATATGCGCTGAGGGATGAGCCCTGGGGACATCACAGGGGATCTCCTTGGGTTCAGAGGTGAAAGATGGGAGGTGGATTCTCTGGGTTCTTCTCTTGAGGAAGGAGGTGATCAATCTGAGCGCGTCCCCTTGGATGCTGATGGGGTAGTCTTTCAATCAGTGTTTGGTGGAACACGTTGTCCAAGGCTGCAGAGAGGTCACGGAGGATAAAAGCTAATGTTTCTCCTAGGCCAATGAGGGTTCAGATGTCTTTGGTGGCTGCTATCAGGGCAGCTTCAGAGCTATGATTGCTGCAGAAGCCAGACTGGGAGATCTTTAATAACTGGTTCTTCTCCAGGTGTGTAATGAGTTGATTCTTGATGATCTTTTCCAGAGAATTGGCAGCAGTTTTTGAGTATTCTGGGGTTGTCGATGGGTTTTTTGAGCAGTGGGCAGACTTTGGCGTGTTTCCAGGCTTTAGGAAATGCTGTTTTGTTTCTAGGGGTATTGAGTAGGGGGTGAGTTCTTGGCCGATCCTTTGGTTTCCGAGGTTGAAGATGTGGTGAATGCATCGGTCTGTGGGAGCTCCCGAGTGGATGGATTTCATGGTGGAGGTGGTTGTGAGAAGTTAGCCTGGCATATGATGTCCACTAGTTCTAGTGAGCACCTTGCACCAGTCTAATCGACCCTTATTGATGGTGGTTGTAAAGTCAACCTTATAGAAAGCTATCCTAGTTGTAGCATGGACCAGCAGTCAATAGGTTAAGACTTCAGAGAGCATGTGAAGCAAGCTGTTTTACCAATTATGAGAAGGGCAGTCCAACTGCGCCTGCCTCAGATCTGCCCTTGAAGGTCCCCCTGTCCCAAGAAACTCAACCTGATCAGGCTCAGGTCCTTCTTGGGTCTCACAATCAGCATTCTTGGAAGGCTGATCCTCACTCTGAGGCAAGGGGGACGGCACTGCCTTAACCCTACTGCCAAGTCAAAAAATTACTTTATTTGGTATTTCATAACCATAAAGCATACATATCCAGAAACAATTTAAAATAGCAAACACTTAAAAGTTCCTTTAGTTAAAAGTGTCTTTTCTCGTTTTTTCATTTACAAACTAACCCAGTCATTATCGGAGGTCTAATTCTGCTTTTTGAAGCTGGATCTCTACAGAATTCATAAACTTTACCCCGCGGCATATCAAAATGTTTGAACCTGCTCCCATCCAGCTGGTCACGACTTGCCTGCAGGTACGGATCTGTAGCATATTAAAAATTGGTTTCAGTAAAATTTTCCTTTCTTCTTTAAAAGACTCACACGTGCACAGGAGGTGGCACAAAGTCTCACTGTGATAATCACATAATCTACATCTTCGTTCCTGGTGAGTGACCTTCCATGACGGAATCAAGTCTTTTGAGAAATGGTTGCCCATTCTGAAGGCCATGAATTTTGTTTTTAATGATAGCCGGAAGTGCGCAGTGAGATAAGGTTGAGGTTTTAGTCGTTTGTACGAATTTAGAATGGTCCATGCGTGTCGACGTTTGGCCAAAGTCTTTTTATCTTCTACCAAAGATAAGGCTTTTGCATTTAGATTGCAAATTTTTTTAAAGGACGTTATTTCCGGTGGGTTGTACCAGATCTCCACTATTTTTAGGGTATCTAGTGATGCTCTCAGGTCATGGCCCCATGAATTGGGTTCCTGTTGGTCATATTGATTTTTAATTTCTTGCCAACATAAGTTGTTTAAAGATCCTATTTCCGATAATGTCAATTTCCAGCACCATTTTACGAGAGTTGCTTTCCTCTGGTAGATTTGAATTTGTAGACCAAATTCTAGCCTTATGTGGGCAGGGGCTGCTCCTTTGTATATGTGAAAGACAGATTTGTATATTCTTGTCTGGAGTGCGTTTAGAATAGCAGCTTCTTTCCCATGCCATATTTCCAGTCCATATGATAGGGATGGTAAGACTCGGGCTGTCATTACTTTTAACAGGTGGTCATATGATGGACACTGCAATTTCCTTTGCAAAACCTTGTAGGCAAAACTCAGTGCTTGTGCCTTTGCAGCAATAGTTCTTTTATGATCTGTGAGGGACATGTTTTTACTTATTGTAACCCCCAGATATTTATAAGCAGTTGTTTCCTCAATGGGTTTTCCTTTTGTTTGCCAATTGAAGGATTTTCCACTAGTGCCCGTCAATCTCACCACCTTTGTTTTTTTGATGTTTATTTCCAAACCTTCTCTCTCGAAATAGTCTGTTAGTTCCGATATTACTCTTTGTAGGCCTATTGGAGTTTGGCTTAAAACTACAATGTCATCCGCATATTGGAGGCACTGGATGCTTTAATTGGCCAGTTTAGGCGGGTGTCCATTTACATTCTTGAGTTGATCTTTCAAATCGGCCAGATATATATTGAAAAGGCTTGGGGAGAGCACGCAGCCTTGTTTAAGGCCATTAGTTATTTTTTGTTCAGCAGATATTCTTCTTCCATCACCCAATTTTACCTTGGCCCATGTTCTGCTATATAAAGCCATTACTGTTTCCATTAGTGCCGGTGGGAGACCCATAAGATCCTGTTTTTCCCATTGTCGTTTTCTGGGAACTCGCTCGAAGGCGGATTTCAGGTCTATGTAGCAGGCTATTAGACCGGTCTTCCTTTTCCTTGCTCCTTCGATTAGTAAAGACAGGGCTGACAGATTGGTTAAGCAGCCCATGCCTTCCCTAAAACCGGTTTGAAAATTGGGTATTATTTTGTGATCCTTTATCCATTGTCGTAGTAGAGACAATATGTAAGATGAAAAAAGCTTTGCCTCCACATCGGTTAAGGCTATTAGTCTGTAGTTGCCAGGATCCATTCTGCATCCACTTTTAAGGAGAGGTTGGAAGATGTTTCCTTGCCAAGATTCTGGAATCTTTTTTTCCTTATAAATGTAGTTAAACAATGGAGTCAGGTAAGTTGCCCAGAAGTCAATATCATATCTGAATAAGGCATTAGGCATTCCATTTGGGCCAGCTGCTCCCTCCGCTTTTAATTTCCTTATTAGGCCGGTTACCTGTTTGGTAGTTGTCAAGGGCGTTTGATCCTCTAGGGCAGTGCCTTCAGGCTAGTTCTTTTTCCACTGTCCGAGGGTTTTTTATTTTTGTTCTTGGCCTTTTTTTAGGTAAGTCAATGTTACTGAGTTAATTGGGAGGCTCTGGATGTTATACAAATTGTCGATATATGCAGCCCATGTTTCTTCACTTATTCCTATGTTATGTTGATCACCTGCTCCTTTCGATAATTTATTTATAATTTTCCAAAATTCTCCACTGTTTGGTACTTTGCTTGTTCTTAACAGTTCTATCCAGATTTCCTCTGTGTAAGATGTTTTTGCTTTTCTGCAATCTTCTTTATATTCTTTCCTCATTTTTTGTATAGCGGTGTGATCTACTTCTTTTCCTAATCTTTTTTCTGCGGCCATTTTCCTTAACTTTTTCGAAATTTCTCTTTTCTTATCTCTTAGGTTGAAATTATACCACAGATCTTTATTTACGTTGTATCCATAAATTGCCGGAGTTTTTACCGCAAATTTTCCTAGTACAAATTTATGTAAATTCTCCCAATTTGTTATGGGTGATTGGTTAATTATGGCGTTCGTAAAATTTACGTGTTCCAGTACCGAGTCCATAATTTCCTTTTTTATATTGCCTTTGCTTTTGATTTTCTTCAAATTGTATATCTCCGGGATCGCGGTAAGAAATTCTAATTGAATTTTCTCTTCGATGTTTTTCCTCATTATTATCTCTTGTGGGGAATGGTCGCTCTCTGGTCGAATTTGGATTCCAAAATAATCTGTTCTTTTTTAGTTCATTGCTTATTAAAGTGAAGTCGATTATAGAATTCCTTTTGCCGCTCGTAAAGGTGGTTTTGGCAGGTATATCTCCCTCTGTGTTTCCATTGAGGATTATTAAACCTAGAGATTCCAGTTCGCCCCAAATATTATGTGATTTATCCTTGGTCGTATTGGCTTTTATTAGGTTGCTGTTAAAATCGCTGGAAAAAAATATCTCATGTAATTGATAAGTTTTGCGTAGGGATTTTATCAAATTTACTAAAGTTAGTGCTTTATTCTTTTTTGTTGTCTTATCTGGGTGGATATATATGTTTATAATTATTAAATTCCATCCTGGACTTTGTTTACTTGCTTTTTCACTCTATTTTGATCAGTTGTAACCAATTTTCCCCTACATCGAGCAGTTCGGTTTTCCAGTCTAGGTTGTTCGTAATAAAGATAGACAGGCCACCCCTTGGGTGTCCAAACTTTGCCAGACTTTCCGCCAGTATATGGTGTTCCTCGTATCCCATAATTTGCTTCGGGGTTAGATTCCATGTTTCCTGAAGTAATATTATTTCGAAATTACTCAGGTAGTCTATTGTCTCTTGATCCTGGGACATTTCTTTGAAACCGTGTACATTCCATGAGCAAATCTTTATTTTTATTACTGGTTTTGAGATTAATTTGATATTATGTCTTTGATTTTTTAGTGCCAGTTTCACTACATCAGGATCAATGAGAATTTAGTGCCTGTGCTACCCAAGACCAGTCTTTGTATTCCTTCTGACGCTGGTGTTCCTGCTTTGTTTTGATACTGCTCAGATCTTGTTCGGGGATTGTTTTATTTCTTGCTCCCATTAGGATTGATTGCGTTTTTTCCTTTGTATAATTAGATTGGGGAATTGTATTACTTAACAGTGGGAATGGATATTTTATTGGGGTGTGACGCTCTAGAGTTATTCCCCATTCTAAAAAGTGAGTCCTAGTTGAAAAAATGAGATCTGCTATTTCTTTGGATCCCCAGGTGGTTCTACTTATTTCCATGTCTGTTTCTTTGTTTCCTTGGATGAATTCTAGGGCTTTTAGGTCGCTTGTTGTTATACCCTTTAATTTTGGTATCACTTCAAATAATTGCAGGATGTTTCCTCTGTTCAGTGTGTCTGTGTTTCCTTTTGTTTGATATTCCGGTTTAAACAATAATGTACATTCTGTTTCCATACTAACCGATTCAGGATGTCGGGTTTGGTAGACTCTCCTTTTTCCCTCACTTGGAACAAAATGAATATGAGATATGTTATCGTTCTGGCAGACCGTAGTTGTTGAGTCCGGTCGGATGTAATCTACCATAGATGCCTCTTTTGTAGGATGCATTTCTTCTCGACTTATTTGTATGTTGTTTACGTTTTGCCCTATTTTATCAGTAGACTCATTTTCGGGACTATCTCTGCAGGTTCTTCCTTTATTTCCTACTGTGATGGTCAGACAAATGTTCGATTCCCTCACTTGGTCTGCCTCTGTTTTTTGTCTTCGCTCGTGTTCCGTTTTTTTCTGGTTGAATGGTGGATTTCCACCATTATGACAGCTTGATCCTTTTTGGGCCAGAGTTACACAAACCGTTTCTTGCGTGTTATCCTGTATTTCTTGTTGTTCTACGGCTTCTCTACGGTTTGGTTTTAGTGTTTCGTTTTTGTCGTTGGTTTTCTTTAGAATTGACTTTTCCTCATCTGTTGGTTTCCCTTCTGTGTTTGATGGTGTTTTGGTCAGGTCTGAAGGTCTTGTTTGTTCTTCTATTTCCTCTGTATTTTTTACTTATTTTCCCTCCTCTCTGGTGGAGGTATCTGTGATCTGATTAATTGGGGCAACTTTTGTCTTTTGTTCGAAAATAGCAAAGAGTTTGTTTACCTGCTTACTTTTAATGGCTTTTTTTCTCGCCTTCCTTGCCCGTTTCCGTTGTCTTTTGGTTAGGGGTTCTGACATGCCCCACAAACTCATTGTTTTGTTTTCTTCCAGGCCTCTCGTTGGTGGTTCATTTTTGTCTGTGTCATTTGAAGTTTTTTCTTCTATGATATTGATAGATCTCTTTTGATTTACGAGTTTATTGACCTCTTTGGCCTCTGTATTGAGGTTGTCACTTTTATTGGATTTCCCACATGTTGCCTCTAATATGTCTTTCAAAATGTCTGGGAGGGTTGCTAATGTATCTATTATTTCCTTGCAGACACAATTTTGGTCTGTTAGTTTCTTTTTCCATTGTTTTTCCTCCTCCTTTTCTTTTATGAGGTATAACGCAATTTTTTCCAGTTTCAAATTTATCCCTGATATGTGGGTTGCAATTAGGTTCATTAAGTCTACCTGCACATCCAGTTTGTTAGATTGAAAGTTCAGTGCACTAGTTGCTTGTTGTAGACTTTTTAGGAGCACATCCCCCCAGAGTGTAGATTTTCCTTCGGTTTGTTCTGGCCGTATCCCTGTTGTCCTGTTTAAACTTTCTGATGAAGAAATAGTTATAGGGTGTGCGTCTTTTATTGAGTTTTTACCTATGTCAGAGACCTGGCTTTTATTTCCTGGCTGTTTAATTGGACTTGATGTAAGGATTATTGGGGAGGATATTGGCTTCATTTTCTTTCCAGTTACTTTCCTTGTATCCATGTTTTCCTGAAATTCTAGTTTACTTAAATTTTCAAGACTCAGGTGCGTTAAATCGACTTCCTTGTTGATGTTTTCTTCGAGCATTCTCCGCAATTCTGTTTCTTCGAAGATCGAGAATGATTTTGACCACTCTATTTTTTGTGCGCTTTTCTGTAGATTTGTTTGTGATCCCAAGTTACTCTGCGTAATGTGTACTGGATTATTTTCATCAACCTCATCTAGTGTGTTGTTTGGTATTGACTTTGTTTCATTGCATGGTGCGTGAACTTGGGCCGATGTTTTTATCAGCCAGTTTTTTATTGTCGATTTCTCTTTGAGATTAGGACTCGTGCATATTTTAGAATCGTTACTCATCTTGCGTTTTTTGCGTGTTGTAGTCAGACCAGTTGTTTTATTTTGGCTTTTATGAGATTTTGCGCCGATGCTGTTGTTTGGTGTTATTCCCCCTCGCTCTTTTAAAAACTGGAAATTGTACATCACTTTATCATCTCCAAATTTGAAGGGTTCCACTGAGGGGGTATGTGCCTGGTCTAAATGTTCATTCCCGGTTTGCTCTTTTGGATTGTTTTTATTCCCCTGTTCCTTTTTTCCTTTTACTGCCAGCCTTCTTTTTGCTTTCTGTATTCGAGGTTGTCGAATTTTTCCTGACCGCATCTTCGGTGCTTCAAATACCGGAAAAGTGTTTCCTTCCTACTCCTATCCTGCGTTATCTTTCCGAGGGCTTACCTGGCCTGTCTGCCACTTAAGCGACAGCTGCCGTCTGGGGAGAGCACTTTAGAAATATGATCTGGGATTGGATTGGATGGAGGATTCTGTAGATTGCTTTATTGGCGAGAACGATGAGAGTATGATTCTGAGTTGTTAAAACCTGGACTCGTAATGGATAATTCAGCTCTCTCAGTATTCCTTTATGTCGTACAGTGTCTTTACTATCCGTAAAAAGGGCGTTTCTCTTAGGTGCTGCTCTCCAGCTCATTTGCTCTTGCTCTGTTCGAAACTGGGTCGACTGGGCTAGTGCAGAACAAAGACCAGGCGAGTGCCGGTAATTTCAGCTGCCCCATATGCCCCAAAATACTGCCCCAGAGGTTTCCGGCTGGTCCTTTGCTGCTCCCAACGCCACTCCTTATGGTCTCATCCGCCTCATATGCCTCGTATGCCGCTTGTTAAGTCTTTACTGTTTTGCAAACCCGCGTGGCTCCTCCAGCTCCAACTCCTTCAGCCACTTCCTGCTCCTCTCCGTGACCAGAGCCTTGGGGAGCCTTGGGGAGCCTTGGGGATGCTTTTAGACTTTTTGCTTCACTTCGCTAACATAGCTTTACTCCTCTGCTCCCGCTCTGCCAAAAAGTCCTCTTTTCTGGCTCAAGGGCTCAAGGTCACAGGGGGTTTCAAAGTGTTCAGAGCACACAGAGGGCTACCTGATGCCCAAACTCCCTCTGCCACTCTCTTGGATTGTTTAACTGCTTTGGCTTGTCTTAATTGTCTTAAATTGTCAATATGTTTGTTTTAGAAACGCTGCTGCAGCATACTCTTGCTACCCCACATGGCAGCTTAATAGCTCCACAAACGCCACAAACACTACAGATGCAAGCAGTGCTAGCCCACGCAACTTGCCTCAGCTCTTAACTCAGCTCGGCTCCGCTTTTGGACCTCCTCTGCTGACTGGTGTAGACGGCTGCCGCTGGACGCCTCGCAGTTTGGCGGTGCAGCACCGCTCCGCCCGCCTGCCGCTCTGCCTGCCTGCCTGCCTGCCTGCCTGCCTGCCTGCCTGCCGACTCCTCAGGTGCCCTCCTCAACTCTGCGGGAGGGAGCCAACGAGGGCAAAACCATGGCCTTGATCATGCTGGACCTCAGTGCCGCGTTTGACACTGTAGCTCACTCCATCCTGCTACAGTGTCTAAACAGAGCGGGGGTCACAAAAGAGGCACTAGGTTGGCTGAAAGCTTTTCTTACCAACAGAAGCTTTCAGGTCCAAAGAGGGACTTATCTCTCTGACAGCATGACTCTAGAACAGGGGGTACCTCAGGGCTCTGCCCTGAGCCCCACCCTGTTTAACTTATATATGGCACCATTGGCAGAGGTGGTCCAATCGTTCGGCGTAGAGCTTGTCTCCTACGCCGACGATACCCAACTCCTGATCTCCCTGTCTCAAGCCCCCTCCTCTGAGGCCGACAATTTTAAATCCTGCATGTGCAAGCTGGCTGTATGGATGAATGAGCACTGCCTCAAACTAAACGGAACAAAAACAGAGGTGCTCATAATAGGGGGGAACAACACTAAATGGACCAAAGACTGGTGGCCTACATGTCTGGGACCTGTACCTACCCCTAGTCAGGAAGCCAAGAATTTGGGTGTCTGGATAGACAACAAGCTCTCCTATGACAGTCATGTAAAAAAACCCGTTGGTAAGTGTTTTGGAGTTATGAAAACGCTTAGCCGCACCATGGATCTTCTTCCATTGAATTCAAGGCGCACCATGACTCAGGCTCTTATCACCTCCCGTATAGATTATGGGAACGTGCTGCTGCTGGGCACTTCCGAAAAAAATATTAGGAAACTACAAGTCCTGCAAAATTCAGCGGCACGCCTTGTGCTAAGACTCCCTCGTAGAGCTCCCTCTTAACCTACTTTGGATACCCTGCATTGGCTGCCTATCAGCAAGAGGATAGTATTCAAGGCACTCCTCTGGTGCCACAGGATCATTCACTATAAAGCCCCTTCCTACTTGTCTGATTTAGCCTCGCTCTACGAACCCCACAGATCCCTACGTTCCAAGGGAACAGGTCTGCTTAAAACAACACGCCCAAAAAAGGCTAGATTGGGAGGCAGGTCCTTTCGCACTCTTGCAGCCAAGAAGTGGAATACCCTCCCCATGAATATCAGACAGGAAAAAAACGAGACATCCTTTAGAAAACAGTTAAAAACTTATCTTTTCACTGTCTAAGTGCTTGCTCGCTGCCTTCCACCTTAGTAATACTTTTTCTCCACAGCGCGGGGACACGCCGGGAGGCGTCACCAGGCGCTCTACAAACTCCTATAATAATAATAATAAAGGCACCACGACCCGTGACCTGCAAACTGGCTAGCGGCAAGCGATCTACAAAAAAACACGCCACCACCTTCTCCTCTGCCGCCGCCGCCGCTGCTCTCAGCACTCTCCGCACTCTGCGAAAACTCTCTGATCCCGCTCTCTGGCACCACCTTCAGGCCAAACTTAGGTAACCCTACTGCTTCTCCTCCTGGTAGGCAACTGGTCCATTGTTCCAGAATCCAGTGCCTGTTCAGTGTTGCAATTTTTGACCAGTGACCTGGTCACAGCAAGGACATGTGCTGATATACCTAACATTTCTGCATGAGTCCTATACTCCACTTCAGACCAGACTGGAGATTCTAGGTCATTGCCAAGCAAACATTCTACATGGAGGTCTGAACTAACAACAACCCTTTTGAGGCCAGTTACCCCTCCCCAGGAGAAATTAACAATTGCCATACTATGGGAGGGAGTGACATTGCTTGCATTGGTCACTAGGTAATAGTCACCTAGTATGATCTGTCCAGCGTCCACAAAGCTGGGTATCACCATTGTGACACTAGCAAATGTGTCCCTATAGGCCTGAGCAACTTGTTTATTAATTAAAGGAGTCTGTCTGAACTTGCCCAAGTTACTGGGGCTCACAGTAAAGGACATAGCTATGCCCACATCACAGACAAGAACAGCTTGTGTTGGTATTCTGACTAGGCCAGAATCTACCTCAGTACTACACCCTTCTGTTGAGAACCACCACTATTAGCTGCACTAGGGGGAACAGTTGCCTTAGGGGCAATGGTGGCTGGAGCTGTCTCCTTCTTGGTGCATTCACTTAACCAGTGAGTATTTACCTTACATACTTTGCACCATTGTTTCTTAGGCGCCTCTTTCTTTTTTGCAGGATGGGACCCCCTCCATTAGAAGCTTTTTGGGGACCTTGATAAGGCTTCTGGTCTTTTGCGTTCTCCCCACCCTTTTGGTCTGGCGTCTTCTGATCACCACATTGGTTCTGTACCTTCTGCTTCACCCTGGTTCTGACACATTTGTCCGCCTTCTTACCTAATTCTTGGGGAGAGGTCAGATCCGAGCAAACCAAGTGCTGGTGCAATAACTGGTTTTGACAGTTGTTAAGAATTTGTTCTCTCATAATAATCAAATTATACAATCCTGTATAGTCATTGACCTTACTGCCCAGTAACCAGCCTTCCAGAGCCTGAGTAGCACAATCTACAAAATCAGTCCAGTCCTGAGTCTGTGTCTTCTGGGTATATCTGAACAGCAACCTGTACTGTTCAGTGGTTAAGCCAAACCCATCTATCAAAGCACTCTTCAGGACAGTGTAGTTGTCAGCATCCTGTTCACTAACTGTCAGGAGCTTATCTCTGCCTTTGTCTGCAAAGGAGAGCCACAAAATTGTTGCCCACTGACTCTGGGGTACCTGCTGTATTTTGCAGGCCCTCTCCAAAGCACTTATGCACTTGTGGATGTCATCCCCACTCTTGTAAGAAGGGACAATTTTGTTCAGGTTTTTATTGTCATGAGACCTTTCCCTATCTCTAGGAATTATGCTGCCACCGGTGGGCTCTAGCACACACACTTTTCTCTCTCTCTCAAGAGCCAGGGTCTCTTTTGCATGGCAATTTCTCGCCTCCTGATTCCTGATTCTAAGCTTAGATTCCTTCATCCTAGCTTTATGCTCTCTTCTCTGAGGGGGAAGTCATTCTCCCTAAGCTGAGGCATGGGACCCTACTGATGAGTCAGAATGTATAGACTCTCATGAAGAGGATCATTGTCTCCTGTTCACACCATTAGGCCTACTTAGGGGTCTGGGTTGGATCCTTCCTTCTCCAGATCCAATTAGTCCTAGGTTAACCTAGTTCAGTTTCCTGACTTCTATCTGGGTAGCATCCACATCATCATCAGAATTCTCTTGGTTCTCACCAGTGGGATCTGATGTTGAGGGCTTGCTCCCCTCTGTACTACCTGGGTGATCTTGGTTGGATGCCTTTTCTGCATCATACTCCACTAAAATATCTACCGGGTGGTTAAAGGTTGGACTTTGTTCTTGTCTCAGTCTTCTGACTAAACACAGACTTCTCAATTCATGAAAAGTAAATGTGTCATATTTAGAACGTACCATAGGAGGATCTTCTGGTAGGGTTCCACTAGGACCTGCTTCCAAGGACATTTTCTAGTGAGGTGTGGTGTGTGCATCTACCTACACTAAATGTTTCCTACTAGAACCTCTCTAGCAGTCTTAGTCAGGGTGTGCTAATCCCTTATCACCTACAACTGCTAAGTTCAGTAGAACTTATGTATTGTAAGAGCTTGATTTATATGTACCTACAGGTACCTTAATGTGATCTTTCAAATGATATCTTAAGATTATATGGTAAAACAACAGCAAGCTCTTATCCGATCCGCTGCACACCAATGTGTGAAGTTAGCCTGGCATATGATGTCCACTAGTTTTAGTGGGCACCTTGCACCAGTCTAATCGACCCTTATTGATGGTGGTTGTAAAGTCAACCTTATGGAGAGCTATCCTAGTGGTAGCATGGACCAGCAGTCAATAGGCTAAGACTTCAGAGAGCATGTGAAGCAAGCTGTTTGACCAATTATAATCCCTTGAATACCAAATGAAAGGACACCACACAAGGTATATATCAAATATATATGTATTTATTCTAAACACAACCCCTCTGCACTCTTTATGAGGTCAGAGGTAAAAGTACATCACAAGTTACTCAATTGGCATACGATAAGTTGCACAATATACAGTAATGCCCTAGGAGCCTCACAAACCATATACTAAGAAAGTGGTATAAGAACCACGTCTGAAATAGAGAGTAGGCCTAGGGCCTGGGAAATCACTGGGGCTATACTAAACAACCAAAGGTTAGGAAGTAGGAGGCCCACGGGAGACGCGTGCAGTGTCTAAACACAGTCACAAGTTACCATTGACTTATATTGGGAGACAAAGAAGTTACAAAGTTAATGTTTAAGGGCACTTCTGGATGGACTACGACAAAACCCCTTTAGACTAGGACACTTGTAGAGTCAATACCCATGGGATCACCGGAGTACTCGAGTTACCTCACCCAGGGAAGACGGGTGCATAGGTGCCTTTTGGTGTCGGGTTTCGTCTATGTTTTCTATGGAGATCTGCAAAGAAGTGCTGCAGGAGACCAGAGGAAAAGTGTCCGGGTGAATCCAAGGGTGGATCAACGATCTGTAGAACCTGAAAGCAGAGGGGACAGAGTCTGGGTCTCTAGCCAGTGACCAGGAAGGTACCAGGAAGGAACCAGGCGATGTCGTAATGATGTTAGGTGAAGAAGTGAAGCTTGTCTCTGCAGACACGAGGTCCAGAAGGTGTCGATGACAACCAGGAGCTTGATTTGAGCTGCCCCCCAAAAACGATCTAGTTGACTGTGGTGTCAGTATCTGGATTGGACCCAACAAGCCTTGGCACACGCAACCCACGCAGGAAGTGAAGATTGGCTTCGGCGCGGACCAGCAAGGTCTGTGGCACTTCTCCTTTGCAGGGAAGCTCGAGCAAGCCTGGAGCAACCAGGAAAGCAGTTTAGTTAAAAAGAAAAGTCTTCAGGGGGCTCACTAGCCAATGGACTAGGAACCAGGATGACGCGTTGAGCTGAAATGCAAGAGAAGGTTTGCGGGCGGCACTCGTGGAGTGTGGAGGGCTGAGCTTCAGTGAAAATAGCGCTCAGGTCTGGGGCTTCTCGTACCCCAATGCACAACTGCGAGTTACCTCAGGAGTCGATGCAGTTAGCAAAAAGCAGGATGTCCAGGGTATCCGGTCCCACGTCTCTCGTGTCTGCTACGGGTCTCAGCTTTGCTGTGGATGTGGGTCGGAGTCAGTGAAGACCGAGAGTCCAGTTCCTGTGTCACTGAGTCTTCGGGTTCCGGAAGTAGCATCGACAAACAGACCAGCAAATTACTGGTGGTGCCTGTTTGCACAGGGTGGTCACTCCTTGACCACAAGGGAGATGTCTTCCATCTTCTAGTCAGAATAGAATGTTGAAGGTCCAAGAGTTCTGTATCAAAGTTTCATTCTAGGATAATTTAAAGTCCTGGGGACACAGCTCCTATACTTATACTCAGTTAAGGGGCTGGATTACCTGCTAGGTCCCTCCTATGGGTTGACCTGGGAAGGGGGTGGTTACACCCCTTTCCCTTTGTCCAGTTTCATGTCAGAGCTGGGCTGGAGTGCCCCAGCAACTGGTTTGAACCGGGCTATGCATGGAGCACCTTGTGTGCCCCAGGCAGTGTCTGAAAAAGCATCTGCTGAAGCAGCCCCCCCGCCCCAATACACAAAACCCTGTCTGGGAAGGTGCTGACACCTCCCTGGACAGGAAACCTATTGTTCGGGCCGCCCTTGCTGGAGTTTCCCCCAGCAACAGGAGGTCAGACTCTGTGGCAGCAGCATCCATTTTGTGATGCTGAAGCTCTGTTTAACTTTAACTGGGTAAAGCAGTAACTACATGTCTTCTTCTTTTAGAAGGGTGGAATGCTACCCCCGAGACCAGGACTGGTGGAGATGGTGGCATTCCAAAGTGTTTGACACCTTACACGGCATGTTTCAATAAAGCCACACCAAAGTTAGCATTAACCGCGAGGCTTATAATGCACTTAAGAGTATATGGTATGGCTATATCATAGAACAGCTATAAGGAGATGGTTCTGAAAGCTGCAGAGGGGCTCAGCTCATTCTAGGGCACCCTCTCACATAAAACCAAGCAGTCTGCCTCCAGGATTGTTGAGGCCTACCAGAAGAGTGGCTTATAGGTTACTATGTGTCTATATATAAGGTAGATATAGGTATACTATATCTACGTAAGGGGTGATTACACCATCTTACCCAGGCTGGGTGAACAGCCTGTGGTGTCAGTTTGGAGGGCCAGTCAGGGGTAGCATAATACATGCTGCAGCCCCTGGTAGGCCTTGGATGCAACTATACCCTGGGTACCTATGGTACATTATACAGGGGCTCACAGAGGTGACCCAATACCCAATCTGGTATGTACCTAAAGTACATTGTAACAATTTAGAGAGAGAACAGCTAGGCTGTGGTTCTGGTTAGCAGGTCCACAGCCAGTCTAAAGTAAAAAAAAACAAAAAATCACAGCAAAAGGTAGGGGTGACCATAGCAGCAGACCCTACTCTCCTAAAGTGGTTTCCTGGGTGGAGATTTTTTCCAGGTGGTCAGTGTATGGATCAAGTTGGTTATGGTTGTGGCATATCTGTGAAGGAAGTCCATAGGTGTGGGTTGGGGTTAAAAACTTTTGTATATTGTTGTGATATTGTCATAGAATAATTGGTGGAGGTTGTCGTACAGCTCCTGTGAAGGTGTGATTTTGTTTTCGTTGGCAGCAGGGTCAGAAAATTCCTTAATGATGTTGAAAAATTCTTTGGTGTTGCCGCTGGTTTTGATGCGTGTGACAAGGCCTGTTTTATTTATTGCTCTCAGCAGGCAGTGGTAGAGGTTGAGGGAGGTCTTGAAGGCTGTTCTTTCGAGGGGGGTGGGGTCCTTGCTGGAGCGCCATCTCCCCTCCAACTGTTTGCTGTCTCATTTGGTGGATTTTCTTTAGGTGTTGCTCTTGATAGGGACGATGCTTTCTACGCAATATGTGATCCAGGCATCGAAGTTTTTTACTCCCTATTCGAGTTGTGTGAGATGTTGAGGGTGTTCACACGGGTGGTCTCTGAGAATTTGTTTCACCTCCGGTGGGGGCATTGGTTATCTTGGGGGTGGTGTTGCAAGGGCTGGAGATGCTGAAGTGGATGATGGAGTGATCAGTCCATGTGAGTTCTGTGACCTGGCTGTATGTGACGGGGTTGCTGGAGGTGAAAATTGGGTTCAGCATGAATCTTGCGGAGTGTAAGATCATGGACAATCTGGGTCAATCCAAGGATGCTCATACTGTAGAGGAGGTATGCAGTGTTTTCATCGTTGGGGTCATCGATATTGAAATTGAGGTCACCGAATGCTTGTCATAGGTATACATTTCTGCCCAAGTGTTTCATAATCTTCAGGTTGAAGTATTGCTTTGACATTGTCAGCACTCGCATGTGTACCCACTTAGAACCCCAGAATAACCACTTGTTTCCCAGTACTGTTGCAATGTATATAAAAATACACAACTGTCCAATCTTCCTACCCACTCAGGGAGTATATTTTGGAGATAAGAGGAATAATACAAATGAGCTACAAGTTTCATCTTGTGCTTTTAGTCCTACCAGTTTAAGAGTTGAGTATAAATTACTCTCAAGTGATAACGTGAGGGTTCTAGAAGTGTTCATGTGTGTTAGTCCCTGTTCGCAGATCCTATCAGTTAATCTGTCTCTAAAACTTAGAGTACACACAACAGAATTACTATGTGCACTGGATAGTGTGTTTGCCTAACATTAACACTGAGCTTTTGCCTTCTACAATAACTACTGTATCTCCATATGTTTTATGTTTCATTATACTATAGTGCCACAGTGTCTGCTACAAGCCCAGTCAGTCTGTTATACATAATCTCAGACCTCATGATGTTCAGTACCTCTCAGAATTACTACCTGACCACATCCCTCCCTCTGGCTCCTGTAATATCTGAGGCCACAAGTTTGGTTTTGTCTTCACTAGATAAAAGATCACAGATAGCTTCTCTAATTGTCACACTGTGGGGATAAAAAGATATTTAAACCAGAAATATCAGGAAAGGGGAACATCATGATCCCATCTCTGTTTAAGGACAATGACACATTATTCACATAGTAAAGACTAGAGCAGTGGCTCCTGCAATTTACATATGCTTAGTAATCAAGACAGACTAAAGCCGTGGCAAATATCTCCTGGGTAGCCATGTGTTTGGCTCCAGTGGTTCATATCATCTGAATACATAAAAATCAAGAGGTAGAAGGAGAATGTAGAAAAATAGTTCAGTGTTTCATGAGAGGAAGTGGAGAGGGGCACACATAAGATACAAACATGTACAGCTGTAAAAGAGAGGGGGAATGGACTGGGGAGAGAGTTCAGAAAAGATTCATGTTTAGAAAAGAAGATTAATAAAAGAGGAGAGACAGTCGTGTAAGAAAAGAGGCCTGTTGAGCTAGAGGAAAGAGCTAAGTAAAGGGATGAGATGGAATGATGCAGAAAAGAGCTGAATTGCGAGTCCTGGAATGGACAGTGCCTACAAAGGAAGATAGGCAATGGAGGAAAAGGAGCTCTGGTGATAGAGAGGCATGAGTTGAGTTTCAGAGTTTCGGTCATCAATAGAACGTGAAAATGTGACAATAGTATGGTACAGAAGCTCTAGGGAGTAGGGAATGCCATGGCTGCGATGGGAGGTCCGACAACCTCCCATTTGGTTCAAAAAAATAACCCTCTCTGGGCTGAAGATGTGCCCAGTGCCTTATTACCGTTCTGCCACTTCTGTGCAGCTGCTAATGGTCTGCTTCCACTGCTACTAATTCATCACTCAAGAGGCAGAATGAAAGGTCGAAGGAGAGCAGAGATAACAGACAGGAAAATAGGAAAAGCATGACAGACCCAAGGGAAAGCAGACACATAAGCATGATAACACATCTTTGGTAGTGTGAGAAGCCCTGAGGACCAGGGAGCTAAGAGAGGGAGAAGGAGAAGGGGAACCATGAGAGGCCCAGACATTAGGCAAGAGCTTAGCATGGGAGTTAGGCTAAATCTCAACACAAGAGGCACGAAGAACCAACACGTTTATGCAAGGGGATCTAAAGGGCTGCATGGCTGTCTCAGGGAGCAAAGACTTAAGTACAGGACATAGGGGGCAAGAATAAGAGGTCACTTCCTGTCCTCCAGTCTCCTACCTGAAAGGGCTGAAGGTACACTGTAGAGAGATGCTTTGCTGTGCCCCATTCCATGCAGCTTATTCTGAACTCTCTTTTACTCTGGCTCTTGTGGTTGCTTTGTCTACAGCCACACTCCCATAGTCAAAGGCAAGGCAGTACCAGTCCCTCTGCCATCTCCTGTGCAAGCTTCGCAAAGATGGTTTATTGTTTTAAATGGAGGTGGGATCAGGTGTCCTCCCTGTGATCCCAGTTGTGACATCAGTCTAAAGGGCTTCCGGACCCGTAGGGGGCCATATACCCTCCCCCCTGAAACATCAGTGTTTTAGGATAGCGACCTTTAAGTAAAGTGCGATGCAGTGAGTTAGAATCGGTAGGAGTTAGTGTAGAGTGGTGTATTAGTGTCTGTGTGAGTTTCATTCCTCATGAATACAGTAAAATATGCTGTTCCACTGTCCCCAGAAGGCAATGAGAGCTGTGGGTTAGTGTCATGAGAATACAGTGTGAGGTTGTATGTTAATATCTGTAGGACACAGGGTGCACAAACCAGTACCTGGAGCCCGACGCACAACACAATTGCGAAAAACATCAGACTTCAGCACTAATGACATGCAATACATTAAGAGTTCACAGTTACTGGCTTAGTACAAACTATTTCAGTAATAACGTTTAGAAGTCAAGACAAATACCAACCAAAAGCCAAAAATAACCTGTTTTCAATACCATTTGCATGTATGCACCATTTTTTGCACATTTTGTCATGCAGGCAGACAGAGCCTAATCGGTCCCTAGCAAATAGTTCATTGTCCCAAAGTTTAAAGAAATGTAAAGTATTAGATGCTTATGGTGTGCTAAAATAAGTTATTCTCCTGGCCCTTTACTTAGGAGTACTCCAGGCATTAGTCCTTGTCAAGACATGATATGGACACAGCAAAAAATGGTGCAGCATTATAGGCTGTATTCACTCACAAGTTGATTTCATAGTGAGTCGACATCTCAAAAAATATGCTAATCTTTCTCAAAGCACCATCAGAGGGATTATCAACTGATAAACTGTGGAAAATGGTAAATATTCCCTATCAAATTTTCTATGCAAAATTTCCTTTCAGTTACAGGGACAGATATGAACCCTAAATTGTCAATATCAGGCTTTACTCTTCAAATGTAGCTGCCTCACATGTACTTGTTTGAGCAGTGGGTGTAGCGGGCTCATAAGATGATGGTCTTAATAGCAGCCTACAACAATGTTGAATTGACAATATTCACTACTGTTTTATCAATAAGGTAAGCAGACAATTAGCTGGGAATGGTAAATCTGTACTTTACTGAATATACTTACTTTGACAATATAGCTGTAGTTGATATTGCGGAGTAGATATTGTTTCAGATCAGTATTAATGGTCATAATTAAGTATGGGCGAAATGTGCGAATTCGCGTTCCCCGAATTCGTGCAAAATCGAATTCGCAATCCGCAAAATCCGCGAATCCGTGCAAATTTGCGGATTTTTTGTTTTTTGCGTGTTCTCTGGGTTTTTTGCGTGTTCGCAGGGCGTTTTGCGTGTTCGCAGGCCGCTTGCATTGCGAAGTTACCCATGCGGTTGTGTATGGGCACAGCACCCTCTAGTTCACCACTGCCACCCTCTGGTTCATCACTGCCACCCTCTGGTTCACCCCTGCCACCCTCTGGTTCACCCCTGCCACCCTCTGGTTCACCCCTGCCACCCTCTGGTTCACCCCTGCCACTCTCTGGTTCACCCCTGCCACCCTCTGGTTCACCACTGCCACCCTCTGGTTCACGACTGTCACCCTCTGGTTCATCACAGCACCTCTGGTTCACCACTGACACCCTCTGGTTAACCACTGTCACCCTCTGGTTCAGAACTGCCACCCTCTGGTTCACCACTGCACCCTCTGGTTCATCACAACACCCTCTGGTTCACCCCTGCCGCCCTCTGGTTCAGCACTGTCACCCTCTGGTTCACCACTGCGACCCTCTGGTTCAGGACTGCCACCCTCTGGTTCATCACAGCACCTCTGGTTCACCACTGCCACCCTCTGGTTAACCACTGTCATCCTCTGGTTCAGCACTGCCACCCTCTGGTTAACCACTGCCACTCTCTGGTTCACCACTGCCACCCTCTGGTTCACCCATGCCACCCTCTGGTTCACCACTGCCACCCTCTGGTTCACCCCTGCCACCATCTGGTTCAGCACTGCCACCCTCTGGTTCACCCCTGCCACCCTCTGGTTCAGCGCTGCCACCCTCTGGTTCAGCACTATCACCCCCTGGTTCACCCCTGCCACCCTCTGGTTCATCACTGTCACCCTCTGGTTAATCACTGCCACCCTCTGGTTCACCACTGCCACCCTCTACCGAGACCTTTTGTGATGCAGCAGCAGCACAAAAGATGCGTCACGTTGTAAAGCCCTGGGCCATCAGGAGGCGTTCCGGCGCAGGGGAAGGCGTTCCTGCGTAGGAACGCCTCCTAAAAGTGGCTGAGTGAAATCTACAAGATTTCACTCAGTCACTTTTAGGCCAATGCTGCATCAAAACCCTGCGCCTGCTTGAAGCAGGCGCAAGGCTTGATGCAGCATTGGGGAGATAGGACCCCCAGAGCATTGTTGGAGCTGCTTCGCAAGCGGGCGCAGCTCCAGCAATGCGCTGCTTTTACGGCACAGATGCGTGACGTATCTGTGCTGTTTTTGCCACATGGTGCACCGCATTGTAAATGCGGCGCACCATGGGTGGCGGAGCTGCGGCGCACAATAACTGGCACATCCCTGGGGATGCGCCAGTTATTGTAAATTTGCCCCTATACATTTAGCCAACGAGGCAGCACTTACTGATTAGACAGTAGAAAGTACTCCAGTTGAGTAGAGGTATTGCACAAAAAGGTGGCATCTTCGTGGACAAACACTCAGGGCGGGATTCAGTCTGCCCCCTGTTAGACTCGTTTTTTGTGCCCTCTGTTAGACTCGTTTTTCCCTTGTTTTTGTGCCCTTCTGCCCTCTGTTAGACTCGTTTTTCCCTCGTTTTTCTGCCCTTCTGCCCCCTGTTAGACTCCTTGTTTTTGTGCCTTTCTGCCCTCTGTTAGACTCGTTTTTTGTGCCTTTCTGCCCCGTTAGACTCCTTTTTTATGCCCTTCTGCCCTCTGTTAGACTCGTTTTTCCCTTGTTTTTCTGCCCTTCTGTCCTCTGTTAGACTGATTTTTTATGCCCGTCTGCCCTCTGTTAGCCAACGAGGCAGCACTTACTGATTAGACAGTAGAAAGTACTCCAGTTGAGTAGAGGTATTGCACAAAAAGGTGGCATCTTCGTGGACAAACACTCAGGGCGGGATTCAGTCTGCCCCCTGTTAGACTCGTTTTTTGTGCCCTCTGTTAGACTCGTTTTTCCCTTGTTTTTGTGCCCTTCTGCCCTCTGTTAGACTCGTTTTTCCCTCGTTTTTCTGCCCTTCTGCCCCCTGTTAGACTCCTTGTTTTTGTGCCCTTCTGCCCTCTGTTAGACTCGTTTTTTGTGCCTTTCTGCCCCGTTAGACTCCTTTTTTATGCCCTTCTGCCCTCTGTTAGACTCGTTTTTCCCTTGTTTTTCTGCCCTTTTGCCCTTTGTTAGACTGTTTTTTGTGCCTTTCTGCCCTCTGCATCACCACTTCATCACTCAGAGCTATCCCAGTGTCACTCAGCACCACCACATTATCACTCAGCACCACCACATTATCATTCAGCACCACCACAGCACCACTCAGCACCACCACAGCATCACTCAGCACCACCACAGCATCACTAAGCACCACCACAGCACCACTCAGCACCACCACTGCACCACTCAGTGCCACCACAGCATCACTCAGCACTACCACAGCATCACTCAGCACCACCACATTATCACTCAGCACCACCACAGCACCACTCAGCACCACCACAGCATCACTCAGCACCAGCACAGCATCACTCAGTACCACCACAGCATCACTCAGCACCACCACAGCATCACTCAGCACCACCACAGCACCACTCAGCACTACCACAGCACCACTAAGTGCCACCACAGCATTACTCAGCGCCACCACATTATCACTCAGCGCCACCACATTATCACTCATCACCACCACAGCACCACTCAGCACCACCACAGCATCACTCAGCACCACCACAGCACCAATCAGTACCACCACAGCACCACTCAGTGCCACCACAGCATCACTCAGCACCACCACAGCATCACTCAGCACCACCACATTATCACTCAGCACCACCACAGCACCACTCAGCACCACCACAGCATCACTCAGCACCACTTCAGCATCACTCCGCACCACCAGAGCACCACTCAGCACCACCCCAGCATCACTCAGCACCACCCCAGCATCACTCAGCAGCATCACAGTATCACTCAGCACTACCACAGCACCACCCAGCATCACCACAGCACCACTCAGCACTACCACAGCACCACTCAGCACCACCCCAGCATCAATCTGCGCAACTATTCAACAACAACTGGTTCAAATAGGTTCTCTCAATGTTTCAAACTTTATTAAAAATGTCACAAAAAGATGTTACTATTTCACTTCTGTTCTTGGATTTTCGTCACAATAAAATACACTGAACATAATCTTCACAAAAGATATTTACAAAAGTTTAAGCTATTGCCATTACAAATTAAAATCAGTTTTATTTAAGTATTAATTATTAAAAAAAATTAAAAGCCATTGTAATTTGTAATATCAATACAGCTAAGTCACATAAATATGTTGCATTACAAATGCTATAGTGTGGAAAATGAACATTTTTCGTTATTTATGTCCCATTATACATCCTCTCTTTCACGTCCCGAACTCACCATGATGGAGACTAGAAAACCCAGGCACATAAACGTAAGGTTGCACACAACGCACTACTTCCTCTAAGTACAACCACACATTCATATGTCCCTGCCGATTCCGAGAAACGAGCCCCGTTGCAAGCACACACTCTTATGGTCAGGCCGATTCCAAGAAACGAGCCCCTGTTTGCCAAGACACAACGACCAATTCCAAGAAACAAAGGCCTGTTTGCTAAAGACACGACACCAGACATCCTGTCACGACCAGTTCTCTCTCTTTCTCTCTCTTATCTAAGGAACCAGCCGAGGGTTATTTCTCAATTCTTTGCTTCTGCCGTGACTTCCTCATCATTAAGACACAGTCACGCTGCCTCCTGTCATGACTTCTGTATGATTATGACACAGTTACGCTGTCATGACTTCTATATGATTACAACACGGATAACCGCATTTTGCTCAAGGGAAGCTCCTTCCTCTTTTCTATGTCAAGAATGTATAAATACCATTTTTTCTTTGATTAAAGTAGAGACTATTCCCGAGCCTCCTTAGGTGACGGATCTCTCCCTTAACTCGAGTTACTGAATAAAGACCCTTGAATTCTAATCACCACGGACTCTGCTCTTCATGCTTGACCTTATTGATATTATAGAAATTCCGATCAAGGTAAATTACTAAAATATTTACCACAATAGGTGTCACATTTGCGAAAGTTATAACTATTGGCATTGTAAATGACAGAGCTATTAATGTAGCTATTTTCAAAGCCAACACATAAATAAAAATAATTGTCATTTACAAGACCAATAGCTCAAACTTTCCTAATGTGAGACCTATTGCATTGCAAATGCTTGTTTTTATCTCTGTCAGTTCTTCCTGTTGAGGTTTAATTTTCGTGACAGGCGCCTCATTGCCTACTTGTAACTATTCTCTGACCCTGCTTCAAGGGTCAGAGCAGGGTCAGAGAATAGTTGCAAGTAGGCAACAAGGTGCCAGGAAGCACTTACAGGCTTACAGCAGCAGGTGCCCAAGTTGAAGTTAATTTCTTGGTAACCTTTTTGTAAAAAATTACAAAAAATAGCTTAAACTTTTGCACCTGCTGCTGTAACCCTGTAAGTGCTTGGCTGAAAATTCGTCTCCGCTGATTCGCGGATTTTACCGCAATCTCGCGTGATTCGTGGATCGCGAAATCACGGAAAATCCGCAAATTCTGCGAGCGGAACACATTTTCAGCCCATGCTTAGCCATAATATTGTGACATATAGCTGTTTGACCAGGGAGCAGAACTGAACAAGTGTGTGAAACCCAGATCCATGAATATTCCTGGCCCACCAACCAGAGAGAATCCCTGAATGATAGTTCCTTCAATATACCAACTCGAGGGGATTTAAAATCTTCTTGCTTTTATGACTATTTAGGCTCTGTGCTTTCCTGATCTGCGTTGTATTTTAAAGTTATTTGTTTAGTGTATTCTACACCTGATCCTTCTCACTGAAGTTTCTCTTGCTTCCCATTCAGGTAATCTCCAGCCCTGATCTTCGTGACAAATGAATCAGTCCACACAGATGCAGATTGTGAATTGCTGGATTGTAGATTGCTGGATTGTGGATTGCTGGATCTTCTGTTTCTCCCTATCTCAACACACTGGACTAGTTTTATTTCTAACCAAGACAAAGCAGATTACTATGTAGAAAACTCCCAAGATTTTTGTGTCCTTTGTGTCACTTTTGAATAAAGTAGTGAAGCATCACTGTTCTTGCCTCTTGCTTATTATAATCCTAGAAATGTTTCAAAGATATTCAGCCATTGGATAGATTATGATTGTTATGTTCTTTTTGATCTTTCTCGTACAGATAATGATACATCATGGTTGAAATCAATTCATTCGGAAAGAAAATAGTAGAGTGAGAAAAATTCACAGATGCTCGCTAAATTGCAACCTGGAGACAGCTTTAAACAGCAATAGCAATTCAGGAAAGTGTCACATCACTGCAACAAAGCAGCGATGCAACACTTCTCAGTGTGCCCTCCTTGCGACATGATGGATGTGCAGCATATACTCTATGGCGCATCATGTCACTAGGAGTTACCGATACGTCAGTATTACTGACGTATCTGTAGACGCAAAAGTGACACATTGCTAGGATGTGTCTGTAAACAGACGCAATTCCAACAATGTGTCCTTTTACATGGGACAAGCCCGATGGGAAAGGACCTGAGTCACCCTTATGCCTGCCGTGATGCAGGCGTAAGGTTTTGATGCAATGGTGTCCTAGAAGTGGTGCACGGAAATCTTATATATTTCAATGTGCCACTTCTATGAGACTTTGATGCAGGCGAACGTCCACCCTGCATACATAATACCTGGTTCAGGTATTATGTAGTGCAGGAGTTTGCGAAGTGACGCATCTGCCTAGATGAGTCACTTCGTAAATATGGTTCAACTAGGTGCATTATTAATGCCACCGCAGCATCACAAAAAGCGACAACGGCGGCGTAAATGTGATGCACTGTGTCGTAATTGGCCCGGCCGCATTAGCGATTAGCTGAACCTACACGTTGTCCTCCTTTAACTTGGCTATATACGATAACGCCATTTTGAATGTTGCAGCGGCCATCTTAGACCATGAGCGGCCTCGTGGCCGACGTGCTCTTTAGTCCTTTGTCCATCCCACTGACCACTCTTGTCTGCCCAGCAACAGGCTATTTTTAGCACTGGTCAAGCCACATATGCGCAGTTCCCACTGACCCGTAAGCCTTCAGGAATGTGCCGCTAACTGACCAGTGGGTTTGAAACCCTCCAATGAGCTGGCAGTATTCCAAACCATGACCATATATGTCCCTAAAACTGTGTCTTACTTGTGCCGCCTATCTTTTATTGCCCCAAAATTGTATATAAACGGGGTCACACCGGTGTTCGGGGTGATACCTCTTGCATTACCGAAGGGTGCTGTTTGAGTGTACCACCACCCCATGGGGTCTTAATAAACTTGTTCTTTGCATTTTACAGTTTCCGTGCCAACAGTTCTTGTGTGTAAGTGGGTAATCCTCGGAGCGTGTAGGCCTTGGGAACCCCGAAATACTTCAATTGGCGACCACGAAGGGACTCATCGGCGACTCGGATGCCCGAAGGAGAGGTCGTGACGAAGGCTTGGAAACCCGCCATGGGCGCGCGCTGCCACGAGTGACCCGAGTCTTGGCTGCCACGGTGTTTTTTCCTTTCCTTCCGATCTGACCTTCCAGGTGGCGCCGGTCTCCGACTGAGTCTTTGAAGTGTCTGCATCGCTGCGAAAGTGCCGTTTGGCTGATTTGGCTTACAAGACCTTGGCAGTTGGAATCTGGACAGTTGGGAATTTGGTAAGCTTTGTGTTCGGTAAGGTAGTCTTCGGACGCTTACTGAAGTTCTGCGATTTGTGTTCGGTAAGATAGTCTTCGGACGCTTACTGAAGTTCTGTGATTTGTGAGCGGTGAGGTAGTCTTCGGACGCTTGCCGAGTCCTATGATCTTTGATTTGAGTTAGCTAACATTGTGAATTTGTGATCTTTGAACTTATATGTGTAGTGCACTTCACATAGGCAGGCATGTAGAGATGTTTCTCTAACCCTTTTTTTCCCTTTGAGCGGCACAATCGTGTGGAGAACTGTAAGTGCCATGTTGTTCGGTGTCACGCTTTCGTGATACCTTTTGAACATGCCTGTTTTCAGTACACTCCGCGGAATGTGTTGTTTAGGAGAAGGTGCCTCAATTAGGTTAGCGGAATCACAGCCGGCTCCCCCAGAGGGAACTCCAAATAGGGACATGTATATAAAGTTTGGCCTTCCACCTATTATGTACAGTAAATTATGGCATAAGTACACCAAGGCCGATCCTGAATTGCAATGGCCCCTACACGGGTCGTACGATTTGAGTAAAATACAATTTGTAGAGCAATGTATGTTTCAACGCAGGTCTAGACAAAACATGTTTGATTGTGTGCGAATGTGGGAGAAAGCGGCGCGTGAGCGAATGAAGCGTGAGGTTGCCTTGGCGGACAAAGAGCAGCGCAAGGCTGCTCGGGATAAGGCTTTACAGCTTGAGGAAAAGGAGGCTCAGGAGAAGAAAGAAAGGGAGGAACGGGAACGTAATTTGCAAACGACTGGTCAATTTCCTATTCGCCGACCGCTTTATCCTGTCCTTAATAATGAAATTGATGATTTTTCTTTGTTAGATCGGTCACCGCCTCCGTACGTTACGCCGACGGCTCCAGCTGTGGATTCTGATGATGGCGGACAGGATAAGTCGGGCAAGAAGGGCGTATCTGCTCTCAGGTTTACTGCGGAGAGGTCCTCTCATCTACGTAGTTGGGCTCGTAAAGTGAATAAGCGTACTGTTACTCAGGATCAATTGATATCAGAAAAAACAGGGTGGACGGATCTCGAATTGATGTATTTTCTGTCTTCCTTGGCTGATGAGGTTGTGAGCGCATATCGTGACCTTTCTGATACGTTAGAGCCCAAAGTGTTGTCAGTATATCGTGAAAATTTGACTAAAGGTGATTTTGATCTTTCAGATGTTGATGACCTGTTTGCGCAATTGATCAAGCTGCGGGATGAGACAACTCGATTGCGGGAGGAGCGGAAAAGGAAACAAAAGGAGTCTGAATTGGAGCATGATGGGCAGGCCAGAGAGTGTTCTCTCCGTGGTTCAGATAAGAGTTCTGCGTTGCATGTTATGCCTATGCGTGAAGCTGCGCCTTTGTATGTTCCACCAAAAGGGGAAGGTACGGATGATGATAAGTTGTCGAAGGATGCGAAAGGGTATTTTGTGTATAATTGGGTATATACGCCATGGAATAGAGCAGATGTCATGGCATTGAAAAATTCTTTACCTGATCTTCGGAAGAATCCGGCGGCATTTTATGAAGGGGTGGAGGGGGCTATATCGTCTTGTGTAATGACTCTTGTAGATATAGATTTGTTTTTTGGGCTAATTTTACCACCCGATATGTGGAGGCAAATTCGTAAAACTAATGATGAAACGATTTTGGGGGGGACATGGAAAGAAATAAATGCTGCAGATTTAGATAGAGAACCAGCATGTAAGCCTTGTCAGCTAATATTAGACCTTCCGGCAGCTATTTTGGATAAATTGAAAACGCTTGTTCCCTCCAAAAAGATTGATTGGACTATGTTAACGTCGTGTAAACAGAAACCTGATGAAACGGTTTCAGATTTCTTCACGCGCTTCGAGGAGGCCTTTCATGATTACAGTGGTCAATCTTTAACAGACGATACGGGTCGGCATTTGTTTGTAGATAAGTATGTGGCTAATCTCCTACCAGAGATTGCAAAGCGATTGAAGTCGAGTGAAAGTTCCTGGGCCACGGCGACCCCTGCGTCCTTGTTAACTATGGCTCAGTATTATGAGCGGCAGGAAGTGGAGGCTAAAGAAAGTGTAGAGAAGAAGGCGAAGGAATTGAAAACGAAGGTGATGTTGGCACAGGTTCGGGGAACACAGGGTAGAGGGAGTGATAGAGGTAGACGAGGTGGTGGAAACGCATCGTATGGTCGTACGGATATTGCGGAGGATCAGTGTGCCTATTGTAAGGAGTTTGGGCATTGGGCCGAAGATTGTCCGGTACTTCGTGAACAGCGTAGTCAGCGTGGTCGAGGCAGTGGAAGGTCAAGAGGAGGTTATACTGGACTGAGAGGTGGCGGAGGTGATCGTAGACAGATTGAGGAGAGGGGCCGTGGCCAGGACGAACGAAATACGTTTGATAGACGGAATCAATATCAGATTTCGGAAGGAGAGAATGTGGAACATCAGGATTATGTGCATGCATAGGATTGCGTAGGATGGGGTAAGGAATCAGTTGAAGTGCCGGTAGATCAGCAAGGTCCATATGTAACAGCGGGTATTTTGGGTTCTACTGATCAATTTCTAGTCGACACAGGAGCTACTCGTAGCGCTCTGTCGAAAAACTTGGTTCCGAGGGCTCCCCTGTCTGGCGAAATGATTACGTGTGTAGGGTTTGATGGCACACCCTCCCCCAGCCCATTGTCCAAGCCCCTTGCACTATGCATTGACAAATACTTTAGTTTTGGGCAATTTTTGTTATTACCCCATACCCCAGACAATATCCTGGGCATTGATTTGCTTAAATACTTCCGAGCGACAATACGCTGCGCTCCAGAGGGAGTGCGGGTTATTCTGAACGACAACTACCCTGACCCTGATGATTGCCCTGACCCTGACAGATTTTATGCCATTTTAGATATCCCTGCTTTGGCCTCTCTGCCGCACACGTTGTGGGCGACATCAGATACGGATGTGGGAGAGATGCGCATTCCACCAATACACATTACTGTTAAGGAGGGGGCCCCTCTACCACGAGTACCACAGTATAAGATCTCGAAGGAAGGTGAAATTGCATTGACACATATTGTTCAGGATTTGATTTCTGCAGGGGTGGTGGAGGAGGTCCCTTATAATGTCTGTAACAGCCCTATTCTACCGATTCTTAAGAGAGACTCAGATGGCAAGATCTATCGGTTTATTATTGATTTGCGTGAAATAAATAAAATTGTCATTCCCCAATACCCAGTGGTGTCCGATATCACGACTTTGCTTACTTTGGTTCCACCGACGGCCACCACCTTTAGCGTTATTGACTTAAAGAATGCGTTCTTTTCCATTCCTGTTCACCCAGATAGTAGATATCTGTTTGGTTTTACGCTCAATAATAAATCGTATAGATTTTGTCGTGTTCCCCAAGGATATACTGAAAGCCCTAGTATCTACAGCCAGGCTTTGAAACGACAACTAGATTCCTTTAAATTGCAGTCTGGCGTTGCGCTCATCCAGTACGTGGATGACCTTTTGCTCGCCGCCGACTCCTATGCGCAATGTGAACAGAGTACGCTTGCATTGCTTTCCTTTTTGGCACAAAACAATCACAAGGTTTCCAAGAAAAAGCTTCAATACTGTAGACCCCAGGTGACCTACCTCGGTCATCTGTTGTCTAAGGAGGGGCGGGCATTAACATCTGACCGAATTCAAGCAATTTTAGACACACCAGTCCCCCGCACGCAGAGAGATGTGCGTGCCTTCATAGGGTTGACGTCCTTTTGTAGGCAATGGATCATGGGTTTTTCACATATCATAAAGCCTTTGGTAGCATTACTGTCCAAAGCCACACCGATGCCTCTTGAGTCGACAGATGAATGTCAGAGAGCTTTTGAACAGTTGAGGCAGGCCCTTTGTTCCGCACCCGTGTTAGGGACACCAGACTACACGAAAATTTTCACATTATACGTACACGAGAATGATGGGTGTGCGTTGTCAGTGTTAGTGCAGTTACACGGGGATAAGCAGAGACCATGTGCATACTTCTCTGCCATTTTGGATCCTGTAGCACGAGGGCTGCCTGGGTGTTTTCGAGCAGTAGCGGCAACAGCAGTAGCCATACGACAGAGTGAGGGCATAGTGTTATCACACAAATTGTTGGTGCTAGTCCCCCACGCGGTAGATGCCCTGTTAAACCAAACAAAGACCCAATACCTCACGAGTGCACGACTTACAGGATACGAGCTGACACTCTTAGCGCCACACATAACATTGAAAAGATGCGCTACTTTGAACCCTGCAACTTTATTGCCCTATCCGGCCGAGGAGGGTCAGGAAGAAAAACATCATGATTGTGTTTTCCTGACTGAGGAACAGACAAAGGGTCGTGTCGACTTACAGGATGTGCCACTTCCAGATGTGGATGGGGAACTGTGGGTTGATGGATCGTGTTTGAGGCTGCCAGATGGTACGACTTCCGCAGCATATGCGATCACGACTCTTAAGACGGTGGTCGAAACAGCTAGAATACCACAAAAATCGGCTCAGGCAGCAGAGCTGATAGCTTTAACAAGAGCCTGCGAATTGAGTGCTGGCCTATGTGTGAACATATACACGGACAGCCGGTATGCCTTTGGAGTGGCCCATGACTTCGGGCTTCTCTGGAGGGAACGCGGGTTCCTGACATCACACGGGGAGCACATTATGCACGGAGAGCTAGTGCGTGATCTCCTGAATGCGTTGCTCAGCCCTAAAAAAGTAGCGATAGTAAAGTGCAGTGCCCATAAGAAGATTACGGATAAAGTGGGTCAAGGAAATGCCTTTGCAGACAGCATAGCAAGGCAGACGGCTATGTCCCGAACTAGCTCCCCTATGTACGTGGTACAATCACAGGCTGAGAGATGGAGTGACGCTAGAGCAGAGATACGGGATATTCAAAAATCAGCTACAGAATCTGAACTTGCAGCTTGGGCAGCAGATGGGGTACTAGATGACGAAGGTTGTTGGAGAAGCAAAGACATGGAGAAGTGGAAATTGCCTGCGGCTTACTTACAGGCGATGGTCCAGATGACTCATGGACTGGCCCATGTCGGAGCTCTTGCAATCACTCGTCTTTTAACACGAGTTTGGAAACATCCTGAGATTGCGAATACTGCAAAGAGAGTAGTGCAGACCTGCCTGGTATGTTTGCAACACAATCCTGGGAAGGGGACCCATACTCTGAAAGGAGGGTTCGTTCCACCTTCTGCACCGTTTGAAGTGCTTCAAATGGATTACATCTAACTCGAGCGCTGCAACAACCTGAAGTACGTCCTAGTGGTGGTGTGTGCGTTTAGCAAATGGGTTGAGGCCTACCCCACGAAAGACAATACGGCTTTGACAACAGCTAAGGTGTTGCTTAAGGAATTCTTTCCTCGCTTTGGAGTTTGTAAATTTTTGTGGAGCGATAATGGGCCCCATTTTGTTGGAAAGATTGTGGAATATGTACTGAAGGGGTTAGGGATTCAGCAAAAGTTCCACGCTGTATTCCACCCTCAGTCAGCAGGTTTGGTCGAGCGGTACAATGCCACGTTGAAGCTTAAGCTGGCCAAAATTGTGGCGTCTACATCGTTGAAGTGGCCAGATGCGTTGCCGCTAGCACTGCTATCTCTCAGATCAGTACCCCACTCACGAACCGGCCTTACGCCCTATGAGGTGGTGTTTGGCCGCCCTATGAATATCTGGGGGGTGCCCAAGCCGCGATTAATACATGATGTGCCTTGTGTTATGATGAATGATTATTTGGCACGATTAACAAATGATTTGCTCTCTATTCATCAACAGGTTCGAGAAGCGCTCCCTGATAACTCCACTGGAGAGGGCCACGATCTTCGTCCTGGGGACCATGTAATGGTCCGTTCGTTTGAAAGAGCAAGCAGTTTGGAGCCCAGGTGGAAGGGCCCCGAGCAGGTCCTCCTGGCGACCCGCACCGCAGTACGAGTGACGAACAGGAAGCGGTGGGTGCATTCGACACATTGTCGCCGTGTCTCTCCGGATCTGGTGACTCCTGCTGTGTTGACTGATTATAAGGAGATCTTGGAGAAAGAAAAGAGCCCAGCTGTGACGTCGGCCGAAGTGGAGGGAGCCTTCCCGGACCAATCTGCTACCGGAAGAGAGCGTTACGATCTACGCCCACGATGAGAAGATTTTTGTTCCTTTTTAATGACTGGTTGGTTACCGCTCCAGGTTTGTGAAACGGAAACCGGGAATTCCAAGGGGGGGATCAGTTCTGCCAGAGTAGCGACACCCGTCTTGGCCCGGAGAAGAAAACAACGGCTACCTCGGAGTTCAGCACCGCATTTTTCTTTTTTTTTAGGTATACACGCACGTGTATCTGAGACAATTTGTGAAAACATTGTGAATGATTTGTGCCGCTTGAGACTTTGCACTAACTTTATACACGCACGTGTATCTGAGACAATTTGTGAAAACATTGTGAATAATTTGTGCCGCTTGAGACTTTGCACTAACTTTCTTGAACTATGGCACCAAAGGCATCTCGTGACAAGAAAATATTGGGTGCCTTTCTCTTTGTCTTGACCATTGTGGTGATTGCTGTTATAGCCTGGGTAGTCGAACTTGTGGTGCCTGTACGTGAACATTTGCTGCCAACTACCCCGGCACCGTCTGAACATTTCCATTTTACATTGCCTTTCCATGAAGAGCGCCATCGCCAAACGTACTTAAATAACAGCTTCATTCAGATTCTTCACCACACGCATAATATGACCAATACCTCTAACTGCTGGGTGTGCGGAATGTTGCCTGGGCACCAGAAGAGAGGGGGCACCCCACTTATTCCACTCCCGTTTTCACACAATGGGTCATGCAATGCCTGGTACACCCTCCTCTTTACTCTGAGATGGCCAACCAAAGGGGGGGTGCTTTTCCGTTTGAATAAAGTATGTTCCCATGACAAGGATGGGTTTCCTCGGGCTGAGGGTACACGTTTCGAATGGGAAGAGTACAGGCCTGACAACGTATCTGCTCCACGGGTATATAGCAATCAGCGAAATGTGAATGTATCTAGCGCTCATGTTATAAATGTTATTGCTACAAAAGCCGATTTATGTATTAGAAACAAGGGCACGATTGCAGTGGGGAAAAGCGAATGTAACATTACTCTCACGTTTGATAGCCCGAATGGCATTTCATTTGTTGCATCTCGAAATACATACTTTATCTGTGGAACGAAGGGGTACCATCAGCTTCCAGTGGGGTGGTTGGGCACGTGCTATGTATCGTTTGTGCTACCTCCTGTATTCATTGCCCCTCCAATGTACCACAACGATTACACATTGTACCACGATTTCGTTTTGAACAGGGTTAAACGAACTGTTGCCCTAGAGGACATTGATCAAACGGACACTGCATTACAACAGTATGTGGATTTTAATTTGGGACTATTCTCCTTTGTGGGGGCTGCATTGAACAGTCGGAAAATTAGACGACTGACACGCGTTGTCGAGGCTGTTGCAAATGACACTGCCGTTGCCCTGGGGAATATTACCGAGGAACTACAGATTTCCAGAATTGTCACCCTCCAAAATCGAATGGTTTTGGATGTTGTTTTGGCTGATCGTGGGGGGGCATGTAGAATTATCGGAAGCAGCTGTTGCGTTTACGTCCCGGACAATTCCCCATCTGTGTATGATGCTATTTCCAAGCTGCATAAAATAGCTGCCGAAATACACCCGGACAATGGAACTTGGACACTTTCAGGATGGTTCTGGTCCATGATTGCAACTTGGGGCTGGAAACTGTTGACAATTCTCTGTATACTTGTGGGAGCAATGTTTTTTATATGCTTATGTATTCAATGCGGCCCAGCTTTATGTTCAATGTGTCTATCAACTTGCCTACCATCACGACGAGCTCTTGCTCACGACAAAATAATGCTACACAAAGAGGTGACACAAATTATGTTAATAGACGTCGAGGACGAACATCCTGACTATGTTCATTATGAGGTAGATTCAGCTAAACGCTAAAAGGGTCATCTGTCGTAATTGGCCCGGCCGCATTAGCGATTAGCTGAACCTACACGTTGTCCTCCTTTAACTTGGCTATATACGATAACGCCATTTTGAATGTTGCAGCGGCCATCTTAGACCATGAGCGGCCTCGTGGCCGACGTGCTCTTTAGTCCTTTGTCCATCCCACTGACCACTCTTGTCTGCCCAGCAACAGGCTATTTTTAGCACTGGTCAAGCGACACATGCGCAGTTCCCACTGACCCGTAAGCCTTCAGGAATGTGCCGCTAACTGACCAGTGGGTTTGAAACCCTCCAATGAGCTGGCAGTATTCCAAACCATGACCATATATGTCCCTAAAACTGTGTCTTACTTGTGCCGCCTATCTTTTATTGCCCCAAAATTGTATATAAACGGGGTCACACCGGTGTTCGGGGTGATACCTCTTGCATTACCGAAGGGTGCTGTTTGAGTGTACCACCACCCCATGGGGTCTTAATAAACTTGTTCTTTGCATTTTACAGTTTCCGTGCCAACAGTTCTTGTGTGTAAGTGGGTAATCCTCGGAGCGTGTAGGCCTTGGGAACCCCGAAATACTTCAACTGTGTTAGTCCTGGCACCATTGGCGTGGGTCTCCCTTCCATTTTTGCTCTTGCCTCATGTATTTTTGCTGGTGTTAGATGCTTTGGGCACTTTGCCACTGCTGTCCACTGCCTCAGTGCGAGTGCTCCCAGTTGTAAATTGATGTATGGATTAGTGATTCCATGATTGGAAGTTTGGTTTACCTGTCAGACCCTAGTACAGTGCACTGAGTGTGCGCAGGGCGTGTAATCCAAATGCTGCTGGTGGGCCTGCTTATACAAAAACAATGGTTCTGTTGGGAGATGCAATATCTTTTGTAAACCTCATATGTAGGCAATGCTATCAATGTATTTTCACAGTATTATTTTAGAAATACTTTTTTCATTGGAAAAAAGAAAAAGAACCACACACACCAATTTTTTTTAGATTTTCTCCAGATTCTTCTTATTTTTAGAAAATCTGACATCGATATATCATGGATAAACATTAAAATGGGTTGTCCTAAACATAATTAACGTGAGTATATCTATAACAGATATGTGCTCGAGTGAAAAGTGACAAGTGCTGTTGTTTGTGAATTTATACAAAAGTACATAGAAGTAACAGTATATCAGTCCAAAAATTCAAGGCAATAGTTTCAACAGGTACATATATTTTCTCCTTTTATAATTAAAATTTAGGTGTGGACTGATTTAATATCACAACGTCGACGTTTCGACCCTAAAGAATGATGCTGATTCTATCACAACCGTGGCGGGTCTTCATCAGGACTAGAAGGCAGGTGGACAATCTGTAGAGGAAGGGGGATAGCTTTTAGCTCTGGGTGTTTTGGGCTTTATTTATAGCAAAAGGCCGTGAGACACTGTCAAGCCTGGCCGCTCACCTGTTGATTTTGGAGATATCCTGCGTCTATCTGAGTTTGAGCAGGACGGTGGGGATGTGTCAGCCGACACGATCCGCAACCGAGGAATCAATCGTGGTATCTGGAAGTGAAGTGGTCATATCACTACACTTGTACTAACAATTAGGTGATGTCAACACTGTTTAAAACTGTATGTATTCCTATTTATACATACCTTCAGCAATGATTCCTTTAAATTACTGGTGGACCTGCAGCACTGGTTGTTCCACCCACAGAAGTAACCTTGTAAAATGTGTCTAAGGTCTGCCATTGCAGAACCTGCGTGCAGTCTGGTACTGTCATGCTGACTGGGCAAGTGCTCCCACTTGCCAGTCCCTAAACTTTCCCTTTTCTTCATATCAGTCACCCCTATAGTAGGCCCAATGGCAGGGTGATTTGTAAGTATGAGGTAGGACAAGCCCTGATGTGTATGGCATGTCCTAACAGTGAATTACAGCCATTTTAGTTTTTCACCATTGCAAGGCTACCTGTTCCCCTTAGGCCAGAATGGGCTGCTAGATTATTACATGTTTATAATCCTGACAGACTCAGAGAACATGGTAGAAATTCGAGTTTAGTATGCCTGAACTCAGAATGGTAAAATAAATTTTTTAGTGAAGTTGGTTTTAACCCCTTCGAAGCTAATGACGAGCTGGGCTCGTCATGGCGCTTACCTGCCGTGCGCGGATGACAAGGCCAGCTCGTCATGAATTATGGTGATTGTGGTTTTTCAGCGCAGGACGGGAAAACGCCTAGCAGCCATGTGGTTAATGTTCTGTGTTTGCAAATATCACTTTAGAAAGTAGGTTTTTTCTTGTCTAACTATCCAAAGCCTGCCTCTGCTAGGTTGTGTATTCCTTTGTCTGGTTTTGTGAGTGACAGGGCTGGGGGATTCCAAGAGACAGGATGAGTCAGCCCAGTGGTGAATAGAGAGATCTGCATCTAGATAGGAGGGAGGAGTTGCACCTGAAGCTTGAATAGGGCTGTGCCTGCTTTCCACAATGATCTCTCCACCTCCAGGGGTGTGGCTGATGTCTCTGCCCTGCACACTGAAAGAAGAGAAGGAGTCCTGTCAACAAAGTGCTCCAGGACTGTACTTGCCTTCCACAATGCTGGCTCCACCTCCTGTGGGGCGTCTGATGTTTCTGCCCTGCACTGTGAAAGGAAAGGAGAAGTCTGGTAAACAGAGTGCTCAGGAACTGGTTTGGACTGGGCAAAGGCCCCTCTCCCCTCAGAGAGCAAAGGATTGTAGGGTATAAATATTGGGACCCTGATCCCATGAGATTAGATCACTTTTGGACTACAAGAAGAAAACTTTACTGAGGAGAGGAGCCTGAAGAAACTGAGGAGAGACTATTCCCAAGCTGAAGTGCTGCTTGGGGGTTTGGCCTGCAGTGGTTGCCTTACTGCCAAAGGAAGGAGAAAGGAACTTTGTGTACTTTGCTTTCAACTTGTGAAGGAACTCCAAGGGCTTGGAAAAGAGCTTGCCTCCTGCTGAAGTCTCGGGGGCAAAAGACTTCAACCCCTAGCTCCCCAGAGTTCTTTTTGAAGTGCCTGCTGCTGTTTTGGGCCTTCTGAGGAACTGCGTGTCGCAAGGAGCTGGAAGCGCGACTCAACGAGAAGAAGCGTGTCGCTGTGCCTGCCGTCGCAACTCCGAAGGAGGGTGTCGCCGCTGGAACTGTCGCACTGCACCGCATCGGAGAGAAGCGTGCCGCAACAAAGAGGAAGCATGTCGCCGTCGCTGCTGCTGGTGTCGCAACTCCGAAGGAGGGTGTCGCCACTGTAGCTGTCGCATTGCACAGCATCAAGAGAAGAATCTCCCAATGAGGTCGGAGCGTGTCACCGTCAGTGTGCCTGCTGTCACTGGAACTGACGCACTGCACCGCATCGAACAAGAGCACCTGACATCCCCGAGAAGCTCGCCGCCGTCTGAGCTGCTGCCATCGCATCTTGGATGTCACCGCTGTAGTTGTCGCATCGTGCGGAAGATTCATGCATCGTGGGAGAAGAGTGTTGCCGCTGGAGCTGCTGCCATCGCATCGGGGGAAAAGGGTGTCACCGCTGCAGTCCACGCATCGAACCGTGAACTTCTCGCATCCCCCAGAATCATGCCGCATCTGGAAGGTCTTCACATCTTTATTTCTTTGCACCTGAACTTTGCCGCATTTCCCTCACTGCGACATTGCTTGTCGTGGAAGCGCAACGCAACCTAAGGTACATTGACGCAAGGTGTCGCATATAAGAACTGAACTGAACTATGCTTAAATCTACCATCTTAAAGTAACAGTATTGTGTATTTTTGTTGTTCATGGTCTTGGGGTAACTCTATAAAGTATGCTTATTTTTTATATAAAAACCTTGAGTGATGTCCATCTGTAGTGTTGTCACTGGGCTACTGTATGTGGTCACAAATGCTTAACAAACTGCCTCTGAGATAAGCCTGTCTGCTCGTGCCAAGCTACCAAGGGGGTGAACAGGGGTTATTTTAGGAGTGTAATCCCCTTATCCTGACTAGAGGCAAGGGTCCCTATTTGCCACAAGTACCTACCTGTGGCAACTAGAGACCTCCAAATCTAACACACAGGCTCATAAATAAGGCACTTGATCTCCTGCCCCTCACTAGTTTACAGGACATTTTCTGTTTTTTAAACAGTGACATCCTAAATGGGTATGCGTGGTAAATAGAGGCTTAAGTAAAACAATATGTTCTGGATCTTCAACGTCACCCAGATCATGTACATCCGATCTACATGTGACATTGGTGTAGCTAATACATTGCACCTACAAGCAATTTTCTGGTCTACCTTCTTTATTTTGTATTAAGCACCTGCACTCTGAAATCTAATAACAATAGGAATAACAATCAACTGAATGGTTCATAAAATACATATTTACACCTACATTGGACCTATAAAAGCAATTTTTCATAAATATTGATTCTACTACATTGTAAAAATGAAACGTATACCTTTTATTTAACAAATTTACATTCATACCACTCAGGCAGCAGACGCCCTTGAAAGCACATCTGCATTTCTCATGCATTCTCTTAACCATCTCTTATACACAATGTTCAAATTAAACACATATATGTTTCTGAGTAGACTGCTGGTTCTAGGTTTATATAAGTGTATACAGAATGTTGAGAGTTCTTGATTTATTTGTGTGCCTCTGTGAGTTAGCAAAACTGGGAGAGCAAGCATAACAGCCTCTGTTTTTTAACAAGCTCATGACTTACTTCATTATTATTAATCTGCTCTGCACAGAGATGATGTGTTGTGGGTTGCAGATTTGAGGCCTTGGCTTTCAAATAAGGAGAGGTTGCTTTTAAAAATGCAATCATTAAGATTTCGGCAAGCATGCATTTGTTCTTGAGAAGGTTGTGCTTAGAGAGAGCTGAGACATGCAGAGGATGAAAGGGAATGAGAGGGCCATTTGAAAAAAACAGGGGAGGTAAGAATCAGAAGTTAGGTCAGTTTTCAATCCAAATTTAGAAATATAGAGGCTGATTTTTCAGTTAGCATGTAATTTAAGAAGACAAGGCTGTGGTAAGAAACAACATCATTTGTATGTAAAGATAGTGGGAAACATCAAGACCCAGATTTATAAAGCACTTGCATTGCCCTTGCGTCACACAAGTCAAAGCAAAGCAATGCTAGTTCATCAATTACATTTAGAATGAAATGCAACTTGATAGTTGCTTGACCTTACATCATCTTTCAGTGGCAAATTAACAGTAGCCTATTGCACTACCTTGCTTTACCCTGCGTTGGAGAGGCATTACATGGGTGGAGCATTAGTAGAACATGGGCCTATCTTAGTGAAGTTGATGCAGGTGACGTCTTCAATCTCTTTTCTACCTGTTGCTTTTAGGGAGTCCACTCCTTAATCCTTTGATGCAAGTCAAACTTCTATTTTGTGAAGCCGGGTGTGCAGTAGGTGTAGTCTTTCAGAGTGTAGTCCTCTCTTTGTGCAGACCAGGGGTTCAACAGAGCAGTCCTTCTTCTCTTGATGTTTCCAGGCATGGATCTATGTTGCTGGGCAGCCCTCCCATCTTTTTCCAGTTTCTGGGCTGACAAGAGTGCGGCACTACTTACCAATTCCTTTGAAGATAGACCTTTTCAAAGGGGCTAACACTTTATGCATAGGTCCATTGATAACAAACACATGTTCATACTTTCTAAGCTCTTTTGGTTTACCTTGATAGAAGTTGAATATTCTCCTAATGTCTATCATGTGGATCTCTCAGCTGAAGATGCAGGGTACTAAAAAATGTTGGCTATGACATTGACTTGTTACCATGGAATGAATTAGGAACCTCAGATGTGTCCACATTACTGCTGTATTTGATAGTGCATAAGGTTTAAGCATGTGTAAGACCTAGGGTCTGTTCTAGAGTTGAGTTTGTCAGATATGGACAGATCATCAAAAAACATATGTGCAACCATCTGCCACCAGGGAGGTCTATCGGCCCGCTTTAAAATTCTGGTAGTTTAATGGATGAAATCCGCCCTCCAGCTGCCACCTTCACCATATTTTACATACTCTGTTTCTGAGGATATAACATTACATTGGTGGACAGACCAAAGAAAAACACCGCTTTGTCTGTTGTATTTAGACTATAAATTCCTTTGATGTAAGCATAGTGGTTACCCTCTACACCTGTGTTGGAGGAAAAAATTATAATTAACCGAACCCTGCCCACAGCCCTTATCTACTCCAACACTATGTCTTTGATACTAGAAGTCTTGGGACTCTATATGGCAGTGGTGGATGAACAACAACAAAAATTCACAATGAAACAGAATCTAAGTACCACTTTTTTTCTAAGTGCACTGTGTTAATTAACCTATGTCACAAAACGTAACTTTCTGTACACTGAAGCATATCTAAGAATACTATCTACTATCTCCCTGTTTGGGCATATGCCTCACACTACCTACATATATATAAGACTTCATTAACACAATTGTAATGCCCATCAACCTCAGATGTTTAAGGTAATGCTTTGATATTTTTTGGGAAATTTCAGAACAAGGACTGGATATGGGATTTCCAGATCCTCTGGCTCTAATTGCTTAGTAAATATGCCAACCTAAGACAAAGCACATAATCGCCTGCAACCACCCCACAGCCCACTGAGCATTACCTGAGTTAGGTGCATCCTTGGTAATGATCACTCCAGTGAGATTTCATAGGGGTAGTTAGTGAAACCCAAACTCCTTTTCACCATGGATATGCACACCCAAGAACACTAAAGAACCAGGAATACATTTTCAAGATTTAATAAAATCCAAATCTTATCCTACAACACACAATATGAATAGAATCTATAAAATAAATAAAATAGTGGCAATGATACTTATCAGGAAGCAGAATATTAAAACATGGTATAAGATTATGATGGAATACTAATGTTTCCTTGTGTTAACATCCACAACCCCCACATTTTTCTTGTTTTGCTAAACTAATTATACCATTTGAAGAGACAGTCTTTGAATGTTATTGCAGGTTCACCCCCAAATCCCTCTTCGGGCCAATACAAGTGTTCAGCAATGAAGCAGCTGCTACCGTTCTCACCTATGTCTGAAAGATGGCAGATAGGTTGAGTGAAGGTTGGATGTGCATTCCTTCTAGCCTTCAGGAAAGGACGGTGATTACAGCTCTGTGTGATCCTAAATCTCAAATCCATGGCATGAAGTTGCTCTCTATCTCATTACATTGCGATCGAGTCTATATAATGTGTCTGATCATTGTTGCATATTTCCAATATTACCAATTAGTAGCAGAACCCTTGCAGAATTTCACTTACTTGCATGTAGTTACTTACAGTAAGTTACAATTCTAGATTTTGATTTCTATCAAGCATTGTTCATAAATAGAAATATGGGCAGAGAGGTTTTAAGGCGGGGCAAAGTGGGCTTTGGCCCAGGGCCCCCACCTCACAAGGGCCCCCTTGCAAAGCCCCAAAGTCCCAGGCCTCACCTCACACGGACACGGCACATTCAAAGTACAAAGCAGACATGAAGCACTTCTTGCCTCGGACAGTGCAGCTGCATGTCTGCTAATGAGGCTTCGGCGGGCCATGCCTGGCACTCTCTTCATCCCGATATCCTATTAGATAGCAGGATAGAGGAGTCGTGCTCGCCTCCAACCCTATCCTAGCATCTGAGATGGCAGGCAGTTGTAACTCGCTTGCCAGGCCAAGATGAGCAAAAGCTATGACTCATCATGACAGCTTCCGCTTTTTCAGACTGCCTGGCCCGCAGTTAGTGGGAGGCAGAATCCAGGAGAAAGAATCAGAGAGATGTCGACTTAGAGTCCCGACTTCAGAGGTAACTGTTTCTTTCTTTCTTTATTGACAGTTTTAAATAGCATTTGCTCGACCCAAGGGTATCCTGGACCGTGAGGTTTACAGTACAGTGGAACAGGCCAAGATCATAGCATTAATGCCGGGATTCAAGGGGATAAAAAACAATGCAACATTAATATATGTATATTAAAAGGTATAAAAATGACAACATTATCCCTCTGTGGAATTAATGAATGATTAGACGCTGCGTCAAGGGGCCTTTTCCATGCTCATGTTGGTGTGCTGGGCTCATGTAGTATTTGTTCAGCAATAGCAATTTTAGATTTTGTTTGAAGAAAGTGTAGGAGGGATTGCAATGGAGATCTATCAGAATCCATGAATTAGTATAGGATAACTAATGTGCATGATCTAATGTAGCACTTTGATAATGTAGTTATGTAGGAATGTAGTTGATAATGTAGTGAAATATATTAGGTCACGGAAAAATAAATGATGTCCCAGCTTTATATGCCAAAAGAACAGGACAAACCTTCCTTTCACTTCCATTTTCTGTGTTACATTGAACTGTGCAGTTTGTATTTTAGCTCACTCAGTGGTAATGTGTAGTGTGAATATGTGTAAGACATTCTGCATATAAATAAGGACAATTCGATTTGTGCTTGCTTCAAACAGTATTTGTAAAATGTTCTACATGTAAAGAAAGAATAACTGAATTTGTGTTTGCTCTGGTTATTACATATTAAGGATATTACTTCCTGGAGGTATGAGGTTTTCAGTTTATTTTCTATCTTGCTTTCAGTTTATGAATGTTTCAGACTTGCAAGGGCAAGTATGGCCAATAAAACAAACAACGAAGAATCATTTCTTAGAACTGTAATCTTTTCCAACAGTATCAGGGCCAAACTGGCTCAGATGGCCTCTATTCTAAAACAAGCTATCCAATCACCCAAGCAAGGGCGTGACTCAAACCATACTCTTAGTATATTATTACACTACTGGAAGCAATAGGTATAATACAATACAGTACAAGACACTTGTAGAGCGCACAGCTGCCTCAGAAGAGGCGACCCGGCGCTAGCGGTAGCTCCAGTGAAAGACTGGCCTTTGGTATGCAAAAAATACCAGCTAGAGCTTTTTGTAGAGAGACACAACAAAATGAAAAAAATTAAACATTTCACAGCGCCTTGACTGATACCAAAGTAATTTTTACATTAATCTGATCTTCATCTGAACTTGAGTGCTAATGAGGTTTGTTATCTTGAACCTTAAAAAGTCAGGGATCTCGGTTTCAATGCTTTGAAGCCAGTTAGAATGTGTGCTTTATGTAAGTGCAACTTGTGCGCAGATAAAGTGCTGCATACATAGGCCACTTACTGCTCAATCAGTGCTAAAGTGCTTAGGTCCTTACATTTATTGGCATTGTTAGCCTCTGATTATTACTATATCTGTTTGCTGAGCTTTAGTGCGGGCTATGCATTTAACCTTTTACTACTTGAGGCTTACAGTGCCTAGAGCTCTTCATAATCCCTGATCTATGTTTGCTATGTCTGTTTACTTCCATTAGTTCAAATTAGCATACGGCCTAAGGAAAATACGCTGTTTAAAATGCAGTGGGGTATGTGCAAAAGTGCTTTGTGCATTGAGCGCCATTCGGGGCAGTGAACACGATTTGTTAATTTACATGCGGTTTGCCATAGGACAAAAATGTTTTCCATTTTTAAAATACAATATGTTTATTCAGTTCCCTCTTAATTTTATGTATTTGAGGTGGATTGCTTCCCCAACTAAATGCGTATCATTTTTAATAAACTCAACTAGAAAGTAGAGCACATGGATAAGATTACTCGTAATAATTGCTGAACAAACTGTCGTAGTCTTGTGGGAGGCCTGCAGAATTGTAGGGTGCGAGGTGGGACCTGGGGAGAGCTAAGGGATGGGAGAGAGCCAGAACTGTTATTGTGCAATTCATTCGTAGCCCTGGCCTCCATTCATACGCAATTAAATCCCAGATGACTCGGTGTCATTTGTTCTAAAGTCTTATCATGCCCAGTTGTCTAATGTTAGTCCTCGGTACTCTGATTGATGCTACATTGATGCTACATTTTTTATATTGAATTTTTGCTTTTACAACCGTAACGTACAGTTGGCATGGGAGTGCAGTCTATCAATAGTGGCAGCATGTTTTTATTGAACTTTCACAAATGATGGCATCTCCCTTGCAAGCAAACCCCATTATTGCTTTGCTGGGATATACAGAGGAAGTAGAAGCAGCATATATGAAGTACACAGCTTTAACGTTACTGCTGGCAAAGCACAGGGTCGCGTGTAGATGGGGCAGGGGGGGAGCGCCCAGAATTAAGGAGTGGATCCGGGATCTCATAATCTGGCAAGAACAATCACTAATATATGCAGAACTCTTAACAATTACTTCCAGACCTAAACATATCTGGGATCCACTAAGAGCCTTTCTTCTGTCCAACCCACAGTGATCCAAGTAAAACTAGAATGAGAATGATACATGCGGAAGACTGAGGACTGGAAATGAAGTCATGAGCAAATGTTCACCTACAATTTCTGTTACTAACTTGCAGGTAGATTTTACCCCTGCTAGTGCCCTATTTTTAACCTTGGCCCCAGGATGTATTAATAAAGGCATATTACGTATTTTGTAGCCAATTTTATTTCACCCTTCCACAATTAATATACCTCTTTTCTACACTGTGCTTCTCACCCACCCTAGTTTGCCATTCATCATTGTTCGATTTACGATATCCTGAAGTAGAAGCAAAACTTACCTGAGCTCTTCCCTCTCAGAGAGGGGGTTGTAGCTCATGGCAGGACTAGGTATTCCCATCACAAAGAGAATCCTAATGATGAAGCATGCCACCTATGGTGGGTGAAGGAGTTTGACCTAATAAATGGATATCCCAAGGGACGCTAAAGGTTCTCTCTGGATGTTCTCTCTTCCTTTTGTTATCATTTCAGACTCAAGGGTTCTATATTGTGTTATTATTAGAAGACTAGAGAGCTAACCCTCGTATGTCTTAAAACTTTATCCTCTGACCCTCTCCTTCCTTTTGTGTTTATATAAATATATATATATGTACATTAAATACTGGTGGTCGCCAGTAGGTGGTTATAGTTAGGATCATGTTTCTATAGAAAAAGCTGTTTTTGTTTTGCCAATAACTTTTGTGCCGCTTGACGAATCTTCACAAAATTTTCAAAATATTTCCTGCTTTTGGTTGAGCTGCTGTGTTGAAAGTTTTGGGGTGATCATCAAAGACCCAAAACAAATTTTCCCAATATATTTTTCGATAGGGATTTTGAATATGGCACCAGACTGACCTGCTGAACAGAATTACACCAACTTTGTCAGAACGTTAGATGCTGGGCCAGAAAGTGTGCTTTTTGGTATTTGGTGAAAATCCGTTCAGTAGTTTTAGAAACATTTCGCTTAAAAAAATCTAGATATCTGGGGACATGAGTCCTTGCAGTCAACTCATGGATCCTACTGAAATTTGATTGGATGCCACTACTTCAACCAGGAAGCGTTGGCAGCCATTTTGGTACTTGGCTTGAAGCCGAACCCTACAAAAAAGTAGAAAATAAAGGAAATGGGGTAGGGTAGGATTGCCCTGGCCTCCCAGATATGGTGGCGGGGACCACACAGATACCCCACCAAGTGTTAAAAGAGATTTTTATTTTAAATGTGGCCACAAATTTGCATAACGATCCACAGATTTGCAGCAATGTTTTTTTTAAAGGATGTCCTCTGGTGGGCCAAATACAGGGGGCATATGAAAAATAAAGGAGGGTGGCGCATAAACCACCTCCCCGGGTTTATGTTATTCAGACGTGCCCGCAAGGTACCCCCACGCCCTGGGGACCACCACCTCCCCAGGGCCTCTTTACTTAATAAATTGGGAGGTCTCTCAGGCCCCCACCAGCCCCGGAAAATACCACCTCCCAGGGACCAAACAAGAAAAAATACAGGGGGGCTTTAACTTTAATTAATGAGGGGACATGTGGACCCCCAGCCCCGGGGGATCACCATCTCTCTGGGGCTTTTTTGACATTAAATGAGGGAGCCATGCGAACACTCCACCAGCAACTTCCAAGACCACCACTTCCCTGGGGCAAATTCTAAAAAGAAGAAGGGGGGCATGCGGCGATCCTCCTGGAGCCAAAGATGACCCAGGGGACTGCACACCCAGGAGTGGCTCCGGCTATGTGCTGGGGTGCCCACCCCCAGGACATAGCTGTTTGCTATGGCTTGGCGTGAGCTTCACACCCACACTAGAGGCTGAGCCCGGGGGATTGGGTCCTCATGGCCGAAATTGGCCTAGGGAATGGAGGACATATGGCCTTTTCCCACACAAAATAAAAAATAAATTAAAAACAGCCGGCGAATCACCGGAGGCCCTGCCCCCTTTCTCCACCTCTCTGCAAAAACCCCTCCTGGCACACTGCTGGTTGGGGGATGAAAATCCATTGGCTGTGGTGGGTCTTTGGGGACACAAAGCCCTCCTGTTATCTCCGGTAAATACCACCAAGTGGGATTGCTGAGAGGTTTTCAGAGGTGTTGGACTTGGCCCTTTTGGCAGGTTCACCCGAAACATTTTGCATTTTCCTAGCCTGTTTCTGTAACATTGTTACAGTTGGAGTGTTGGAGTGGTGTGGCTCACTGGTTAGAGGCGGCAGACCCGAGAGCAGAGGACGGCCCGGGACCAGGGTTCAATTCCCGACGCGGCAGGGTTGTTGACCAGGGTCAGCGGACTCGATAATTCTCACCTCGGTGCCTACTTTAACCAGGGATCACACTCTGCAACTCTGGGCATTAGCTTGCCTCATCTCCACAACGGCCCCCCACATACGCCGGGGATGTCTGGTTTCACCTTGGAGATACCCAATAGGGACCATCTCATAGGGAAAGCCAGGACGGGTTCCCCAGCGGTCTACTGCGCAGAGATACTCCTTCGGGAGTCGATTCTAGCGCATTACAAATAAGCATGGGCGAATTTTGCGGATCTCGCGTTCGCGAATTTGCGGATTTTTGAACTCGCAATCCGCAAAATCCGCGAATTCTTGCGAATTTGCGGATTTTTTTTTTTTTTGTGTTCGCAAGGATTTCTGCCAGTTCGCGAGGGTTTCGTACCAGTTCGCAATTGCGAACTTACATTTCGTCGCGCAACGGTCGCGAATTATGTTGTTTCTACGTCTGGTTCATCATCACAGGTTCCCAGCACCCTCTGTTTCACCACTGCAACCCTCTGTTACATCAATGCCACCCTCTGGTTCATCATTACTGTAGATTATGGGGGGGAAAAGCAAGCACACCATCCCTGCTTCAACTCAGATGAATTAATTTGGGGTTAGTTTATTAATGTGTCACTGTTTTAAAATTCCAGTCTGGCACCTGCTTCCTTATCTGTAATTTTGCTTTCTGTTGCAGTGCATTTTTTTTCCCCAGGACCTTCTTTGTGGCCTACTTGTAGCTATTGTATGAGCCTGCTGTGAGGGTCAGAGCAGGGTCATACAATTGTTGCAACTAGCAACTGAATTCTGGAGGGGCCCCAGTCAGGAAGCACTACCGGGAATTGTTACTAATGATGAGTTTGAACTCTTGCCCCTGCCGAGTGCTTTCACTTTTGAAAAACTCGTTTTTCTGCAATTTCGCGGGGTTCGCGGGGTGCGAACACGCGCAAGATCGGATTCGGAAGCCGCAAATTCGTGCGAATATGCAATTTGTTTTTTTTGCGGCGTGTTAGTTGGCAAGGTTTTGTGCGTTTTTGCGAGCCGCTCGTAGCGCAAGACGCGAAGTTACCCTCGCGGTCGTTCAAGGGCGCAGCCATCTTGTTTGCCTGACGTATTTCCGTTTCCGGGCGCGAAGTGTAATCTCGCAAAGTCCGCGGTTTGCCAGTACAGTCTCGCGCGTGTTCGCAAGGAAAATCTCGCGCGAACTTACCCGCGCGGTCGTGAACGGGCGCGGCCATCTTGTTTCTCATTCATTGCTATGGTTCTGGGCATGGTCTTTGTATCCTCTGTCAATCTCTGCCATCCTTTGCTTGTTTGAAGTTTTTTTTTATCTATTTTACTTATTATCTATCCCTCTATTTTTCTAGCCCTATATTTTTGTGTTTACTGCTACTTTTGGTTAATTTTAAACTACTTTTGTAAACTCTTTTCTTTTCTTCTCTTCCCTATTCTATTTTCTTTATTCCTTTCCGCCCAGACCATGGTGAAGGGAGCCGGGAAGCATCCCGAGAAGGGGAAGGGTCCCGCACCCCGTGTCCGGCTCCCGTGCGGGCGTTTGAGGGGGGAGCTAGTGATGCCACGGGAGATCTTTACCCCGGAGGAGGTGGCCCAACTCATTTTTTATGTTCAGCGCCGCCTCCCCAGGACCATCATGGGAGGCGGCAAGATCAGTGCCGGGTACGGGGCCCGGGAGCGCCGGAAGCGGTGGGAGAAGGTGTGCCAGGCCATTTACCACCACTCTCGGGTCTGGCGCACCTACAACCAGGCCACCCACCGCTGGACGGATGTCCTGACCCGTGAGCGAGATCTGCTCGACCTCCTTGGCCTTGAGATCCCCGGGCTTGGTGAGTAGTAGTAGCTATGTCTTTACTACTATGTTTTCTCCTGCTGTGTTATTATATTGCAAATTTTTGTTTTTTACCAAGAGCAATAATGCTGCTCATTACATTGTAGGTACATTTTATTTCAAAATCTTCTGTGCATTTCAGGTACACTGCTCTCCTTCTCAGTAGTGTTGCTACTATGCTTATTTGTTTTAGATTTTGTGTTCATTTCATTGGCCTGTGAAATTATGTATGAGTGTAGTTGAAAGAACTGCGCAATGCTACACACTAAGGTTCAGATTTTTAATTACCGGCGCATCCCTGCAAAGTTGCAGGGATGCGCCAGTAATTGTGCGTCACGCCACCATCACCCATGGTGCGCCGTATTACAATGCGGCGCGCCATGGGCCCAAAACGTCACCAAAGCGTTACGCATCTGTGCCGTAAAGGTGGCGCATTGCTGGAGTTGCGTCGCAACGATGGTGCAGCTCCATCAATTCTCTGGGGTGCCCTATCTCCCCAATGCTGCGTCAAGCCGTACGTCTGCTTCAAGCAGGCGCAGGGTTTGAGTCACGCATCATTGTCCTCAAAGTGACTGATTGAAATCTTGTAGATTTCCCTCAGCCACTTTTAGGATGCGTTCCTGCGCAGGAACGCCCTCCCTTGCGCCGGAACACCCCTATTGGCGCAGGGCTTTACAACGTGATGCATCTCCCAGATGCGTCACGTTGTTAATATACGCCGCACCATTGCGCCTCTTTTGTGCTGTCGCTGCGTCACAAAAGTCACGCAACAATGGAGCAAAAGAGCCGCAAGGGCCTTATAAATCAGCCCCTACAGACTCAAGTCCAGTCCTTCCTTTGTACACATGGCGATAAGAAGAAATAGTGGTGGTGGATTAATAGTTTGAGTATTTTAATGACTGGTGAATGTAGTAGGAAACTTTAGTGTTGTCGCTGATCTTCAATCACGATGGACTTTGGCTGTCACTTTGCGTGCTGCGGACTGCTGCCTGCCAATCCTAGGCAAACCTTTTTAGTACTTTGTTTAGTGAGTTACATAGGGTAGTTTCCAATTCGACGGTCCGCAAATCAAGCAATACTAAAGTAATGACGTAGTCGACCACATGAGATTGGTCAATAATATATCCCGTGGAGTCGTTCCCTATTTGCTATTTCGCAAAAATATTTTGTTACTTTGTTAGTTCTTTTTTAAATGTTTGATTTGGTTGAGAAATAAATATCATCCATGTTTTCTGTTTTTCTTTCTTTCATGTTGTACATCAGCTTCCCCCAGGGGCAAGAGGAGGACACAGGAGGAGGAGGAGGAGGGTGCTGTTGTCGATGCAGGCCAGGACCGGGCAGTCGAGGGCTCCTTTGCTGGCCCCAGTAAGTTTTAATTTTAATATAGAGTACTTATTTTTTCCTAGCGTTCCTCATTCGATTTTTTCTAAATCGTCTTTGATCTTCTTGTAGACAGGATCTAAATTCTTATCCCTATGACTCCGTGTGGTATTACTAGATTATTCTTATTAGTCTGTCTGTGTAGCTAACTAAGATTGCACATTTGGCATTTCCATTGGACTCCCATTCTAGTCAGCAATAGCTCTATGCACTGAGTGTAGTCCTCTGGGATTGTCCATAATGTCTTTTCAAGTATTCTAAATGTTTATGCTTTGACCATTGCCAACAATAAAAAGGTGAATGACCACCACCAAGAAATAATAAGATACTACTTTACTTTTGGTTTGGATAGGACAATCCATTCTACTACTGTTGCAGGGACAAATCTGCACAAACAGAACTATGGACACTAAATAATGCATCGCTTAGCTTATCAATTATAATAGGTGCTGTAACTGTTAGACTTTCCACATACCTCAGTGATAACAGACTTTGTAGTTGAACCCCCAATCTCCTTACTGACTAGATAGTGTGGCAGAGTCATTTAGCTCCCAAAGTCACCGATGGCAGAGGCACGGACTCATGCTTGCAAAAATTCGAAAACCTTTAGCTCATCCACTCTAGTCTGGAGGACCAAAAACCACAGAGTCTATTTAAGTTAAAAAGCTTTATTAAAAGTAAACACATTTATTAAATTCAAGTTTGTCATAAAAGTGAACGTGTAACTGAAAATGGAAAAGTGCTTAGTGCTGACGATTAATTGGACACATTTCTTGTGGTCGAGCCGAGCTCTCACCTGGTTTGAACTTGATCCTGCTCGTGTTCTTAGAAGTCAAGGTTCTGTCTGTTAGGAGAAAAAGTGGTGCGTGTTAAAAAGTAAAAAGCAAACATTCATCAGTTGTGCCAAAAAGTGCAGCAAGACAACAGCCTTCCCTGGAAAAAGGGACATTTTTACTCTAGAGTACACAGTCAAAAATTATTAAATTGTACACTTTTTTTCACATTTCTTTCTTCCTCCTAGACCAAATATTATATAGTAGTGAGTGGTGTATTCTAACATTATTAAATGTACTTTGTAGGTGGAACATCTGGAGACGGGGCCAGCGCGGAGGGTTCACACGGTGGTGGCGGGCAGAGGTAAGCTATACATTCCTTAGTCATTGAGATTGAAGACTGCAGAGTGTGCTTTCTGCACGGGTGTATTATAAAAAAAGCAGGTAGTAGCCTCCTCTAAATGTACTTCGACTTAGCTGTGAAGTTTTTGGCGAGAAGAATCCCAATCAGATCTGAGGTGAACTTGATGGATGGGATGAACGAAAAGCGAAAGAAGGGTGTAAGTAAGTGTGGAAGCACGAGAAATGTAATGATGACTGGCAAAGAAGAATGATATGTGTTTGCTTGGTCCCCGAGGTGGCTGGGAAGGTAAGAAAATGGTATGGTGCATGGCTGGGTGAATGATGAAGCAAGGATGGGTGGAAGGAGAACAGCCTGGGTGGGTGAGACAGAAACTGTATGTGTGCAATATACTTTGAATGGATGGATGCCTGGATCATTCATGGTACTATCTGACTCTTAGATAGCATATGTGAATCTAGAGAGAGTAGACGGTCACTGGATGAACTAAGTGTTACTTTGAAGAGCATGTAACACCGCACCCGCACGTCCGTTCCAGTGTAGGAAAGGCAAGGAAAAGAAGTTGTAACGTTGTCCAAAGACTACCATGAATAGTAGCAGTAGTTTGTATTGCAACTGCAAGCACAGCATATATCCAGTTATTACGGTGGGCACTCCCTACCTCCCTTAATAACTTTAGTTTAGTAGTAGTACGTCATTCATGTGTGGGGGTATCACTGTTCACTCAATAATAAGCAAAGCACCTAAAGTCATCCCATATGTCATCAAATACATCCCATGTGAAGTGATAGATAATCAGATAATTTAGCTTCTTCATTTTCCTTTTCTAATACTCATTTGCACTGTAGGGTGAAAGCTAAATTAATTAAGCAGTAGCCCTTTTAACAGAGTATTCTCAGTGCCACCCGTAATAGAAAAGTAAGAGCTTCACCACCTGCATGTACTGGACCGGTACAGTAACGCAAGTCTGTCTCACTCACCATGGTGTGCGTCTGTTTTTCTCGGGTGCAAGTTCACTGCGCTGGCATTATGCCGGCTTGCATAAGATAACATACCAATTTTCCTAAACAAGAGAGAAGAAGAAGAATAAGAGTGGTGTACTGTCATAGTCGACTGTAATAGAAGTCCATAGTGCTCGTAGAATTTGTTCCTTAAACTCCCACTAATGTTAGAGCAAGGATGAAGAAGTCGGAGGTTACATAGATACTGTCCTCAATAGTTATGCACTGTGCTTTCAATTTGCTACTTGTACTGTGACAACTTTCTGCTCAATCATTTTGTGTTAATCTTAAGGAGCATTGGTTACAGACTATGTCTTTCTTTTTTCATGTAGTTGCTCCTTCCAAATCCAAGACACCATCAAGGAGGAAGGAGCAGGCTCGAATGGCCCGGCAACGGAGGCTGGATGCCACTGTTGCTGAATATCGGCGGCTGGTGGCCCTGGAGGAGGAGGAGACGCAGTCTGGAACAACAACAACGTCCACTGGGACAGCTGCCTCCTCCTCCGTGCGGGCTGCCAGCCAGCGCAGTGCTCCAGCGGTACGGAGCCGGGCTACCAAAGCCAAACGCCACCGCCCAGCAGCAAAGAAAGCAGCTGCCCCTCACAGGATTTGCAAGGCACACCGGCGCCGCTTATCCCTCAGACTGTCCTACCTGGAGCAGGAGGTCCATAATTATAAGAACGTGGTGGAGGGCCTCCGCTTCGAACTTGCCACCCTCCGCAAGGAGCATGATGCCCTGGCTGCTAATTCCAACAGCACCCTGCCATAGTGTCCCTTGCCCCTTTTTTAGAGACTTTTGGGGGGTGGGAATTGGGAGTTGTGATTTTTGGGGACTTTTGAAGGACAATCGTTGGGGTTAGGGAGGGTCTTGCGGGAGATTCTTTTGTTAGGGCTATAAAAATATACTTTTTGAAACTTTATCTGACCATACCTGTTTTTTACTGCTTTTGAGTCTGGTGGGTGGGGGTTTAACATAACAGTAAGTTTGTTTTCCTGAATAGTCCTAGGACTTTAGTAGTACTACCGTCAATCAAATCTCTCGTCTCTCCTAATACTCCATTATACTACCTCCAACCAAACGCCTATCTTACCTGTAATTTCTGTTTGCAAGTAGGGCTAGGCCCAGGGCTGGCTCCACGGGAAACAGCAAAAAAGGTTGGCAATCCTGGGCGGATAAAATTTCCTCATAGCGGTGGTACTAGTGGTGTGACACAGTGGCAGTTGCTTGCCTATGAAAAAAAGAAAATGAAATCTGGTTTGTCCTCCTGAGCAATACAAAGGTACAATACAGAATATAGCAGGTGACAGAAGTACACTAGAACAGTGCCACGTTGTAGCCTAACAAATGTTAAAGTATAACTAATTCGGTTGAAGTTCTTTGACATTAGCCATGGGTCTTTGTCAAGCAGAGTAAGAATATATCCCCGGATTTCTTCACCAGCCTGTTGCTATCACCTTATCCTCCCCAGCAAGTGTGTGGATTTATTGCTGTAATTTAGTCACACATCAATCAAAACCACACAGCCCGGGGGAAGAGGGTTAGGGTTTGAAAAATGGATGGGTACGGGGGTTTTTGGGAAAGGTTTTGGGAGACAAGAAAAAGTAGCACAGCATGGACGAACAATTGTGAACATAAACAAATCTTTGGGTACAAACCTATCCATCAATCTTTGAAAGTGCATACACTACTGTAACTGCATGCATGTCAGTTAAAAGTAATTAGTACTTTCGACAACTGTGGAAGAAAGAATGCGACAGTACAGGGCGTGGGTGGAAATATTGATAACTATATTCAACATAAGGTCTCTGTAGCCAGATACCTGAGAGCCTTGCTGGTCACTATAAATCCATTCACAACAACACTCAATGGGGTTGGTCTGGAAGGTGTCAGGTTTACTCCCCGTGATCCAGTCGATGCAAATATGGTTCCACCTCCAAATGTCACCAACACCCAGAAGTGTAAACACAGGGTGTTCGAGGCATTAGGCGGGGGAGAAAAATAACAAACTAAAATAAAAAATGTGGGATGGGTAAAGGTAGGGTCAGCAGGGAAAGGATACCTGTAACAGAAGACAAGACAGGCATCAGTGAAGTGCTGTCCTAACATACAAGGGTACTCTCATATAGTCTCACTAAATAGTCTGCAAGTCTCCCGCCTACTCATGGGAAATGTAGTTTCATAGTACGGTAGGCGCTTAGGGGCTGCGTAACCTGACAGAAGGTATAGTAGATAGAAAAGGAGAAATTGCTTTTTTTCTAGGTGTCCCCTCACTCACCAGGGTTGCCCCTTGGTGACATGCTTCATCATTGGGGCCATCCCAGTCCTCTACGGCCTGGGGCGTGCTGCGACTTGCGAATTACGTAGGAGCACTTACAAATGACTATGTGTGGTGCAGATGTGATAGTGGAGTGGACTAAGTGATGTGTTAAGGGATCAATGTAGAAGCAGAGAGAGAGCCAAGAAATGCAGTCACAGTCAGAGAAAAAGGCAAGGGATACTGTATCTATGTGGTTGTAGTGGTCCTGTTGGAAGTGGTAAGTAAGTTGCCCGCAGAAAAAAAATCCTCCTATTAGCGGCACTCCTCCATTGCAGCCGACGCTTCGTCCATCGATGTTGGTCACCAGAAGACACCCTGTCCACTGCCTGCCTGATGCTGAATTGTGGCTCGCTACTGTGAAGCCTGACTCCATCCTTTTTTCCCCATTGCAGAGACTGAAACCCGGCCTGTAATTATTCAACGAAAAACAGGAAGTGATATAATATTACAACACCACTGATAAATAAATATAAGGTATGTAGGCTGTGGAGTGCAAAAAGTCACAATTTGTTTTTCCTAGTAGACAGTACAATGTTTTTGAAAGTGCGTACTCTGAGTCACCTTTTGAAGGATAAATAAGTATGGGCAAATTAATGTATCGGATCTTGCCCCTCAAGCTAGGTGTACTGTAAACTGTGTTTTAGAACAAAATTAGATCTTCCTAGCAGTGCTCCCACCCAGACCCTTACTAAAGCCAGTCGCAAAAATGTAGAAGACCCCCAATCAAATCTCAAAAAACGAGGCCTAGCAGAAAACTGGTGACAAAACTTACTTTGAAAGTAAAAGTAGGCCGAAGTACCCTAATTACCCATTACCCACCGTGGATTGCATTCAAACCACTTGCAAGCAACCAAGCAAAAGTGGCCATAGCCAGCATCGCTCCAAGACTCGAAATCCCCCCCACTCAAACACATGCAATAGAAATACTGCTAACCCTAACGAACCCTAAGTTAAGAATAGTGGCAAAGGCTTTCTTTAACTATGCCAAATCCCCCCTTTCCCACCATGGATTTTCTTCAAATGACTTGCAACCAAAATTACACATTCTCACGAGTGCTCTAAGACCCCAGAACTCAGTTTGAAAAATCTAGAACACCCCGAAACACATGCAATCCTGCTGCTAGGGCTAACCCTAACGAACCCTAAGTTACAAAAAGTGCCAAAACTAAAGGCTTTTCCGCGCGGATTTTGTCCCAACCACTTCTACCCGGTATTAGACCTTCCCAGGAATGCCCCAAGACCCGGCAACCCACCCGCCAAGAAGCGTAACACCCCCAAACAGGCCAAAAGCAAAATCTCATACTTGCAATATTTCTGGGCCTTCGGTCCAAACGCGCTGCGTAGCTAGGCCATAAGTCGGGGTTGGCACGACGGATTTCCTGAAAAGCAAATGCAATCAAGATTAGAGTGTCCCAGCAGTGCTCCCAGACCACGAAACTCACCCGCAAACAGACGGAACCCCCCCTAAGAGCACCTCAAAGGCAAGCAAGTCATCAAAAACACAAAAAAAATTCCGCCTGGGATTTGGTCCAAAACACTTTTATCCGGTATTAGAGCTTCCCAGCAATGGCCCCAGAGCCGTCAACCCAGGAGAAAACGAGTAGAAGACCCCCAAACAGCCAAAGAGCAAAAGTACAAAAATGGGGACTTAGTCACTTTTTCACAAATTTCCCAAATCACTCCGCGCGCGCTCTGCAGCTAGGCCCTAAGTCCCCTCAGCCACCATGGATTTGCTTCAAACCTCTTGCAAAGTAAAGTATATATAGCCAGCAGTGCTCCCACACCACGAAACTCACCCACAAACACCAGGAAGCCCCCCAAACAGGCCCCCGAAAACGCTACATAGAGCAAAATGTCTGAAATAGCCCAAAAAAAAATCGGCCTGGATTTTGTCCCAACCACTTCTACCCGGTATTAGACCTTCCCAGGAATGCCCCAAGACCCGGCAACCCACCCGCCAAGAAGCATAACACCCCCAAACAGGCCAAAAGCAAAATCTCATACTTGCAATATTTCTGGGCCTTCGGTCCAAACGCGCTGCGTAGCTAGGCCATAAGTCGGGGTTGGCACGACGGATTTCCTGAAAAGCAAATGCAATCAAGATTAGAGTGTCCCAGCAGTGCTCCCAGACCACGAAACTCACCCGCAAACACCAGGAAGCCCCCCAAACAGGCCCCCGAAAACGCTACATAGAGCAAAATGTCAGAAATAGCCCAAAAAAAAATCGGCCTGGATTTTGTCCCAACCACTTCTACCCGGTATTAGACCTTCCCAGGAATGCCCCAAGACCCGGCAACACACCCGCCAAGAAGCATAACACCCCCAAACAGGCCAAAAGCAAAATCTCATACTTGCAATATTTCTGGGCCTTCGGTCCAAACGCGCTGCGTAGCTAGGCCATAAGTCGGGGTTGGCACGACGGATTTCCTGAAAAGCAAATGCAATCAAGATTAGAGTGTCCCAGCAGTGCTCCCAGACCACGAAACTCACCCGCAAACACCAGGAAGCCCCCCAAACAGGCCCCCGAAAACGCTACATAGAGCAAAATGTCAGAAATAGCCCAAAAAAAAATCGGCCTGGATTTTGTCCCAACCACTTCTACCCGGTATTAGACCTTCCCAGGAATGCCCCAAGACCCGGCAACCCACCCGCCAAGAAGCATAACACCCCCAAACAGGACAAAAGCAAAATCTCATACTTGCAATATTTCTGGGCCTTCGGTCCAAACGCGCTGCGTAGCTAGGCCATAAGTCGGGGTTGGCACGACGGATTTCCTGAAAAGCAAATGCAATCAAGATTAGAGTGTCCCAGCAGTGCTCCCAGACCACGAAACTCACCCACAAACACCAGGAAGCCCCCCAAACAGGCCCCCGAAAACGCTACATAGAGCAAAATGTCAGAAATAGCCCAAAAAAAAATCGGCCTGGATTTTGTCCCAACCACTTCTACCCGGTATTAGACCTTCCCAGGAATGCCCCAAGACCCGGCAACCCACCCGCCAAGAAGCATAACACCCCCAAACAGGCCAAAAGCAAAATCTCATACTTGCAATATTTCTGGGCCTTCGGTCCAAACGCGCTGCGTAGCTAGGCCATAAGTCGGGGTTGGCACGACGGATTTCCTGAAAAGCAAATGCAATCAAGATTAGAGTGTCCCAGCAGTGCTCCCAGACCACGAAACTCACCCACAAACACCAGGAAGCCCCCCAAACAGGCCCCCGAAAACGCTACATAGAGCAAAATGTCAGAAATAGCCCAAAAAAAAATCGGCCTGGATTTTGTCCCAACCACTTCTACCCGGTATTAGACCTTCCCAGGAATGCCCCAAGACCCGGCAACCCACCCGCCAAGAAGCATAACACCCCCAAACAGGCCAAAAGCAAAATCTCATACTTGCAATATTTCTGGGCCTTCGGTCCAAACGCGCTGCGTAGCTAGGCCATAAGTCGGGGTTGGCACGACGGATTTCCTGAAAAGCAAATGCAATCAAGATTAGAGTGTCCCAGCAGTGCTCCCAGACCACGAAACTCACCCACAAACACCAGGAAGCCCCCCAAACAGGCCCCCGAAAACGCTACATAGAGCAAAATGTCTGAAATAGCCCAAAAAAAAATCGGCCTGGATTTTGTCCCAACCACTTCTACCCGGTATTAGACCTTCCCAGGAATGCCCCAAGACCCGGCAACCCACCCGCCAAGAAGCATAACACCCCCAAACAGGCCAAAAGCAAAATCTCATACTTGCAATATTTCTGGGCCTTCGGTCCAAACGCGCTGCGTAGCTAGGCCATAAGTCGGGGTTGGTACGACGGATTTCCTGAAAAGCAAATGCAATCAAGATTAGAGTGTCCCAGCAATGCTCTCAGACCACGAAACTCACCCACAAACAGACGGAACCCCCCCTAAGAGCACCTCAAAGGCAAGCAAGTCATCAAAAACACAAAAAATTTTCCGCCTCGGATTTGGCACAAACCACTTTTAGTGCTTCCCAGCAATGGCCCCAGACCCGTCAACTCACCTGCAAAGAGGTAGAACAACACCCCCACAAGTGCTGAGTCTTTCTTCATTGGGCGTAAACCAGCCCTCTGCTTTGATGGAAATAGGAGTCTGGAGGAGGAGGATAGAGGAGCATGTTCTTCTGAACTTGTGAACCTGAGGAATGCAGACTGCGGCACCTTCAAATAAATTAGCAAACAAGTGAAGACAGTTCTGCTGATGGGCTTGTTTTTGTGATTATCTGATTAAAGTTTGAATTATATTAACTGTGCACAACAAAGAAAGACAGACACACAGGAATAAAAGTGAATAAGGATGAAAAAGAAAGTTATTGATTCGTTGTCTCATTTTCAGGGCTCGAAGTCGGTATCACGGTCCAGGAATAAGAATAAGGCTTCGTCATCATACTCTGCGAATTCAGCCCGGGTGAGGTCAGTGCCACCTGACAGAGTAGAAATTCCCTCATCTATGGTGCTGGCCACCTCCTCTTCATCCGGCACGCTCTCTCGTACTCTTATATCTGGTGGTATGAGGTGCTGATTCATCTTGATCATTGTTAACCTCTCCACATTTTTGGGCGAGAGGCGGCTCCGTTTGGGAGTTACAATCCCACCAGCCGCACTGAAAACCCGTTCAGAAGACACACTTGCGAGTGGGCAAGACAAGTAGTTTAAAGCCAGGTTGGTGAGCTGTGGCCACAATTCTTTTTTCCCATGCCAATACGCCAATGGGTCAGAATTAACATAGACCTCTGTGGAGTCATTCAGATAGTCCTTCACCATCGACTCAAGGTCCTCCTCCAAGGTTCCTCCACTTTGCGTAGCTCTTGCTGTGCCTCTGACCTTTTGAGAACCAAACCCACGCAGAGCTAGCCAATCCTCTTCAGCCTCCAATGTTTCTGTTGTCTTTCGTGCAGATGATCCGGTTGCCGGTGTCTTTAACGGCTGAGAGGTCACTTGTGCCACAGCCACAGGTGCAGAAGTGGATTGTTTTGACTGGGGATGGCCTGCTGATGTACTGCCATTTCCTTCAATTTCCAGCCGTTCTGTTTCAAACTTTTTGGCTGACAAGGCTAGCCAACGTTTGTACTTTGTAACATCTTCATCAGCAAAAGGAAAGAATGCTCTGCCTGCCAGCGCCTTTTTGTAGCGTGGATCCAGAATAGTAGCACAAATGTAATGCTGTTCTGAGTGGATCTTTTGAAGACGTTCATCACCTTGTAGGAGCTCTAATAATTTCTCAGCCAGAAGCAAAGAGTCTTTCTTTTTGTCATCTTTTCGAAACACAGAACACACCTCCTTCAGTTGGTCCTCCAGCATGTACAACAATGGGATAGCTTTTCCCAAATTAGAGTCCTCCTTGCTGACTGCACGTGTGAAGACCTCAAAAGGACGAAGCATGCGTGTTAGGCTTTCAACTATGTTCCATTGCGGCCCACCCATCCTCAGCTCCTCTATACCCTCTTTCAAGAAATATTGATTGAGTTGCGTATACTGCTCATACAGACGCTCAAGCATGTAGAAGGTTGAGTTCCAACGTGTTACCACCTCCTGGATGAGTGCTTTCACTGGCATTTGACATTGATATAGCATGCTCCTCAGCTGCTTGCGGGCCTTAAAAGAATGCCTGAAATGCTTGCAAATTTTTCGGCAGTTCTCCAATACACTGTACGCTGCACTGCGTTTATTACCCAAGAATTTTTGGACAACCAGGTTTATACAGTGCGCCAAACACGGCACTCTGAAATAGTAACCGTCCCTCATGGCCTTAACTATATTGGAGCCATTGTCCGTGGAAACATAACCAACCTTGCGTTTTAGTGGGGACAGACAGTTAAGGACCTTTGTGTTAAAGACATCCAAAATGTTTTCTGCTGTGTGACGTTTCTCCAAACCAAACATGGCTAGTGTTGCATGTTTCCGAGCACCTTTAAAAACAATGTTAGTGTCAACACCTGAGTTTAGCTTTGCTTTAGCCCCTGAAAAAGAGACCCAGTGTGCAGTGATGCACATGTAATCAGCGCCTGCGCCACTGGTCCACATGTCTGTTGTCAGATGTATAGTGTGAACAGCACTCTTCTGCAAAGCTGCCCCAATCACCTTCAGAACATCTTCATGTAGTGCTGGAACCGCAACTCGGGCAAAATAGAACCGGCTAGGAACCTTCCATTTAGGGCAGAGCGCTGTCACTAATTCTAGAAAACCAACCCCTTCTACAAAAGAAAAAGGGAGAAGGTCCAGAGCTAGCATTTTAGCCAGCTTAGTGTTATACAGACGGGTCATTGGGTGGTTGCGTTCATATTGCGCTTCTGTAAACAACATCTTTTTAATGTTGCCCTGGACCAATGATTTACGGGATGATGATGATCTCTTCGACCCAGTTACGCTCGCTGATGAACTTTTCCGCATTGATGTCTCACTCTCTCCCACACTCTTAGTGTGGCTCCCATGGGGTGTGCTGCTGACATGGGAACTGGGTGTAAGTGAAGTGTTTGAATCGTCTTCTTCTACCTCCTCGTCATCAGCAGATGACAAATCAACGTTTTCATTACGTGCAATTCCGGCTTTCTTGACCGCCTCTAGGTGCGGAAACCATTCGACAGCGTGCCTTCTCTCAAGATGACCTCTCTGGCCTCCGGTACCATAGTTAGAACCAAGCTTACCACGACTAAATCGAAGCTTACAAAGGCTACAAATGGCTACGTTTTCCTTTTTTGGGCAAACACTAAAGAAGTCCCAAACTGGAGACTTGAAATGTCTTCGGGGGCCGGAGGAGGCGGCGATACTGGTGGTGGTGGTCCTGCTGCTAATGACAGATGAAGTGGAGGATGTGGATTGCCGAACTTCAGTACGTTTTGCACTTTCACCACCACGAATTGAGGTCGAGGACGAGGTGGGTACCTTCTTGCGAAGAAATATGGAAGCGGTAGGTTTTGGTGTACTACTTAACTCCAAATCTAATGATTCCATTTCCATTGCCTCCTCGCCGACATCATCATCACGCTCAGCAGCTTCTCGGGATAGGGTCAAAATGTCTCTTTGCTGCATGCCCGGTGGGGCTGCAGTGACCTTTGTGATGACTGGCTCGTCGTCATCGTGAGAGGCTTCATCACCAGCAGTATCTGTCACTTCTTGTTGAGCCTCATCACACTCCATAGGTTTGAGTTTTTGGACGACCTTCCTTTTACGCTTAGGTAACGGTGTCAGATCATGGTGTGCCTCTGCCTCACTGTCAGACCGCAGTTGTGGTTCCCAAGACAGATCACTTGCACCAGAACGAGGTGGGCTTGAAGAAGATGTAGACACCCCCCTTGATCTTTTCCTTGCTAGGGATGTGGAAGACAATGAATGATCATCAGGAGGAGTGGCTTCCAATGATACCTCAGCTTCATTGTCGATTTCCAAATGTGCCCCTACTTCGGGAGGAACAACTATTGTGGGCACTTGTGAACGTCCATGCACCTTTGCTTGCGCATCTCCTTTTGCTGCCTCTCCTTCCACATGTACTTGGGCGTGTACTTGCACATGGTGTTGTTGTTGCGGCTGTGGTTGTTCAACACTTGTCAGATGAGTTACAACAACCTGTGTTGATTCAGGGACATTGCTGCTACTTTCTTGCGATGAGCCAACATCACTGGTCGATGGTGATTGGAGAAGTACACTGACTGCCTCTGAAGCACTCAAGGGCTTTGACTTAAGTTGGCGTGGTGGTGGAGGCACTGAACCCAATGGAGCAGGGGTGCTGCTCTCAGGTTGGTCCCCAGCAGATCCTGCTGCTGCAGGCGTACTTTTTTTTTTGCTCCCAAAAAAAGTGGCGGGTGGCACACCAGCCTCCTTGGTAACTTGCTTCTTCTGCTCCTTACTAGCAACTTTCTTGCTAGAGGAGCTACGGAGAACTTTCTTTGGGGCCATCTTCTTCAGAGCAGGTCAGACAGCAGGCCGCAGTTGCACGAATTGTAGAGTTGTCTGAGGCCAGACGTGACGTCGCGTGACGTTATGCTGCACACACACACCGCTGCAGGACTTCTTCCTGGCACTGGTGGTTCTCTTGAGTCTTGTGCACCTAAAAAAAATGGAAGACAGAGGAACATCAGTTCAGTTATAGAGCACAAAAAAATCGAAAAACACTGCAAAATCAGCACAATCCCAATCCATCCATGCCCTCCATAATGTTTAAATTCAAGACAACCCACAGAAAGACTAGGCCCATGCAAGACTCACTACCCCTGGGCATAAATAAAGGTTGAAAAGTAGGCAAAATGGTTGGAGGCCTAACAACAAAGCCTGCATTAAAAATGGCCACTTGCCTGCCAGCACATGGCCAGTGCCTGTAGCTGCACTCAAAATGGCCACCAGCCACATGGCATGTCCCTCCCCATGAACACCCCCAAAAATCGAAAAACACTGCAAAATCAGCACAATCCCATTCCATCCATGGCCTCCATGATGTTTAAATTCAAGACAGCCCACAGAAAGACTAGGCCCATGCTAGACTCAAATACCCCTGGTGAAAAGGCCACAAGTACAGGCCCAAAAATCGAAAAACACTGCAAAATCAGCACAATCCTATTCCATCCATGGCCTCCATGATGTTTAAATTCAAGACAGCCCACAGAAAGACTAGGCCCATGCTAGACTCAAATACCCCTGGTGAAAAGGCCACAAGTACAGGCCCAAAAATCGAAAAACACTGCAAAATCAGCACAATCCTATTCCATCCATGGCCTCCATGATGTTTAAATTCAAGACAGCCCACAGAAAGACTAGGCCCATGCTAGACTGAAATACCCCTGGTGAAAAGGCCACAAGTACAGGCCCAAAAATCGAAAAACACTGCAAAATCAGCACAATCCCATTCAATCCATGGCCTCCATGATGTTTAAATTCAAGACAACCCACAGAAATACTAGGCCCATGCAAGACTCACTACCCCTGGGCATAAATAAAGGTTGAAAAGTAGGCAAAATGGTTGGAGGCCTAACAACAAAGCCTGCATTCAAAATGGCCACTTGCCTGCCAGCACATGGCCAGTGCCTGTAGCTGCACTCAAAATGGCCACCAGCCACATGGCATGTCCCTCCCCATGAACACCCCCAAAAATCGAAAAACACTGCAAAATCAGCACAATCCCATTCCATCCATGGCCTCCATGATGTTTAAATTCAAGACAGCCCACAGAAAGACTAGGCCCATGCTAGACTCAAATACCCCTGGTGAAAAGGCCACAAGTACAGGCCCAAAAATCGAAAAACACTGCAAAATCAGCACAATCCTATTCCATCCATGGCCTCCATGATGTTTAAATTCAAGACAGCCCACAGAAAGACTAGGCCCATGCTAGACTCAAATACCCCTGGTGAAAAGGCCACAAGTACAGGCCCAAAAATCGAAAAACACTGCAAAATCAGCACAATCCTATTCCATCCATGGCCTCCATGATGTTTAAATTCAAGACAGCCCACAGAAAGACTAGGCCCATGCTAGACTGAAATACCCCTGGTGAAAAGGCCACAAGTACAGGCCCAAAAATCGAAAAACACTGCAAAATCAGCACAATCCCATTCAATCCATGGCCTCCATGATGTTTAAATTCAAGACAACCCACAGAAATACTAGGCCCATGCAAGACTCACTACCCCTGGGCATAAATAAAGGTTGAAAAGTAGGCAAAATGGTTGGAGGCCTAACAACAAAGCCTGCATTCAAAATGGCCACTTGCCTGCCAGCACATGGCCAGTGCCTGTAGCTGCACTCAAAATGGCCACCAGCCACATGGCATGTCCCTCCCCATGAACACCCCCAAAAATCGAAAAACACTGCAAAATCAGCAAAATCCCATTCAATCCATGGCCTCCATGATGTTTAAATTCAAGACAGCCCACAGAAAGACTAGGCCCATGCTAGACTCAAATACCCCTGGTGAAAAGGCCACAAGTACAGGCCCAAAAATCGAAAAACACTGCAAAATCAGCACAATCCTATTCCATCCATGGCCTCCATGATGTTTAAATTCAAGACAGCCCACAGAAAGACTAGGCCCATGCTAGACTCAAATACCCCTGGTGAAAAGGCCACAAGTACAGGCCCAAAAATCGAAAAACACTGCAAAATCAGCACAATCCTATTCCATCCATGGCCTCCATGATGTTTAAATTCAAGACAGCCCACAGAAAGACTAGGCCCATGCTAGACTGAAATACCCCTGGTGAAAAGGCCACAAGTACAGGCCCAAAAATCGAAAAACACTGCAAAATCAGCACAATCCCATTCAATCCATGGCCTCCATGATGTTTAAATTCAAGACAACCCACAGAAATACTAGGCCCATGCAAGACTCACTACCCCTGGGCATAAATAAAGGTTGAAAAGTAGGCAAAATGGTTGGAGGCCTAACAACAAAGCCTGCATTCAAAATGGCCACTTGCCTGCCAGCACATGGCCAGTGCCTGTAGCTGCACTCAAAATGGCCACCAGCCACATGGCATGTCCCTCCCCATGAACACCCCCAAAAATCGAAAAACACTGCAAAATCAGCACAATCCCATTCAATCCATGGCCTCCATGATGTTTAAATTCAAGACAACCCACAGAAAGACTAGGCCCATGCTAGACTCAAATACCCCTGGTGAAAAGGCCACAAGTACAGGCCCAAAAATCGAAAAACACTGCAAAATCAGCACAATCCCATTCCATCCATGGCCTCCATGATGTTTAAATTCAAGACAGCCCACAGAAAGACTAGGCCCATGCTAGACTCAAATACCCCTGGTGAAAAGGCCACAAGTACAGGCCCAAAAATCGAAAAACACTGCAAAATCAGCACAATCCTATTCCATCCATGGCCTCCATGATGTTTAAATTCAAGACAGCCCACAGAAAGACTAGGCCCATGCTAGACTCAAATACCCCTGGTGAAAAGGCCACAAGTACAGGCCCAAAAATCGAAAAACACTGCAAAATCAGCACAATCCTATTCCATCCATGGCCTCCATGATGTTTAAATTCAAGACAGCCCACAGAAAGACTAGGCCCATGCTAGACTGAAATACCCCTGGTGAAAAGGCCACAAGTACAGGCCCAAAAATCGAAAAACACTGCAAAATCAGCACAATCCCATTCAATCCATGGCCTCCATGATGTTTAAATTCAAGACAACCCACAGAAATACTAGGCCCATGCAAGACTCACTACCCCTGGGCATAAATAAAGGTTGAAAAGTAGGCAAAATGGTTGGAGGCCTAACAACAAAGCCTGCATTCAAAATGGCCACTTGCCTGCCAGCACATGGCCAGTGCCTGTAGCTGCACTCAAAATGGCCACCAGCCACATGGCATGTCCCTCCCCATGAACACCCCCAAAAATCGAAAAACACTGCAAAATCAGCACAATCCCATTCAATCCATGGCCTCCATGATGTTTAAATTCAAGACAGCCCACAGAAAGACTAGGCCCATGCTAGACTCAAATACCCCTGGTGAAAAGGCCACAAGTACAGGCCCAAAAATCGAAAAACACTGCAAAATCAGCACAATCCTATTCCATCCATGGCCTCCATGATGTTTAAATTCAAGACAGCCCACAGAAAGACTAGGCCCATGCTAGACTCAAATACCCCTGGTGAAAAGGCCACAAGTACAGGCCCAAAAATCGAAAAACACTGCAAAATCAGCACAATCCTATTCCATCCATGGCCTCCATGATGTTTAAATTCAAGACAGCCCACAGAAAGACTAGGCCCATGCTAGACTGAAATACCCCTGGTGAAAAGGCCACAAGTACAGGCCCAAAAATCGAAAAACACTGCAAAATCAGCACAATCCCATTCAATCCATGGCCTCCATGATGTTTAAATTCAAGACAACCCACAGAAATACTAGGCCCATGCAAGACTCACTACCCCTGGGCATAAATAAAGGTTGAAAAGTAGGCAAAATGGTTGGAGGCCTAACAACAAAGCCTGCATTCAAAATGGCCACTTGCCTGCCAGCACATGGCCAGTGCCTGTAGCTGCACTCAAAATGGCCACCAGCCACATGGCATGTCCCTCCCCATGAACACCCCCAAAAATCGAAAAACACTGCAAAATCAGCACAATCCCATTCAATCCATGGCCTCCATGATGTTTAAATTCAAGACAACCCACAGAAAGACTAGGCCCATGCTAGACTCAAATACCCCTGGTGAAAAGGCCACAAGTACAGGCCCAAAAATCGAAAAACACTGCAAAATCCGCACAATCCTATTCCATCCATGGCCTCCATGATGTTTAAATTCAAGACAGCCCACAGAAAGACTAGGCCCATGCTAGACTCAAATACCCCTGGTGAAAAGGCCACAAGTACAGGCCCAAAAATCGAAAAACACTGCAAAATCAGCACAATCCCATTCCATCCATGGCCTCCATGATGTTTAAATTCAAGACAGCCCACAGAAAGACTAGGCCCATGCACCACTCACTACCCCTGGTCAAGGCCCCAACAACAGGTCAAAAATCGAAAAACACAAAATTTTACAAAAAAAAAAAATCGAAAAACACAGAAAAATCAGCACAATCCCAATTCATCTATGGCCTCCATGATGTTTAAGTTCAAGACAACCACAGTCCACCCACCACTGAGTACCCCTGGGGAAAAGGCCCCAAAACAGCCCAAAAATCGAAAATCCCAAAATTTTAGTTGCAGCAACTGTAATGCCCCAAACAAACTTACTTGTAACATTTCTAATCCAACAGTGATCCAAAGAAAGTCAAAAAGGCCTCAAATCCAAAGATCCAGCAGCATCCACAAAAAGTAATCCTTCCAGGTCCACATCCGAATGAAAAGTGACCAGGAGATGGACAAAGCACTGGGAGGAGCCTGCTGAACAGGAACAGGAAGTTGAAGACTATGGGGCACTTCCTTCCTCCCACCCCCCTGCCCCCCTCCCCAAAATGGACTCCTCGCTAAAAAAGTGCAGGCAAATGTCAAACTAAGGAGTTATTCACATAAAAATCATCATTTCTAGAAGGTTTATGCTGCTTGCTGGTGGATTTCTTGTGCAGAATTGCAAATTTATATTTTCGCTCGCCGCATCTCAAATCTCGCAATTGCGAAGTACCGCGAGACGTGATCTCGCCGTACTCGCGTTGACAAACTATCGCTGGCAAGCCGCGATGACGTAATCGCGCTCGCCAATTCCCGCGGGATCACACAGCAAGATCCAAAATGGCGCAGCACTCGCAAACTATCGAAAAAAACAACTCGGCAAACGATGATAAACGCCGCGCGCCGCAAAAATTGTATCACCAACGCCGCGCGCCGCCAAAAAAATCCGCTGCGTGCGAATTTGCGGATTTTGCGGGAAATCCGCAAATCTCGCGGATTGCGGATTTCCCGAAAATCCGCAAAATCCGCGAGCGGAACGGATTTTCCGCCCACGCTTAATTACAAACCCACAATTAATTAATTAATTAATTGTGTTGGTGAATTTAGGCCTCTGCGCACTTTTCACTGTGGTCCAGTGTAAAGTGCGTGCGCTCTCTGAGTGCGTGTGGGGAGATTGGCCTGCCCTCCCATCGGAATGCATTGGGAATATGTGTGTATATGATAGTTCCTGATGTGTGGGGAGTGCTGGGTCGAGTTTAGTATGTGCGAACTCGTGAGATTAAATGCTGCGCTATGATGTGCACAGATTTATTGTATCTAGTGGAGAAGTGCCACTTTTATAAGTTGGCATGTCTGTGCAGTAAATGTGAATTGACTGTCTGGCTTGTGATTGGCTGAAGATGGCTGGTGTGCCTGGCTCCAGGAGTCAGGATGGGTCTGCCCGGTGGTGAATAGGGAGATCTGCATGTTGATGGGAGGGAGGAGTGCAACTGGGGCCTGAATAGGGCTGGGCCTTTCCTCCACAAGGCTGGATCCCCCCACGTAGTGTGTCTGATGTCCCTGACTCATTCTGTGAATAAGCAGAGGGGCTGAGCAAAACAAAGTGCTTCGGAACCAGTTGCATCTGGTTCTCCCCTTGCCTGCACCTTTGGAAACAAAGGAAATGTGTGTATAAAAGAGGGGCTATAACCCCATGAAAATGTTCTTGTTTTTGCAACTTGAAACTACCAGGGGCATGCTGCTGCTGGGGCCCAGGGGAAGGCTTGCCACCCTGGGCCTGGCCCAGCACCTGAATGCCTTGGATCTCTTGCTTGGGGTCTCCTTTGCTTTCCTTGATGCCCCCAGGTGCTGCTGGGACCATTTGCTCCAGTGTTGCTTTTGCCAAGCTTGTTAGAGCCTAAGCGCCTTGGGAGCGCTGTATTTTAAATGCCCCAGGAGGAATGCGTGGGCTTGGCAGCGCTGGGCTGCAGCTGGTGGGAGGGAATCCCGATGTTGGGATCCCCGCTCCCTACCGATGTGGATGCTGCCAGAATCGCGGGTGCCACCCTGCTTATCTTTGTTTTATACGGGTGCCCACCCCCCGTGATATATGTGCCATTGCTTTATATTAAGCAGGTGCCCTCCCTGCGTTGTGTTGTGACCTTACAAGGGAGCCTACCCCTCATTTTGTGCCAAGAAAAGATCACCGCTGTGGCCCATGCAGCTGAGGCGGAAGTCAGGCAGCCGATGCCTGGAGCGGGGCGGGACTTCCGCTTAAAGACAGGAAGTCCCGCTCGTCACCCTAGATCTGCCCCGGAGCCTCGCTGGCTCCATTGAGAAGTCCCGGTTCCCAGGAGGGGGCCCGGGTGAAGTAAAGACGCGGCAGCGGCCGCCGATGGCAGCGTGGGGCTCCCAGGAGGGACAGGGAAGCCCTGCGCCACAAGAGGAGTGTTGCCGGTCCCGGAGGCACTCGAGAGAGAGCCCCGCCTGGAGAGCAGCGTCCCGGTTCCAGCTAGGAGGAGACCTGAGGAGTCCCCGCCCACACAGGAGTCCGGTGAGTGAGGGCTGGGCAGGGCGGCACGGCTGCATCCTTTCCTGAGCGGGGCCCACCTGATAGGGGGCTCGCTCCACTTAAAGAATTGTTTGAAGGGTCCCGAGGGACCCATGTCCGATCCACTCAAAGAATTGTTTAAAGGGTCCCGAGGGACCCATGTCCATTCCAGCACTTTTTGCCCCCATTGCTCCAAGAGCCTAGATGGCTTCCACGTGTGGCCATACCCATTTACCCAGGCCCAGAGGGGCCCATGCTTTAATAAGGGGGCGTAATTTGTTCTAAAGAGCCTAGATGGCTCCAGCCCTAACTTATCCTTTATTTTAGCACCAGTGCACTCCAGAGTGTTTGGGGGCAAGTTCTCCTTCCTGATTTTTGGGCGCATAATCATTTGAGGAGCCAGAGTGCTCCTAGGCTCATGTATGTTTTCAGAGCCAGGGGGCTCCAACGTTGGGCGCAATTTATTCTGAGGGCCAGTGCGAGCCCATGCCGCAGTTTGACTTCCACAGCTGCCCAGCAAGTAGTGGGCCGCTGCCACATTTAGGTATTTCCTTTCAGGGGACATGTACTTTGTGAATCTTGGAGTGAGACATACTCCGTTGCCCTACTCTGGCCTCCACAGCTGCGCAGCACTTAGTGCCAGCTGCAGCGTTTAGGCCCTGTTCTTGTTCTCAGCTGCCCAACAAGTAGTGGGCAGCTGCAACGTTTAGGTTTGCGCAGATGGCGCACCCCTGACTGGCGTTGCGTTGGCAGCGTACCCTGACATTCTGGACACAGGGCATTTGAGCCCCTTTGGAGATGGCCAGTTAGCCAGGGGAGACTAGTAGAGGTATAGGGTGCAAGGCCCTAATGTGATTGATGTGCTCTAAATGTGGTGCTAGGAAATATGAATCATTTAGTACGTTTTACGCACCCTGTGTTTGATACCGCTAGAGATGGTTTAGGCCTATGAGGTTGTTTTACCTATTTAGGTTTGTGTTCGTGAGATTGTACTTCACTGTGTGATTTACGCCCTTAAATGTGAGTTATTCTTAGGAGGTAGGGTCTAATGTGTTTAGACTAGTGAGGAGATGACATAATGTGTTTATGCCGGTGACGTTGGCGCAGGATGTAATTCGTGCCTGATGTGACTGTGCATACTGTAAAGTTATGTTACAGGTTGAGGTGGAGTGCAGTGATTACCAGTGGCTACTGGTTGTAGGTTTATGATCTATTTTTACTTGTAACAATGTCTGCTAAGTGCTGATGCTGACAGTGGCCCACGTGGCCCTCTCAGGTGTATATAATACCTTGTGAATATTGCCCGTGGCAGTTGGCACAATGTATATTGTGTGATTACTATCTGATGTGTTTTGAGAATACAAAGGCTATTTTTATATAACCTTGTGTGGAGTTCCTTTTGTGGTGTGCCTGGGATGTTGTTGCTGTGTGCGTGCGCAAATGCTTTACACATTGCCTCTGTGATAAGCCTGACTGCTCGTGCCAAGCTACCAAGGGGGTGAGCAGGGGTTATCTTGGCGTGTGACTCCCTTGCCCTGACTAAAGTGGTGGTTTCTGCCAGGCTTTGGCGCAAGCCTTAGCCAACCAGAAATTGCATTCCTAACAAAAGGACTCACCCACTTCGACTACTACCCTGTATACACACCTACTGGCGCACTGATGGTGGGGGATAAAGTCCCCTTGGATGTTAAGGGTCCTTGGGGGCCAACTACCCCTCCTGTTACCTCCAGTTAGTTCCACAGAGAGCGATTGCTATGAGGAATTCAGAGGCCACACCCCCTTTCTCCACCACTTTGCAAACACACCTCCTGGCGCAATATTGGTTGTAGGCTGAGGGACCTTAGGGGCCAAGAAGCCCTTCTGGTACCTAAAAGCAGGATTCCTGAGTGCTGATCGGAGGCTTGCCTCCTTTCTCTACCAGTCTACAAACACTACCAGTTAAACAAGTATCTGCAATGTAAATTGGTCTTGCATTTGTGAGACTTAGATTGGTGATGTAAATAACAAAGTTGATTATACATGTGTTTTGGATTAGACTGGAGTGGTTATATGTGGTGTGGAGTGGAATTATGTGGGTTGGATTGGAATTGTTAGTTGTGGAATTGCGTGTGGTGTGGAGTGGAATTATGTGGCATGGTCTGCAGTGGAAATATGTGGATAGTAATTATGTGGTGTTGAGTGTACTGGAATTATGTGGAGTTGAATTGTGCGTTAGTGTGTAATTATATGGAATGGCATTCTGTGTTGTGGAGTTTAATTATGTGGTGTGCTGTTGAATTTTGCAGCATGATGTGGAATTCTGTTGTGCGGATTGGATGTATGTGGCATGTTGTGTAATTGTGTTGTTGAGTTGAAATATGTGGTTTCTTGTTGAATTATGTGGTGTGGAATGGAAATGTATAGAGTTGAATTGTGTGGCATTGAGTGAAAGTATGCTGCTTGGAATTGTGCGCCGGGATTGAACAATGTGGGGTGCTGCTTTGGTTGCTAATGTCTCTAGGGCTCTGCACATCTCTGTTCCTAAATACATGTTTCAATCGAAATACCACAAACCACAGCGAGCTCCCTCCAGGCAATGGCAACGCCAATAGGTCTCTGCAATGCGAGGACTATTGGCTTTGTCAATGTTAATGTGTTTCAGACTGTTCCCCAGTCAGATGCAGCACCCTCAGCTTACTCAACGTTACTTCTTTGTGTAATCCCAGGCATGAACACTGGCATTGGTATTACCCCATGAGGCACTTCACCAGTGCATACGTCTCAAAAGCAGGTGGATGATGGGTGGCGCTGCAGGGAAGAACGAGTGCAGGACTGCTATAGATAAGAGAGTCATAGCGCAAACTGCCATAGATAAGAAATGACACAGGAAGAGAACTGCCATAGAGGAGACTTGAAGGAACAGCAGCAAGGAACATGTTAGAGGGATGTTATATTTGTTGTGGCAATCAAAGTACTATAAATGATCTTGCTTCAGTCCATCTGAGATTACCATCAAGTGATCACACAAAGTATCTGCCAATTCAGTTGTAGCCCAAGCCTGTTTGATTTTACTAAAATGTTATGTATTATGTACTTAGTCTAGTGCTTTCAGACAAACCTCCTCATTCAAACTTTCCCACTGACAAAAGCTAGTTCTCTTCTGTGCCCTGGACTAGGCAATAGGCACTTTTTGAGACCCACAAATATTTTAGCTTTCAGCCACTTTATTTCATTAGATGTTTTGAAAAAAAACCAAAAGAAGCATTGACAAATCCAAAAGGCTAATGGCCAGCGCCAGACATACTGACTTTGCCTATGGTTGTTTGATTAGCCTTGGGCCAGTTTTTTCAGTGATCTCAACAAACAACAGTGCCCTGTGGAGGATTCATCTTTTTACCCTGCTATATGTCATCAGAGCTATGAAATGGTCTACACTCTGCAACTTTACCTATGCATACAGACACATATAAATAGATGTACCTGATGTTTACAGTCAAAACCAGTCGTTTATGATACATTACGGAAAGTTCAATATTGGGTGCTTTAGGTCGGTGATCATGTGCGCTTTTATAATAAAAAGAAACGGGAAACCATATGATGGAAATCATCTCACATAAATCACTCAGGAAATGTAAACATAGAAGGAAGTTAAGCTTGGACTGCTTTTTGAGAAGATCAGAGGGGATGGTAGCAAGATAAGAGGTGGCAGGCTTCAACCAGGCCCGGGTGGGGAACTCTGCTCTGCTTGCAGAGATTTCTGTACTCCGCGGTGATCACGGAGTGCAAAAAACCCACTCCGTGTAGCACCTCAGTTTTTTCCCCGCTCACCAACGGTAACTTGGCGAGCGCGTGCTGCCACTTGGGTAGAATTTCTACCCGAGCGCGGGAAGATCAGCGCAAACAGCAGTTCGTGCTGGCTGCACTCTGTCGCTTGCGGAACTCTCAGGCCTAGCCTTAACACTCTCAAGAAGCTGGGGGCCTCATTTATGAAAAGTGACGCATCGCTGCGTGAAAACAGCGATGCGTCACTTTTCACTGCGCACTCCTTGCGACACCAATGATGCGTCATATTTAATGTATGACGCATCATGTCGCAAGGAGTTACAGATACGTCAGTATTTCTGACGTATCTGTAAGCGCAAAAGTGACGCATTGCTGGAGTGTGTCACAAAAGTGACGCAACTCCAGCAATGCGTCCTTTCACATGGGGAAAGCCCCATGTGAAAGGGCTTGCGTCAGTCTTACGCCTGCTGTGAGGCAGGCGCAAGAATTTGACGCAACAAGTGACGCAGTGAAATCTCATAGATTTCACTGCGTCACTATTACGAGGCTTTTTGCAGGGGAACGCCCCCTCTGCATACATTATACCTGCCCCAGGTATAATGTGGCGCAGGGGTTTAAAAAGTGAGGCATCTACCTAGATGCGTCACTTTTTAAATATGGCGCAACAAGGCGCATTTTTTACACCGCTGGTGCGTCACAAAAAGTGACGCACCGGCGGCGCAAAACTGACGCAAGGCCTTCATAAATAAGGCCCTGGGTCTATAAAGTGATACCGGTGCAATAACACACCCACACCCATGAAAGGGATGACATGATACATTTTTCTTCAGCCAAACTATCGCTCACCCCAAGGGCCTCATCGGGAGGCTTGCTATGATTGCAGGGCAGTCCTGAAAAGCATTAAATAAAGTGCACCAGAGTCTTTTTGGAGCCAATGCAAAGTTCATGTTTACTGGTCCCAAACAAATTTGACATGTGCATGTTTGATCCCATAATTTTTTAACCTTAAAAGAAAGCTACAGGTCCCAAACGCAGTGGTTGGGGTACAACGGGGAGTGTATTATATGAACTTTAGTACTTACACAGTACATTAAAGTAGTACAGAAAAGAGGAGGAAACTGTAGAAAAAAGAACACTCAGCCGCGGAAGAAAAGAACCAGGAAGGGTTTCGCTGAACAAGGGACGGTGGTTTATTTATTAATATTTCCAGTTGTATAGAGCTAAACACAACCCAAGAGTATTGCAGCGCTTTACATTAGCACCATCACATAAATTCACACTTATGTTTTTAAGAACAGGGAAGGCATTTGCCCAGAATGACAGGAAGTTGAGCAGACCCAGAGAATAAACTTGGTACCCAGTTCTCAAGTCGACAGCTCTGGCCAAAAGAGAAAGGGAGGGACATTTGACGAGCTAGCAGAAGGGCAGGAGAGTTACGAGGGAAAGAAGGGAAGAGGGTTTTTATAGAGGCTTGGGATTTAAATGTGCAGGCAAATGGCACCATGAATTTACGTGCGGGAATACAAGCGCAGTGATGAACATGTTTAGTCTTCCATTGCCAACGGGAGGCATAGTGAGTATCAGCAACAAATAACAAGCATTTGCAATGCAATTGGTCTTGCATTTTTGAAAGTTAGAGCTATTGGTGTCGTAAATTATATTGTTTTGTTTTTTCAGGAGCCTAGAGGACTAAGAATGAGGAATTACTAGTAGGAAGAGAGACAGAGCTGCAGCACTGCCTAGAGCACTTAGAAACAGGAATTAACACTGGGACTAGAGAATCCGCCGCAGTCCAATCTAGAGGATTTAGATTGAGGATTTACCAAATGGACCAGAGAAGCAACTGCAGCACCCTTTAGAGGACTTCGAGTAAGACCAAAAAGGATGTTTTTTTTACAAAATGCAGCAGCCTGAACAAAAAATAAAATAGAGTGGAAACACAAAGGTAAGAAGCCTTTAAAGAAAGGGTATATGACTATGTAATAGGCTAATAATACTCCTGGGAGGAGCGAGATCTGAAAATGTATGACAAATAAAGGCCATAACCTAAACAAAACCAAGCTTTTACGAGTGACATACATTTTAATGAATCACCAGCGAGGGGGAGAATTAAAATTCACATATCGAACACGGCATGCCTCGCAGAACAAAGTATGCACTGGGTAGGCTTGACATACAAATGTGTGGAAACAGGTGGAACAATGTTGGTATACTCTCTTCTGTTATAAAGTAGGACAATATTATTGTGGAAATGTGAATTTTCGTGAGATGTGTACTTATGAATGAAACATAAACGTTTTCTAAAAGATACACACAGGGGACCCTTTAGACTTGTACCGATATTGTAAGGCTGTCAAAATAACTATGGGGCATATTATCAAGCATGTGCGCTAAAATTATCGCCGCTTTATCGGCCGAAAACGGCCGAATAAGCGGCGATAATGGGCCTGATAATATGCCCCTATGTCTTTGGAAAAGTTAAGGTGGTGTAGCTGGAAAGTGTGGTAAAGCATGCTTGTAAGCTTGGAACGGGGGAACTAGAGGTAGTTAGAGTGAGTGAAAAAGTAGTGATTGGAGTTATATGTAGTGGAATTATGTTGTGTTTAGTGGATAACTGTGTTCTGAAAGTATGTGGTGTGGAATGTATGTTGTGTAGAATAGAATTGTGTTGAGTTGAATTGTGTGGTGTGAAAATGTGTGGCACCGAATTAAAGTATATTAATTGTAATTATGTATTACGGCATGAAGTGACTGGACCCCTCCGAATCTAGTTTCCGGAGGAAATTAAAAACTTACCTCTTCTCAAAATAGTGGGCTCCTCCCCTACTTCTCTTTCAGAGTGCTTCAGTTCAGCGCGGGGACACGCATTCTGCGTAACCAGGCGCTCTATAAATGCCCCTTAATAATAATAATAATAATAATAATAAGAGTGCTATGTGGTATTTTTTTGCAACTAGTGAAAGAGTGGTGAGTGGACTTGTGTTTAGTGGAAAAAAGTGTTGTGAAGAGAAAATATGGGTTTTGGAATGTATGTGATGTTTAATGGAATTATACATATGACGCAAACACACATATGACTTCTAAAACATGGCAAACTTTGAAAAACATAATCACATAAAAGGCAGACAAATGTAATAAAAAGTACAATGCAGGGAAATTGGTAATGTCAGTCTGGGCCTGTTACCATTAAGTCCAAGTAAAGAGCGAAAGCGTTGCATGTGTGTGAACATTTGATCAATACCCTATTCATGCATTTCAATTCTACCGTGGAAACACTCATATAAGACTGGGGATGATAAATGCTCAAGCACGCTGAATTTATGGAGTTGGAAGTTACATCTACGGAATGTAAACATTCTCCTTTTCAATCAGGGTTGACATTTTGTGTGTTCAGTGTCCAGTTTCTGTGTACATAAGCAGACATGTAAAAAGGGGTTTTGAAACTTGTTGCAACCTGCCGTCCTTTTTTTTGTTTAAAATGGTCCATAGATGCCTGCCTTCACAGATCAGAGTGAATCAGCACATTAACCCTCTCTGCTACTTTTTTTTAAACTCTATTTATTAACACTCATCTACATACAGTTTACATTAATACTTCAAGTCAAATGCAGTTCGGGCACAGCGAAGTCAAGCATCAATGACATACACCTAGAGTACAGTGAAAGACAATCAAGGAGAGAGCTGTTCGTCCGGGACTGGTTGTATATGAGTGCAAGGACCCCCATATTCTAGACCATTTTTTGGGGCCGCCCCTCGCAACAAAGACAGTTTTTTCACAGAACATGCACCAGTCCATATCCAACTTCCATTTCTCCAAAGTAGGAGGGGCTGAAGACCCCCACCCCTGGGCGATGTTCCTTTTTGCCACCATAAACCCCAGAGTGACCCACTGCGTCTGGTGTGTATTCAGGTCGGTTGGCGCCCAAATGTTTAATAATCACCTGCGTGCCTCCGGGAGAAGGGACTTCCCCATCACAGCTCCAACCACCTCATGTATCCCCCTCCAGTAGGACTGCACATGGGCACACTCCCAAATAATGTGTAGAAAGGTTCCCGTGTGGTCCACAGTGTCTATGGCAGTTCCAAGTCTCAGCCCTTCCCATCTGCACCATTCTAGGCCCCGTCATGTATATCCTATGAAGGATTATGAGTTGTATTAATTGCAATCTAGCGGGTATAACCACCACTTAGGGAGAGGATACAGCCTCCTGCCAATCTTCATCATCCAGCTCAATGCCGTCTGCCACCCACTTTTGTCGTAGCGAAGTGAGAGGGTCCTCCATATGATGGACTCATTTATTATAAATCATGCAAATGGTCTTCTCTGGGAGGTGACCATCCAATAGCCTATTTACTAAGGGAGAAGAGTCAGGAGGGGAGGAGTCTCTGGAGAAAACTGAGCGTATAGCGTGACGCACCTGCAGGTAGCGAAAGTGTTCAGAGTTGGCAAGGACATATTGAGCCCGAAGGGCAGCAAACGTTTTGATATCACCTTTATCCCACATATCCCGGACATGGGAGATACCAATCATGTCCCATTTGTCAAATTCCTTTGTCGTCCACGGGCTACCCAACCGCTCAGAGTCCCAAAGGGGGGTCGCCAATGTCACTTTATCCTCCCAGAGATCTATTGGCGGCAATGCAGACCGCCACCGAGTGCCCGTTCGGGCCCGTCAGTGAAGGTCTAGCTGGTTTTGAATACAGTGCTCTATTATAAGTCACCCCCCGGAAGAAGCCATCTGTCCATACAATAGCCCGGATTATCGGGGTTACCATAAACGCACTGGTTAATGGCAGCCAAGTGGGCCACCCAATAATATTTTCTTATATCTGGGAAGCAATTCCTCCGTCGTACCACTTCAAAGTAAGCTTTCTAAGAGCGATCCGCAGTACACCCTTCCAGAGCAGCTCCCTCGGAAGCTGTTCAATTTCTTTAAAATAAGCCCTCAGAACTACATCGAGTAGGTTTTGTAGAGCATAAAAGAAGCGGGGAAGGGACATCATTTTAAATAGGGCCGCCCTTCCTAAGAGAGACAATGGGAGGGTTCGCCAACTGGCTATGTCACGTTTCAGATGCTGTAACGGGCAAAGGAGGTTATGATTATATCGGAAAGTGCAGTCTAAGGAAATGAAGATCCCTAAATATTTGAAGCCTGAAGTACTAAGCTGTAATGGGCAGTTGCGGGGTACGGCTGGTAACCCCCCAGAAATGAGGTATATGTGAGACTTCTTCCTATTAATCTTAAATCCCGAATATCTACCATACATTGCAAGTATGTCAATTAATGCCGTCAAGGATTTACGGGGGTCAGTTAGGTTAGGTAGAGTAATTCATCATCCGCGTAAAGCAATATACGGTCCTCCCAATCCGGCGCCCACCTCATATCCCGGATCACCGGATCCCGCCGATCCAAGCCGCCAACAGTTCAAGTGCTAGCGCAAAGAGGAGAGGGGAAAGCGGACATCTCTGGCGGGTGTCCCGGCTCAAACCGAATGTATTCGACTGTTTATTATTAACCACTACCCACGCCAGAGGAGCTGCATATAATAGATGTACTCATCTAATGAACTCAGAACCAAACCCCGGCTTATGAAGTACCGTGAGGAGGTAGGGCCATTCGACCATGACAAATGCCATGGTGGTGTCCAAAAGCACCAGAACTGCTGACTCCCGCAGGGCGTCCGCTCTACCAAGAACCCCGTGGACTCAGTGCAAATTAAGTGCTGTGTTTCGGTGTGGGATAAATCCCCATTGGTCAGGGTGAACAAGGTCCGGAATAAGCTTAACCAACTGATTGGCGAGGACTTTTGCCAGGATTTTTGGTTCAGCGTTAATGAGGGAAATAGGCCTGTAAGATGTGCAGTCTGTCTTGGGTTTCCTTCTTTGTGAATCACGACTATATTGGCTAGACGTTGATCGAAGGGCAATTCCCCCCTGTCTCTACTTTCCTCAACCATGGACTTGAGATGAACCGCTAGTTTATTAGGGTTAAGTTTGTGTAGTTCTATGGGGAGTCCATTTTGTCCCGAGGCCCTCCCCTAGTGGAGTGTTCTGATTACTTGTGTAATTTCATCTGCAGACAGAGGACTGTCCATCAAAAGGCTGTCCGAAGGGGAAAGGGTGGGTAACACGATGTATCTCAACAATTCTGCGGAATCTTCTTTACTGTATGACACACTCGTGCTATACACCGCCTTGAAATGAGTGGCAAACTGATTTTGCGATTTCCTGGGGGAGGACCAAACTGGTGCCGTTAGCATCATACAGGGTTGGGACCAGTCTACTCCCCCATTCATTTTTGTCAAGCAAGGCTATTAGTTTCCCAGCCTTGTCACCTAAGTCATAAATTCTCCCAAGTTGTTCCCTCCCCAGTGTGCAAGCAGTGTCTGTAACTAATGCTTTGTATTTGTCCTGCTTAAGTCGGAGTAGATGAAGAGTCTCTGGGGTAGTTTGTTCCTCCAACTCTCTCTCCAATCTGTAAATTTCATCTTCTATATCTGAAACCTCCCTCTGTCGCTCCTTCTTGCGTCCTGATATCAGGGACAGCGCCTCTCCCCCTACCACTGTTGAAGGTCTCCCACATCGTCTGTTCAGATGACACTGTACCCTCATTCTCACTAAAGTAATTGTCCACAGTAGTTAGTAGCCCTTTGTGAATGTTGTGGTCCCGAAGGAACCAAGGGTTGATTGGAGCCACCCTACCCATCCGAGTCTAGTCAAGAAGTATGTGAGCCCAAAGAGGTGAGTGATCGGATATGCCCCTAGCTAGATGTCGGATCTCGTGGACCTGTGTGATGTGGCAACTCGGTACCAAAATGTAATCCAGACACGATAAACTACGGTGGGCCCCGGAATGGAAGATGTACTGCCTTTTGCCGGGGTTATATGTGCGCAAGCAATCCACCAAACCAATAGCTTCAAGGAAGTCGGGCAACCAACGTGTAGGGGGTCTCGATACACGGGGAGGATGACGATCTATATCACCCGAACCCACAGAGTTATAATCCCCACCCAACAGCAGCAGTGTCTGTGGCAAAGACAGAAGAATGGTGCGGAGATCCTGAAATGTAGTGGTTTGGAGGCCAGGAGGAACATATATGGACAATAGTTTGATGGTGCGTCCCTCCCAAGAACCAGAGACGCCCACATACCGACCCCTATCATCAGACCAGGTAGATTCAACACTCAGGGGGAAGGACTTCCGGACCATGATCCCTACTCCCCTGGAACCGGTTGTGAACCCCGCGTGTGCGATCAGACTATAACCACCCATACTCAGTGCTTTACAGGAGTGGCCCAACAAATGCATTTCCTGGAGGAGTACCACATCGGGCGCCTGCCTCTTGATATACTGGAGAACGATACTATGCTTCACTTTATCCCCGAGCCCATTGACATTCCAACTCAATATTTTAATACTTTTCTCTCACTGTGTATGCATTAGTTAATAATAATTCGTAATTTGTAGCCTTCCATTGCACCCGTTGTAGTATTGTGGATGATAAACCAAATAAATGAAAACCAACTCAGATCCCTCCCCCAACAAAACCCCCTCCCTGCTGCCCTACCCCTGGACTTAAAACTGCCCATCGCAAACTGGCAGAGTGCCTGTTACCCAATGTACTATACTAAAGGGAATAAAACAGGGAGCGTAAGGTCCCCGGTTCCCCCAACCCCCCCAACCCAACAAGCCTTTTAATTCTGCGAGGTAACCATCTGTGACTTCAAGAATCAATCTATAGTAAAACAAGTCTTCTTCCACCCAAGATTCGTAGCAAAAACTCTCACCAGTTCTGTGAGGTAGTCCGGTAGGCCCATAGTCCTTCAGACAAACAATCAGAAACCCAAGCGCCCAGCCAGACCCAGCATATTTTCAATGTTCCAGGTCAATGACTCACTCTACCAGCGTTGCCCAGCTCACGCCTTGCGAGACTCCAGCCAGTGTGCCGCCACCTCAAGAAGGTCAAAGAACCAAGTCCTTCATCCACTTCCACTCAAAGTTGGGCCGGGAAAAGCATTGCGTACTTGTGGCCTTTATCTGAGACCCTGCTGCTTCTTGACCCCCAGGAAAGACCGTCTTTGCTTCTGGACCAGCTGGGTAAAATCATGAAAAAAAGAAATGTCTGCGTTTTCAAAGCGTAATGGGGCCCCGGTTCTGGCCCACTGCAGTATGGCATCGCGGTCCCTATAATTGAGAATCCTGGCCAGGATCGGACGTGGGGGAGCCCCTGACTTTGGGCGACCCCCGGGGACTCTACAAGCGTGTTCAACCGCAGAGAGGTTTCCGAGACCTTTCGGTTTAGGATGCTGGAGAATAAGGTCCTCTACAAATAGGTCCACGATTCCCCTTCTGCCTTCTCCGGTACCCCCAAGATTAGGACATTATTTCGGCGTAGGCGTCCCTCATAATAGTCCATCTTCGCCTCGACAAGTTTCTTGAAGGCCTGCAAGTTCCCCAATTCCGTTTGTATTTGAGATATATTCTCTACCAAGCTATTGGTCTTTTGCTCCACCTGCTTTAATTTCTCATTGTTCTTGATTAAATCTGCCCGGACGAGGATAACTTTGATGGAGATAGCGTCCATTTTGTGTTCTAGGGAGGTTTTGATGTCCGCAATTGCCGCCATCATGTCCTTGAGCGTAGGTTCTTTATCCAAACCCCCTTGATCTCCAACCGTCTTATGTTTGTGGGAGTTGTCCTGCACACTTTCTCTGGTGAAAGCTTATTTGTTTGAGCGGATTTAAGGCTTCTCCCTGTCGCCATGTTGAAAGCCTATGGTAGGCCGTGGCGCTGCCTGGGATGGATCGAAGGAGGCACAGTTGAGACAGCTCCCGGATATTGCTCTCAGGCACTACCAAGTGGTGGAGGTGAAGAACGGTGATACCACTCTTTCCCACCAGGACCAACTGTAGCTAGCCAATATCCCTGCTACTGGATCCTTGCATGTGTGGGCACTGTGGCTGGGTGAGGCGACCTGCCCGACACGTCTATAGTCGGTAAATTCGTGCCAGTACACACATTATGTGGGGTCTGTATCACTGTCTCCCTCCCAGATGCTGGTTACCATTCTCCCCCAGTGCGGGACGCAGCAGGCCTGGCGCAATTACTGTGTGCGCAGTTCCCAGCGCTGAACCAAAATTGGCAGAACTCCCCCGAGAGGTGCAGTCCATATGTTATTTCCCGAAGTGGAGGGTTGGGTTGGTATCACTGCCACCCTCTCAGTTGCTGGTACTTCTTTCCCCAGCGCGGGCGTGGCACGATGATCGTGTGCACAGTTTCAGCGCGGAACTAAAATCAGCAGCACTCCCCCGATACATGCAGTCCATGTGCCAGTTACCTACAGTGGAGGGCTGGGGGACGGTCTCACTCACTGCGGGTTGCTAGCAGCGCTGATCTTCAGCCGCCTCCCCCTCCCGTGATGGATCAAGCCCTGATCTTTGGACTGGGTAAGAGTGGTCTGCTTAATTCAGACACTCTGTTCATCACCACCCCCTTTTCTGAATCGTTTTGGCCACTATAGGTGTGGCAGGGTATACTCAGACATGAGTCCCTTTCTCACTGCTCCATCAGGATTCAAGCAAGCCGGGCCGAAGACGGCTGAAATGCCAGAAACCGGTCCCCGGTAGCTTGTCTCCTTTCTGGTGAAGAATTGGCTTGGTAGTTTGGTCTGCCCTGTTCCCATGATGCACTGGGCCAGGGACAGACTGATTTGCATATAGCCAGGTTCTGAGCTGGGATGGGGCAGTGAGATAAATAATGGTGATGGATCAAGCCCTAATCTTTGGACTGGGTAAGAGTGGTCTGCTTAATTCAGACACTCTGTTCATCACCACCCCCTTTTCTGAATCGTTTTGGCCACTATAGGTGTGGCAGGGTATACTCAGACATGAGTCCTTTTCTCACTGCTCCATCAGGATTCAAGCAAGCTGGGCCGAAGACGGCTGAAATGCCAGAAACCGGTCCCCGGTAGCTTGTCTCCTTTCTGGTGAAGAATTGGCTTGGTAGTTTGGTCTGCCCTGTTCCCATGATGCACTGGGCCAGGGACAGACTGATTTGCATATAGCCAGGTTCTGAGCTGGGATGGGGCAGTGAGATAAATAACGGTGATGGATCAAGCCCTGATCTTTGGACTGGGTAAGAGTGGTCTGCTTAATTAAGACACTCTGTTCATCACCACCCCCTTTTCTGAATAGCCTCCCCCTCCCGTGCCCACCGTCTGGATCTTCTCTTTACGAGGCCGCCATTTCCGTGACTCATGCGGCACAACCAGTCCGCCCATACTGTAGCAGCTCTCCAGGGATTCCAAAGCTGATTAACAGCCCGTCATTTACTTAAACCTGATGCCCTCTATGACGCGCAGCGAATACGCGCTGCGACCGCGCCAGAGCCCCGCCAAAGACAAGCCTAAGACCTGCCCGTCTGGGCCCGTCCGGGCCAGAACGGGGCACGGGACAGAAGGCTATGCTCTACCAACAGTAAAGAGGTTGGTAAGATCCCCATGTCAACTAATAGCGCTATGCCCGCCCACCAACATTAGGTGTACAACCCTCGAACTCCACAAAATAGGAGTCACTTCCGGCCAAAACTGCAACCCCTCCCTTACCATTTGCCAACCACATCCTTACTCCGGGCGGAGGCACAGGAAACGCGAACAGCCCCATAACGCCAAGACACAAGAATACCTGTTCTACAGTACCAACTGCCGTTCATTACTGAAACACAAATTAGATATTTTTAATCTCCTACTGGAAGACAGACCTAGCGCCCTCTTCCTGACAGAAACGTGGCTACACGAGAGTGCTGGCCCGGACGTTGCTACTGCCCTCCCCGCCAACTATGCAATCACTAGGATAGATAGAAATCAACAACTTGGTGGTGGAATTGCAATCATTTTTAATAGAGACTTGAAATGTACGTTAGATCCAGTCGACATCCCTGACTGTGAAGCCGACTCCTTCAAAATATCCTTGAACCCGAACTTTACGATGTCTGGCCTATTGATATACCGGCCCCCCGGCAATTCACCCCAATGGGCGTCAAATCTAGCCAATCATATCACCCCGTATTACCTAATCTCCAAAAACTTCTCAATTATCGGGGACCTTAACTTACATCTTGACGACCCTTCTATCCCCTCTTGCTCGAATTTGTTAGAGGATCTGACGGCCCTTAACCTGACGTTGGTCAATTCTGGACTCACTCACAAAGCGGGCCACTTGCTTGACCCCATCATTTCTAACATTAACGATTTAAAATGGCATGACACCACCCCCATTTGTTGGTCTGATCACCACTTAGTAAAATTCAGCATCAATCTTCCACCTCCCACTACCACGCAACCTGTTTTTCCAGCCGCGTCCAGGAAAAACTGGAAATTATTGGACATGGCAAAACTTAATTCAGCACTTCAGGAAAACCCTCCTAGAACAGGTCATAATATGGATAGCTTAGCAGTAGCTACTCAACAATGGCTCAGTGACGCCGCGGACCACTTCTTACCCACCTCTCTTGCCAAAGGAAATAGACACCGTCACCCTGCCCCATGGTTTAATGACAGTTTGAAAATTGAAAAATCGAAATGCAAGGCACTTGAGCGCCAATGGCGTAAAGACTACGACCCTGACATAAAAAAGACCTACCATGCAGCCAGAAATGTATACCACACTGCTTGCGCGAAAGCGCAAGCCTTGTTTGTTTCAATCACCATCAGGGAAGCAACCAATAAGCCTAAAACTGTGTTTAATAAGGTTAGAGAACTTGCGGGTGCACAAACCACAGCCACGGCTCCCCCCTTAAATACTCAACAATGCCAAGATCTAGCCTGTTTCTTTACCGAAAAAATCGAGACAATTATCAGGCACATCAAAACTAACAACAATGTACCATCTCCTTTGGGTGACACTGAATATGTTCCCCCTTCTGAGAATACCTTGGAATCCTGGCCCTCCATCACGGTTAACACACTGAAGACCATCTTTAAGGCCATCAAATCCGGCTCCCCCGGGACACGATCCCCATCAAAGTACTTAAACAACTGGACGATCGCTCCCTGGAAATCATCGTGGATATGCTAAATTCCTCGTTTGAGCTTTCCACAGTCCCGGCCCTCTGGAAACACGCTATGATAACGCCATTGTTAAAAAAAACAAAGCAGATCCGGAAACCCCAGCAAACTATAGACCTATATCTCTACTCCCTGCTTTCTCCAAATGCTTAGAGAGACACGTCCACTCAGTCTTATCCACCTTTGCTGAAAACAATTCGCTCCTGCACCGTTCGCAATCGGGTTTCCGGGCCGGTTTCTCAACAGAATCCACCCTTCTAGGAGTTACGGAACACATCCGGAACCTCCTTGATAATGGGCAAACGGTCGCGCTCGTACTTCTAGACCTGAGCGCGACCTTTGACACCATTTCTCATGAAACACTCAATCAATCAGGAGTTTGTTAAAGTGCGATTACTCACCGTAAGGGTCTCAAGGCGCTAGTGGTGGGGTGGGTGGGGGGGTGCAGGTTCCATTCCATCAAGCAGGGGGTCTGTCGAAGAGCCAGGTTTTGAGGTTTCTTGCGAAGATGGGGAGCGATGTTGTCTGTCTGAGGTGGAGCAGAAGGGCATTCCATGCTTTGGCCGCGATGAAGGAGAAGGAGCGGCCTCCCGATCTGGTCTTTCTGGTGCGGGGGACCACGGCGTAAGAAAGCTGGGCTGATCGTAGGGTCCTTTGGGGTGCGTGGAATTTGAGTCGGCTGTTCAGGTATGCTGGTCCGGTGTAAGCATGAGCGAATTTTGCGGATCTCGCGTTCGCGAATTTTGCGGATTTGCGGATTCGCAATCCGCAAAATCCGCGAATTCCCGCGAATTTGCGGATTTTTTTTTTTTTGTGTTCGCCCGTGTTTCTGCCAGTTCGCGAGGGTTTTGTACACTTTCGCAAATTGCGAACTTACCTGTCGGGTCGCAAGTTTCGCGAACTTGTTGTTTCTACGTGTCCAGCCTGTTTGGGACACTCTTCTTCATCCCTGCCACTCTCTGTCACCACTGCCACTCTCTGACTACTCATGCCACCCTCTGGCCCACCCATGCCACCCTCTGTTTCATCACCACACCCTCTGGTTGTCCAGTGTACATTATTTTCGGCAAAGCAAAGCACACCTTCCCTGCCTCAAGTGACCTGAATTAATTTGGGGCTGATTAATGTGTCACAGAATATTTTTTTAGCTGGCACCTGCTTCCTTAGTGCGCCCTGATTAGTGATCTTTTGCACTTGCTAAGAGCTTTCATTGTTGCAAAATTAGTTACAACACCTGCCCTGCCCCAACTGACAATAATGAATTAGGGGCTGATTAATGGATTTTAACTTCCAGCCTGGCTCCTGCTTGTCTCCCTTAGCTGTAATTCAGGACCTTTGTGGCATATGTGTAACTATTCTGAGGTTCAGAGCAGGGTCACATAATAGTTTCAACTGGCAACTGAACTCTGGAGGGGCCCCTCAGGAAGCACTACAGGAAATGGCTACTAATGATGAGCCTGAACTTTTGAACCTGGTAAGTAGTTACTTTCAGTTTTGCTAAGATCGTATTTCTGCAATTTTGCACTTATTCGCGGGGCGCGAACTCACGCGAACAGTGCGAGCAGTGCGAGCAAAATCCGCTGCTCGCGGATTTGCGGATTTTGCGGGAAATTCGCAAATCTCGCGGATTGCGGATTTCCCGAAAATCCGCAAAATCCGCGAGCGGAACGGATTTTCCGCCCATGCCTAGTCCGGTGCCGTGGAGGGCCTTGTGTGCGTGGGTGAGTATCTTAAAGGTGATTCTCGCCTCGACGGGGAGCCAGTGGAGTGTGCGCAGGTGCTGGGAGATGTGGCAGTGTTTTGGCAGGTTGAGGACCAGTCTTGCGGCGGCATTCTGGATGTTCTGTAGCTTGCGGATGAGGTTTTTGTTTATTCCGGCGTAGAGTGCGTTGCCGTAGTCGAGTCTGCTGGTGACCAGGGCGTGAGTGACTGTCTTTCGGTGTTCGAGGGGGATCCATTTGAAGGTCTTACGAAGGAGGCGGAGGGTGTGGAAGCAGGAAGATGAGACAGAGTTGATCTGGTGGTCCATTTTGAGCTCGGAGTCCAGGATGATTCCCAGGTTGCGTGCGTGGTCTGTGGGGGTTGTCGGGTTTCCGAGGGCGGTGGGCCACCAGGTGTCGCTCCAGGCGTCGGGGTTTGGGCCCATGATGAGTACTTCTGTTTTGTTGGTGTTTAGTTGAAGGCAGCTGTTTTTCATCCATTTGGCGACGGCTTCCATGCCTTCTCGAAAGTTGCGTCTGGCGGTGTTGGGCTCGTTGGATAGGGAGAGGATGAGCTGGGTGTCGTCTGCATATGACACGATGTTGAGTCCGTAGGTTCTGACGATGGGGGCAAGTGGAGCCATGCAGACATTGAAGAGCGTCGGGCTGAGGGAGGAGCCCTGGGGGACTCCGCAGGTGATCGGTGTGGGGTCCGGGAGGAAAGGGGGGAGTCTGACCCGCTGCGTCCTGCCGGAGAGGAAGGAGCAGATCCAGTCGAGGGCCTTGTCCTGGATTCCTGCATCGTAGAGTCTGCGTATTAGGGTGCGGTGGGAGACTGTGTCGAACGCCGCTGATAGGTCGAGGAGGATGAGGGCTACTGTTTCTCCTTTGTCCAGTAAGGTGCGGATGTCGTCTGTTGCGGCGAGGAGGGCGGTTTCCGTACTGTGGTTTTTTCTGAAGCCGGATTGGGAGGAGTCGAGGATGTTGTGTTCTTCAATGAATGTGGCGAGTTGTCTGTTGATGGCTTTCTTGATGACTTTCGCTGGGAACGGGAGCAGGGAGATGGGTCTGTAGTTTTTGAGGTCAGTGGAGTCCGCTGAGGGTTTCTTTAGGAGGGGGTTGACCTCGGCGTGTTTCCAGTCGTCGGGGAACGAGGCGGTCGCCAGGGAGCGGTTGATGGTTTGGCGGAGCATGGGTGCGATGGTGTTGGCGGCTCTGTTGAAGATGTGGTGGGGGCAGGGGTCCGTGGGGGCCCCTGAGTGGATTGACTTCATTGTCTTCAGTGTGTCTTTGGTGGTGAGGCCTGTCCAGTCATCAATCGCTGGTTTCCGGGTGTCGGGGTGGTTGGTGAGGGTTCAGTGTGTTGGTTGTCTTCGTCGAAGTTGTCGTAGATGCTCTTGATTTTGTGGTGGAAAAAGATGCTGAGTTTGTCGCAGAGGTCTTGTGAGGGAGGGATGTCCGTAGACTCGCTGGTGGGTTGGGCGAAGTCCTTGATGATGCTGAAGAGTTCCTTGCTGTTGTGTGCGTGGGTGGAGATTCTGTCTTCAATCGCTTTTTTCCTCGTTTCTCTGATGAGTTGATGGTGGGCGTTGGTGGCGGCTCTGAAGTTGTTGTAGGCTTCTGTGGATTTGGTGTTTCTCCAGGCCTTTTCAAGGCGGCGGCATGTGCGCCTGGACTCTCGAAGTTCGGTGGTAAACCATCTGGCTTTCTTGGCACGGGTATTGTTTTTCTTGAGGGGGGCTATGGTGTTGGTGCTGTCCGAGATCCATCTATGCAGGGTTCGGGCTGCGGTGTTGGGGTCATCGTTTTCCGCGATGGTTGGGGTGGAGTTGTTAAATGAGGAGGTGAGCTGGTCATCGGTGATTTTGGTCCAGTTTCTTTGTGGAAAAAGGTGCTGGTGTCTGTGGATGGTGGGTGTTCTGAAGGTGAAGTGGACGCAACGATGGTCGGTCCATGGGAGTTTGGTGGTGTGGCTGAAGGTGATGGAGTTTCCTGTAGTGAAGAGGGGGTCGAGGGTGTGTCCTGCTGAGTGCGTGGGCTCGGTCATGATCTGGCGGAGTCCAATGTTGTGGAGGTTGTCCAGGAGGGATGTGGTGTTGGGGTCCAGTTGATTGTCGAGGTGGAAGTTGAGGTCTCCCAGCAGGGTGTAGTTGGTGGATGCGATGGCCTGCGGGGAGATAATGTCCGTGATGGAGTTGGCGAAGGGTCCGCAGGGTCCAGGGGGTCGGTAGATGAGGGTTCCTCGAAGGGTGGCGGTGGGGCTGGCCAGTATCTTGAAGTGAAGGTGTTCCATCAGTTCTGTGGATTCGTCAGGGAGTGTGCTCAGGCGGAGGCTGGATTTGTGGACGATGGCGATTCCTCCTCCTGGGTGGATGGGGCGGTCCTTCACTCATCAAGGTGTTGCACAGGAACGGTGTACGTGGGAAAGCACTTGAATGGATTCAGTCCTTCTTGGCTCAACGGACATTCCAAATAACATCCTCCTTGGCCTGCTCCAACACCTTCGAAGCCCCTCACAGAGTGCCACAGGGATCCATTTTGAGCCCCCTGTTTTTTAACCTTTACCTTAGACCCCTGGCTGACCTAGCGGAGAGATCCGGACTCACCCTCAAGACCTACGCCAATGATTCTCAAATTATTTTCTCCCTGTCTGAATCTAGTCCACTCTCTCCATCCCTTCTCAAATTAGAGCTTCAAAACATCCTTAATTGGATGACAAGAAATCATTTATAGCTTAATGGAGACAAAACAGAGATTCTTCTACTAGGGAAACAACGAGATCTTTGGAACCCCTCACACTGGCCCAACCAGATGGGAAATTTTCCCACCCCAGTTACTCAAGTACGTAATCTGGGAGTCATCTTGGATAATTCCCTCTCCATGAAGCATCAGGCCAGCAAAGTTGTCAGCCTGTGCCTTACCATCATCAAATGGTTGAGGAAAATCCTCTGGATGCTGCCCTCCTCCACTCAAAAAACCGTAGTCAATGCCCTCATAACATCTCAGCTTGACTACAGCAATAATCTGTACCTTGGTTCCAACAAAGCGGTAGTCAGTCGGCTGCAGCTTGCCCAAAACGCAGCAGTTCGATTACTGTGCAGAATCCCAAAAAATTCCGGAGTCTCGAGCTACCGTCGTGAGCTCCATTGGCTCAGGGTTGAAAACAGAATCAGCTTCAAAGCCCTGAACTATATGTTCAGAATCAAAGCAGGAACTGCACCCAAATACCTTTTAGCTTTGGCTCATCCTTATGCTCCCAAGCGAACCCTTTGTTCGCAATCAACCGGCAATTTCTGCGTTCCTAGATTCAAACTGGCTAGAATGGGTGGCAGATCCTTTGCCCATCTAGGACCATCCTTTTGGAACGCACTCCCTCTCTATATTCGAAAGGAGGAAAACCATGCTAGGTTCAGAAAGCACGTCAAGACCTAGTTATTCGAATAATATCCTGAGTAACCAGTAATCCCCTGCCATCTTTATGCTTTGTCTCGGCGCCGGGAAATCCTTCTTGGGTAGCTGTCACGCCTTATAAGTTTAAAAAAATAAAATATAAATAAATAAATAAAATAAATGCTCACTCCAATGCTGGTGTATTCGGCCGGGATATTGCCCCGGGGATGCCTAGGTCCCGATCTATGCCTCCTGCGTCAATAAATGTGGGCTGGGATTCTCCTTCGTACAGTACCAACCCCAGATCACCAGAGCAGCAATTGAGCGCTGGCTCAGGCTTGACCTAAAAACAAGACATTTTATATACAAATAAACAAATGTGCTGGGTATTTGGATTGAGTCTGACGAGGTAAAAGAAAAAAAAATACTATCTTCAATCTCGACGCTCTAACACACATCTTCTCTCTCAGGACCAGACAGCACCAACAAATAATAAAAATAACAAGCCTTCAACACCCAGCTGCTCCACACAATAAGCAATGATAGAGAATCACAGGAGAACCCAGAAATGACACATGATGAGGTGGTGCCCGAACTATACCGTTATCATAGAAACATACTACCCAATGGTGGAAAAAATAGGAAGTTCTTGACTTCAACATGGTCATCCATTAATTACTCTTCAGTAAGGGTTGGACTGCTCAGATGAGGAGCAGGTTTAAGGCCATCCAAGAACAAAATAACACAATAAATTGATATGTTAACCAAAACCCATTTAAATAAAAAATTATGTACAAGAAAGAGGATCTCCCCACCAACATCGATATTAGTGAATTAAAAGGTCCAATGACATTTCTTTCAAAAACGTACATATGAATAAATGTGTATAGCAAATCAAAAGATGATCTTGCAGGGCCCGCCATAGGGCTGGTGGCACCTGGTCCAACAATTTTTGTTGGCAACCCCCTATCAATAGTAGAGGTGGTGAACACCTCCGCCACAGATTTCCTCACCACAACCAACATTTAACAATGCCCCCTAAGGCTCCATAACCATTAACTTTCAGATGCATTTAATTAGTTGTGTAGCTCCACTCATTCCAGTGCAGGGAGTTAGAGCATTTTGCATCATACACAAATTACACAGACACAATCAATCATACGTGTGTAAAGCAGCATATAGGAAATGTTACATAAAACACAGGACTACAGGGTGTAGGAGTCACTAGCCATGCATTTTGATAAGCAGCATTGTTAAAGAGTGCTTGGACTGGAAAAGCACAAACTCAGAATTGAAAATGGAAACCCCGTAGTTGGGGGTTCTCTTAAATAAACAATTAATCGATTTCTACCCAGATTAACCTTTTTTGCAACATTAATATATGCTCTAATCTATACTTTGCAATGTGCATGCAGTTATTTGATGAGAGTTATAAATTCATTGCTCTATATTAGGATGTTAACTTATATGCTGCAAGTAACAAAAGCATGTATCTTAGAAAAGCAGTAACACACTGACCTATTTACATTATGTGATCTGTATTGTACACTTTCTTTGCAGCAGGCATATTACTGGGCAAAACTCTGATCTCTCCAGCAAGAACATTCATCACTGGAGTTGTCGTGACATTTTCATTGTCTGGAAATTGCTGGAGGCAAGGAACATGTCAGCAGCTGCTTTTAAAAGCAAAATCAACTTGCAAACACAGCGCCCCCTGAAGTCAGTACCTAGTGCGTTGGCACAGGTCGCACCACTCTTGTGCCAGCACTGCGTTCTTGAGCTACATTTATTTAATGTAGTACATTAAAATGCACATTTATAGGGGACATTATTACGATAGAAGGAACATTTTGGCCCTGGTCCTAAATCAACAATGGAAGACTTCAAACTCCTTGTGGGATCATGCTGATTCATACATCACACCTGCATTCACCAATCAGCAGAGCACCAAGTCCTGAAGCTCGGATTGGATCGGAGCACAGCAGCTGGTCTTTTCCAGCTATGGCCGATGAAAGGAGGAAGTTAAAGGGGGCAGACTTAACCCACAATAATTAATTGCTCACATTCAAAGCCAAGCCTCGGAGCAGCCTTTAGGAAAAATTCAAAAGAATCTCATGCACAGGGAAGGAACAGGGAGGGACGAATAAGTTAATAAAATGTATACAGCTAGGCCTGTGCACCCACAGTGTAACACGAGTTGGAAAAAATAAAAAAAAATAGTCCCCCCCCACTAATAGATAAACACAAGAAAGCATAATGATATTGTACGTAGTCACTGCTCCTTGGGGGGAAAAGGAGGGCCAAAGAGGCAAGACTGGCCACTAGCAAGCAAAGATTTTTAAAGGACATTGAAACCAACAAATGAGAAGCAGGGGAATAGCTTTAGGCCCACAGAGATCTATTCTAAAGTGTATAAGAGGTAATACGCTAACAGTAGACCTAAATAGACATTCACTTAAAAAAACACAAGTTACAGGGACATTAGAGTTAGGAAATACAGTTTGAAAAACCCTAGAAATTCCCTGAAAAAAACAAATGTTACAGGGACATTAGAGTTAGGCTCAGATTTAGCTTGTAAAGAACCAGTGAAATCCAGCAGCTATGGTTACCTAAGGTAACTATAAATTACCCCCGCAATGCACTGCTTAACCTCACATATTACATCATGAATGATATGGTCATTGACATCACGGATGGCATCTCAAACTAACTATATAGTCCTTTTACCCTTTGTTTTTTTCAGTGGGTATGTGAGTGGCTGTAAGGGTAAGGGATGGGTGTGTGAGTGATTGGCTGTATGGTGAGTAAGTGAGTGTGAGATAGGAACTGTCAGGCTCCGTCACACTTCTCCTCGGGGCTGTGATGAGAGACATATACCTACACCCACGCAACCACCACGTGGCCCGGTAATATCACAGACCAAGCGGATGGTTCCGTGAGCGCGGGAAAGGAAGGGAACAGCGGGGAGGGAGATCTGAAATGACAAAGACAAGGTGTTAGAGTCACACCCTCCCTGTCTGCTCTAGGACTCTAACTCTATTTCAATGGTAGATTCTTGTTCATACTTTAACACAATCCTACCTGAAAAGGAAAATACATAATCTTGTATACAGGAGAGGTTGATAGGGTCCTATCAGTGGCAGTAATCTGATAATAAAAGAACAAACGTATGTACATGAGGGATACTGCAATCTCACTAATACTATGCACTTCTTACAACACCTCACCTACCAATTTCTGTCATTGTTCTGTCTTACTCCACTTTTCCAATATAACTAGGCACCCCCAAGTTCCTCTCCTGCACATAAAACAAAGCACAAAGAGGTTGTCGAAAATACAAAGCATAAGCGTTGTGTTGAAGGTTCACTGCACCTTTATATCACATTTCTCTTCTCCAACAAAAGAATAAATGAATACACTGAGTAGTGTTGGCACCCCCTTAGTTGGAGTGATCACTGCACTCTTCTGTAAGTATCGATCCGATACTGCCCCTTGTCCATTGGGGAAAATAGTTTCTATCACACACAGTTCATAGTTTGTGTCAAAGTCATGTGACCAAATCAATCCGAAATGGGGCTTTATCCAAAGGAAACTCCTGAAAGAGACTGCAGCCGCGAGTCTCTTGTCACCCCAGAAAACAAACACAGGTACTTCAGTCAGGGAATATCAAACAGGACACACGTTGCCTCGTCCTGTTCCTGACCAACATATTACTACGCACCACTTGTCTCTACGCCGTGTGTTCCCAGCCGGTAAACACACGGAACTTCATTACTCACGGTTTTCCTAAGAAACTGACGAACTTCTCTTCAGCTCTGCTCCGCACGGCGAATTATCGGCTCTGTTCTCCCGTGTGTCCAGGCTTAAGTTCCGGGACTGCGCGGCATCATCCCGCGTCGCGTAACCCTTGGCCCTATGGGAATTGAAGTTCCAAAGCCTGAGGTCACCCAATCCCCACGCATTGCGCGGACAGCGGCCCACAAGAGACCTATTCTGACAGGAACTATGGGAGACTATGTAGTTGTCTCAGTGACTGTTTAGGTGACTGAGTACAAGTGTTAGCATCTGTTGAAGTAAGTGAGTGGGTAGGTGAGAATCTCTGTGAGTGAGTGACTGGTTGCGTGAGTGCCTGCTCGAGGAAGTGAGTGGCTGTTAGAGCACCTATATGCATGAGTGAGTAGATACATGTGTATTTTGTATGGATTTGTGAATTAGAATGTGAGTGGTTGTGTGTTTGAGTGAGTGGGTACATGAGATCCATGGTAAGGCACTCATTAGAGAAGATGCTTATGTTAGAAATAAACAGCTGGGTTATCCTATCCATTACCAAGACGTGGGTCCCAGAGGATTCAGAAGTGGGTCTGTGGAATACTTGCCCCGTGGGTTTCAAAGCACCCCACCAACCCAGAGTAGGAAAAAGAGAGGAAGGAGTTGCAACTGTTGCTTTTACATAAAGATACATTAAAAGGAGCAGAGATAATGAGTTTTAACATTAAGAGAAGAAACGAAACAGCTGCCAAGGGTCTGACATTATATAAGCCAACAGGACCTTTGATTACCTTTCTATCAGCCTTTTCAAAATTAATCACAAATCATGCAAATTCACACTCCAATCTCTTTGCATTTGAAAACTGTAATATCTGGGCAGACAATGCCTCTCAGATGCAAGATAGAGGGCTGATATCATCAACAACTGGTGACAGTCCTCACACATTCAGCAGGACATACGTTAGGTCTGAAATTTGGCCCAACAAATTAAATGAAGATAAAAGAGTTAACTCCTCTCAGTTGGTCGGATCATTCTCTAATCTCCTTTGATCTGATATTTGGTAAGCTACATTGGTTCAATAAGAGGCAATGGTAGATGTGATTGTTGCACTTATGGAAGACTTTGTAAAAAAAAAAGCCTAGACGAACTAATACCAGAAAAAAATATGATACAACGAAGGAGGCCCTCTGAACCATTGTTCGCGGAGACCCTAATAGAGTTAAAAAATCACTGTCGGAAATTAGAAAAAACATTGAGTAGACCTATTCGGAACAAGACAAAGTACATCTAAACATGACTCTGCACAACTAAAAAACGGAAATTAAGAAAGCAAAACAAGTCTACTACACAAAAATCGTAGCAGCAACAAACAAAACGAAAATTATATTTTATGTAGTGAACAACTTAGTGAAGTCATATTGCACAAACAGATCCATAAAGCCCTTTCAAGAAATTTGTGACAATTACAAGAGACATTTTGTTTCAACAGACCAAGAAGAGATTTACATTCAGCAATAGCAAATCTGGTCTGTAACCCAAAGTGTAGGAAAAGAAGGGTGGGGGGGGGAGTTTTCAGTTTAGAGCGGCCCAAACATGGAACAATCTTTCACCGGATCTAAGAGCTAACAGAAACCTGATCACCTTTAGGAAAAATCTGAAAACTTGGTTATTTCCAATCAGAGGGTAAATTAGAGAGATAACAAGTGCTAAACGGAAAAAAAAAATTCTTTCTTAGGTGCAGTAGGTAACCTGGCACAGATGAACAAGCGCCAAGATACCTGTAATGGTGAACACAGCGCTCTATAAACATTTGTTATGTTATGTTATGTTATGTTATAATTTTATTTGTATAGCGCACGGCTACTCAGAGAGAGTGTCCCGGCGCTTTATATAGGCAGCTCAGTGTAAAAAAACATAACAGCATAAAACAAAGACAGATAAGGAAAGGAAAGACGTCCTAAAGGTTAAAAAGCCAGGTCTTGAGGCTCTTCCTAAACAGGAGCAGATTGGGAGTACGCCGCAAGGCCAGAGGTAAGGTGTTCCACAACTGAGGGGCCCTAAGACCAAAGGAGCGACCCCCGGTGCGGGCCTTCCTCACTTGAGAGACCACGGCCAAGAACAGAGATTCCGACCAAAGAGATCGAACCGGGCGATAAAAGGCAAGCCTTCGCTGTAGGTACCTTGCTCCCGAGCCAAAAAGTGCTTTGTGAGCCAGAGTCAGAGCTTTAAACATGATCCGCTTCCGGATGGGCAGCCAGTGAAGCGACTGCACCAACCCGGATGCTCTAGCTCGCCTATGAAGGCCGAAGATGGCGCGAGCCGCAGAGTTCTGCACCACCTGCAGCCGCTGAACGAGATAGTCCGGAAGCCCTAAATATAGGACGTTGGCATAGTCCAGTCTGGAGCCTATTAAGGCCTGCACAGTGATCTTTCTATGCTCTTCTGTAAGCAGAGGTAGGAACTTCCGGAGCATCTTCAGAATACCAAAGCAAGTGCCCGTCAAACCGAGAATATGTGATCTCAGCATAAGGTCATTGTCAAACTTAACTCCCAGATTTTTTGCCACCTGAGATGACTGAGCAGGGGGACACATACCCGTTGGCCACCCCTCCCGCCATTCAGGGTCCGAGGCACAGCCAAAGAACAGTACCTCCGATTTGTTGGAATTGGCTTTGTGGCTGTTCCGCTGAAACCAGTTGAAGACCATCCCTAGGCACCTCCGAATGCTCTCTCCATCAAAAGCCTGATCTTTCCTACACGTGAAGAACAATTGAGTGTCATCCGCGTAGGACACAATCTGGGCCCCAAAAGACTCCACCAGTGCCGCCAGAGGGGTCATAAAGATGTTAAAAAGAGTCGGGCTCAACACAGAGCCCTGTGGAACTCCGACTCCCAAAGGCGGCATCTCAGCGGAGCTCAGGGAGGCCCAGACTGTTTGTCGGCGACCCTCAAGGAAAGATGTAAACCATTTGAACACCGTCCCCCTCAGACCGATGTCATAGAGTCTGGCAAGAAGCGCCTCATGGGGAACGGTGTCGAAGGCCGCCGACAGATCAAGCATGACAAGCATGGCCTTGCCTCCTGAGTCCAGTGTCTCCCGAATAACCTCTGACACCTCCAGGAGTGCCGTCTCTGTACTTAGATTAGGACGGAATCTGGATTGCGAGGGGTGCAATAGATCATTCGATTCTAGAAAACTAGAAAGAACGCCGTGCACATGCGTCTCCGTGATCTTAGCCAGCGCCGGGAGGAGGGAGATCGGCCTGTAGTTGGCCAGAACCTCTGCATCTAATCCAGGCTTCTTGAGGAGGGGGATCACCATAGCCCTTTTCCAGGACCGCGGGACCCTCCCCTCCCTCAAAGACAAGTTCAAGAGAGGGTTGACCAATGGGTTCACCACAGGCGCCATCCTAGCCAAAAATTTGGCCGGACAGGGGTCTAACGGTGAGCCAGATTTAAGATTGGCCAGAAGTGCAAGGGAAGCATCGGTGGAAACAAGGGGAAACTCTGCCAAAACAGCATCCCGCGTGGACGGTGGAACTAGTCCAGCCCCAATGCTCTGAGACCCCCTCAGCAGACCTCTCTGTAAAGGAGTCCTGGATCGATTTAATCTTGTCCGTAAAGAACTTGGCAAGATCACAAACCCACGACTCAGATGACACTATTTGAGGCAAGTTGGATCTGGGGGCCGTGAACTCCCTCACCACAGTAAAGATCTCCTTACATGAGTTGGAGGCTGCCTCTATCCTTCTGGCAAGATATTCCTTTTTCGCACAGAGAATATCGCGATGGTAGGCTTTGACCGCTGTCCTGTAGGCAAGTCTGGCCTCCCCGTCATACTGAAAGTGCCACGCCCTCTCAGCCACCTTACACTGGCTTCGAGCGATACTCAGAGCCTCCGTGAACCACGGCGCAGAAACCCGCTTGGCCATGGGCCGAGGGGCCATTACGGGGGCTAAATCATTCAGCCTCTCCAACAGCCAAACCTGCATGGCCTCTACGTCCAGCTCCAAGTCACCCGAGAAGGGGCACGGATGGTCCACAAACGCCTGAGCTAACATCTCAGGCGTCACTCTGTGCAGTGCCCTCGAGACAGATCCATACTGTGTAGGGGCACTACTGGATAGTTGCTCACTCCCCAGTATTGAGAACCTGACCAGCCTATGGTCGGACCAAAGCACCGGGAGAAGCTCAATATCCACTAAAGGGACCGACGAAAAAACCTGATCCAGAGTGTGTCCCTTGTCGTGTGTGGGGCCCACCAGAAAAGGAACAAGTACAAGAGGGGCAGTAATGTCAAACAATTTGTTTGAGTCCGAATCCTCAACCACATCCAGATGTCTTATCATTATCATTATTATTATTGAAAGGGGGTGTGAGTGGGTGTGTGAGTGGTTCTGTGGATGATGTCATCAGTAATGTCTTTTGAGATGTCAATGACCATGACATGAGTTATGTAATATGTTAGGAAGCAGTGCATTGCTGAGACGTACAATATAGTTAGCTCGGGAAATTATAACTTCTGAATTTCTCTGGTTTTGTATGAGTGAAATGTCAGCCTAACTATGATGTCCCTGTAACATTTGTTTTTTTCTGTGAATTTCTAAGGTTTTCTTACTCTGTCCCCTAACTATGACGACCTGTAACCTTTGTGTTTTCTGTGAATTTCTAAGGGTTTTAAATTTCATTTCCTAAATGTAACCTGCACTCTTTGAGAGGGAGTGTGTGAGTGAGTGTATGAGTGTCTCAGTGGTTGTGTGGGTGAATGTGTGACTGTCTCAAACGGTGTGTGAGTGGGTTTGTGTGAGGGCTGGGAGTGGCAGCATAAGTTACTCACTGGTTTAGTGGGTGCATGAGTGCCTGAGTGGGTCTGTGAGTGGGTATGTAAGTGGGTATCTGAGTGGGTGCATAAGTGTCTAAGTGAGTATCTGAATAGTGATATGAGTGGGTGTGTGTGCGCCTCATGAGAGTGTGAGTCAATCTGTGACTGAGTGCATCAGTGTCTGAGTGGGCCTGTGAGTGGGTGTGTGAGTCTTTGAGTGGATCTGTGAGTGAGCAGATGAGTGTCTGAGTAGCAGTCTGAGTGGGTACATGAGTGTCTGATTTGGCTTGTGAGTGAATGTACGTGTCTGAGTTTGTCTGTGAGTAGGTGCATGATTGTTTGAATTAGTGTTTGAGTGGCTGTAAGTGTATGAGTTATTCTGTGAGTGGCTGCATGGGAGCCTTAGTGGGTTATGCTTATTTTCTGCCTTTTTTATGCTAATTTCTGACCATTATCTTGCCTCTTTCTTCTTTGATGCTGACCATTATTTTTTGTCTTTCTGACCTCTATTTTGCATCTTTTTGGTCATTTTTGACCTCTATGGTGCCTGTTTGTGCTTGTTTCTGACCTTTATGCTCATTTCTGACTTCTATTTTTTCTCTCTCTGCCCATTTCTGTCCTTTGTTTTGCCTCTTTCTGCTAGTTTATAAAGCTCTATTTTGCCTCTTCCTGCTCATTTCTGATCTCTATTTTACCTCTTTCTGCGTTTTTCTAATCTTAATTGTCAATCTTTCTGCTCATATCGGGCCAAGTTTAAGTTAATTTCTTTGTAACTCTTTTGTAAAAGGTTACAAAAAATTAGCTTCAACTTTTGCACCTGCTGCTGTAACCCTGTAAGTGCTTGGTTGAAAATTCGTCCCCGCTGATTCGCGGATTTTACCGCGATTTCGCGAGATTCGCGGATTGCGGAAAATCCGCAAATTCCGCGAGCGGAACGAATTTTCAGCCCATGCTTAGCTGATAGTAAGCCCAGGAGGGAGATCCATTTTTAAATGTAAGCCCTGGGGAAATGGTGGTCCCCAGGGCCTTGTGTAAGCCCAGGAGTTGGGGTCGGTGTGGTCTCCCTCCTTTATGAAAATAAAGCCCCCGGGAGGTTGTGGTCTCCGGGGCTCTAAGAGCCTCAGGAAGTGGGCCACATGTGCTCCCCTCCTTTTTTAAATACAATTCCTACATGACCTGGGCCACCCTGGGATTCTTTTGAAAACAAACATGCAAGCCTGTGCTTTTTTTCTTGTATATTTTGCTGCTCATTTGCATATTCTGAGGTGTTTTTAAAAAAAAAAAAAGTTTTTTTTGTCCTGAAACCAAGTCCCAAGATGGCTGCTAACAGTTCCTGGTTGAAGTGTTGGTTGCCAATCAGAGCTCTGCACTTGTCTGCACCTGCTTGTTATTATTCATGAATTAGCCACAATTGCAGCAATACAAATTTGGTTTTCCTTAAATTTCTTAACAACTATTGAATGGATTTACACCAAATAACAAAAAGCTACCTTTCTGCCACATTGTGTGTAATTCCATTCAGCTGTTCGAGCTGCAGTCCAGTCTAAAGAGTCTATGGAAATTAACATTGGAAACACACTTTTTTTTACCCCAACACTATTTTTCAGCTACCACATGACAGATCCCCCTGTACATGGCTGGGCCCCGGTGGATGGGGTCCCCGGGTATAGAATTGTCCCCTTGAGGGGGACGCATGGCCCCCTCCATTTGAAAAAAGGCATGCCTGGGGGTGGGGTACCCGGGGCCCAAAATGGCCCAGGGAGGGGGGCAACAATGACCCTATTACTAATAGACTGGGCCACAAGGGATGGTGTCCCCAGGGCCCCCTCTGTATTGGAAAATAAAAAATTAAAATGCTGGGCCCCAGGAATTGGGGTCTCAAGGGCCGAAATGGGGCCAGGGAGCGAAGCCACATGGCCCCCTTCCTTATAGCAGAAAGGCCCTGGGGGAAAGGATCCCCGGGGCCAAATTCAGCTGGGGAAGGTGGGCTTCATGGCCTTCTTTCCCTAACAAAATGAAAACAAATCTTTAAAAAGCCAGACCTGGGAAGTGGCCGAAGGCCCCGCACCCTTTCACCACCACTCTGCAAACACACTTCCTGGCACATTGCTAGTTGGGGTATAAAGTCCCCTTGACTGTTGTGGGTCGTCGGGGGCAACTATACCTCCTTTTACCTCTAGTAAGTCTCACACAGCGGGATTGCTGAGAGTTCATTGGAGGCTCTGTCTCCTTTCTCCACCACTCTGCAAACACACCTCCTGGTGCACTACTGGTTGGGGGATGAAGGCCCCTTGACTGCTGAGTGTCCTTGGGGGGCCAAGAACACCTCCTGTTTCCTTCAGTAACTCCCACACAGCAGGATTGCTGAGAGCTGGTAAGAGTCCCCCCACTTTCTCTGTGACTCTCCAAATGCGCTTCCTGGTGCACTCCTGGTTGGGGGGATGAAGTCCTCTCTGATGCTTATGGTCCTTCGGGACCAAGAACCCTACCTGTTGCCTCCATTAAGTCCCACAGAGTGAGATTCCTGAGAGCTGATCAGAGGCCCCGCTCCCTATCTCCACCACTCTGCAAATCTGACTACTAATTGAAAACCTTAAGTTTACAGGGACGTTATAGTTAGGAAATAGAATTTTAAAAAATTGAGACATTCACTGAAAAACAAAGGTTACAGGGACATTATAGTCCGGAATTACAATTAAAAAAGTCAAAATTAACTGAAAAAACAAAGGTTACAGGGAGCTCTCTAATGAAGAGTATTTAGTGGCCAGGGAGAGATAGGCGCTCTGCTAATTAACGCTTGTGTTTGGATAAGAAAAAGTATAAGTATGGTGCAGCCAGGTGAGGGGATAAGCCCTATAACCCCTCACTTTTTGTGTGGTAAAATCCCTCACAATTGCAAATTAAAGCAAACCTAGGCACACTTAAACGTAGTCAAACAGTATGTAAGTTACTACTGGAACTCGACAACCCGGAACACAGTGATCGGTCATGAGGTGCTTTGGCGTACACGCCTCAGATCTCTTTACGTTACCGAAGATCTCCGTAATATACAGAGCTTACCTCATGGCGCCAACAACGTGGAGATCAATTTCACCCACCCAGTGGTATCCCTAGAGTCAGTCAAATCTGCTTAAGAGTTTAGCCTAGCCGGGTTGGAATTATCACTGGCTGAGCGACGACCAATACTATTATCCTCCTTATAGAGCCCTGAGGAAGTCGCAGAATTATTTTCCATATGTGACGAAACACGTGTCGGCTGGTTTCCCCCTTTTCGTTGTCTCAATGAAAAAGAACATGAAAGACTGAGCAATATCCGACTGATCAGAAGATTTTTTTCGTAATTGTTGCTACTATGTTGTAGTTCCTGTAATAACCTACATACTGTTTGACTACTTTTATGTGTGCCTAGGATTTTGCTTTAAAAGGTTACAGGGATGTTATAGTTAGGCTGACATTTCACTCATACAAAACCAGAGAAATTCAGCAGTTATAGTTAGATAAGCTGACTACAGCTTATGCCCCTGCAATGAACTGCTTATGCCCTCACATATTATATCACTCATAACATGGTCAGTGACATTACCCATGACATCATTGATGACGTCTGAAATAACATCACTGATTACATCATCCAGTGATTTTGATTTCTTTCTAAAAGTTATTGACAGTTGAACATGTATGCTAAGGTAAGTGGCTGTGGAAGTGCCTGTATGGGTGAGTGAGTGGGTGTGTAAGTTATGTATGGAAGAGTGAGTGGGTATGTGCAAGAACTCATATAAACTACAGAACATTCAGCCAGATTCATGAAGCCGAAATCGGCTCGCAAAGGGCCAGATTCTGAGAATCTGGCCCTTTGCGAGCGCTATTTTTGCATTTGGGATTAATCATCCCAAATGCAAAAAATCACAATTATCGAAATCGCTAAATTGCGAAGAATCGCATTTAAGGAATCTCAATGAGAGATTCCTTAAATGCTGTTCATGAACCTTTTGAAAATTGCGAATTCGCAATATGGGGCCGCTATTTACCGCGAAGTGTAACTTTGTGGTAAATAGTGAAAAGTCAGAAAAATGCACTTTAGTGCATTTTTCTAAGTTGTATGTTACACACACACATGTCCTTTGTACCATTGTACATTTGCATTTCAGGGGTGCTACAGGGTGTCCTTTGGACAACCTGGCACCCTTGAAATCGCTTCCTTATTTGCGATTTGCTAATTGCTAATCGCAAATAAGGAATGACTCCTCATTCATTCCTATGGGCCTGTTGTATTTCTATCTAGGACCCTAATTCGATATTCCCGATTCATGCCCTTATGTGGTTATAATAAATAATATCCTTATACAGGCATAAGAATCATATCCATATTTAGTAATAGCACATGCAGTCCAAAGCACGGCAAAGCTACTTCCATAGACTCCTAGAAAGCACAACGCATTCTTTAAACAAACCAAGCCTCCAGCAGCCTGGGAAAACCCCCCCTGCTTTTGTTTTGATTCGCACAAGAACTCCTGGAGTCCAGAAAGAACTGTTAGTTCTTAGTGACATCTTATGTCCAACCTTAAGTCAAACCCGGCACCTTTCAGGTATAAATATACCAACGTTGCCTTAAGCAAACACATGGTGGTGTGGAGCAGAGCGGTTATCTACTTATCCGAAGCCCAGCTGATGCGAGCGCCGAAGGAACCCGCCCCTCCCTTTTTGACGCGCTGGAGAAGCTGCCCTTTCTCTCGCCGAGAAATCCAGCTCCGGGGTTCCAGAGTTACCCTCGCGGGTTGCTGGGAGATTGAGTCCTGAGAAGTGAGATACAAGACCTCCCTCATTCTATAACCAAGGTACGCAGCTGATTAAAACCTTAGAGAGAATTCTTGATTCCGATACTTGGCAAAAAAACCTAACTTAACTTAAAACTGCTACTTACTTACTCCTTCCCAAGTATTAGGCTTAGGTCAGGTACACTGGGGTAGGTGTATCTTAGAAGCTCCAGTTGAGTTCGTTAGTCAATGTTTTAATGTATGTATATATTTTATCCATTTTAAAGTATCATATGGCTAAGAAACCATATCAATGCTTTTACAGTATTATTTCATAATACTACTTTTACTGTACGCACTTTACTTTATGATAAGTATTGCAATTATGGCAATTCATTTCTCTTGCATGAGAAAGAAGACTGCTCAATAAAATAACACCTTTTTATTGAAAACGATTGTCTCTCTATTTCTCTGCATTCTGGTGGAACTAAGCATGCACTATTGACTGAGTGAAATAGCTGCTTATTGTTTTCACACGACTCTAGAGATACATTCTTTATTCTGAGGGAGCAAAGTTGTCATGTTTATGCGGTTGTCAGAAGCTGAATCCCTTCTTGTCTAATCAGGGAAGTTCACTCCTCCCTGTTCATTCGAGAAAGTTTCTAGTGACTTCTGAGCTAGCTGGCAAACCTAATTTAAGTCTAACATAGTCAGTAGAGACCTAGATGACCTCAGTCCTACGTCTACACTGCTATTTATGTTATTCCAATGCGCAGAGCCTATTGGGAAAATAGGAACTACACTACAGGCCTTGAGGCCCATAGGAATGAATGGGAAAGCCATTCCTTATTTGTGATTAGCAATTAGCGAATCGCAAATAAGGAAGCATTAGAAATCGCAAAATAAATTGCAATTTCTACATGCATCCCGTTTTGCGAGTCTTTAATAGCGATTCCTTAATAATCGCTATTAAGAACTCGCAAAAGAGGACTTTGATGAATATGGGGGATTATGCTTTATCCCACACTTATGATTGTAGAAAAGTCCTTATTTGTGCATGGGTATATATACAGCCTGATTTGGAAGTTGGTATAACGGTATTATATTGCAAACATGATGGATTACCCTGTCCACCAAACATTATGGTATGCATGTTTTATTTAGAATTAAGTGGATTGTGATCTTCCCAGACACATTGTCCATTGTTGTTCAGCTGTTGGAAAACTTACTCCAACAGCCAGGGCTGGTATTTACTCAGATAGTAACATGGGCAAAATCAGTTATGGTACTACTACTCCATTGAATGAAACAACATGGCAAGCTTTGTGACACCATGAGTGTACCTCAATATGTCCCCCTGTTGGTGTCATGAGCAAATGCCCAGCTTGTCTTTGCAAAATTTAGGTACTGACCAAAGCCTGACTGATTATTCTTTTTATGTTCATCCCCAGAAAGAATACTGCTCTGCTAGGTTAGGGTCAGGGTCTACCTTTTCATGGGCAAAACAAGTGTTTGCCCGGGACTCACTTGCAAAGTTCACCATTCATCAAACTCTAAAGAAAGTGGCAACACTGTTATTTTTTGGAATACAGCTACCTGACCACATTTGTGATGAAGCATCCTGTATGCCAAAATCAAATTCCTGAGCAGAAGGTACATGGCACTTTTTCCACAGCAGACGTCACATCCATCACATTGCGGTCAGACTATCATGTCAAAAAATATTCAAGTTATAGTTATAACAATTACAAATGGATTGTTTTTTTTATTTTCTACTACCTGGTTCTCTTCTCAGCTATACTGATGGCTGAATTGGGACAGGACTTCCAACACCTCAGGTGTGAAGGAGGGTGCCTAGTCCCCTGTTTCTTCAGCCATGGTGAGCACTAGCAGAAGATTCTGAGCAGCAACAGTAACAACGTTCTGAGTTTAGGAGGCATGTGAACTCATTGCTTAAAAATCATGTATATGAATGTGACAGAGGACACTTACATAAACTCCATAAATGAAGTACCCATTTCATCAATGAGGGACCGCAACATCCAGAAAAGGTAGGTACAACACTGTTTTACTAGCATGATAGATACGTCAGATATATGCCATGTTTGATCCACCTTCAAAAACTGTTGGCAGCATAGGGTATGCCTGACAATATGGCAGACAAGGATTATGATATTCATACGTCGTTTGATGCCCAAATCTTGTCATGTATAACAATATTTTCATAAAAAACAACTATTTGACCCTATCACAATCAATGAAGCTACACTGTGTTTAATTTAATTTCTGTCAAGTTTGATAGAAATTAAAAAAATGTAAATTAAGTGTTTTGTATTCTGTAAGGAATTTTACATGTAGTTTATTTAACTAAATTAATATACTTATTTAACATTGAATTTTTAAAAAGTAAAACTACAAAGACTTTAAAGGAGAAATTATGATCAATGCTTGGAAAACTTGGAATAAAATTGTTAAATATACTCAAATTGAGAAAATTAACCGATATACACCACTCTTACATTCTAATGCTATTCAGGGACAGGATTTAGTTGGTTTTCTAAAACAATGGGCCAAGCTGGGAATTAGGACAATAGGCGACTTTTTAATAAATGACTATGATACAACTTTCCTAGCTTTAAAAGTGAAATATAAATTACCAAACGGAGATTTTCTGAAGTTTGCACAGATATTTGCTACACTAAAAGCCAAAGAATCGCTAACTTGTTTACATAAATATGAAATTATTGATGCAATATTTAGATCAAACACTAGAATTGGAACCTTATATAATATTCTTTTAAGCATGAAGAATGATGATCTTGACAAAACAGAAAGAAAGTGGGCACTAAAATTGAATAATCCGAATGTAGACCTAAACCAGGTATTAAACATGAGTCAAAAGTTACTGATGGCGAGTAATCTTAAGGCACAACTATATAAAACTGTTTTTGACCTATATTTTACCCCCGCTAAATTATTTATATGGGGTAAACGGGAGAATGATTTTTGTCCAAGATGCACTCAAGGGCCGGCAACCCTCATCCATATGTTCTATACTTGTCCTGATCTGACCTTAGTTAAAAGCATGATAAACTCCTTTTGGGAAGAAATTTTCAGACACAAAATACCAGAATCGGAAACTCTATTCTTACTTGGCCATGACCATACCTTAAATTTGAAAAAATCTGAAGAAAGATTAGTTTTTATTGGCATGGCTGTATTCAGGATACTTCTATCTGCAAGATGGAAAGACGTAGATCCTCCAAGCTTTCAGATGTGGTTAGCACGCTTTTTGGCAGTCTATAGATATGAAATCCCAATATTTAAAACAAGAGGGATACAATCTAAGTTACAAGGAGATATACTTTGGTGACCAATAACTGAATGGAAAAATTGTATTATCCCTGGTGGTATTGGCTGATTGTTGAAAATACCTATAATCGATCTTTGAGTTTATTTACATTGCATTATAACTTTATTTCCCGATGGTATCTATGTTGCTTTCTGTAACCATTCTTTGAATTTCAAAATCTGCGATTTATTAGTACTGCTGTATTATTTGAGTTGTTCTGTTGTTTTATATTTTTGTAACATTATTGTATTATTGTAATGGTATCCTACTTATTATGCCTGAATAAAAAAAAAAAGAATTTTTAAAAAGTGTTAAGTTATGTTTTATATTTTATAAAAATGAGGACATTCTACTATGTGTCTAAAATATCCTTTTAGCATTGAACTTCTAATAATAAGATATGTCCATTAAGTATCCCAGACAAGAGAAATACACTTTAGCATCATGAATGTGTTTGCAGACTACATCTTGATCTACAGACTATGCTGGAAAGATACATCATTACATTTTACAGGCTTGACCACACTGACATTGGAGCAGCAATTTCAATCTGAATTGTTGCTGTACATGAGAATTCGCACTGGCATCCAACCTACTGTGAAGATCATGATAGTTTGCATATATGCAAAACTGGTTTAGTTGATGAATAAACAAGCTGCTTAGATGATGTGTCTCAGTCAATCTTTTTAGCTGTTCAATGTCCTGCATGTTATGGTCAGATGCACAAATTATTATATTTCCTATGAATGGTGCAATACTGAACAATATCAAGGCTGAACTTTTTGGATTGGGTGGTACACCGCCTGTGGTGTGCATCATAATTGGTGCCCATGTTGCATGGGTGCTATTTAATCTTGGGTGCAGGTGTACCGCACCTGTAAGCATTTCTACTCCATCAATGTGCAGGTGATTTGCAAGGCAGACTTCAACATCATAGGTGTCTGTGCAAGGTTTCATGTTTCTACCCATGACTCATTCATGCTATGCCACAAAAAATATGGAAGGCTTGTAACAAGGACAACCTGACTTGTTGGTAAGTGTCATCTATTAGCCAAATGATCTATTATGTGTTCAGACATTAATCAGATCTTTAGAGTTACTTTTTATGTTTATGTCTTTCAGGTGACTCACAGTATGCTCTACGTACCTAGGTATTGATACATCTGAGAGACACCACAATGCCAGTTAAAGCCCAATTCAATGAGACCCATGTGTTAATGAGGGATCCTGCGAGAGGACATTCGGTCTCTAAAAGCCCAGTTGTTCATCTACTGAGGACTTTTTTGAAAAATGTGTATACAGTGTAAACCTTTAAAAGTAATGTTTGCCTAATACTCATGATTTTATTTTCCCTATTCTTTTTGGTCATGTTATCCTGTAATTAATCTGCCGGGACATGAGCAAGTCATTGGTGAAAACCTTGGATTATCATACAGTTACTGGTGTTGGAGACATCAGGAGAACAAGTTGCCAAGCCATTAGTGCAGTGGTGATGCTTCTGTTTGCCGTCCACTTTTTCTCAAGCATGGAGTGATATACTTTATATTAATCACATATGACCTGACAGATATGGTGTGTGTCTCATTTTCCTGAATTCGGACTTGATACGTTCTGCCTTACCCTATCTGTGGGGATTTGGTGAACATTATGTAATCACCTAAGAACAATGTATAAGGAGAACATCTGGGCATCCAAATGTGTTGGTGAAGACTCCCATTTGTCTTCTAATTTATTTTGAGAATCAGTTATCACAGATGTGCAAAACTGATTTAAGATTTTGCTAATATGTGGATTGAAACCATTAAATTCATCGGAGAACTCATCTTTCACTTAAAAAGTGAAAAGGAATGAAAACGTTTACGAATTCTGATGTGTACTTTCCAAGCTTGTATATTTATGAGTGTGTGTTGCTGTGTCCTTCTACGTTGCATGTTTGTTGGCGTTTTCTTCTCCATTGCAGAGTTTATGGATGTCTGATGCATTTTCATTAAAGAACTTTGTATTCACACGATTTACTGTTTTCTTAGAGACATATATTATTAGTGTGACTATTACTGTTTGTTATCCTAAACTGCATATGGGGTTTCTGGGTATATTGATTGTCAGTGGCATTAGTGTATTCGGGATGTGATAAAAGCAGATTTATTAAAATAGATGCAAAGAAGGAGTAACATATGAACAACATTTCAGTTCGATAATTTGATTTAGAAAATGTTTAGCATACAATCTGCATATTATATTCCTTGTACGATTGACAGTAAATATGGTGACTTGAATGTTAGATGCAAAAGTTCAGATTGGCCAATAGTTGTTTAAAGTACTTTTCCATACAACAGTTCATGAGCAGATGAGAAATTTGTCATTATCAGGTAGATAGGGAGGACAGTCCAGATGCTCACACTAAGTTATCACTTTTTTCTGTGCCTTGGTGGTAGGTTCTTTATTGTTGTTCTCAACCGTGCCTGATGTATAACCATTCCTAGGGACCACTGCAGTAGTGTGAGTGGAAAAGGGGGGTGACAGGTACCTCATGGGCAGCAGTGTCCCACTTTGCATTGGACTGCCAGCTGGAGATGTCTTACTGGCAGAGCTGGCAGCAGATGGCACTTGACCACAGAAATAGTGCCTACATTGGACAATGCTGCAGGAAGTGTTTGGAAGGCATCCTGTGTGAAATCAGATTGATGAGTTTGAACACTGAGGTGATGCTACAGGATACTGTTCTGGACCCCCTAGAAGCTGAACATTCTGGCTTCGCTGATCTTTATCATGTTGCAGCTTTGCAACACTTATTTTGGTCATGTAGCTGAACACACAAAAGGTGATGGGGGATGCCTGCAATCCATCTAACCACTGGCAATCAGTCAATATTGCAGTTCAACCCATCGTTCCTTTGCCCACCATGCCACTTTAGATTAGAACCAACTGTATGCAAACCATTCTTGGCCCATCTCCAGTAGGATTAGCCCAGCCCAAAATGCTAAGCCGGGTCCTTTTCAAACTGGAACACAAGCACACCAACACTGGTTTTAATCTGATTGGGGCTCTTCAGTCTGGTGTAGCTTGGTTACAGTGGCACAGTGAGCAAGGTACCCATGTCTGGGAATACCTCTGGCCACTTAGGATGGTACATCAAACCCTCAAAATATGAAGGGATGATGCTTGCAGTACATCTAACTATTGGCAATTGCTTGGTTAGCAGTGCAAACCATAATTCTTTTGTCCACCATGCCTCCTCAAATTAAAAATAGCCATATGCAAATCAGTTTTTACCCTTCTGCACGAGGAACCACCCAGAGCAACATGCTAAGCCTAGTCCTCTCCAAATGGGAACACTAGCAACCGAAAACCAGCTTCACAATGATTAGGGCATTCCGTTGGGTGTAGCTTTGTAACAGTGGCACAATGAGCAAGGGACACACATCTGGACATACCCTTGGCCACTTAGGATGTTACATCTGACACATAAAAGGTGATGGGAGAATGATCAATGGGATAATAATAAAAGAACCACATTTATATCTCTCTAGCTGCTGGATCTGGAGATAATTTGAAAAACAACTACTACAAGGACTCTGGTTTAGCAGCTGAACTCAGAGGGGGATCTCTAAATGGCAAAATCCTGCAGATCGAGCTGGTGAATTCACAATACTGAACTACTATAATTCTATTACTGATTTAAGCTTTTGTTTTAGTTAAAGCTGTAGGCTAACATGGCACTAAATGCATAATTTATTTGCAGAACAATGTTTATTAAAGTACTGTGTTGAAATATACCAGTCCCAGCATGCTTGTTTCCGGTCCAGGGAAGACATGGATTGGCAGTTCGGGCTGGACTGTTCCCATGAGACACAGGGTCAAGACTGATTTGCATATATCTGTGTCTGAACTGGGGTGGAAACTGAGCTAAAGAACAATGATTGATTCAACCCAGATCTGTAACTGGGGTGAGTGTCTGAAAAGTTTCAGCGCTCCGTCCATCATCTCTTTCTGTTTGCTTTGTTCACCCTATGTTGGCACTGTATGCCCAGACGTGGGTCCCTTGCTCACTGGATTCAAACTAGCCTGGCTGATGAGGGCTGTTAGCATGAAACCGGACCCAGGATGCTTGTTTCCGGTGCAGGGAAGATATGGCTGAGCAGTTTGATCTGGACTGTTCCCATGAGGGACAGGGTCAAGACTGATTTGCATATAGCTGTGTCTGAACTGGGGTGGTGAAGTGAGCTAAAGAACGATGATGGATTCAACCCAGATCTGTGAGTGGTGGTGAATGTCTGAAAAGTTTCAGCGCTCCATCCATCATCTCTTTGTGTTTGCTTTGAAATATACCATACCTTACCATGCCATAGCACTTTATTGGAATCTAAAAGTACAGAAAAACAAGACATCCACAATACACATATACATGAAAGTGTAAATATAAATATAAATAGATAAAATATATCAATGGAAAACACCGCACAAATATCACAGATTAACTCTACCGGTCCCACAATGAACCCTCACAAACATCAAACAATTCTTATCAAAGGTCAGTAGCAGACTGTAGTAATTTAGCATGCTTAATACAAAATGCCCTTACAAATATAGCCAGACAAAAAAACTATAATCTAACTAGTATCACACTGCAATATTCTGAACGTTTCCTGAAGCTCCCTACAACCCAGATTTTTGCACAGTGGAACAATCAATTTTGCACGTATTTGTTTATAAAAGGGGCAAAAAAACAGACATGTATAAGCGATTCAGATCTTCCTTCACAGCCTGCACACAGATTATCGCATGGACCATTTTACTGGCACCTTTTACTAGTACATGTTTTTTATAGGTAAAATGCCATACCTAAATTGAAGATAGAGTTTCCTTGCTTATGGAGGAACAATTTCATCATCAGTACTTTCATGAATGGCAATTGCTTTCCAATCAGTGAAAGACACAGACAAGTAGCCCTTGCACTGTCTAACATTTTCAATTGCCACACTTTCCCAAAATAGCCCCTTTCATACTGGCCTTTCTAACTAAACACATGCTCTCTGGTGAGGTCCAATATTTGTCGAATTTCAATCTGTGAAGTAGGGCCTTTGTGGCACAGAGCCACAATGTTTTCCATGTGTACTGTGGGACCAAATAATCTTTGATTCCCTTCTGATAGGAGTCAAGCGTAGGTGTTGTCTATAACCTATACCAATAAGTCAACATTCTACTTTCAATCTTGTGGGCAATTTTCTTTAGAGCCATGTCTAAATTTAGGGGATCAACGGTATACTTACAAGGATATTCAGTAAGGTTTTTAAAAACCTTTGCTCAACAATGGAAAGGGGTCTTCACATTATATATTTCCGATGCTGGAGCCACCCTTCTCGATTATGTTTTTCTGTGGATTTTCCCTATATATGTAGTATGCTGGATCAAGGATAAATTAGATTTTTCCACCTGTGGTGACCAGCATAAATTCTTGGTCAATTTAGTGCCCAAATACTCAAAGCTGGACAATACATCTAGAGTAGTATCACCCACGAGCATTCTCCTCTTACAGAAAGTCAATGCCTGTCTGCAGAAAATTATACATTTGGTGTTGGAGCTGTTAAGCTCCAAGTTACTGTAGCTGGGATGGTGCAGTGAGCTAAAAAACGGTGTTGGATTAAGCCCTGATCTCTTGACTGGGTGAGAGTATTCTGCTTAATTCAGAAACTCTGTCCATCACCACCTCCTGTTGTTTAATTATTTTGTCCACCATAAGCGTGGAAGGGTATACTCAGACGTGAGTCCCTTGCTCATTGCACCATCAGGATTCAAGCAAGCCGGGCCGAAGACGGCTGAAATGCCAGAAACCGGTCCCCGGTAGCTTGTTTCCTTCCCAGTGAAAGAATTGGCTTGGTAGTTTGGTTTGCCCTGTTCCCATGATGCACTGGGCCAGGGACAGACTAATTTGCATATAGCCAGGTTCTGAAGCTGGGATGGTGCAGTGAGCTAAAAAACGGTGTTGGATTAAGCCCTGATCTCTTGACTGGGTGAGAGTATTCTGCTTAATTCAGAAACTCTGTCCATCACCACCTCCTGTTGTTTAATTATTTTGTCCACCATAAGCGTGGAAGGGTATACTCAGACGTGAGTCCCTTGCTCATTGCACCATCAGGATTCAAGCAAGCCGGGCTGAAGACGGCTGAAATGCCAGAAACCGGTCCGCGGTAGCTTGTTTCCTTCCCAGTGAAAGAATTGGCTTGGTAGTTTGGTTTGCCCTGTTCCCATGATGCACTGGGCCAGGGACAGACTAATTTGCATATAGCCAGGTTCTGTAGCTGGGATGGTGCAGTGAGCTAAAAATCGGTGTTGGATTAAGCCCTGATCTCTTGACTGGTTGAGAGTATTCTGCTTAATTCAGAAACTCTGTCCATCACCACCTCCTGTTGTTTAATTATTTTGTCCACCATAAGCGTGGAAGGGTATACTCAGACGTGAGTCCCTTGCTCATTGCACCATCAGGATTCAAGCAAGCCGGGCCGAAGACGGCTGAAATGCCAGAAACCGGTCCCCGGTAGCTTGTTTCCTTCCCAGTGAAAGAATTGGCTTGGTAGTTTGGTTTGCCCTGTTCCATTGATGCACTGGGCCAGGGACAGACTAATTTGCATATAGCCAGGTTCTGTAGCTGGGATGGTGCAGTGAGCTAAAAAACGGTGTTGGATTAAGCCCTGATCTCTTGACTGGGTGAGAGTATTCTGCTTAATTCAGAAACTCTGTCCATCACCACCTCCTGTTGTTTAATTATTTTGTCCACCATAAGCGTGGAAGGGTATACTCAGACGTGAGTCCCTTGCTCATTGCACCATCAGGATTCAAGCAAGCCGGGCCGAAGACGGCTGAAATGCCAGAAACCGGTCCCCGGTAGCTTGTTTCCTTCCCAGTGAAAGAATTGGCTTGGTAGTTTGGTTTGCCCTGTTCCCATGATGCACTGGGCCAGGGACAGACTAATTTGCATATAGCCAGATTCTGTAGCTGGGATGGTGCAGTGAGCTAAAAAACGGTGTTGGATTAAGCCCTGATCTCTTGACTGGGTGAGAGTATTCTGCTTAATTCAGAAACTCTGTCCATCACCACCTCCTGTTGTTTAATTAATTTGTCCACCATAAGCGTGGAAGGGTATACTCAGACGTGAGTCCCTTGCTCATTGCACCATCAGGATTCAAGCAAGCCGGGCCGAAGACGCCTGAAATGCCAGAAACCGGTCCCCGGTAGCTTGTTTCCTTCCCAGTGAAAGAATTGGCTTGGTAGTTTGGTTTGCCCTGTTCCCATGATGCACTGGGCCAGGGACAGACTAATTTTCATATAGCCAGGTTCTGTAGCTGGGATGGTGCAGTGAGCTAAAAAACGGTGTTGGATTAAGCCCTGATCTCTTGACTGGGTGAGAGTATTCTGCTTAATTCAGAAACTCTGTCCATCACCACCTCCTGTTGTTTAATTATTTTTGCATTGTGGCTGCTGTTGCTGGCTGAAGCATCCACCACAATGCAAAAAGAAACAATTTACATATCCCTGCAATACGTGGCAGGGACCATGCAGTGTTTGCCATGTGGTGCAGGGATCTGTAGGGGGTACCCTAGGTGCCCCCCAGGTCTCATGTCTGGGGGCCAGGGGGGAACAGGGGCCAACTACAGGCCCCCAAAGTCCCTCTCTGCCAGCCTTTTCATGGCAGGTACATTGTAATCCCTGCAGCGCCAACATGGTAGGGACTATAAGCCACTCCACAGCACCAGCCGGCTCAAATAGCCCATTGGATGTGGAGCGGTCGGAAGTCCGACTGCCATCACCCCGTCCGCCATTGCAATATGACGGGCAGAAGTATGTCTCCAATGGTGGGGAGACTGCCACCGCTAGCCTTTCTTTGGCTGTCTCCCCACCATCATAATTGGTCCCATAGTGTCATCCACAAAAATGAAGTGCAGGAACCCACTGCCTTCCTGTCTTTGGTGCATTACTCCCATCTCTATCCAAAAAGCCAATTACAAAGTTTATATATAATGTAAAGAGAGTGGGCACCAGAAGACACCCCTGCATGACCCCCAATCAATATGGATGGGGTCAGTCAAGGCCCCGTCCTGCACCCACCTCACCTGAGCAAGTGTATCAACATGAGGCCTCATAGGGATGTCCGTAGAGGAAAGAGAGAAGACCCCCCGTGTTCCAGGGAACAGGGTACTTAGGACAATGAAAGTCAAAGGAATATCCCTGGACCTACTGCTAAACAACTGTACTCACTCTACTGTTATATGGTCACACCTCATTCACTCAGCATATTATATTAGGGTACTCATTGAAAATAGTCCCCACACTAAAATGTAACGTTCACAATCTTTTATTTAAAACCGAACAATATTGTCCTTTACACGTAGCAAATATTTTTTTTAAATTTCAGAAAAAGAGTTTTTCCTGAAAACATTTAACATAAAAGCATTTTATGCAGTATATTGAAATACATTAAAACATCATCTTCATAATGTTACATCAAATGTAAATGAAACATATAAAAACATATACCAAAGTCTAATCATCAAGTGCAATAACACAATACATTTTCAAAAAAGAGAAAAGAAAACCCTCTCTACTAATAGATCAGATGATATTGCTACAGATTAATCAGGTCCAATCGCCTTTACACAATTCATATGTGACTTCCAGTATCCCAAATTTATGTATATCTGGGGCCCCTAGGCTTGACTTGGATTGTATATGTAGTGGTGCGTCAACGCGTTTCGGTGTTATGAATGAACGAATGAAAGTAGTCTTATAACGCGCAGACTTAGCCCGTGGGCATCAAGGCGCCTAACAGAAAAGGTTCTAAAAATGGATGTACCAGGAGCCAGATTATGGAGCCGTGGATATGATAACACCTTCTTCAGGACAATGTAAGTTCATATGGGTCATTGTATTCAGTTACTGGTATCCTTCTGCATATTTAGAAAGATATAAATCAGTACACACCTATGGCTGTATTTCAACTTCACATTATTACATTCTCGTGGAAAAGGAGATATATAATTTTTAAACTTCCACTCTGAATGGCCATGTCTTAGTAGACCTTTCTTTTAAGTGCATTGTACAATGGGAACACAAAGTTTATTTCATGCTGTTGCGTTGGGTTCTTTAATCCCCCTCTATTCATTGTTCACAGTAAATTGTCACATCAGTACATTCTCCGAATTATGTCCATGGTATGGTTAACCTCAAGGCCTCTTCAACCCTCTGTTACATTTTAGGGGTCAACTATGTGGGATACATCTTTCATACCACTCAGTTCTCCTGACTTTAGTGCAGCACTTACGTTTTTTTTGAGTATTGAACGTTCGGGCTACCATACAAGGAGATAAATTATTTATCCTTTTCCGTAACAAATGGGTGTCCGTAGGTAGAACACTCTTGGATGGATCTAAGGGAGGTAGAGGATAACCACATGGTTTTATTCCTATGGGTTGTATTTTATTTTCTTCTGTTGCTCATGATTAGACTGCTCATTACCTCTCAGGTGCTCTGTGTGCGGGACTCTTATTTTCTTATGATTCTGTAGATTTAAGGATATTCCCCTGATTTTGGGTAATAGTTCTATCAGCTGCTCCTTTTTGTACAGGAGTTCTGTTGCAAGGGTATAATAAGGGAACTTTTATTATCTTTAGTTACATGGATGATTCTATCCCGTTGTCTAATATTCATTCTCAATGCCCCTTACCTTATCTTAGTTTAAAATCCTTCCATTAGCCGAGGTATCCCGTGGGATGCAGACTACCTGATGAGTCGTTCTGCAGACTTTCGGAACTGGATATGTTCTATGGAGGAATCAATATTCACTGATTAAGAGAACTGCTCACTTTCTGCCTCTTTCTATTACTAGAGCTCGGGTGGGGATATCGTTATTACTCATGATTAATGTGGGTCATTTGGTCCCCCTCTTTCATCTGTTGATTGTGTGATCTCTTGCCTCCTACAGGCCTACTAGACCGCCCTCTTCACTGTGTTTACTCGCAACGCCACCTATGTGTATGATTATGTTTACCGCCCTCTGTCTACCCTTTATGTGTGTGGTTCTGCTTTCAGCCCTTTATCTGTTTTGCATCTATTTACTCAAAGGGCTGCCACATAGGTCCCCTGCATTAGGAAAGTTGTTTATCGCTCCCCCTGGGTACTTTTTTATTTTTTTATCACCAGGTAAGGAATTGAGCTTTCCATTTGTGTTCGGTGTCTTCCATTATGCGGACACCCTCTGTAGTGGTCTAAGACGGTCTGTGGACACCCTCTAACCATACTAATATAATAAAGAGAGAGCCCAAACCTTTGAGGCGGGTAATCTCCAGAACCGCAGCAACAATCACAACACCCAATACAGCTTTGGAAAGGGCAGTTGCAGCAGAAGGACATAGGCTATGCAGACGCTCATCATATGCATTTAAAAAGTAAAAGAACCGTGCCAGCAAAGTAGTCCCTTGTGGGCGTGTCTGCGTTGTGCTGTGGGCTTGTGCTTGGGGGGCGTGACAAACGCTGGGGGCGTGTGGTCCGTTCCGCCCTTCGGGCTGGACTGTTCCCATGAGGCACAGGCTCAAGGCTGATTTGCATATGGCCATGTCTGAACTAGGGTGGTGTGGAGTGCAAGAAAACAATGGATTTAGGCCCAGATCTCTGTACTGGGATGAATGTATAACATTGTTCTGCATTCTGTCCATCAACTGTTGTTTTTGAATTTGTCACCCCGAGTGGGATTGGTATGCTCAGACGTGAGTCCCATGCTCTCCACACCACTGGAGTCAAACTATCCTGGCTGATAGCCGGAAATTGATCTTAGGATGCTTGAGTCCAGTCCAGGAAAGACATGGCTTGGCAGTTCAGTCTGGAATGTTCACATGAGGCACAGGGTCAAGGTTGAGGTGGTGTGGAGTGCAAAATAAATGATGGATTTAGGTCCAGATCTCTGGTTTGGGGTCAATGTATGACATTGTTCTGCATTCTGTCCATCAACTGTTGTTTTTACATTCCTCCCTTCATGTCATGTCTCATATCGTGTGCTGGGGGTGTGGGCGTGTGCGGGCACTTCCCAGGTTCTGTACATTCCAGCTCTGGGTGTCCACCCTGCTCCCTTTATATACCCCTGCACCCCATAATCAAAACCCAACCTTACTCCTTAAAATACCCCAACACCCTTAAACACTAACCCATCTTAACCCTATAAATATACCCTGTACCCCAAAACCCAAACCTATACCTAAATCCTAAAAATGCCCCTGTACCCCAAAAACCAAACCTACCCCTGAACCCTAAAATACCCCTGTACCCCAAAACCCAAACCTATCACTGAACCCTTAAAATACCCCTGTACCCCAAAACCCAAACTTACCCCTGCACCCTAAAAATACCCCTGCACCCCAAAACCCAAACCTAGCCCTGAACCATAAAAATAACCCTGTACCCCAAAACCCAAACCTACCCCTGAACCCTAAAATACCCCTGTACCCCAAAACCCAAACCTAGCCCTGAACCCTAAAAATACCCCTGTACCCCAAAACCCAAACCTAGCCCTGAACCCTTAAAATACCCCTGTACCCCAAAACTCAAAACTACCCCTGAAACCTAAAAATACCCCTATACCCCAAAACCCAAACATAGCCCTGAACCCTAAAAATACGCCTGTACCCCAAAACCCATACCTATCCCTAAACGCTAAAACTACCCCTGTACCCCATAACCCAAAACTATATCTGAACCCTTAAAATACCCAAACACCCCGAAACATATACCTCAGTACCCCAAAACATATACCCTTAAACCCATACTTACCTTATCCAAACATTTAAAAAAACATGCTTTTACCATTCATGCATTTACAACGAATTCCGTTGTAAATTTATGCGTGGTAAAAGCATATAAAATGTAATGCCATGCGTTATAATGGCATTGTGGAGTCATGGTACTTTCATAATGAAAGTATGCGGAGTGATGGTCTGCGGAAAGAAAGTTGCGGAATAATGGGTGTTTACCCTCCCCCGGTAAGAACATTAGTGGCATGGCGGCCCACATCTCCAGCAACATTCTCATATTTTTTCACCACTGATTTGAAAAATGCACAGGTCTCTCTCACTGATGGCCAGCACCGACATACACTTTTAGACACACCTCCCGCCACAAGTTCTAGAATTGCGAACTTTAGAGCTGGGGAGCTACGTTCGAATCTCGGCATCAGGTCAACATCCTGTGATTCCAGGCAAATTGCTTTGTCTCCCCGTGCCTTCCACAAATAATGTGTTCTTCTGTAATGTAAATTGTGCTCATGCCATGTTGTCGAGTTCACGCTATATAATATTGCAAGGATAAATAAAGTAGGGAAACACGAGTTCACACACTACTGAACGCGCACTCTTAAGTGCATCAGCAGTGCACTGTGAATCGGAGCGTTTCACAGGCCTGTCACAGATAAGAAATGCTATCAAAACGAAATCCACTAAAACAATATACTACTGGTCGGCAACAATTCATACCCAGACAACGTCAGGACGGACTGCTAGTAATAGTATACGGCGTTACTAATCCCATCTACTCCCATCGTGGGGGCTCCCGTGACTATCTTCAGTGTGTACGAGAGCCCGCGTCTTACATTCCCAATCAGAGACTTACCTGCTAATTCTTTGTCCCCGTTGTGTCCTCAGTTTCGCCTCATCCTCTTAGATTTAGAGTCCGTGCGCCCGCCCTCTATTATTGCGTCTTTAACTCATTTCAGCTGTTGCACGCCGCGCACGCTACTTTCCCACGCATGCGCTGTGGACCTACCTACTGTTATGAAGACCGCGGCCACCTTAAAACGGGGCTCTGGCTCCCTTTGTGTTATGTATCCACTCATGATTAGAATGTCAGATGCATCCGCTACCTCTATTTTCTCTATTTTAATGCATAGAAGCCATTCAGGTATTCAGTGGCAATACGCACATAACCCGCCGATCTCCAACTTTATCTTCGCCTTATACATAGTATTTGCCTCGTGTTTTGTACCTATACTCCCGATACGTTCTCCACATTCTCGTCATTTCTGCCTATTTCTATGGTATATAGTTATATTAAATATTGGCCTGTGTTGCTGCTTGGTTACATATCTCATAAATTGTAGGCCTATTGTAGCCTATTTGCAGTGCTTGAAAAAGAGAAGGAGAATAACTATTGTCCTCCTCTACGGGGTTCCTAGCCTTATATCTTTGTCCTGGAACATATTATATTATTCACAAAAGATTCTATAATTTGTTGTGTGTGTCGTCCCTCGGACATAAACTATATCTAATTTTAGGGATATTTGTTTAGTGGACTACATCTTATCTTAACGTATACTTATTGTCGGATCCCCCTCACTTTTCTTATTTAGATTTAGATAGAGGACAGTGTTATTGTTCTAATACGGGTTCAGGAAAAAAGACTAATATTTTAAAAGACACTATTGTTATAGAATGGTGGGTCTTGGAACCGTCCTCACTCTAGTATCTAGATGCCTGGGTTATGTATCTCACAGAAGGGTATCCCGATCCTCCCTAGTACTAAGGCCACATTTAATGGTATTAAACTTTATCATATACCATTGTTCTTGTTGCTTTCTTCTCTTCTTGCTGTCACCCATTCTTGTTAGTTCCTTAATCTTTTCCAAGACCACCCATTTTATATCTCTCTCACTGTGGTTTTTCTCCTTCCAATGATTTACCAGGGGGGCATTTTCTTTGTTTGTTTTAATTGCTGATTTATGTTTCCCTATTCTTAATCTAAGCTCCCTACCTGTTTCCCCTATGTACCCTTGGCCACAAGGGCACAGGATCAGGTACACTACATTTTTGCTCCTGCAGTTGTTCAGCATATTAACGCTGTGTTTTAGAGAGTTTAGGCAGATTTCTTTCATGACTAGACATAGGTCACATATACTGCAGGTACCACTCTTGTGGTTACCCACCGCTTTTTCCCCTGTCAAAGTCCTTTGGGCTTCCACTACATCATCTCTATAGGCGTGTACCAAGCTTGAGCGTAAATTTTTGTTCTTTCTGTATGCATACAGTGGCCGGGGCAGGCTAGTTTCAGTTCCCTCATTCAATATCTTCCAGTTGTGGTTTATTATGTTTTTTACCTGGTTCACGATCCCTGAGAATTGACTCATCATGACAATTTTGTCCATAATTGAATTCTTCTCCTTTTTTTCGAGCGGACTATCTCTGTCATAGTATCGTGCCCTTTTTAAGGAATGATTTATTAATTTTTTGGGGTAACCCCTCTCTCTAAATTTCTGTTTTGTTTCTTCTGCATGTTTATAAAAATCGTCTATAGAGGTGCAGTTCCTTCTTAAACGGAGACATTCTCTGAAGGGTATGCAGTCTTTCTGGCTTTTGGGGTGGTAACTTCTGTAGTGGAGTACTGTATTTCGGTCAGTCTCTTTTTTGAAGAGTTCAACCATTAGCTGACCATTCTCATTTTTAATACTGATGTCTAAAAAAATCCACTTTTTTGTTGCTATACGAGGCCGTGAATTTCAGGTAATCATCCCCTAGGTTGATCCAGGATAGGAAGTCTTTTAATTCCTCTTCCGTGCCAGACCAGATAAAGAAAATATCTTCTATAAATCTTACCCAGTTACGGATATTTTCGTAGAAGGGGCTGATTTCATTATAAATATGTTTTTCTTCGAATACACTCATGTAAATACAGGCTAGACTCGGTGCGCAAGTTGCGCCCATACTGGTGCCCTTGTGTTGGATATATAAGTCTTTTTTGAAAAGAAAAATATTATTCAATAATACCATGGATACACACTGTATTATAAATTCCTTACTGGCACCCCTAATTTCAGTGTGTTCCAGAAGAGTCCTCATCACCTCTATGATGTCTTTTTGTGGTATGTTGGTATAAAGTGACTCTACGTCAAGGGTCACCATGTATTCCTTATTCCCCTCAAATCTCAATCCCTCTACTCTTGTTATCATATCCGATGTGTCCTTTATGTAGGACTTTTGTTGCTGCACTAAGGGTTTCAAAAACCTGTCGGCGTATTTGCTGAGAGGCTCCAGTAATGAATCTATGGAGGCCACTATCGGTCTTAAAGGTGGGTTCTCCAGGCTTTTATGGACTTTAGGTAGTCCGTAAAATGCTGGCATTTTTGGGCTATTCATATACAGAAACTTACATTCCATCTGGCTAATTTCTCCATTCGTTCTGGCAGTTTGTAGAAGTGTTTCCATTTCCTTTTTCAGAGCATCTAAGCTGGTTTGAGATATCTTTGTATAGTGTTGTTTATTGGATAGGAGAGACATCACTCTCTGGTCGTAGTCCTCAGTATTGAGGACCAAGACCCCACCCCCCTTGTCTGCTGGTTTAATGGTTATTTGGGTGTCTTGAGCGAGTGATTCTAGAGCTTCCCTCTGTACCTTGGTAATGTTATATGTTTGGTGATGTTTCTTTTCTAACAATTTCCCAATTTCCATTTTGACCATAGACTCAAAGATATCAATGTTCTTATCTAGGATCCCTATACTAGGTGTAAAACTAGATTTGGCCCTCAAGCCTGAATATGAAGGAGGTTCCCTCTCTGGTCTATTTTCAAAGAACCAACGGAGCCTGATTTTCCTCAAAAATGCTCTTAAATCCTTTTCAAGTTGGAATTTATTTATGCCCGCCGTGGGGACAAAACTAAATCCCATCTTTAGCACTTGCTCCTCTACAGTAAGGTTTCTACTGGATAAGTTTATTATAGGTGTAGTCCCTATCGCCAGTACACCTTGTTCCTGGTCCTCTTGTGTTCCTGAGGGGCGGGTTGCTCTGATATGCTTCTTCCTGCTCTCTCATCATAGGTTTCTTTGTGTATGAACACCTTCCCCTGTTTGAGAATCCCCTTTGAGTTCTTTGTGGGTGCTGACCTAAAAAATCCTCATATTCTCTATTTGAGTGGGTATATGCTGCTTACTCTCTGTGGTGCTTCTTCTTCTCCTCCACTACTCTCTGATGTATCTGAGAAGTTCATGTGTTTGGTTCTGCTTGGTTGGAACCTCACCCTTGGCCCCCTCTCGCATGTCTGTTCTGGCCTCTCTGTATAGTAATCCTTTTTTTAGAATAGGATATATCACTTCCTGGCTAAACCTGTTGATATCTTTCCTAAGTTTTTGTGTTTTCCTATTTGTTAAATATTCACAATATCCATCCATGTCCTGATTTATTTCTTCTATTTTTTTTTTAGCATCTTCCAGGACATTTGAATCAGTCAGGATTTTCTCTAGCTCATCTATTTCTCTTTTCTCTATTAGGATCTTACTTTGTGCAGTTTCTATTATTAGGAGCATCCAATCTTTACTGCAGCGGTTAGAGATGAATGTCCAAGTCTCTAGGAATTTTGGATTATTGACAAAGAGCCCGGGTTCATTTCATATTTGAAGCCAAATTGGTATGGTTCCTGCCCTCAATTACTGCGTCATAAATTCAGCATGGAGTTCTGTACGAATTATTTTCTTTTTCAAATTTATCAGTTGATTCCACTTTTCTCCCCCATTCGGGATGACTGTTATAGTGTTTCCGTTTCTATTTGAACTTAAGATTTTACTAAGTTGCTCTTCACTGAAGCCAAAGGTCCTCAGTGCATCCATTTCAAATTGGATTGCAAGCTGTTAGTTTTTTGAGGAAAACTTTACACTAAACCTGTCTCTCCAGCACACGGCTGTACATATAAGTGAAGGAAAGAGAGAAGACCCCATGTGTTCCAGGGAACAGGGTACTTAGGACAATGAAAGTCAAAGAAATATTCCTGGACGTTCTGCTAAAAAAAACTCTACTCACTCTACTGTTATATGGTCACACCTCATTCACTCAGCATATTATATTAGGGTACTCATTAAATATAGTTCCCACACTAAAATGTAACAATTACAATCTTTGATTTAAAACCGAACAATATTGTCCTTTACAATTAGCAAATATTATTTTTTTTTTAATTTCAGAAAGAGTTTTTCCTGAAAACATTTAACATGAAAGCATTGTATGCAGTACATTGAAACATAATCATACACATAGGTGGCGTTGCGAGTAAACACAGTGAAGAGGGCGGTCTAGTAAGCCCGTAGGAGGCAAGAGATCACACAATCAACAGATGAAAGAGGGGGACCAAATATTCATTCATGAGTAATAACGATATCCCCACCCGAGCTCTAGTAATAGAAAAAGGTAGAAAGTGAGCAATTCTCTTAATCAGTGAATATTGATTCCTCCATAGAACATATCCAGTTCCGAAAGGCTGCAGAACGACTCATCAGGTAGTCTGTATCCCACGGGATACCTCGGCTAATGGAAAGATTTTAAACTAAGATAAGGTAAGGGGCATTGAGAATGAATATTAGACAACGGGATAGAATCATCCATGTAACTAAAGATAATAAAAGTTCCCTTATTATACCCTTGCAACAGAACTACCGTACAAAAAGGAGCAGCTGATAGAACAATTACCTAAAATCAGGGGGATATCCTTAAATCTACAGAATCATAAGAAAATAAGAGTCTCGCACACAGGGCACCTGAGAGGTAATGAGCAGTCTAATCATGAGCAACAGAAGAAAATAAAATACAACCTATAGGAATAAAACCATGTGGTTATCCACTACCTCCCTTAGATCCATCCAAGAGTGTTCCACCTACGGACACCCATTCATTACGGAAAAGGAAGAATAATATATCTCCTTGTATGGTAGCCCAAACTTTCAATACTCAAAAAAAAGTCAGTACTGCACTAAAGTCAGGAGAACTGAGTGGTATGAAAGATGTATCCACATAGTTGACCTCTAAAATGTAACGGAGGGTTGAAGAGGCCTGAGGTTAACCATACCATGGACATAATTAGGAGAATGTACTGATGTGACAATTTACAGTGAACAATGAATAGAGGGGAATAAAGAACCCAAGGCAACAGTATGAAATAAACTTTGTGTTCCCATAGTATAATGCACTTAAAAGAAAGGTCTACTAAGACATGGCCATTCAGGGTGGAAGTTTAAAAATTATATATCTCCTTTTCCAGGAGATACAGCTATAGGTGTGTACTGATTTATATCTTTCTAAATATGCAGAAGGATACCAGTAACTGAATACGATGACCCCATGTGAACTTACATTGTCCTGAAGAAGGTGTTACCATGTCCACGGCTCCATAACACCGAAACGCGTCAACGCACCACTACATATAGAATCCAAGTCAAGCCTAAGGGCCCCAGATATACATACATTTTGGATACTGGAAGTCGCATATGAATTGTGTAAAGGCGATTGGATCTGATTAATCTGTAGCAATATCATCTGATCTATTGCGTAGAGGGGGTTTTCTTTTCTCTTTTTTGAAAATGTATTTTGTTATTGCACTTGATGATTAGACTTTGGTATATGTTTTTATATGTTTCATTTACATTTGATGTAACATTATGAGGATGATGTTTTAATGTATTTCAATGTACTGCATAAAATGCTTTTATGTTAAATGTTTTCAGGAAAAACTCTTTTTCTGAAATAAAAAAAAATTATTTGCTAAGTGTAAAGGACAATATTGTTCGGTTTTAAATGAAAGATTGTAAACGTTACATTTTAGTGTTGGAACTATATTCAATGAGTACCCTAATATAATATGCTGAGTGAATTAGGTGTGACCATATAACAGTAGAGTGAGTACAGTTGTTTAGCAGTAGGTCCAGAGATATTCCTTTGACTCTCATAGGGATGTCCAACAGGGGAGTTGGTAACGCCATCTGCTCAAGGACCCTCCATATCTTGCCATGGAGAACTAATTCAAATGATGCACAAAGATTGACGGCAACATACAGTTTGCCTTTGCCAATAATCACCTCTCCCAAGTACATGCAGGCAAAACCAAAAATCTGATACATGGAACTCACATTTGGCCTAAAACCCGCCTACCAATTCTAGAGTATACACTCATCCCTAATCCACTCCTGTATATGAGACAAAACCTATATACAAAAGGTGTTTTGTAGGGATTCGATCAGGCTTATAGGTGTATAATGGCCGTGTTTGCCTTTTCCCCTTCTTTATAAATAGTAATAGTTTCTGCTAATTTCCAGAGGGTATAATCGCCATACCAGTTAGGATTGGATTAGAAAGCAGATGTTTTTGGTTATAACGTCTACAGTTTTCCTCATATATATAGATAGTTGGGCAGTCTGTCTGGCCCCATGGCGTGACCAGGAAAACGAATTAATATATGTTAGTGTTTTGGTAAGCGAAAATGTCTGTTTGGTAGACTTAGGAGTGGGACTGATATGTATAGCCTCTACATCGCTTTCGGTAGTGACACAATTATGAGAATAAAGCTGTTAAAAACTGTGCTATCCAGTCATAGAGGCTAGATACAGAAATCAAGGGTTTGCTTACAACCATTGAGACAACCAGGAAATATTTTCCAAAATGACTTATTGTCTTTGTTGGAAAGTGCGACATGTAAATTAGTCCATAGGGAACTCTCCCATTCGCTCTTAGCATTGTTTATCAGTTGCTGAAACAACTTCCTTTTCTTCAATATATCTGGCAGTGTTTTTGTCCCAATAGTCGCAATGAGCTCGTTCTTAGCTTTCCTGCTTTCACCATTCTACCAATTATCAGAATTAAGCACAGTATTCCCCCCCTGTGCCTTTGTTTCCCCAATAACTCTCTGATGTGGGTCGTTCATTTTTCATAATTAATATCAAAATTCTCAATTCTAGAAGTGAAAGGGAGCTACAATATGGACTTGTAGTTGACAATTCCACTATTGTTAATCACTTCCAGTGCTTCTAGGTTTTTCATCACCCAGTCCCATCTAGTTGTTCTAAGATTCTTGGTGTATGAGAGGAAACCTTTGTCTCTAGTACCATAAGATGCCTGGGCTGGGGGTACTTAATCCTGTAGCAGAATACAAAGGGCATTCTGGTCACTTTCTGAGGGCTTGACTATATCCATTTGCCCAATTACCCGCCAGAGCTTCACGTCAGCCAGCAAAAACTGTTGATTCTGCGACTATATCCTACCCCATTAAAAGTCAGTTTGCCTTGGTGATCAAAGTGACATCTACCATTACTGGCCCTGAGATCGAGGTTTAGTGTCATGGCTAGCAATTGACCCGCCTTTGCTGACCATCTGACTATGGGTAGATCTAGCGAAGGAATACCCCATTGGTTATCCTGTTCTTGCATTAGATAGAGTGGAAAGGCTGCCAATGTTAAAAGTTGGCATTTAAATCCCCTTTCAGCAAAAGCCTATCTTTCTCTGGGCTTTCCAGAAGGGTTTGCTCCAAAATATTAATTACCTTAGTCTCCTTATTGCTATTCTCCACTCTATTGTACACATTATACATTCTTAATGTCAACCCAGAGGAAAGCACTAGTCTAACTGCTAATATATCACCAGAAGCTACAGCATTGAAGATATTCTAAATTGGAGTGATGTTTTGATCCATGTGCACAACACCCCTGAGGGTCTACCCGTACCAGATTGGATTTCATTCGCACAATAGGATGTGTACCCACTTTTATGAGTTGTGGCTAGGTACTTGAAAGTGGTAGATGTCAAACGTGTCAATACAATGACCCCCTTCATCCTCCTCCAATAGCTTGGCCAACCCTCCAACATTCCATGACAATATTTTGATGGGGGTACCCCATCAAAGATAGAGGGGGCTGGTTACCCAACATGCTGCCCCCATTACTCAGAACCGGAGGTACAATCTCTTAATACAACGTTTGACCCAACAGTCCATCACCTGTGACTCCTACATTTATCCCCCTACTCAAGGGTGGTGGATCAGCCAGCGTCTGGGCTGGTAAAGAATGGATCAGATCTTCCTTTACAGAAGCCCTAACTATTGCATTACAGCAAGGAGGAGCCTTATGAACCAGTCAAAGCGAGGCAGCAGCAAACCCGCTATTTGCTTTGCCCCACCCAGTCTTGACCCCTGTGTGTTGCAACTCTCTAAGGATAGCTAGATCCCGGAAGTTAATTTGGATCCGTGTGTATGCGTTTCAGATAGTGCGCGCTTCAACGCAATGGGACCTTCCACCAAATTATTGTAAACAAAGGAAATACACAGTTATCATAGCAATCAATCAATCAATCAATGACATTTATAGAGCGCGCTACATACCCGGGTCTCAAGGCGCTGGGGGGGGGGGGGGGGTGCCGCTACTGCTCGAACAGCCAGGTCTTCAGCTTCTTCCTGAAGGAGAGGTGGTCTTGGGTCAGGCGCAGGTCGGGAGGGAGTTCCAGGTCTTGGCGGCCAGGTGGGAGAAGGACCTTCCTCCTGTTGTTGCTCTTCGGATGCGGGGGACGGCGGCGAGGGCGTGGTTGGCTGATCGGAGGTGGCGTTTGGGAGCGTAGAAGTTGATCCGGCTGTTGAGGTAGCGCGGGCCTTGGTCGTGTAGGGCTTTGTGTGCGTGGGTGAGGAGGCGGAAGGTGATTCTTTTGTTGACGGGGAGCCAGTGAAGGTCTCTCAGATGTCGGGTGATGTGGCTGGTTCGTGGGATGTCGAGGATGAGTCTGGCTGAGGCATTCTGGATCCGCTGGAGTCTCTTCTGGAGCTTGGCGGTGGTACCGCCGTAGAGGGCGTTGCCGTAGTCCAGTCGGCTGGTGACGAGGGCCTGGGTGACGGTCTTCCTGGTCTCGGTGGGGATCCACCGGAAGATCTTCCGTAGCATGCGTAGGATGTTGAAGCACGCCGAGGAGACGTTGTTGACCTGCCTGGTCATGGAGAGGGAGGAGTCCAGGATGAAGCCCAGGTTGCGTGCATGGTCTGTCGGTTTGGGTGCGGTGCCCAGGGCGGGAGGCCACCAGGAGTCATCCCAGGCGGAGGGGGAAGAGCCCAGGATGAGGACCTCCGTCTTGTCTGAGTTCAGTTTCAGGCGGCTGGTCGTCATCCACTCGGCTACCTCTTTCATCCCTTCGTGCAGGTTGGCTCTGGCGGAGGCGGGGTCGTTGGTCAGGGAGAGGATCAGCTGGGTGTCGTCGGCGTAGGAGATTATGCTGAGGTTGTGTTTGCGTACGATGGCCGCGAGGGGGCTCATGTAGACGTTGAAGAGGGTGGGGCTCAGAGATGATCCTTGAGGGACGCCGCAGATGACTTCAGAGGCCTATGACTTGTACGGTGGTAGGCGGACTCTCTGTGTTCTTCCGTCGAGGAAGGAGGGGATCCATTCCAGCGCCTTGTCCTGGATTCCGATGTTGCTGAGGCGCTGTACTAGGGTGCGGTGGCAGACCGTGTCGAATGCCGCGGAGAGGTCTAGGAGGATGAGGGCCGCTGTTTCTCCATTGTCCATCAGGGCTCGGATGTCATCGGTGGCGGCGATGAGGGCGGTCTCGGTGCTGTGATTGGCTCGGAAGCCGGACTGTGAGGGGTCGAGGGATCCGTTCGTCTCGAGGAATGCGGCCATCTGCTTGTTGACGGTCTTCTCGATGACTTTGGCTGGAAACGGGAGGAGCGAGATGGGGCGGTAGTTCTTGAGTTCGGTGGGGTCCGCTGTTGGTTTCTTGAGTAGAGCGCTGAGTTCGGCGTGTTTCCAGCTCTCAGGGAAGGTGGCGGTGTCGAAGGATGTGTTGATGATGTCTCGCAGGTGGGGAGCGATGACAGCGTCGGCCTTGTTGAAGACGTGGTGAGGACAGGGGTCGGTCGGTGATCCGGAGTGGATGGAGTTCATCGTGCGGATGGTGTCTTCGGTGCTGATCGGGGTCCAGGCGTGGAGGGTGGTGGTGGGGGGTGATTGTTCGGTCATGGTGTGCGTTGGTTGGTTGTTGAAGCTGTTGTGTATGTCCGCGATCTTGTTGTGGAAGTATGAAGCGAGTGAGTTGCAGAGGTCTTGCGATGGGGTGATGTCGTTGTTTCCTGCGCTGGGGTTGGAAAGCTCTTTCACGATGTTGAAGAGTTCCTTGCAGTTGTGTGCGTTGTTGTCCAGCCGTTCCTTGAATGCTGTTTTCTTGGCGGCGCGGATCAGCTGGTGGTGCTTCCGGGTGGCAAGCTTGAAGGAGGTCCTGTTGTCCGGTGTAGGTTCCCTTCTCCAGACTTTCTCGAGGGCTCGGCAGTTCTTCTTGGAGCTCTTGAGTTCGTCGGTGAACCATGGGGCTTTCTTGCTGCCGGGTCTGCTGGGCGGGGTCCTCAGCGGGGCGAGCTCATCCGCGCAGCTGCTGATCCACTTCGTGAGGTTGTCGGCGGCCTGGCTGGGGTCCTCTGAGCTGGCAGGAGGGTGCTGGCTCAGGGAGGTGGCGAGCTGGTCTGCTGTGACCTTGTTCCAGCTTCTGCGGGCGGTCTGTTGCTGGTGGTGGTGGGTCGTCGTTCTCTTGAAGGTGAAGTGGACGCAGCTGTGGTCCGTCCATTGAAGCTCTGTGGCGTGGCTGACGTCGATGTCTGTGCTGGAAGAGAAGACTGCGTCGAGTGTGTGTCCGGCGAGGCGGGTGGGGGTGCTCACCAGCTGCTTGAGTCCAAGGTTGGCGAGGTTGTCGAGCAGGGTGCTGGTGTTGCGGTCGTTGTTGTTCTCCAGGTGGAAGTTGAGGTCCCCCAGGAGGATGTAGTCAGAGGAGGGGAGGGCAAGCGGGCTGACGAAGTCGGCGATGTCCTCGCTGAATTGTGTGCATGGTCCAGGGGGTCGGTAGATCAGGGTGCCTCTGAGGGTGGTGTTCGGGTTGGTGTGGATCTGGAAATGCAGGTGTTCGGCGGTGGTCAGGGTGTTGTCGGTGCTGGTCGTTAGACGGATGGTGTTCCTGTGGATGATGGCGATGCCTCCTCCCATCTGGTTGGCGTTGCGGTCCCTCTGGACGATCTTGTAGCCCTCTGGGATAGCGATGGCGATGTCGGGAGCTGAAGAGGCGTTCATCCAGGTCTCCGTGAGGAAGGCAACGTCAGGGGCTGTGGCGTCAAGGAGGTTCCAGAGTTTGATGGCGTGTCTGTGGACGGAGCGGGTGTTGAGCAGGATGCACTTGAGGTGGGTGCTGTTGGTGTTCGATTTGGCGGGTGCTGGTGTGAGGCAGGTCCGGATGCAGGTGAATTTGCAGGCGTGGCAGCTGAAAGGTCCGTGGGTACGTCGTGGAGTGGCTTGGTGGCATTCTGGGAGTCGGCCGGTGTTGAGTTCGTTGAGGGTGGCGGCGGAGTACGTCAGGCGGGTCGGTCGGGGTCTTCGGGGGCCAGGGGTCCTGGCGCTGGTCGCGATCCGGTCGCGGACGGGCGCAGACGGGCTTACCTTTGGCGCGCATTCGGCGCACAATAGGCGCGCCCGCTGCGCGTGACCGCTGCGCGTTCGCACGGTCGCCATTTAAGGCGAAGTGCGCGGGTGGGCGGAGCAGCTGGGAGGCGGGAGCGGGGAGGAAACAGAAGAGAAAGGGGCGGGGCTAATGGCGGTGGCGGGAAGCGGGAGCGGGGAGGGAGAGCGGGGGGGCGGCGAGGTAGGTGGGCAAACAGGAAGGAGACAAGCACAAATGCAGCGATGGAGGGCAAAACACGAAGAAAAACGGCGAAAATAAACAGGCACAAATGCAGGACAAAAACGGAGGAAAAACAGAATAACAAACGCTCATACGGCAGACAGAGAAACAAGCACAAATGTAGGTCAAAACCAAGGGGAGCGATCAGGCGGCAGCGAGGCCGGCGCTGAGGCAGAGGCAGGCACTGGAGCACACGCAGCAGCCGGTGGCCGTGCGGGGCGGGGTTGGTACACAACCTTTCAACTCCTATAATGTCACTCCTAATTAATGCATAGCCAATGGGGAAATTGAGTCTTCTCTAATCCCAAAGGCTAACTTGGGGACCCTATCTAGGAATATCATAGCTGGCTGGTGCCCTTCAGTACCTGGAGTATGAAAAACATCTTGGACTTTCCCTCGTGGCCGACACCTCCCTACTTTGACAGAACGCTGAGTAATGCATTGGGTACTGTTGCTGCCAATCCACTGTCAATGGTCACCAGTCAAATGGACTCTGCCTTTTCCTGTCTACTAAACACAACCTATTTTCTACCATAGACCTGCCTGGAGTTGGCTGCGGAACAATATTATTAGTCGATACGTGAAGAGCAGCTGAGCCGAGGTGTGGAGCGATGGTCTGCCTATTACTCGAGGAGAGCCCCCAGGCCCCTAAAGGGATGACATCTGGTCCATTCGCTTTTTCAACTCAAGGGTCTCAACCACTGTTCCCTCTAGGCCGCGCGCGCACCTTCTCTGACGTCAGCGCGCACCACCTATCGTGGAGCGCGCACACAGGCCGTCGCAAGAGATTCCCGCCGCTTTTAAAAAGCGAGCGGCGCGAACATGACATGCAGCACATTTCCAGTGGTGGCGGCGGTTGGCGGCGGTGCGGGCGTGAGAAGTTGCAGGTAAGGAGCGGGAAGCGGGAGGCGGCGGGAAGCGGGAAGCGGGAGGCGGCGGGAAGCGGGAGGCGGCGGGAGGCGGGAGGAACGAGGAACCGGTGGTTATTGTGGGGGTTATGGTAGTGTGGGAGCGGGAGAAGTCGCTTGGCAATTAATGGATAGTGCCAGGGTTTGACTCTTCTCCAGACGGCCGATAGATAGCCTTGACGCTCTCGCCCTTCAGCGCCTTACTATAGAGCCTGGGCGGGAGACGTGGGCGGGAAGAATCGTCTCCTCTTTCTCTCCTGCTCGTTATTAGCAACACTGATCAGGTCAGTCTCCGATCATGCAGCAGCCTATCCTCCTTCAACAGCCGAAGTAAAAACTTCTGAACCATAGACTTCAATTTTCTACGAGCTTTATTCATTATAACACTGCTGATTTCGATCTCTGATTTAATGGAACGTTTGGTGAAACGCAAAGCACTATGAAATTAAAAATGATCTTTGTACGTAAAGATAACGGAAATAGTCCCGTTTTCCGAGTAACATATTCTTCCTTAACAGTATTGTACATTTCCAATTTTACAAATACAGAACAAATGCTCAGACAAAATCTGAACACGATCAGCCCAACATTTTGAAAGAGACGAGCAATGTCTAAGCTTTTAAACAATTCTCAGCAGTTAGCTGCACACACACTCAATCTTACCAAATGAAAATATCAGAATGTTACAGACAGAGTAAGGTCACTTCACATTTCATTTCGGACTGGTGATCACGAATTGGATTAGTGTAAGTGAATCGTGACCAGCTGAAATGTTTGGATATGAAAAAGGTTAGTTGCATGAAGATTATTCTGCGCGTTAACAGTATTCTCCTGGGAGTTAAATGTCAGGTAGGCAACTTCAACGCTCCAAGAGATAAAAGGGCCAGTTCTGGACAAAATTATGGATAAAGAGACATTGTTTTGAATGGAGCAGGGAGGAGTAGACCTTAGAGGGACTTGTTGGCAGTGACATCAAAGGCAGAAACGGAACGGGTAAATATGTATTCCTCGGTTCTAGCTCCTAACTGCTTGCTCAAACAGCATAGTTAGAGTGCAGTCTGCAGAAAGACTCTCAGCTCTGTTGGCAATTTGATGCAAGCCTACTGTGGGCAGGATTATGGTCTCGACTCTGCTTCTAAGCACTGAACATAAATTAAACTTTGACCTTCTAAACAGTTCACACCTGTCGATTCAAATTGTTAGTAAATCGTACAGCGATTAAAGAAGCCATAGGGTTGTATTGATAGTGGTTCAATGCAGTTCAACAAAAACAGAGATTACATACAAGGTTGGAAACTAAACAAGGGTACTTGACAAAAAGACAGTCATAATGCATGCGATTAGACAAAAGTGTAAAGCAGGAAACTTGGTACACAATAATGTCTTGTACATAAATGTTATAAAGGTAAACTGTAGCAGATCACTGAAAAACCCAAAAACCTTTCCACCCGGGCAAGTTATGTCAAAGACGTGATGCCAGCCTTCAGATCAGGCCAAAAAGATTTAGGAAATCCTCGGTGAAACAACATGGCATTTAACTGCTCTTATTTGGCCAGTGTCAATGTAGTGCAACTGACTAAAAAGTTTTAACTTTTGTTTAGTATACAGTGAAATCTGCAGAAACCATCACACTTTCAGATCTCATCGATGCATTGTTACAATGGAGTATCTTTCCGGGTCGCGCAAAGGGCGGATGGAAATGTACCACGTCAGGGAGACAGAAATTTGTTTTGCCTTGCATTGTTGTACGTGGGGCTGTGTAGGCTGGATTGTTTTTAAGTCACATTGCAGAGAAGGACTGTAATCTGTATTGTGGTTGGTTTGTGTAAAAGCAGGACATGAAAAGCAAGTTAGAAAAAAATAGGCTTTTAATAGCATTCAAGGAGATTGCAGAGCCAAGCGTGCCCATCGCTTGCGGCATTATTCATAAAGTAAAAGCCTTCACGCGCACGGGAGCCATTCTGAAACCACTGACAGAAATCCATATGATTCTCTGATCAAGCTGTCCATTTTCACCCCATCTAGCAACAACACTTCTCACTCCCACTGCTCTCCGTTTGAATAGCGTTGCTTAGCAACACAAGCCTTAATCCGCAAAAATATAGCCTATTTAAAGGTATGTGGGGGAGGGCTGGGAGGAAACCGAGTGCCAGTGTGGTTTAGTCGTTAGACACCTGCATCCTGAACACCCCACCTACAAGTGGGCTTTGCACAAACACACATACCTTCAAATTCTACATACCATTTTTAAAGGTACTTTAACAAGTGATTCATCATTGGTGATACAGGGCATAAAGGCACAAAAAACGAGTGAGGCACAGGACAGAAAGGCACAAAAAACGAGTGGGGCAGAAGGGCACCAAAAACGAGTTGGCCACAGGACAGAAAGGCACAACAAGCATTGGAAATGCAATAGGTCTCGCATTAGAAAAGTTGGAGCTATTGGTCTTGTAAATGACAAATATTTTATTTATGTGTTGGTTTTTAAAATAGCTAAATGGATAGCTTTGTCATTTCCAATGCCAATAGCTATAACTTTCGCGAATGTGACACCTATAGCATTTGGAGTGCAACATGTTTTGTATGTACGTGACTTAGATGGCAGCTCTGGTCGTTAGGCCACATCTCTAGAGAGCACAAGCGTGCAGCAGGGGAGAGAAGCACAGAGTGCAGCAAGGAAGGGAAGCACGGAAAGGGAGCCCAAGAGTGAAGCAAGGGTGAGATGCACGGACAGGGAGCCTGAGAGTGTATCAGGGGCGAGAAGTACGGACAGGGAGCCCAAGAGCGAAGCAAGAGAGAGAAGCAGGAGAGGGAGTCTGACATTATAGAAAGGGAGAGAGTTGAGCATAGAAAGGGAGAAGATGAGTTTGGGAGAGAGGCTTTAGAGGTGAAAGGCAGAGCAATGGAGATAGACCTGGGAAAGGAGTAACCATGGGGCAGATGAAGATGAGAGCAACAGGGAAAAACTAGTGGTGTTGACTAATGCCAAAATGGTATAAATGATGCTGTGTTAGTGCTCATTGACAATCGTGTGTACCTTGAGGAGAGATGGGAGAGGGGAGGGGAAAGAAGGGAGAGTGAGGAAAGAGGGGAGAAAGGGAGGAGAGTGTGGTGAGAGAGGAGAGAGGGTAGAGGAGAGAGAAGGAAGAGTGTGGTGGGAGATGGTGGAGGGGAGAGAGAGGAGACAGGAGAGAGTAGAGTTGTGAGAGGGGAGAGTGGTGAGAGGGAGGGTAGACTGGGGATAGAGGGGGAGGGGAAAGCGATGGGGGAGTGAGGGGAAAAAGAGAAGGGAGGGGAGAGTGATGGTTAGAGGGGAGAGTGGTGAGAGTGCATACTGGTGAGGTGGGATGAGAGAAGATAGTTGTTATAGGGGAGAGTGGTGAGGGGAGAGTAACAAGACGGAAGGCATTGCTCTGGGGAGGGGGGGGGAAATGTGACACGGCCGCAGCAGGGGGCCGAGCGGGGTGATCGGCAATGGGGGAGTGTGAAGCAGCAGGGGCCTTTGAAGTGAAGCTAAGCTTCACTTCAAAGGTGTGGGAGGAGTGCTGCTGGGGAGACAGATGGTGATTTGATCATGTCAACCAGACACTCTGAACCTGCCTGTTGGCTATGGGGTAATAAAATTATCCTTCTTCAGTATATGCGCACAGAGGAAATAATTTTAAAGAAACAACTGTGAATGAATGACCACCATGTGCATAGGCTTGACATACCAGGCAGTGTAGAATAAGTCAAAGTTAACTCTCCGTAAGGGACTGTAAAAGGAACCACTTCAAGAATGGTGACATGTTGCTTAAAATACCTAAACAACTCATGGCTCTCCGAGCTGCGAGTGAAGTGTTCGATAGGGCGTAGTTATTCAAAAGAAAACGCCTGGTTCTGGCTTTAAGAGTAAAACACAGACTTTGTTGGCATCAAGCCAACATGATGTACTCCAGTTCTGCTTCCAATCCTGCATGGTTCACCAGCTTTTCATCAGGCATTTTAACCTCCTCAGCTACTTATTGAGTCAACTTCCAGTAGGCAAAACTGAGATCTCTCTGCAGCAGGTCCATCATTCTTCAGTTATCTTGACATATTTATGGTTGCCTGAAAATTGCTTGAACGTAGTCAATCATATTTTTGGTGCGCCACTGCAGCAGCTTCAGGTGGGATCTTTTGATGGATTGTGTGCTTCTCAGCCATCCTGTGGGTTACCTTGTTCACCCACCTCAACCATTTGCAGTTTGTATTTTGTGTGGTACACCTTCTGTAATGCCGCTTTCCCCCTGGGATTCACATTTATAGACCAGTTTAAGATAATGGATGCTAATAATGGAACACATGGGCACACCCCTGTTTGTCCTAGGCTGAAATCCCAGGTAATTATTTGGTCATTTTTTGTCTTGGGCCTCTTGACCGGTCCCATGCACAGTTTGTAATTCTTCGGGCGTTTGCTGACTTACTTGTCTTCACTTGTAGGTTTCCAGTCTGTACGGTATTTGGATTACAGTGGTCAGGTGCGAGTACCACAAAGACAAGGTAATTCTGTTTACGTTCCTCGTTGGGTTGGGGGTTGCTGGGTAAATAGATTCACAATCTGCACCCTTTTTTCTTTTGCAGGTTCGTGAGACCGTACTACAAAGACAATTGCACAGGCAGACGTGAGTGCAGGCAGAAGAGGTAATTGTTGGGTTGAGTTAAACTGTGGTGCGTCTTGAACATTGTAGTACCATATATACTTACCGATGTTTTCTTCTGTTTCAGGTTTCACAGCAAGAACCCCATACATTTAAAGAGGCGCACGTGAGTGCAGGCAGAAGAGGTAATTGTTGGGTTGAGTTAAACTGTGGTGCGTCTTGAACATTGTAGTACCATATATACTTACAGATGTTTTCTTCTGTTTCAGGTTTCACAGCAAGAACCCCATACATTTAAAGAGGCGCACATGAGTGCAGGCAGAAGAGGTAATTGTTGGGTTGAGTTAAACTGTGGTGCGTCTTGAACATTGTAGTACCATATATACTTACCGATGTTTTCTTCTGTTTCAGGTTTCACAGCAAGAACCCCATACATTTAAAGAGGCGCACGTGAGTGCAGGCAGAAGAGGTAATTGTTGGGTTGAGTTAAACTGTGGTGCGTCTTGAACATTGTAGTACCATATATACTTACCGATGTTTTCTTCTGTTTCAGGTTTCACAGCAAGAACCCCATACATTTAAAGAGGCGCACGTGAGTGCAGGCAGAAGAGGTAATTGTTGGGTTGAGTTAAACTGTGGTGCATCTTGAACATTGTAGTATAACAGTTTGCATTCATGAGCTAGGCGTCAACGTAAGCCATGTTTCCTTATTTTGCAGGCTTTGTGGGACAGCAGGCTCAAACCGGCGGGTACGGAAATGTTCAAGCGCAAAGCTGTAACTTAGGGAGAGTGCAGTGCTTCACCACAAAGGAAGAAATGTTGCCTTGTATTCAAGGAAGAGTGGATGAAGGAAATTGTGGAGGCTGAGACACAGAAGTCACGAAGCAAGGTCCTCATGCAACTCGGGGAACTATTTCAATACAGTCCGGATGTGGGCTTGATTTGCAAAGCATGTGCCGAAGCCAAGATTGTTGGGGACTTTTCCACAGGGAAGAAATGGAGTGATGGCTGGAAACTGGACTACATGAAACGCCATCTACTTAGCAAAGTACACGAGTCTGCCATGGTGATATTGAGAAACAGAAGTGCTGCTGCGAGGTTTGGTTTTGGAGTACGGGCAATGCTGACAGAAACTGCCACAGACAAAGCAAATAGAATGGAAGTAGTTGAACGCCAAAGATCTATGCATGAGGAGATAAAGATTCTCATCAACAACGTGTTGCTGGCAGTCAAGATGAACACTTCAATGTTATCTGTACAAGACATCCATGACCACTTAGCTTTGTATGTGAAGATACCAGACAGCTGGAGGAGCAAGAACTATGCCTTTGAGTTCCTTGAGGCCATCAATAGCGTGATACACTGTGAAGCTATGACAGAACTTCGGCAAGCTTTGTATCACACCTTGATAATTGATGAGAGCACAGATATTTCTGTTTCAAAAATGCTCATCCTGTATTTCAAGTTCCGACCTGTAACATCAACTGAGCATAAAACGCAGTTTGGGGGCATAGTGAAGCTGACTAGCTGTAATGCTGAGGCTATCACTACTGCCGTGAAATAATTCTACACTGCCAATGAACTGGACCTCATGAAAATGGTCATGTTCACATCTGATGGTGCATCTGTGATGCTGGGGAAGAATAATGGTGTTGCTACTCGCCTTAAACAATCCATTCCTCATCTAGTTGAGCAGCATTGTGTCGCCCATCGAGAAGATTTGGGAGTTGATGATGCCTGGAAGAGGGTTCCAATGATTAAAGAGATGGAGACATTATTGAGGACTGTCTACACTGTGTTCTCCAGATCTCCTGCAAGGAAGTCCAAGCTGGATGAAATTGCATTGGTCACTGAATGTGAAGTTGTCTCTTTTCGACCACTGAATGAAGTACGGTGGCTTTCAAGGCATTTTGCTGTTGGTGCACTAATTCGTAATTACGAAACTGTTCTTAAGTACTTAGAGCATGAGAAAGTTGAGGAGAATGATCCAATTGCTAAATATTGTTATAAAAAGCTATCGGACTCCAACTACCATATTTCCCTTGCAGTACTTAATGACATTCTGGGTGAATTTGCATCTTTGTGCAAACTATTCCAAAAAAGTTCTTTAACTACTGTTGAAGCCGTACAGTATGCAAGAGCAAAGATTGGCCAAATTAAGCAACAGTATTTGGGGGACACTGTCTTTTGGAGCAGCAATGTAAGAGAGCTGATGGTTTTGTACAAGGATAGGCAAGAGTTTGACAGTGGGCCTATTTTGTCTTTTGTTTCCCTTCTTTGTGAGCACATGCAAAAAAGGTTCCCTGAAGGTGAGCTAAAAGAATGGGCAAGTTTTGAGATCCAGGCAATAGCCACACAATCTCATTTTGATTTTGGGACTGAGAATATTGAAAGACTTGTTGAAAAGTATAAAAATGTCTTGGCCCTGGGTGATTGTGAAACACCAGAAGATGTTGTTCGACAGTACAGAGACTATAAATATGTGGTGGCAGAACATGTTAAGGGTGGGTTATTTACCACCTTTCAAGACATGGTGACTTTCACTGTACGCAATGCTGCTCAGTATAGTGTCGTGTCTCAGCTTGTTGATGTCTGCGCAACACTTCAAGCATCTAGTGCAGACTGTGAACGAGGATTCAGCCTCATGAATACTATCAAGAGCAAATTGAGGAATAGACTAGAGCAGAAGCATTTGGACATGCTGATGAGGACAAAGGCCTACCTCCTGAACAGGAAAGTTGACCTAGACCGAGTTTATCAGCACTGGAAAAATGGCAAGGATCGCCGTGAGAAGCAACCCTGTCACCCATCTAGTGACGGCTCTTGACGTGTCTGAACAGCCCTTTACCTTCTTGTGTATATGTGATATTGTATAGGCTTGCAGCATTTCCCCACCCAATGAACTGTGCTCCAGTTAAGAATATTTATTAAAATCTAATGATGGTACTGCGGGGAATGAGATTTTGATATCTTTTCTGATCACTTAGATACCTATCTCATTCATCTTTTTGGATCGATTATTTTCTGTCATTGAGTAAAAGACAAACCCCGCATAGGTTAGATCAACCCCATAGACTGACGCAACTCTGAAGAACCACTTACGACTAATAAAGTTTAAAAAGTTTAATATAAAATCAGAATAAGTTGCATATACAATCCTCTCAGGATAAGATTCAACAAGTATACAGGAACTAAAAGGAACATAAATTCCCTAAAGAACCTAAGACTACAAACGAATACAATCAATATCAATTCCAATATCAGCAGATTAAAAAGCATAGACACAAAGTGGATCCGTTGCGTCATCTACAAAAAGAGAATAAACAAGTTAAATCTGTCCCTACTCTATGCTAGGTGACATCCCTGCTTCGCAAGTTCCTTACCTAAAAAAGGTGTCAGCAGTTTGACTTCCAAAGAAGTTCAAACTCTCTTAGCCTCTAATGGTAACTTATGTCGAGAAACAGTACCCTCTCTGCCTACCCATCCGCTCTCTAAGGGTCCTCGGCCTACTGCTCTCTCGCGCTCTGATCTCTCTCAGGCCATCTGCTCTCGCTCTCCGCTCGCCTCTCCTCCCCAGGGTGCTGTCCCTAAATTCACAATCACAGTATGGGTGGAACGCCCCTTTGACACCCACCACGTACACCTTCACATGATCTCATTTCTGGCTCTTTCCATAGCTTCATCTCTTTGCGTCGTCCGTTAAGTTGACCTTTCTTCTTGGGCGCCATCTTCGTCTTCGTGCTGGTGACTTCATTGACATTCCAGTTGACACTTTCAGAGCAAAGTCTTTCACCTCAACAGAACTCTATTCTTTACGATTGTGATCATAACCTCCTTTGGTCCTGTGAACGGTCACTTCTAAACAAGAATCCAAATTCCAAGCGTCTCTTATCTCACTTAGGCCATAAACTTCGTCCAGCATTGTCACTTTAAATTTAACAAGACCTTTGACTCTTGGCTCGCACATTCAGATCAAGGCTATCCCCTATTCCTGTGAGCCCACTAAATTACATACAGCGGACTACACTCTTGCGAACCCTTGGTCAGTCAGGTTAAAATCACACATGACCAAACTATTCTAACATTCCTACAAACTCTTCTACACAGTATAACCTTCAACACACATTTATATATAATCGAATTTAGCAAATCATTTGATTATAAGTGAATACATTTTACATACATTACAACGTTATATTCTCGTTCTTGCACAGTGCTATATAGTCTCTACACATTTCTTCATTTTACATTTCGCCGCTTTCTTCATTTAATAACTCCACGTACATGAATTCTACTTTGCACGTTCTACTGTTCTTAAGCATTTCTATACATTTCTATATTAGCCCACTATGTATACGGGCTCTCAATTCTAATGCATATTAGAGTGAATACAAAATACATTTCCCATTACTTTGGTTACATCGGCTAACTTTATGCAACAAATGCTAACTTCACATTACAGATTCTACGTTTGCGTTATGTGCTTGTGAATATGGTACAGATATACTTTTTATTCAAATTGCGCTCTCTCAGTTCCCCCCTTTGATGACCTCTAGGGGTCATCACTAAATGCAATTTGAATGACACCTTACACAGAACTAGTTACAAGATTCCCTCTTTTTATCGTTTCGAGAGCTCTTAAACTTTTATACTGTTGATCTTGTAAAGCAGCTAATCTCCTTTCTTGCTCCCTCATGGACCTTTGTAACCGGTTCGACCTATACCATTTGTACAGTTTCACTAACCCTAACAATGTGATTATGCAAATCAATATTATTAAAACAGGTTTCAATATGTACCACACAACACTTTTACCAAGATTGGCAAACCAACTTCCAACCTTTCCTACTCCATGACCTACTTTTTCCCAAACATTTACTTTTGTTAAATCTTCGATTTCTTGGTGTATCTCTGTAATGTTCTGTATGACTTTCTCAAGTGGTTTTGAATTGTCTGGAATATAAGTACAACATTCCTGGACCTTCAAAGCCTTGCAGACTCCGCCCTCTTTTGCTAGCAGAACATCTAAAGCAAGACGGTTCTGAAGAACCATTGCCCTAATCGACTGCATCTCTCCTTCTACTAGCATCAATGACCTTGCAGTACTTGCAGATAATCTATCTACAACTGTAGCTAGTCTCCTGATCTTAACATCGTTAAGTATCAAACCTAAGAGAGGAAACATTGCTCCAAATATGTCTCCTACTACCTCAGCATCTCCTACTTCTCGTTTCGCTCTTGTCGAAGCCTTTCCTTCTATGATCGCTAAATCCTTTGCATGATATATTTTGGGGAAGACAATTGCCAAATAACACGAACCATACCAATTGTCAGGCAGTTTTACATAGGCATTTCTTCCACATACAAAATATACATTAGGAATAGCTTGCATCCCTTTCATAAAATCTTTCGTATAGTACTCTAACCTAAAAGCATGTTCGCAGTTTACTTCACCTACAAATACACTCTCATATTATGTCTTGCTTCGAGTTAAACATAACTTTCCTTTCTGCGTTCTATCCAAAGCTATTGGACCATTGCTACCTTTCCTTTTGTGTGCCTTTTCTTCTTCGGTCCAATCTGTTTTCCACTGTCCTGACATTTTTAGAATCTTCTGCCTTCTGTACCGGTCATCTACTTGTCCTATGAACTTTTTCTCTACCTCTGACACTTTGCAAGTCAGATTATTTCTGCGTGCGTATGAAGTATCTAGTGTATCCCAAGGAAGAAAGAATTTTGCTAATCTATCCTCCTTTTTATAATAGTCCCACTTATTCATTTGTTTATAATTCGGGACTTCAGGCAGTACCGAATCATAATTTGAAAAGTAGTACTCGAATCCTTCTATACCATAAAATATACTGAGCAATAAACTACATGTTATCCCATAAGTCAGTGGGAGATGATGATATCTGATGCCTTCATCTACGGAAGCCGGCAATTGCATGCAAACATAACAATCTTTGGCCTCCATGGCATCAATATACTCGTACAATAGCTTGGCATATGCGTTTGACCTAAAATTTCCCTGTGACTCGTCTACGTGTAACCTACGAGCTTCATCTGCCAGTAACGCCTTTTCACGGATCACATTGCTCTCCTCCTTCTTCCCAACAAGAGCAGGTTTCAAAGTCGTTACAGGCTTTACATCTGTCGTTTCTTTTTCACTTGCATGTCCTACTATGTATGATATGGTAACTACTGTAATAATGAGAAAGATTACTACTGCTATTAGTGTACCTACTATGCATTTGGCTTTTCGGTTTGTGTTGCCATTCTCCATGTTATCAAACAGCGTAGCTCTTTCTTTTTCGAGAAAAAGTTTTCTTTCAAGTCTTTATTTGCTTTATTTGCTTTCTCGGTCTGTAAAGTGCTCTTAATCAACAAAAAGTCTCTTTTTCACAACAATGTCTTTTTATCTTCAGCATCAGACAACCCTAACCCTTCTCCGTCCTCTAAATGTAATCCCTAATTTTATTCTTCTTTCCACTCGGCGCTAGGTTATCTTCTTCTTTATAGCTCAAACACAAAAGTCTTTTATGCATCTACAATTATTCTCGTACCTGCAGCTCTAATAACATGTTCCAATAATTCCAAACGAATGACTTTTTCTTCTTGTTCTGGTATTTGATGACCACAAGTCGGAAACTCTAATCGATTTAGCACTAGGTCTTTGATCCGACTTAGGTAAAGGGGAATGGGAAGTGTGAAAGTCAGTAGCCCCTCAGTCTCGATTCCAGGCATCAACATCCATATCTCCACTGCCACAATTGGATCGAGATTGATCACTTGCACTTCTCTCACTCTCCCAGATCTCTGTCCCCAAGACATCTGCTATATAAGTCCACTCAGGGGTGGAGTATCTTCGGCAGGGCACACGTACCCTTCTTGATCTTCTCGGACTCTCAGAGCCTGAATCCGTAGCTTCTTCTTCTAGATCCGACTCTTCAGAGATCGGGACAAGGGTTCTCTCTTGATTTGCTTTTAAGCTTGGCCTTCTCCTTCTCTCCGGCCAACTAGCTTCGTCACTCCTTGTCCTCCTGCTCCTTGTTCTTGGACTTGTCTCTTGATCACTCACAGCTTGTTCGGTATCTGATTCGAACTCCCAGGTACTCTCTTCTCCTGAGGCGACTTCGGTCTCACTGGTGTCCTGACCGTCGTCAACCTGTTCCGACACAGGCTCAGCCTCTTCGATCACCTCTACAGCTTGGCTTTCCCCCTCTGTGGCTTCTCCGCTTTCCGCTGGATTTTCATTCGAGAGAGGAGCTGTTTCTTCTAGAGGTGTTGGCACTCTTCGGGTGTGTGAGGCGTGTATCCAGTTGGGCAAGCCTCCACACTTTACTGCAGTGTTCGTAACTAGTATGACCTGGAATGGTCCTCACCAGCGCACGTCTAGACAGTTCTTCCTGACATGCTTCTTCACCAGGACCCAGTCCCCCGGACACAGGTCATGGCACAAGTCTTGTGCTGATGGAACCTCTGCAGCCTGGACCTGGAGGGACACAGAATGAATGGCATCAGATAGTCCCTTGCAGTAGTCCAAGATCAAATCGTCTGTGATGTTCAATAACGCTGCAGTTGGAACCGATGGCAATCTCATAGCTCTCCCCATTAGCACCTCGTGTGGAGAGAGAGCTGTTCTTCTATCTGGTGTGCTACGTATGCTCATAAGAACCAATGGAAGTGCATCAGGCCAACTCAGGGATGTCGATGAACAAACTTTGGCAAGTCTGCATTTAATCGTGCTGTTGATTTGCTCTACAATCCCTGAAGCTTCTGGTCGATAACTGCAATGGAGTTTCTGGTCAATACTCAAAGCTGAACATAGCATCTTCACTATTTCGCTGTTGAAATGAGTTCCTCTGTCCGATTCCAAAGAGTCTGGCACCCCAAACCTCCGTATCAACTCTCTAAGTAACAACTTTGCTACTGTAAGTGTATCGCACCTACGTGTAGGGTAAGCTTCAACCCATCTTGAAAATATACAGACAATCACTAAAACGTATCTGAGTCTATTGCACTTAGGCATTTCAATAAAATCCAGTTGTATTCTATTGAAAGGCCCCCCAGACCTCCCTATGTGACTCAACGTGACTGGTGTTCTCTTTCCTACGTTTAGTTGCTGACAGATCGCACAACGCTGACATACTGCTTCTGCCGCTACTCTAAATTTCGGATTAAACCACGTTTGTCTGAATACTCTCACCATAGCATCTCTACCTATGCTTGCTGATCCATGCAATTTCCTTGCCATTGGACTAACAAGTTCGTTTGGTAAAACTGCTCTCCCATCTGCAGAAATCCAAAAATTCATTTCACTTTTGGTACATCCAGCTGTTTCCCAGCCCTTCTTGTCAGAATCTGGTGCATTTTCCTGAACACACTTCAATTCGTCCCACGTATCTACAGTATCTAACAACATAGTTAACTCAGTTCTTTCTTGTATTCCCCCCACTTCTACATTGGTGTGAGAATATCCCTGTTCCGCACAATAACGTGCTACTTCATCTGCGTATCTGTTGCCTTGCGACACAAAGTCTGTATTCTTTGTGTGCGCGGCGCATTTGACGACCGCTATGGCTGTCGGACCTTGCAATGCCTCTAACAATAATCTCACGAATTCTCCATTCCTAATGGGAGAACCCGAGGAGGTCATGTAACCTCTTTGAGACCATAACTGCCCGTAATCGTGAACTACCCCGAAACCATACTGGCTATCGGTGTATATGGTGACTCGAATTTTGTTACCTGCCAAACAGGCACGGGTCAAAGCAATAATTTCAGCTACCTGAGCGGAATGTACTCCTTCCAGGCAAGCGGCTTCCACAACTCTGGTAATAGTACAAACTGCATATGCTGCTCTCAGCTGACCGATATCGTCTCTTACGCATGAACCATCAACAAAGAATATTTCATCGGGGTCAGTCAATGGCTCATCTACGATATCAGGTCTCGGTTTGGTGCATAGTTCAGTCACATCAAGGCAGTCATGATCTGTACAAATTTCATCATCAATCTCATTTGGAAGTGGCATCAAAGTAGCAGGATTCAAGACAGAGCATCTCTTTAGGGTCACATTCTCGGCAGCCAATATGACTTGCTCGTAGCGTGTGAGCCTGCTATTCGTCAGATGCTGAGTCTTAGTCCTGGTCATTAACAATTCCACAGAATGCGGTACGTACACCACTAACTGATGTCCCATAACCACATTTTCACATCTTTCAATGCTGACACCCGTTGCAGCAACGGATTTGAGACATCCGGGCAACGCTGCGGCTACTGGATCTAATGTAGCCGAAAAGTAAGCAACTGGCCTACGCGCATTGCCATGTATCTGGGCCAAAACTGCTAAAGCGCAACCTTCTCTTTCGCAGCAGTAAAGCAAGAATGGTTTTTAGTAATCAGGCATTCCCAAAGCCGGGGCACGACACAAGTCCTCCCTCAGCTGCAAAAACGCCATCAAACAATCTTTGTCCCATGGTACCGGATCACTCACTCCTTTGTGCGTCAGTTGTCGTAACGGTTTTGCCTTCAGTGAAAAGTTGGCTATCCACTGTCGACAATAACCGACCATGCCTAGAAACATCCTGACTTCTCTTTGTGTTTTAGGCGCGTTCATTTTCATGATCGCCTCTATTCTGTCTGGAGACACCTTCCGTTTTCCCTTTTCAATCCTATGGCCCAAGTATTGCACTTCGGTCAGACAATACTGCAATTTACTTGGAGACACCTTGTGTCCGTTCTCGGCCAAGTGATTTAGTAAGGTGATGGTGTCTACCTTGCAAGCTTCCTCAGTTTCTGACGCCACTAGGAGGTCGTCTATGTACTGGACCAGAACTGAATTCTTGGGCAGTACTAGACTTTCAAGATTTTTCTTCAGCAGCTGGTTGAAAATCGATGGGCTTTCTGTATACCCCTGGGGAATACGACACCATGTTAAAACGCGATTTTCCAGCTTAAAAGCGAACAAATACTGGCTCTCCTCATCTAAAGGAATCGAAAAGAAAGCCTGGCACAAGTCTATCACTGTGAACCATTCAGCTTGGAACGGTATCTGAAACAATATCACTGATGGATTCGGTACCACTGGACAACATGAAACAACAATATTATTAATCTTTCGAAGGTCCTGCACTATTCTGTATTTCCCACTAGGCTTCTGCAAACCCATAATCGGGGAGTTACATGGACTTCCCACGATCTCCTTCAGTATTCCCTGTTTAATCATGGATTCGATCACAGGCTTTATTCCTGCAATTGTCTCCGGTGTCAACTTATATTGTGGTGTTCTTGGATACTCGGCATTGGGTCTTACCATGATCTTTACCGGTTCTACCCCTTTGATCAGTCCTATTTCTTCTCCCGTAAAATCCCACACCTCAGCTGACACTTTCTCCTTCAAGTCCTGTGGAAGCTCCTCCACCGTTAAGGTAGGATATAGTTCCACACATCCCTGCGAGTTTACAACCTTAAAATCGGCATCATCATCGTTAGTCTGCACTTCTACTCCTTCAGGTATGCAATATATTGTGCAATTTAGTTTACACAACAGATCTCTTCCTAGCAAACACACAGGGCTAGAATCACAGATCACAAACTGATGTTCATCACTGTAATTCCCTATCTTCACTGACACTGGTTCTGTCAGAGGATTCGTCATTCTCCTATTTGCGACTCCTACCACCTGAATCGTCTCTCCCGACATTGGCAGACCTGGGACTACCGCTGATCTCAAAGTGGATCGAGTGGCCCCCGTATCCACCAAAAAGGTCGTAGGACATCCAGCCACTTCAGCCTCTACGTATGGTCCTCTCTGATCTACCTCCAGGGCTGCTCCTAGAGTACAGTCTTCTTCCCTATTCACTCGTTGCCCCGTAAGAGGATCAACGTAGTAGCATTCTTCTCCTCCTACGAACAATGGCATTTGTCTATAGGTTTTCCCTCCATTTGCAATGCGAGGCGGGTGAGGAAACGGGGCTCGAGGAGTCTGAGTACCCCCTTTGACAAACTTTCCCTTCGGGACTGCTGCTCCCTTAACCACGTTGTTCTGAACCTCATCCTCCTCCTGTTCTAATTCCCCCGTCTCGACATTATAAGGACACTCGCGTCTCCAATGTCCCACCTCGTTACACTGATGGCACCTCGTTGTCTTTTTCAGTGTTGCGATATCTACCCTCGGTCTCGGTCTTTCTTCCTCATCTCTGCTTTGATTATTCTGTTTCTTTCCTAGTGTTCCTGTTCCCTGTTGCCGCTGTCCACCCTTTCCAGCTGATTGCATCTGCACCAACATCAGCTTTTCCTTAAGTTTCTTTGCCTTCGAATCTATTTCATCGCTACAGTACCTCGCATACCTCAGAATCTCATCTAAAGGTTTGTTTTGCCAACAGATCAAATGCTGTTGAATCATCAGGCTTATGTCTGGTCTCAATCCTAAGACTTCGACACAAACTGTCCTATGTCTTTAGGATCCATCACGTCTAACCCACTATACTGTTTGAATGCTTTCAGTAATCTCTCATAGAACTCGTGAACGGTCTCCTTAGGTTCTTGAGTGGTTCGATCTATCTTAACCCAGTCTATGTCCTGCACCGGCACTTTCTCTTTTAACCATGCTATTACCCTCTCGTATTTTTCCATAACTCTCTCTGATGGACCATTCGTCTGGGCATCCCTCGCGGGTTCACAAATGGGCCATTCGACACTATGTTTGCATGCCGTCCACAAATCTCCGGGTACAACAATGTCAACAAGGTGTTCAAGTCGACCCACAGCACCTTAGAGATTTTCACGAACCTTTCTACCTGCTTATACCACTCAACGGGGTTCTCTCTTAGCTTTGGAAAGGAATTGGTAAATGCCGCTAAATCCCCCCTACTCCAGGGCACATGCACGTAGCTTCCGTTCGCGATTTCTCGCAAAGGGAAAGCTTCCATTCGCATTAGCTCTCCATCCGGGGACCTCGCAAGTGTACTCCTTCTGACGGATCCCCTCTTGGACCATCTTTCCTCCCATTTATCCAAATTCCTCCACAATCTGATACTCTGGATCAGTTCCTTTATGTGTATTTTCAGCCCAATCGTCCTACGCTCATCTAGATCCTGATCCGTGCAATTTAGCCTATGGTTACCCTGTAACGCTTTAGTTCGTGATAGGTCTATCATATACCTGTTTGCCAAATTAGATAAATTTTCATGAGCTGACCTCGCTCTCCGAGTAACATCCTTAGACATAAATACTATTTCATCTGGTTCATACATCTCTATCCTTTCCATTGGCACTGTGCCGTCTATTATTTCACCCAAGTCTGATTTCAAACTCATTACATCGAGCCGTTTTGCTTTTATCTCAGCTCTCAGTACCTCACTCCTAGGTTGTTCGTTTACGTCCCTCTCACCCCCACTACGCGCCCTACGTCTAGGTACAGGTGAGTTATGAGGCGTCCTTCTTGTTTCTCTTTGTTCCCACCTCTCTAGATCCCAAGCTTTTCCATCCTCCCTTGGGGTATGGTGGAACAATGTTCTATTTCCCATCACTACATTCTGTCTTTTCGGCTCGGTCTCTTTAGATACAAGATAGGATCCCCCGTTCTGTTCTATATCACTGCAACTCCCTTGCTGTCTGGTGTCGCTCAATAAACGATAAGGTCCTTCACGGTCCTCCATGTTCCCGCGATCTCGTCCGTGATCACCGGATGCATGGCGAGACGTTTCGCGACTCCCTATATTCTCGTGACTTCAATGTCGCACATTTTCGCCCGGGGCATGGTGAGTGCACCTGAAACTATCTCGGTACTCCTGTGTCTTTCGTTCTCCCTCACTAAGGATGAGGCGAGGCACTCCCCCACACCCTGCACTCCTGTCGTCGCACACTTGCCTACTGCCACTGGTGGTATGGCAAGTATCTCCTTTGCTTCCTTGACTCCCTCTCTCCCACTCCGGGCTGCTTTCGCCAGCTCCGCAGTGAGAGAGGATCCTGTTATCCTGATCTCTCCATTCTGCTTCTGTCTCTAATCTTTTATTCTGAGTCTCTTCGGAAGCATCCCATTCTTTCAAATACTCCCTTAATTCCTTAAAGGTTTTCGGTTTCGGTCCCCTCAAATCCATCTGTCCTCTCTGACCCCTTTGTTCTATCCAGGGACCCGTTGCGGAATCTAATGGGGTACTCCGACTCATTGGTCCTAGCAACTGCCTTTGAGAATTGATCGTATTATTCCTACTCTCCATCTCTGCCCTTTCCCTGTCCCATCGTGCCTGTTCCTCCTGCTGGGCTCCCTCTGGGTTGTAGATTGACACTATAGGACCTATGGTAACAGGTACTTGTAGAGCATCCGGCAATTGATACGACCTTGCATGCTGCGTTTCTGGCACCTTCTGGACCACGAATCTTCCTACTACTCTCTGTACGGGACTAGATTGAGGTACTTCCTCACCTTTCTTGGGGTCCCACTCTGTTACTGGGAGCGGTTTATATTCCCCCCACCTAGCTCCGTCCCCTTGCTGTAGTTCAGGACTTTCGGCTTCTCTGTTGTACGGAGGTGGTCTATCTAATAATAGCCTCTCTATCAGATCTTCATCTGGCTCGCTATCCTCATCTTCCTCTAGAGGTTTCTTTTCTCCCGTAGTCTCTAGCATTGTGAACAGTTTGTCTGCTTCTATCTTTTGCACCCTCCACTTTTTAGCTTCATCGTCCCATTTAGCATCCTGCACTGCTTTTACCGATCGTCTCACTCTTTCTTGGCGCCTATTCAAGCTCTTTTCGTGTGCTGCTCTAAACCATGCACTAAGGGCTTCGAACTGTGTTGGCCTCGGTAGAGGTCTTGTTGCGAGCATTACCGCTTTCAGTTGGTTCAATACTTCTAGCTTAAACGTCCCGTATCTCGGGAACGTCAGTTCCTTATTCCCTTCCGTTAGCTTATTCCACTCGGAGATCCATAATATTGAGTGTAAGCCTACATTCACTGCCATATAGTAAGCTGGTGTGCCTTCTGGTGGAGCTTCTTCTCCTGTATACAAGTTTCTTCTATCTCTCCTAAAGATCGCCCTTAAACGCTTAAAACACTTCATTTTTCAAGGATCTACGATTTTCCTTTATCCTCTTCCTTATTTACGTCCCGATGACAAACCACCAATCCCTGTGCGACTCTTGCTAATCAGCCTATCCCAGCGCGGTTCTACACCAACCGGCCAATCCTAGCGCGGCTCTACGCTGACGTCACTCGTCCCCTCTGCAGCAGTTCCCCTCCTTTCTCAGCTCGTCTCGCGGTCTTGCATGCGTCTCATTCATACACCGAAAAATGACTACTTCCGTCCAAGCGATCACTTTTCTCTGACTGTACGTCCACAGTCTAACTGTAATTGTCACCTCAACTGGCGAGACGTCTTCCTCTCACTTCAGACGCTCGCCTTAACTGATAGGTTACTTACACACAGTAAACGTCCGACCAGCGTCCGTTACTCATACACTCACACTGTCACTCCCCCTATCATCGGTCCTACGGGCGATCAATGGTACCTCATGACCCCCTTTACAATGGTAGACAATTACTCTGGGTGTTCGATACACCCGAACCACTTAAGCCCTTCTCTGGATCTTAAGATTTTATCCGGTTGCGCGCGCTCACAACCTTCCCTCAATCACACTACAGGCATTCAACTCCGCTTGACATTACAACACAGGTACAACATAAAACACCGCAATCTGGCAACGCATGACCCTTATACTCACTCTCGACCGACTCTGCTGCTTTTCTCTCGACGCACCGTCAGCACCTTCTTCGGCAGGGATTCTTCTTCTGGTCGTCGATGACTAGGGACCTTGGGGTAATCTAGACCTGACCTAGGTTGTCTTCCTCAAGAAGAAAACCATCCTCTGCTACCAACTGCGGGAAATGAGATTTTGATATCTTTTCAGATCACTTAGATACCTATCTCATTCATCTTTTTGGATCGATTATTTTCTGTCATTGAGTAAAAGACAAACCCCGCATAGGTTAGATCAACCCCATAGACTGACGCAACTCTGAAGAACCACTTACGACTAATAAAGTTTAAAAAGTTTAATATAAAATCAGAATAAGTTGCATATACAATCCTCTCAGGATAAGATTCAACAAGTATACAGGAACTAAAAGGAACATAAATTCCCTAAAGAACCTAAGTCTACAAACGAATACAATCAATATCAATTCCAATATCAGCAGATTAAAAAGCATAGACACAAAGTGGATCCGTTGCGTCATCTACAAAAAGAGAATAAACAAGTTAAATCTGTCCCTACTCTATGCTAGGTGACATCCCTACTTCGCAAGTTCCTTACCTAAAAAAGGTGTCAGCAGTTTGACTTCCAAAGAAGTTCAAACTCTCTTAGCCTCTAATGGTAACTTATGTCGAGAAACAGTACCCTCTCTGCCTACCCATCCGCTCTCTAAGGGTCCTCGGCCTACTGCTCTCTCGCGCTCTGATCTCTCTCAGGCCATCTGCTCTCGCTCTCTGCTCGCCTCTCCTCCCCAGGGTGCTGTCCCTAAATACACAATCACAGTATGGGTGGAACGCCCCTTTGACGCCCACCACGTACACCTTCACATGATCTCATTTCTGGCTCTTTCCATAGCTTCATCTCTTCGCGTCGTCCGTTAAGTTGACCTTTCTTCTTGGGCGCCATCTTCGTCTTCGTGCTGGTGACTTCATTGACATTCCAGTTGACACTTTCAGAGCAAAGTCTTTCACCTCAACAGAACTCTATTCTTTACGATTGTGATCATAACCTCCTTTGGTCCTGTGAACGGTCACTTCTAAACAAGAATCCAAATTCCAAGCGTCTCTTATCTCACTTAGGCCATAAACTTCGTCCAGCATTGTCACTTTAAATTTAACAAGACCTTTGACTCTTGGCTCGCACATTCAGATCAAGGCTATCCCCTATTCCTGTGAGCCCACTAAATTACATACAGCGGACTACACTCTTGCGAACCCTTGGTCAGTCAGGTTAAAATCACACATGACCAAACTATTCTAACATTCCTACAAACTCTTCTACACAGTATAAGCTTTAACACACATTTATATATAATCGAGTTTAGCAAATCATTTGATTATAAGTGAATACATTTTACATACATTACAACGTTATATTCTCGTTCTTGCACAGTGCTATATAGTCTCTACACATTTCTTCATTTTACATTTTGCCGCTTTCTTCATTTAATAACTCCACGTACATGAATTCTACTTTGCACGTTCTACTGTTCTTAAGCATTTCTATACATTTCTATATTAGCCCACTATGTATACGGGCTCTCAATTCTAATGCATATTAGAGTGAATACAAAATACATTTCCCATTACTTTGTTTACATCGGCTAACTTTATGCTACAAATGCTAACTTCACATTACAGATTCTACGTTTGCGTTATGTGCTTGTGAATATGGTACAGATATACTTTTTATTCAAATTGCGCTCTCTCAGTACCACCATTGAAGTCTTGTGCTTTTGTAAACTTGAAGTGTACTTGCCAGTGTAACCAGTTCATGTCATGGCGTGCTTATCCAATATTGCAAACTGCCCTTAAGACCCTTATTGTGGCGCTGTATGTGTGAAAACGCACTATCTTTTCGCTTTTTAAAGAAAAATTTTGGAGTGCCAATTGGCGCCGCAGACGCGCGCGGTTTGGTTCCTGGCGCACATAGCCATGGTTGCAGCGCACAGAGACCCTCCACTGCCGCACACAGAGGAAAAAAATTAGAGGGAACATTGGTCTCAACCATCTTCTGGAGCGTTTAATCTAGTCCCTTCAATCCCCATCATGTTTTGCAGCAATGGAATGATCCCTCATTTTATACAGCACTGGCAATCTGTTTGTAGTTACTCGTTTACAATGGCATTTTTTCTATGGGGAGGGCAACAAGGTGATTGCTTCATTCAATAGTTGGTTGGGTAGATATTAAATGCGATTCAACAGAGCTTGCGTTGGATTGGGACCCATGCACGTCACTATTAAAGGCCAGAAGTGGGCAAGATCGGGGTTTGCATTGAGCTTTTTCAGCTACTTTATATACCTATTTGACTGGCTCAGCATCATGGGTTTTTTAATTAGGCTGCGATAGATGCAAGTTGGAATTGGCCAGGTCTGTGCATTCCAAAACAGGTTATCAATCCTCTCCATTACCTCATTGTCCCCATCTGATGGTTTCGGATTTTTCCCTTTGGGAGACCTATATCCACCCTCCACAACTTTGTGCTTGCCCATTTCCAATAAAGGGGATAGACGAGGGAAGAGAAGCACAGGAAAGAAGGGCTATATAGGTAAACAACTTTTTTCCAAATCTCACCACTTAGTAATAATAATAATATTAATACAATGAAAGCCTAAAAACCTAGCAGTAAATAGCTAATAGGCACGTTTTTAGAAAAGGTATTTCCTTATGGAACACTTTTGAAAGAACTTTCAGCCAGCAGCGCTTTTCTACACAGGCTTAGGAGGGTGTCATGGTGTCTGTGCATGTCTATCATAATCAGGGAGAGGTTTTGCCCTATTTAGCCTGCTGGTCTCCAATATTCCCGTTTGCCTAATATTTCAGGCTAATGCTGTCACTGTTTGAGCAAATATCAGTGGTGTAAGTGGACAGCCATGTCTGTTCCTGCAATTCAAAGAAATGTTTTACAAAAAATATGTGTTTGACTAATAGCGAAGTTAGTGGCGCAATGTACTTAAAATTATCCGTTTCGTAAAAATCAAATGTATGACATACCAGAGTCATGAAGTTCCAGAACACCTAGTTGACAGCCATTCCAGCATCATCAGTGAGAATTGCATTGTATTCATATTAATAATGACATTTTCACTGAAAAAAACTTCGGGCCCAATTCACAAAAGTAATCTAAGACAAAATCCTAATTTTACGACTTTCGGTACTCACAAAGGGCATTTGGGAGTAGTAAAGTTAGGATCCCTAACTTTACTACTCCTAAATGCCCTTTGTGAATATCAAAAGTAGTAAAGTTAGGATTTTGTCTTAGATTACTTTTGAGAATCCGGCACTACGACTTTATTAGAAGCTCACCATTCTTTCAAAGGTATCCATTGGCTGGATGTATCATGTAGAAATATTTCAACGATTGCTAACTCAAATATTTTCAAAACATTCAGCAGATCTATTGCTGTAAAAGAAATATATGATGCACCATTGTCCCCTCTTTTTATAATAATGAAGAATATTTATTTAGATGTTGTATCCACCCAGGCTCCAAAAACAAATTGAGTGCCTAGAGAGAGGTGCACCTAAGTTATTTGGAAGTACCTATAGAGGGTGGCTGGCAAACTGTCAAACTAGTAGCCTTTCTGTCTGCAAGGAAATCAGAGGCAGATTGGACCTCCTCCACAGTAATCAGAAGCGCCAGGGCCTAGCAATGCGCTGATGAGACTCTTTGGAGTGGATACTCTCCAGGTTAAACTCGCTGCACTCCAGAATTAAAGGACTCCCCAACACAGTCTGATGGCTTAGCGGACTAATCCATCAACTGCAAGGATATGTCTTTGACTCCATGGTCACAAGTTGAGGCCATGTGGATCCACTTAGCGTTTCATCCTTGTGAGGTTGATAAAATGAATAGCAGTGTGTTGGGTAACAAAAAACATCTATTATATAACACAATGAAACCAATGGGCAAGTAAGGGGTTTACAAATACACATTATTTTATGTTTTAAGCTTTCATTTTTCCTGGCTAATCCTCGTGCTCGTGGGTTTCAGAGTCTTTAAACTCCTTAATTTGGAATGACAATTGTGCATTTTGTATTTTATGGATCAGCAGATGGTCCACCTCTTTGGCCACTCAGAGAAAGCAACTGTCATAGCTTCTCACCCCTCATCTCTGAATCTCCAATGCTATAGACCAAAATCTTAATAAAAGTTCGAACAATTAGCTTAGCCCAACTTCTCATTCTTGTTCCTACACAGATCAATGCGGCGTAAGGGAAGACACCACTTACGTAAAAGGTACTGCAAAGTGATCAGACCAGGAAAGTGGGAGTGAAGGGAGACCGCTAGGGTCAGACAGATTGGAAAAGATAGGATCTAGCAGATGTCCAGCTACATGAGTGTTGGTGGATTTGCACAGTCTCAAATTCATCTCCCTCAAACCAGCCGTACGTGAGGTGCTTTTTGTGCATTTAGGGTTGTCTAAATGAAGGTTAAGGTCACCCAGAATTTTAAATTTACAGCCTTCCAAATGTAAGGGGCTGCTATGTCTGGGAAAGAGAGCACCCGTATTCCCGCTGGGCCAGGGGAAAGAAGTGTAGGGTGTAAATTTGGGCGTAAGCGCAATTCTAAAAAGTAGGTCTTCACAGTCCGGAGCTGTGAAATATTCTGTTTTGCACTCAAATGTGGTTTTGAAGATGATTGACAAGCCCCAGCCTATTTTATGTTTCCTATCTTTCCTAATAATAGTATAGTTAGGCGGGAGGGCACCTACTACACCAGGAGCCAAGCCCTCATGTAGCCAAGTCTCTGTTAAAAAGACAGCATCCCGTAGTCTATCTATTAGGAAATCCAACATATGGGCTCAGTGTTTAGGAAGAGAACAACAGTAATATTACACAATTCAAACTCAGTGTAGCCTAGCTGTGGGCATTGGAGTAAAGTCTTATGATGGTCCTCAATTAAGTGAAAGCCAACTCTACTTGCTTCACTTTGAAACCTTCTGTTGTGCCAATTGTGCCTAATAGAAGAGGTGAGGGTAAACCCGCAGTGCTGACAATCAAAATGACCCTCCCCAATCCAAATAGTTCTACAATTGGGAAGAGGTACCTGGTGCAGAATCAGCAATTATTGTGCAGAATAGACTTGTCCATTCAATGTGGAAGAGCCAGGGATCATGACCTATGGCCCCGGATGGACATGGACGGTCGCAGACGGGCTTGCCTTTGGTGCACCATTGTGGTGCCTACTGTGTGCGCCTGCGCCCCGGCCTTTTTATGGTGGGACGTTGCGTGGAGGATAGAGCATGAATTCCTGGAGGAGCAGAGCAAAGCACCATCAACATGGCTGCCAGAGCTAGGAAGAAGCCGTAATGCACTCTTAAAGTATGCACACACCACCCCCCAGGTCCAAATGGGATGGAAGAAAATAATCAGTCAAACAAAGTGAAAGTTACTTAAAACCAAGGCATAAGCAGGTAAATAAAAAAATTATTAAAAACACATCAAGGGCCAGATGTATGACCATTTCCAAATTGCAACTCGCAATTTGGAACGTACAACAGTGTCAGAGACACTGATTGCAAATCCCAATGGGGTTGCCAAATGTGAGGCTAACGGATATTAATATGCCACTTGCAATTTGCAACCCCACTGGGAATGGCCTTCCAGGGATGGCGGCCTGCTTGGCTCAGCAGACCTCCATGTCTGGGACTGCTTGTTAATATTGCAGTTTTTCTTTTTAAGTGCAGCCCGTTTTCCTTGGAGGAAAACGGGAGGCATTTAAAAAAAAACAAATGAAACCGTTTTCGTTCAATTTTTTATGGGCAGGCAGTGGTCTCTTGGACCACTGCCTGCTCTTGGACCACTGCCTGCCCTTAAAAAATATTTCTGTGCCAGTCAAAGAGGGGAAGTGGGCCCCTGGGGACCCCTTCCCATTTTCGACTGCATTACCACCCTCTTGAAGAAGGAGGCTTTTGCAAGTGTTTTGCCACCGCAATTGCGGTCACAAAACATTGGTACATGGCTTTGCGGTCGCTATTAGGAAGGGAACACGCCTTTCCAATAGGGAGTCATTAAACACTATTTTGCAAGTCACAATTTATTTGTGACTCACAAAATAGTGTTTGTATATTGGCCACAGGTTTTTAGCATGCACAAACGGGTCGCAAACCTGTTTGCTCATGCTAAATACCATTGTACATCTGACCCCAAATTCATACAGAGAATATCGTTTATCGTATGCAGAAAGGTTAGAACAAGCCTACCAAGCTCTGTGCAGCCACTCCCAAGCCATTTTATGCCAGGCAGTAGAGTGGAGGCTAGAGCGTGAACACCTGGAAGAGCACCGCACCATCAAAATGGCCGACTTGTACAGGAAGAAGCCATAATGCGCTGTCAAAGTATATGCAAAGCCCCCCTAGGTCCACCTGGAACAGTTACTTAAAACAGAGCATAGGTAGGTAAAATTAAAATAAATTTAAAACACATCAAATTCATGCAGAGAATCATGTTTATGTTATATAAAAAGGGTAGAACGAGCCTACCAATCCAGACATCACCCTCATCCTTTAGTCTCCGTGGGTCATCGAAAACTGCTGTCACAATCAGGTCATGCTCAATCAATGAAGGTTTGCATCAAACATGTTTTTCAAGTATTTTGCTCAAATATGGTGGGAGTTAAATTGGACAAAAGTTATGAGGATCATTCAGAGAGGGTTTTTTTTTAAACTATAGATGTGTTCCATATATGTGGCACTTAACCATGCTGCTGGAAACTGTTGAATAAGGGAACGATGTATGCCAAAGAGCAGGACTCAATAGGTTAATTATTTTAACAAGCAGGCATCAGTAGGAGAACCTGAAGGGTGACTATTGGCAATAATTTCCTTTAATACCACTGACAAGATATCCTTAAGCTGTAAAAATTCTGATATCATCTTACAAAGACCTTGTAGAGGAAAATTAGAGGTTTGTGATGATAATCTTGAATTAATCTAAAGTGTTTCTTGGCAATTTTCGTAGTGGATACGGGATCTTTTTCAAACCATTCAGTCTTGGTGTATCTGTTGATTATTTATTGCCAATTTGATTAATGGTTGATGAACCTCCACAGATTATCGGTGTTTGAACAAAATATTGAGTCTAAAATGGCGTCTGGGCAAAAGATTGTGTCAATATTGAGGAGAAGATTATTATGAAGGTAAGTTTATATGGCTATGTAGAGTTTTACTATACTTATTTCCACATATATGCACTTTGACAATATATGTATCTTCAAGCTCCGTAATGTGGAGTTAAGAATAGTAAATCTATACTTACCTATTTGCACTTACCTTCTCAATATTTAGATCCTTGATATTTTTGACACAATATTCAATCAATGCATAATTTTGTACTCAATATTCTGTCAGTGATCCCGGATTATATCTTGGTTGGGGACAAAGGTGATGCCTGAGGGACTTCAACAGCAAATCTAAAAACACTGTGTGCCCTGAAAATTAATATGTGCAATTTGAATTGATGGAGCTAAAGTCCTTTAGTTTCTTTCTGAAGCTGTGTCTAGCGTCTAGTGTGCCTGCAGTTTTCAAGTCCTTGAAGAAGCATTGGCGAAGCCAATAGGTCTGGTATTGGCCATCATTCTTTTGGTAATTCGTGTTTAGTTTTTTCATGGTTTTTGCAAAACTTTGGTGTTTGAGAAGCTGCGGGGCATTTGCCAGTCTAAAACAAATATTGACTGAAGGCAAACAAACATTTTGATTTGAAAAATGCACACATTATGATAGTAATCCCTAGCACTGAAAGGATTTACTTTCTATGTGGATGTGCTCCTTGAAAAAGAGCAGCATGCCATTACTGAAAGTGAAATCAGCCAATAACTTAAGTGGGGTGAGGCATTGCCCCCTGATGCATGCTCAAGTGGGTTGTAGATAAATGTGAATACAACAACCAAGAACAAATGGATGAAGTATAGCTGAAAACCCCCATAATTACCTATGTCATTCAGATTATCATAGTACAATCAAAAGGTCTTGGCTAACACAGACCTAAATATGCTAATTGTTTCACCATTTGCTGCTAGCCTCTTGCCTTTAAGAAGAAAGGAAGGAAAGAAAGAAAGAAAGAAAGAAAGAAAGAAAGAAAGAAAGAAAGAAAGAAAGAAAGAAAGAAAGAAAGAAAGAAAGGTCTCGCCTGTGCAAGAGCTGTTGTCTTTGTCAATATGGTTTAGCCATGTTGCACACAGCGTGGCTTTTTTATCAGAATGGCTAAACATTAGTGGGGTAAAGGAGAGTAGCATAGAGTGTCATAAGGTAGAGTATTATGGAGTGGCGTGGCGTTTAGTGGCATAGTGTGGTGTACAGTAGAGTTGAGTGGAATGAAGTGGAGTGTCACACAGTGCTGGCTCACCTGGGCAGTCAATCACTGTGGGCATGGTGCTGGAACAGACAGTAAATCTAAGTTTGGATCCTGTTTATATTCTGACACTAAGGGGCATATATATGGAACAGTGCAGCACAGCAAGTCACCTTGGCAGGTACATCATTTTGGTGCATTCCCAAGCTGGCCTTGTTAATCTGGGAATTAGTTAAAACCGATGAGAGTTGCATGGGTACACCCACACAACAGCCATGGAACACCTACCTTGGGCAGAGTAACGCAACACAGCAATGGGTGCTGCATTACACCAGATTATTGGAGCCACTCAAACCATGCAAAATGGCTTTGCATGGCTTCAAAAATCTGACTTTAGGTTTGCATCACTCTTGCATCACTCTTGCGCCGCATTGCATGGTGCAAGAGCAAGCCAAGTCATAAATATGGCCCTAAATGGCTATGGGTGCTGCATTACACCAGATTATTGGAGCCACTCAAACCATGCAAAATGGCTTTGCATGGCTTCAAAAATCTGACTTTAGGTTTGCATCACTCTTGCATCACTCTTGCGCCGCATTGCATGGTGCAAGAGCAAGCCAAGTCATAAATATGGCCCTAAATGGCTATGGTGCCCAGAGGGGGCCAGGTCTGGTGCAGATTTGTTTCGGGTGTTTTAAACTGTTACAATTACATAGTTTTGACACTTGGCCCAAGCACATTATTGCGGCGCTCAGGAGACAGCTGAGCTGAATTTGCTGGCAGTTGCTGTTTTTGTTATAATAGGTAATAGGCAACATCTGTCATTGAGCGGACACTAGCTCTAAAATATGTTAGTCCAACTCCTGAAGCATGTTACTTGGCGAGTCTACTTAAAAGGCTAGAGATGGTTCAGAATGAAGCTGGAGGAATGTGCTGAAGTGTCTTTATCAGCTCCCAAATCCAGATCAAGTAATCTGAAGATCTCTTGTTATTGTCTTTTAGGTTATTGCTGGAAAATGCCCTTTTTATGTGGTCACTCCAATACTTTTTCCCCCAGCACTGACGTAAATATATGCTATACAAATGTATGTAACATAACATAGCACAGCATGGTTCCATTGAGCAATTGTAACCCACATGCCCTAGTGTACTGGGATTCTCATTGTCCAGAGACAAAGTGTTCAGTGGCCAAAGTTTCTGGTCGTGTTTCACAATGTTTAGAGAAAATCATATTAAGATTTGACCTTTGAGACTAGAACAGACTAACGTAATTTTTAGTGATTATATTTTTTCAAAGGTGACTGGGTAGACTGTGCTATCAGTCAGAACAGTGCCTAATATATATATATGGATATTCGTACCCAAAGAGTTTGTCTTGTTCTACTTGGATGCATGGTTGTCCATTTAATCTCTGAGAGTGATTATTCAATCTGGAGGCATCTCTGGAGGTTATGTAGCTTTAATGCAATGTTGTGTGCCAGTATAGTTATACTTTCTCAATCTATACTAATATAATAAAGAGAGAGCCCAAACATTTGAGGTGGGTAATCTCAGGAACCGCAGCACCAATCACAACACCCAATACAACGTTGGAAAGGGCAGTTGCAGCAGAAGGACATAGGCTATGCAGACGCCCACCATATACATTTAAAAGGTAAAAGAACTGTGCCAGCAAAGTAGTCCTTAGTGGGCGTGTCTGCGTTGTGCTGTGGGTGTGTGCTGGGGGCGTGACAAACGCTGGGGACGTGTGGTACGTTCCGCCCTTCATGCCATGTCTCATATCGTGTGCTGTTGGTGTGAGCTGGGGGCATGGGCGTGTGCGAAGCACGGGATTAAGAGAAAAAAAAGCGGTCTTTGTGCCCAATATTTCATTGTTTTTTCTTCCCAGGTTCTGTACATTCCAGCTCCGGGTGTCCAACCTGCTCCCTTTAAATACCCCTGCACCCCATAATCATAACCCACCCTTACTCCTTAAAATACCCCAACACCCTAAAACACTAACCCATCTTAACCCTATAAATATACCCTGTACCCCAAAACCCAAACCTATCCCTAAACCCTAAAAATACCCCTGTACCCCATATCCCATACCTAGCCCTGAACCCTATAAATACCCCTGTACCTCAAAAGCCAAACCTACCCCTGAACCCTAAAATACCCCTGTACCCCAAAACCCAAACCTAGCCGTGAACCCTTAAAATACCCCTGTACCCCAAAACCCAAATCTACCCCTGAACCCTAAAAATACCCCTGTGCCCCAAACCTAGCCCTGAACCATAAAAATAACCCTGTACCCCAAAACCCAAACCCACCCCTGAACGCTAAAATACCCTTGTACCCCAAAACCCAAACCTAGCCCTGAACCCTAAAAATACCCCTGTGCCCCAAAACCCAAACCTAGCCCTGAACCCTTAAAATACCCCTGTACCCCAAAACCCAAACCTACTCCTGAACCCTAAAAATACCCCTATACCCCAAAACCCAAACCTAGCCCTGAACCCTAAAAATACTCCTGTACCCCAAAACCCATACCTATCCCTAAACCCTAAAACTACTCCTGTACCCCATAACCCAAAACTATATCTGAACACTTAACACCTTAGCAGCTATGGAACATCCTGCTCCAGTGCTGAACGTTCCATTGCGCTGGTGCAGTTGGAACGTCCAACGGCCGACGGCAGCACTCCCGAGGTAGTGGTGCCGTCGGCCGTTGGACTGGGCACAGAACTTATGAGGTTAAAATACCCAAACACCCCAAAACATATACCTCAGTACCCCAAAACATATACCCCTATACCCATTCTTACCTTATCCAAACATTTAAAAAAAAACATGCTTTTACCATTCATGCATTTACAATGAATTTCGTTGTAAATGTGTGCGTGGTAAAAGCATATAAAATGTAATGCCATGCATTATAATGGCATTGCAGAGTCATGGTACTTTCGTAATGAAAGTATGCGGAGTCATGGTATGCCGAAAGAAAGTTGCGGAATAATGGCTGTGTACCCTCCCCCGATAAGTACATTGGTGGCACGGCGGCCCACATCTCCAGCAACATACTCATATTTTTTCACCACCGATTTGAAAAATGTACAGGTCTCTCTCATTGATGGCCAGCACCGACATACACTTTTAGACACACCTCCCGCCACAAGTTCTAAAATTGCGAACTTTAGAGCTATGGAGCTACGTTCGAATCTCGACATCAGCTCAACATCCTGTGATTCCAGGCAAATCGCTTTGTCTCCCCGTACCTACCACAAATGAATGTGTTCTTTTGTAATGTAAATTGTGCTCATGCCATGTTGTCGAGTTCGCGCTATATAATATTGCAAGGAAAAATAAAGTAGGGAAACTCGAGTTCACACACCACTGAACGCGCACTCTTAAGTGCATCAGCAGTGCACTGTGAATCGGAGCGTTTCACAGGCCTGTCACAGATAAGAAATGCTATCAAAACGAAATCCTACAAAACAATATACTACTGGCCGGCAGCAATTCATGCCTGGACAATGTCGGGACAGGCTGCTAGTGATTGATAAATAGAGCTTGAGTTGATGTGGAGATATATTCATATGGGAAGACTTAACCAAGGATATGACGGGCAAGTCATATGATGTGTTACATTTAATATAGGATCTTATACTACTCATGTTTTTCCTTAATATGTCTATACCAGGATTCCACATTTCTGCACTTTAAAGTATACTGGACCTTTAGTTTCTGTATGCTTCTGCGAAGAGTCACTGTTTGCGCCGATCCATCAGTCTAACCCCACCCCGGAATAGGTACCGTTTTACATCTTTATAACCAGTAATGTACGTAGGAAAGTGGAGTATTATGTAGTGAAGCTGGTTAGGCTTCACTATGTAATACTCGCAGAATACTCCTACAGATATGTCCTTTGAATTCACAATAACAAGTCCCTAGCTCAGTCCTGGTAGTGTGGCCCAGAGCAGTCAGGCTTTTGAAGAACATTTTTTAAGTATTTCAAAGTACCAACATAGACAATAAGTAATAGCCATGACAGGAAAGAAATGCAACACCAATTTAGAAAAATAGGGCAGAATTTATATAAATTCAGATACCAAAAAACACAATCTGATAAGTGAAACTGGAGTTGTGGAATTTAGAAGGCAACATAAATCAGTGCAGTTCACTACAGCAAAACCTTACAGTTGTGGTCAATGGAGAAAATGATTAAAAACAATAGGTCACTTGCGGGTCATCGTCTGTGGAAACCACTGGAAGTTAAGGTGTTGCGGTACCACTGGCAGTTAAGGTGATGCTATTTCCCAGGAATAAGCCACCAAGTCAGATACATTTTTACTAGGCTTGTTGGGCCCAGGTGAAGAGTTGTCCTGGCTGTCCTTGGTGCTGAAGATGGAGTCATGGAGGTGCTGGTTTCACTGCTTTTGGCCTGATTACGATGTTGTTAAGAAAGCACTCCCAAGGAATAGGGTTAGGAATGCTTTCCTAACGAATCGTATTTGGGGAGTCCCAGCACCCAGCAACCAATTTTGATGTGCCTGGATGCTAACAGACTGAGTTCATTTGGATTCCTGTTGGCTTCAATGGCAGCCTGTGTACCACACGCAAACACATGCTCCCATTGAAAAAAGAGGTGGTTGGGGAAAAACGGTACCTGCCACCTTGTGAATGCTTAGGAAGTGGGGTCCCTTGGGTACCCCCAAGGGCCACATTCAGTTGTCTCTGGGTGAAGAGGGGGCCCAAAGACCCATTCCCAAAGCTGTTTTATCTCGGGCAGACAAATTCAGAACTGCTGTCCGAATCGTTAATTGTACCCGGTCGCTCGAAAACCGTCTCCATTGGCCTCTACAATTTGGCTCCAAAAGACGTAGGCTGTTCAAAGCTCGTTCCGAACCTATTCGGCCAGCTCGGATGGTTCCTTGCATTGTATTCGGTCTTCAGGAAGGTTGACCAATTTGGATATTAACAAATCCCATCTGGAGCCCTTCCGAACGAGATCGTAATCTGAACCCATAAACAGAGCTGGTGAGGAAATGGGTGCAAAATTTCAACAAAAAGACTACTGCGGTGACCAGGTGAAGATGTTGCAGAGTTCGTTCAAGGCACAGTGACAAACAAAAGTAGTGTTAGTTGCCCTCACCACCAATAATGCTTGGCTATGGCAAGCTCATCCATGGGTTCCTTCAAAATCCTGGAGTCCGGGTGAAAATGATATCTGCCTGAAGCTGGCTGGAGTTCAAGACTACATTTCACACAATGCACTAAACCATTTACTTTTGGGTGATCCATCAGCGGGCACGATGGCCAGTGGTTCTTTGGATCGGGGAGTGTGCTTTTACCTGCAGGCTGCATGGGACTAGTACCTCTAGTCCATGATAGTTCAGGAGTTACTTTTGGTTCTACTAGAGGTTCCCCATGACTTTGGAGCTGGGCTGGGATGAGTAGCTGTCTTGCATTTGCAGGGTGGTTGCACAGTTTCAGGTTATAGCACCTTTGCTTTGCGCAGGCTCTGAAGTCACAGACTTGGGTCTCTTCTTTGTCCTTTTTGCAAGTTGTTTCAGATCTGAGGTTCTTTTGCCAGGGGTGTCCCTTAAATCCTAGATAACGGGGTGGAGATGCAAGTAGCCAATGAGCTACTATCCCCAGCGGCTAATCCGCCCCTGAAGTAACCACATCCAGAGATGTGTGCCACATTTGCTATATAGAGACCTCTATTCTGGCACTTTAAAAATGACAGAACCCTTCTTTGGCTGTAAAGACCAGTTCGCCCACCCTAGAGGTGTGGCTAGTTTACTGGGTTATACATCTCCACGCTATCTAATTTTCCTGCCTGCCCAGGTGCAAATGTTCCTGGGTGAAGGGGGAGTGATGTTTCCTCCTTTGGGAGGTAGCCTGGTTGCATATCTGAAGCTGTGAAAGCTCTGAAGATCATCACCTTGATGTGCCACTTCACTGGCCATCCTATCAGGGAGGTAGGTGTTACCTCCTTCCTAAACAGGCCTTTTGTCTGACTCCTAGGAGTGTTCACACCTCCTGACAGGGGTCAGATTCCTGCCTTGGTAGTAGCAGCTGCACCCTGCCAGTCAGGGAACAAGAAATGTTGGAACAATCAGGTGGGCAACCTCTAAGATAGCATGGTGCATGTCACATTGAATCTGACTTTGGAAAAATGTCACATTTGATGAGACAAGTTGTTTGATACAAAACATAACACGCTGCAGTGGGTTCATAACTGAGCTGGCAATTTTGAGGTGCACGGGTGCCAGCCCAAGTTATCTTATAGCCTCCTCATCATTTATAGTAGCCCTTAATTGGGAGAGGCTAATAGATGGACACATAAGCTTGTACTCATGTATTTACTCATTTAATATAATGCGTCCTGCCTCTTGGGCTCAGGAGGACTACCTCAGGGGTGATTGACATATATTAAACATAGTGATTTGACCTTGTCACTCATGGAGAGCAAAGTCAAGCTTGAGCTGTTTGCACTGCTCCTGCAGTGTGCAATGGTATGACTGCTGTCATCTGTTTACTTTTGTCACTCAGAGTGGCAAGAGTGGCACAAATAGTGCTTCAAGCCTTCGTGAACCCTTTAACTCCCATGCCATGGGTACCACTGGTACCACTTACCTGGGAGATATGAGGGGTCCTTGTCAATTGGGGTTGCCAATTTACTTACATCATTGTTAGGGAAAGAGCACTAGCTCTGGAGCAATTGAAGCTTGCAAATGGTAGACATATGCTATACAAATGTATGCAACATAACACAGCACAGCATAGCATAGCATCACAGCTCATCACAAAATAGCATAGCAAAACATAACATAACATAACCTAACATAACATTACATACCTTAACATAACATTACATAACATAAAATAACGAAGACTACTGCTAGGTCATCTTCGTTCTGATTGAATGATCAACATTGGCTTATTTTGGTGGTGCCAAGTACCTCAAAAACAACTCTATTGCTCGCCTCTATCAGTGCCCTGTTCTGCCTTGCACATTAGCTTTCATGGACAGCCTCGCCTAAACCTTGCTCATTAACAGATTATTAAAAGTCCTCATGGAACATGTATTAATGAGTGCCTGGTCCATCAGGAAGCTCCAGGAGCACAAGTTGCAACACCTGGACTTGAAATCCTTCATGCTCTTTGGGGAAGGATGCCAATAAGAGGCAGGTGCCTTGCTGTGCAGTGGAATGAGAAGACAGTATATAAGTGTGAGATCTCAGAGCACTACATGTACCAGGTTCTGAGGGCTGTATCAGGCGGTGGTGCTGGTCTGTCATTTTACATTCTCTGTTTATTCCAAAACAAGTAAGTGAAGGGAGATATTGGAAGATAGATGATTGAGTGAAAGATAGTTCCTGCCAGAGGATGAAGTGGGCAGGATTGGAGGGGCACAAGGTGCCCATACTTTTTTTAATGTAAGGAAAACAGTTCCCCTACTTTCTGTGAAAAGACAACTGTCCCGGGCCGTTAATTCCGAGAGTGAAATGCTTCAGCTGCAGTGTAAGGCAGAGAGTCTTCTGTACTGTGAAACTTAAGGAGGGCAGACAGCTAAATATGCCTTCTTAGCAGGGTGCCTTCTTACCTGAAAGAAATGTAAATGTGTGCAATGGGACGATCTGCAAAGGTAAAGGGAGATCGGATATCTTATAGGCTTTCATTAATGGAAACCCTTCCTGATGAAACTGATTTATTATTTTTGAGTGGTTTTGGAAAGGATTAACCAGCCAAGCTGTGGAATGTGTGCTTTTTTAAGGAGTGTAAACATAGGTCCCTGCACTGCAAGGACTGTAGTGGCTTTTGTTAAACCCTAACTATTCTCCAGTGCTCCAAACAGGATTCAGTTCTGTGGTTCTCTAGTTACAGACACAAACCTCTAATAGAGATGTAATTAAGTACTTAGTGCATTTCCCACTGATTAACTTAACTTGCATTCATTTTACATTTAAGCTGCGTCTTTTTTATTTTATTTTATACGTACATATCTGAATATGAAAGAACGGAAAAAGTGACAGAATATTTTATTTTAGCCACTCTTTTGACCACACCTCCTGCGTTCACTCACCCTGCCCCCACTCTCCACAGCATCACAATTCTCTTACATTTTTTAATGCACTCTGACCATTGGATCTTGCCAATGGTTAATAATAAATTCCGTTTAAATGAGAGGCAGAAAGAGGAATGCAAGGGCAGTCGGGTTTAAATGGTACAGTTCAGCTTCTAAAACAATTGTAGGTGTTGCTGCTTTGTTCTCACTTGCTGGCTTCACTACAGGGGGCAACTAAACCTACATTTCAGGTGGCCTAACACATCAGGTTGGTTGGATGGCTTTTTCATTACTGCCCCTCACTGCCAGGTCTATCTTGGGGGTGAGGGGCAGTAAAGTAAAAGAAAATGACTCCCCCCAGTGTTGGAGTACATTTTTTCTTAAACACATTTTTTGTTTTGGGGGTGTATCTTTTTGAAAAACAAAACACTTTGGAAAGGTTGGATGGGAGGCCATCATGGTTGATAGAGCCACTCATCAAACCTTTCTACCTTGATAGGAACGGCAATGAGGTAATTTCCTGTTTATTTATGGAGATCTTTGCAGGGCCAACAGACATTTGTACATGTAGCGGTTGGATTAAAGGCAGGGTGGCAGATGTCCCCTGCCATCCCTATCTGCCATTACTTCATCCTCCAAGCCCTAAATCAGGCTGGAAATATCTGGACATTTTGAATCAGCCTATCGTAGAAAATGTTACAATAATGACTTGCTTATTGACAGTGCTTTTGCCTCAGGGTGGGACCTCGTAGCACTGTAAATCCACCTCACTATTCTCCAGTGCACCCACCAAGAGGCATTTAATTCACAGTCTTGTTACACATTCATCTGTCAGAATCATATTAACCAATTGAGGTTTCATAACAATATAGAATGCATTTCCCCATGTTGTACGCATTTACACTGCAGGTGATATGTCAACACAGTAGTTGTAGGGTATTTTGTTCTTGTTTAGCCTAGGGTGACCAACTGGCATGGGTGAAAATTCAGGACGTGAGTATAACAATTCAGGACAAAGGGTAAAAATTCAGGACAAAAATTCAGGACAGAAGGTCAAAATTCAGGACAAAAATTCGGGACAAAGGGTATGTTTTACAGACACTACAAAGGAGGTTGCGCAATATTATGTAAGTAAGTAAATAGACAAACATAACTGCAAGTCAAAATAAGTTTATATTAGGTTAAAACGTTAATCTACAGGCCTTTAAAAGTTGTCGTGTGTTCCAAAAAAAATTGACAGCTTACATCCTTTGTTTTCACATGTCCTTTACCACCACAAGAAGATTGGCAAGTAATCGACTTTTCTATTATGTCCTCGACTGCAAAGTGAAAGAATTTTGTAAACACCAATCCACCTGTTAAAGGAATAAGCAGGAATTTGTCATAAGAAACAGCCTGATTTTTGTCCTCTATTTTTGAAAACATAGCACTTGTGACAAGCTGAAAATATAATGTAAAGGCATCTATATTGCCCATTAACTCTTTCCATGCTCATGACGGCGCTCGCCACGGCGCTCCGGTGCTCATGACGAGCTCAGCTCGTCATGAGTCGTGGAACGCTCGCATGCAGGGATAATTCCCCTGCTGTGCTGAGCGTTCCATGGGAATGGGTGTGGTCATGGCGAGCTGAGCTCTTCATGAGCATGCGGGCGCCGTGCCTCATGGCGAGCTCAGCTCGGCATGAGCATGCGGGAATCATGCGCGCCCCCAGCACAGCGGGAAAATAACCCCTGCAGCAAAGGGGTTAAACATCTCAACTGAAACTCAAATGGCTGGGATGTATGTGTGATAAATTTCCTCACAGATATGGACAAAGCAGGGCAAGTCCCTGGATTGCCTTACTCTGCACCGGGAGGTGTTCCTTGGGCTTTGCGGTAGGCTTTCCCCCAGATTTACTTAAATCACGCGAACCTGGAAAAGCACCACCACCTTGCGCCTCCAAAGAGCAGGCATAACAATGAGAAATATTTTAGTTTCTCCTTATTTTTTACTCTTTCTATGTGTCCTGCACAAATAGAAAGAGAAAAACACCTTCTGGATTGCTTTTGTGCAGAAAAGTGGCCCTTCCTGCACAAAAACAATCCTGCATGCAATACAGAAATCCTCTCACCATGGCTGAAGGGTGCTTGCATTGCCATTAGGCAGCCCATTCGTGTCCTTTCAGCCGACCTGCGCCACTGCCCTACGCCAATTCTCCATAAGTTAGCCCACAGTGAACAATGAGACAACATGATAGACAGAGTAAACCTTTGCATATCAACATAGTCACCCCACCAACCATATGAGGCAACATAAAACTGTTGGCATGGAAGCCATGAAAGACCAACATTAACACACAGTGGATCTAATGAAGGAGAGCTTATTATCGTGTAGCTCAGGATTCAGGAAAGGTAGATTAATAGCATCCTTCGTGTTTAACCTTGTAAAAAAACTTTTGCATCCAGTGCGTAATACAGCAACTATGTAAGGATGCACTGGTATTGGTAATGTCCTGGGGTGCAGACTCAGCAGATGGAGAGATATCCAGTACTAGCGGAACAGTAGGAAAGGCCAGTAAACAATCCGCTGGGCCAGTGCCCCAATCTACCTGACTTGGAATCATCACTACCAACATATTAAGCCCTATAGTGTTTATGAATGCCAGGTCTACATTTAGCAAAGAGAGCTCTATTGTTTTATACGCACATTCATGATGATATTTTCGGATTTTTGTAGATTTATGTTCATGTTATACCTGCATGTTTTATTCCTACTTGCCTTGAACACGTTATGCATGGTAAATAAATTAAATACAAAGAAACAAAAATACAAATTATTTGTGGAAATGCAGTAAATATCTGCAATGATATAACCTCCCAAAAGAAATGGCAACTCGTAATGAGGTTCTCAGGCTGATGTAAGGAAACACATGAATGTACAATGGCTTCAAAATCCTATGTGTAATTTGAATGTATGATTTTAACACTACTAGTATTGGGTTAACCATCCTGGTATGCAAATTCCAGTCACCAAGTTAGTGACATGGTGGAACCACTTAAGAGGTATGACAGACCTCCAGGCCACAAGCATCGCCATGTCAGGCAATCTATGCTCGAGTCTCTGTAAAAAAAAAAAGAAAACTAAGCATGCTTTATAGGTTCACACTATCCCGCCTCGCATTGTTGTACCTCTTAGGAGCATGAGGCCCGGCAACCGAGATGAGTAAACAACACATTCTGCGAATCACCAGATCTAAACAGACAAACATCAATAATTGGAAAAAAATGAATGCACACGTATAAGAAAGAATCATGAAAAGCAAGTTTTTTCGAATTTACTGAGAGTTCGATAAGTTGTTTACAGGGGGTAATAAAGACTGTGGATGACTCTATTCCAGTTCTTCAAGGTCTGCGATTCTGCTGCACAGCTGTCCCCCAAAATACAGGAGTCGCAGCACGGTAGCATAAACAGTAACCAAAAGACCTTAAGTGTGCTCTGCGGAGCCTAAAGCAAGCTTAGGCTGGGCACCCTAAAGCTGTTCTCATTGGCCCTGAAGCATCAGGGCCAATGAGAGCAGTCGAGCAGCGAGCACTAGGATTAGCTTCTGGCTTTTAAAATGGCGTCCGTTAAAGATGTTATCACGGACAACGGACAGGAGGTGAAAATTACAGACTGTCCGTGAAATTTACGGACGGTTGGTAACCCTAGTTTAGCCCCCTGTCTGCCCTTTCCCTTTCCCTTTCCCTTTGCATGAGCACAGTCCCCATACTTTTTATGTACTTGAATTGCTGCTAAAGAGGCGATAAAGGGCTTGATTGTTCTAGAGTCAACATGGGGTTCTATTGGAATTCTCAAGGGCATATTATCAAAACCATTATCGCCGCTAAAGCGGTGATAAATTTAACTCTGTGCTTGATAATATGCCCCCCGATCCTCTGGAACTAAAACACTTCTTCGGAGACCGTCACTGAGGTCCTATCTGCAGCACAGCCCAGCATGCACCAGCACGCACCAGTGAAATAATTGTTTGTGTCCTGGAAGCAGCAGCCGGGTTAAGACACCAAGGGGCGGGTGGTGAAGTCCCTTTAGTCCGATGCACGTTGCATTCCTGCTTCAGTGTATATGCACAGCTTGATCTTGTGTAAATGGTTGTTTCCTCCTAACTCAACTTATCCATAAAATGTTAACAAGTGAAGTGTTTTTTTAAGCACAGATTTTACGGATATGAGGGACATATTATCAAGAACAATTCAGAAAAGGGGGTGGTGATGAACAGAGTGTCTGAATTAAGCAGACCACTCTTACCCAGTCCAAAGATCAGGGCTTGATCCATCACCATTATTTATCTCACTGCACCATCCCAGCTCAGAACCTGGCTATATGCAAATCAGTCTGTCCCTGGCCCAGTGCATCATGGGAACAGGGCAGACCAAACTACCAAGCCAATTCTTCACCGGAAAGGAGACAAGCTACCGGGGACCGGTTTCTGGCATTTCAGCCTTCTTCGGCCCGGCATGCTTGAATCCTGATGGTGCAGTGAGAAAGGGACTCATGTCTGAGTATACCCTGCCACACCTATAGTGGCCAAAAACGATTCAGAAAAGGGGGTGGTGATGAACAGAGTGTCTGAATTAAGCAGACCACTCTTACCCAGTCCAAAGATCAGAGCTTGATCCATCACCGTTATTTATCTCACTGCAACATCCCAGCTCAGAACCTGGCTATATGCAAATCAGTCTGTCCCTGGCCCAGTGCATCATGGGAACAGGGCAGACCAAACTACCAAGCCAATTCTTCACCAGAAAGGAGACAAGCTACCGGGTACCGGTTTCTGGCATTTCAGCCTTCTGCGGCCCGGCTTGCTTGAATCCTGATGGTGCAGTGAGAAAGGTACTCATGTCTTAGTATACCACCCCCTTTTCTGAATCATATTATCAAGAACAGGCAATACAATTATTGCCGATTTAGCAGCAGTTTCCTGCCGCTAAAGTGGCGATAATTGTATCGCCTGTTCTCGATAATATGCCCCTATATTTATGGTATTATATTAAAGAGAGCGAACCAAAGGCCATATCATCAAGAAAGGTCGATACATTATCGCCGCTTTTATCCCAGGGTTCTGGTGTTAACCTGGGCTGCTACGGGAATTCACAAGGGCATATTATCAAGCCCATTATAACCCCTTTAGAGGGGGTTCCCTGCCAATAAAAGTGGCGATAATGTATCACCCTTTCTTGATAATATGGCCCCAAGCTCTGCAGGGTGTTCAATGTTTTATGAAAGTCATTTGGGCGGAAAACTCGACAAAGGAACACTAAAGGCGAACATTGGGGTTCATTAGCAAGAACTTCGTTAAAATTATCGCCATTTGAGTGGCAGGAAACTGCTGCTAAAGCAGCGATAATTTTAACGAGGTTCTTGCTAAAATGCCCCATTGTTTTTGGATCCGTTAGAAAAATAGACATAGTCGCAAAATGAACGGTCTGTGGACTGCAGCCCGTTCGGGGTCTGTAATTCCAGACAGAAGTCATCTCCTGTATATAAATGCTCTTTAACTAAAAGTCTCGATGTGAGGGAGCAGGGGGTGAGATTGCAGAGGTGGTAACAGTAAAATGTCTGTGCAATACTTTATATTTATTCATTCAGCAATAGAAGAAAATGGATGACACCTTGATGAATTAAAACAAATGCTTGCAGCAGCCGACGGCCAAGACAAGGATCACTTAGGTGTCGAGTAAAATTCTCAATCTAATTCCAACCCAAATTAAAGCTTGATTTTCATTCGAAATGATTCTTCCTACAAACATCCATTCTTGAAAAGCCTAAAGCTTTGCCATTAACTGTCTTCCTCAGCAGAAGGTATAACTTTATTCTGTTCAGTAACTTATGATAGCACAATGCATTTCTGGTCATTTCAGGCCCTGCTTCAGAAACCAGCGCATTCCCATTTCTTTCACAAGCACCTTTTCTTCCGTTTATGTAAAATGGAGTCGTGTAATTATAACCACAGACGCAAAAAAAAGGGCAAACCTCATAGTAAAAAGATGGTGTACACCTTAACTTTTACTGATATTCTCTCTATGTATTACATAATTCCAGATTCAATAATTGAAAGGAATGTGTCCATCCATCCATATACATTGTATTCATCACACCAGATGTCTTTGTTGTCTCAGTTTGGACTGCATTAATGTGTGCACCGAATGCATCTCAGCATGCGGTGTGCAGTTCCATGTTTGAATTTATTTTGAAAGAAGGACACCCTTTCAGATGTCCCTTCCAGCACCACGACATGCAATGGTTGACTGCTCCTTTGTACATTGATGCCAGAAATTCATTTATCCCCAGAGGGCCGTAGTCTTCACTCACCATTTCATAGATGTACTGCTATCATTCAGTAGCACTGGGTAGTTATTGTTTACCAGGGAGCTTTGAGAATATCATGTGACACCGAATCAGACTGAATGTATGGATGGTTATTAACAATCATTACAATTAAGATCAGTATACAAGGAAGCGACCACTAAGAGAAAGATGTCCACGGTCAGACAAAGGCGGCCATCTTGGCATGGGTTACCTTTAATAGAAAGCCATTTAAAGATTGCTGAACATATGAGTGCACACGTTATGGCACAAGAGATTGCATGCTCGTGCAAACATGGATAGCTTGTATGTAAGGCTGAGACCCTTTGGCTATGGCAGTGCACATATGATGGTGTGTCTTGATTTGTCATCATGTTACATGGTGACCAACTGGGCCCCATTCTTCTCACTTAAATAATTCCACCTTTCCACTTTTTACAGAAAACGTAAGCAATATAACGCAAATCAATTTAAAAGGCACATTTTAGGGTTGAAATTAAGATAAAGTATTCAGTTTTTCAAACATCTGTACACATAGGGGTTTAAAATAATGATTCACTATCTGTATGTATTAAAAAAATGACTAAAGATGCAGAAATCAGATAGTCTTTTAAGCTTTTTCCCAAACTGTCAGTAAATGAATTTAACATTTTTTATTACGTTTCCTTAAGTAAAATCGTTTGTGTTAAAGTAAAACGCATTTATAACAAAAAAGCTTTGAATGACAATGAGAACATTTGTTTTGTGATTTCTTTTTGACTTAACATTCTGTAGACCTTATGCTATCAAGTGTTAGGAAAGGAGTTTGAATTTTTCTGGAATATTGGAAAGAGGGAAGATACATTTGTAGAGGCATAAAAAATATCTAAATTTGCAACGTGCCTGTTCCCCAGTTTCCATAATTGTCTGTCAAGTGTTGCTACCTTCATAGACATGTAAGTCAGGAAACCAAGGCCATTACCCCCAGTTCCCTCCTGTCCTCGTCCCCTTCATTCATAACCAATGAGATTGACCATCTTGCAGACAGAAAAAAGAAAGCAGGAATGCTGGTACGCCCCTCCCTCTCCCTATAGGGAGTACATAAGGGTACAGTACTCAGCATGCCTCCTGTTCTTTTTTCTGTCTGTCAACAGTTTTTTGATTGCTTGGATCCAGGAGCCGTTGGGCTCCTGGGGGCTTACCTGCTGCTGGGCTTCGGGTAAGGCTGGTTTTCCCGGGTCTCTCCTCCTGCCGGGCTTGGGGAGTTTCCTGGTGCGCTTCCGGGATGTTCATTGCCGTTTTCTATGGTTTGGACCGTGTTGGAGTTTGCCCTGGAAGTTTCGCGCCGCGTCTCCGTTCTGCCGGGCTTTTCGGAGACGCGGAGCTTGGGGAAGGTTCCTGCAGTTTTGCGGCAGCTCCTGTGTGGCTGGGGCACTTCCTTCCTGTTTACGCCTGACTTCCTTTGTTTGGGGCAGGAAGTCAGGCGTTCTCGATGATCGGCTGGCTGCAGTGGGTTGCAGGTGTTGCCGGTCTTTTCAAACGTGAGTACCGCGTAGCGGTTTCTTTTCCCCTTTTTAAACATGTGGGGGTTTCTTGGTTCCGGCATTCGTTTTGTTGCTGGTGCTGTGCGTGGTGCTGCTGTTTGGCTCAGTGCTGCTCTGGTGTTGCTGGGGGTGCCTGTGTGCCTCGCTCCCTGGCTTGCTTTCTGGCTTGGCTTGCTGGCTGGGCTGAGCTCTTGTTCTGCTCTGGGTTTCCTGCTGGATTGTACGATGGGGAAACATGCTAGGAAGAGTAGGCATGTTGCTGTGTCCTCCTCTTCCTCTTCGTCTTCGTCCTCTTCTTCTTCTCCTGCCATGTCTAGGCATCGTTCTAGGGGTGGTGATGCCAGATTGAAGGCTCTGATTAAGGAGAAGCTTTTGGAGATGAGGGTCCCAGGTCCAAGGGATCCTCGGCCAGGTCAAAGTCAAGGTCGGGTTATGTTCCGCCTCCTTCTTCCGCTTCTGCTTCAGCTTCTGGCTCGGAGGATGGGGGTTTGGACGCTGATTCTGTTAAAGGCAAATATGTGGATAAGGATATGTTGCCGGACTTGTTGAGCCATGTTAAGGCTAATATGGGGTTCCCTGCGAATGATGTCCCTAGCACTTCTGGGGGTTCCTTGCTTCGCCAGTTCCAGTACTCTGCGCCTGTGGTGACGCCTGTTCATCCTTGTGTGAAGGAGGTCTTGGATCGGGAATGGAATGATCCGGATCGCATCCTGCTTCCTCGCTTCATGGCCAAGCTATATACTCTTCAGGATATGGCTAAGTATTTGCCGGACTCTGTGCCTGTGGATTCTCTTGTGGCGAGTCTGGTGGGGCGCACCTCTTTGGCCGAGGATGCTGTGGTGCGTGATCCTGTTGATAAGAGGGTGGACGCCTCTCTTCGTAAAGTGTATTCGGGATCACATTTGGCGCTGCGGGCTGGCATTTACGGGACTTATGTGGCTCAGTCTTTGCTTTCTGACTTGAAGACTTTATATGGTTCCATGGATAATGCGACGGACTGTTCTGATGTTCTGGCTCACATTGAGCGTCAGGTTGAGTTTCTTTCAGGCATTTCCTTCGACGTGGTGCGTGCCTCTGCTCTGTCGGGGGGTGCTTGCATTGCGGCTCGTAGGAACGTCGTCCTCAAAGACTGGAAGACCGATTCGGCCCAGTAGTCTGCTGCGCTTCGTTTGCCCTTTCAGGGTTCCATGTTGTTTGGAACGGAGTTGGAAGGCAAGCTTCATCGGCTTTTCAAGGATCAGAAGCATTCCTCCTCTTTCAAGTTGCCCTCAGCTGCTCCTGCCTTTTCTAAACCAAAGCCTTTCTTTAGGCCTTCTTCTCACAGGCAGTTTTCCAGGGGTCCTGGCCGTTTTCAGCCTGGTTGGGGTCGGGACAAGAAGGTGAAGTCCCCTCCGGCGAAGCCTCCTTCCTGACTATCTGGGGTCCGGGGTCGGATCCTTGGTTGGAGGTCGGCTTCGGTTGTTTCTTCAGGCCTGGATGTCCTCCTGTTCAGACTTGTGGGTCCTGGACGTGATCCGCTTGGGATACCGGGTGGAGTTCTCCAGCCCGCCTCCGGACTCGGGAGTCCGTCTGACTCCTTGGCCGTCGTGCCAGTCCAAACGTGCGGAACTGTCCCGGGGGGTTCAGTCTCTGTTGGACAAGGGGGCTGTTCAGGTGGTTCCTCAGGGGGAGATGGGTCGGGGGTTTTACTCCATCATCTTTCTGGTGCCCAAGGTGACTGGGGGGTTTCGCCTTGTTCTGGATCTCAAGGCCCTGAACAAATTTGTGTTGGGGATTCCGTTCAAGATGGAGACTCTTCAGCGGGTGATTCCCCTGGTTCTCCAGGGTCATTACATGTGCACTCTGGACCTTCAGGATGCCTATTTTCACATCCCTGTCCATCCTCTCTCCCGTCCCTTCCTGTGCTTTTGCCTTCTGGGGGTCCATTACCAGTTTATGGTTCTCCCGTTTGGCCTGAGGTCGGCTCCCAGGGTGTTTACGAAGGTGGTCGCCCCCTTGGTGGCTTTCTTGCATCTCCAGGGGATGATGGTTTATCCATATCTGGACGACTGGCTCCTGCATTCTGCCACCGCAGAGCAGTTGTTGGCGGATCAGCGGGTGGTGTGTGCTGCGTTGAGAGACCATGGGTTCCTGTTGAATCTCCCCAAGTGCCGGCTCTCTCCGTCTCAGGACTTGCAGTTCATTGGGGCCTGTTTCCGCACGGATTTGAATTGGGTGTTCCTGCCGGTGGATCGGGCTGTGACCCTGTGTTCTCTGGCTCATCGGTTTCTTGTGGGGAGGTCGTTTCGGGTCTGGCTGTGGTTGCGCCTGCTGGGGTTGATGGCGGTCACAGTGTTCACAGTGCCTTGGGCGCGTTTACATCTTCGTCCTCTGTGGTCCTACCTGCTGTCTCGGTGGGATCCCTTGTCGGGGAACTTGTCACTTCTTGTTCCTGTGTCTCTGTCAATCCTTCCTGTCCTGCGTTGGTGGTCTCTGTCTTCCAATCTGGACAAGGGTTTGCCTCTACAGTCTCCTCCTCCGGTGACTTTGGGGTCAGAGAGCCTTCAGGGTCGTTGGTCCCTTCTGGAGGATCGTCGGTCTTCAAACTGACGGGAGTTGTCTGCTGTGTGTCGAGCTGTAAGGGGGTTTCGGCTCCTTCTGGTGGGCCACCATGTGTTGGTTCGGTCGGACAATTCTGTAACGGTGGCCTACTGGAATCACCAGGGCGGTATTCATTCTCGGTCCCTGAACGCGGTGGTGTACCCGTTGTTTTGCAGGGCGGAGTGCCATCTTTTGTCGCTGGTGGCTATACATGTTCGGGGGTGGACAATGGGGTGGCGGATGCCCTCAGTCGTTTTTTCCTGCCTCCCTGGAGTTGGCCTTGACTCCAGTGGCCTTTCGTCTGGTGTGCATGAGGTTTGGTCGGCCCTTTCTGGACCTCTTTGCTTCCCGGCACAATGCGCAGCTTCCCCGTTTCTTCTCCCGGGTTCATCAGGAGGGGTCTTCGGGAGTGGATGCTCTGTCCCTTCCCTGGCCGTCTCGCCTGCTGTACGCATTTCCTCCTTTGGTTCTGATCTCTCGCTTTCTGTCCCGGCTGTTGAGGGAGGATCGGGAAGTGGTGGTGGTGGTCCCCTTCTGGCCCCGCAGGTCTTGGTTTCCCACACTGATGCTGTTGTCTGTTCGGGGTCCGTGGTTCTTCCCCTTCCCTCCGTCTCCGTTGCGGTCCTCTCCGATGTTGCCCCTCCGGCGGCTTCGGCTGTCGGTTTGGCAGTTGAGAGGCAGGGGTGGAGGAATAGAGGTCTCCCGGAACATTTAGCTTTGGCTATTCAGCAGTCTCGGAAGCCTTCTACCCTTCAATCCTATGGTAGGCTTTGGGGCAACTTTGAGCGTTGGTGTCTTGGCCTGGCTTTGTCGCCCTTGGTTTGTCCTTTGCCGGATGTTCTCCAGTTCCTTTGGGATGGGTTCGAGAAGCGTTTGTCCGTTTCTACTTTGCGGGCTCAGTGGACTGCTATCAGGGCTTTTCGGGCTCCTTGGGGGAATCTGCCGGATGTGGATGGTCTGGTTTCCCGTCTGTTGCGTAGTTTTTCTAATTCCCGACCTGTGGTGCGTCCTTCCTTTTCTCTCTGGGATCTTCCCATGGTTTTGAGGGTTTTTGTTGCCGCTCCCTTTGAGCCTTTGGAGGAGGTAGATATAAAGTTTGTCACCCTGAAGGCTGTTTTTTTGGTGGCTATCACTTCTGCTCGTCGCCTGGGGGAGCTGGGTGCTTTGATGGCTCAGGAGCCCTTTCTGTCCTTTTCTGCTGATGGGGTGGTTCTTCGTTGGGATTCCTCCTTCGTTCCTAAGGTTTCCTCCCAATCCCATCACTCTCAGGAGCTGGTCCTGCCTGCTTTGCTTTCAGCTCCGGTGGACGGGGACGACCTCCCTTGGTCCTTGCTGGATGTTTGCCGGGCTTTGCGGGTTTATTTGGATCGGACCCGTGACTTTCGGCTTTCTGACTCCCTGTTTGTTTCTTTTGGTGCTGTCTCCAGGGGTTGCCGTGCTTCTTCTTCTTCTATTGGGCGTTGGTTGAAGCAAGTTATTGTTCTGGCCTATTCCCTTTCTGGTTCCCCTCCCCCGGCTGGGGTTCAGGGGCGTTCTACTAGGGGGATGGCTGCTTCGTGGGCAGAGGTTTCCTGGTGTCTCCCTTTCTGAAATTTGTAGGGCCGCCACTTGGGCTTCTGCTAATACCTTTATTAGGCATTACCGTATCCAGAATGTTCTGGGGGAGGACACTAACTTTGGTTTGGGGGTTCTTCGGGCTGTGTATTCCTGATTCCCCTTGTTTTTCTTTTTGCTGCGCTGTTGTTTTCAATAAATTGCTGGGTTTTGCTGTTCTGCTGTGTCCTGGTGGTTTGTTGTTTGATGATGGCCGGTTGCTGCTTGGGTATTCTCATTGGTTATGAATGAAGGGGACGAGGACAGGAGGGACTTGGGGGTAATGTCCTATTACTTACCGGTAATCTTCATTACTCCGGGTCCCGTTGTCCTCGTCCCCTTCATTGCATCCCTCCCTCCCTCCCGGGCTTTCCGGCCCTCATCTTGGGCTTGGTGGTTCAGGAGGCATGCTGGGTACTGTACCCTTATGTACTCCCTATAGGGAGAGGGAGGGGGGTACTAGCATTCCTGCTTTCTTTTTTCTGTCTGCGAGATGGTCAATCTCATTGGTTATGAATGAAGGGGATGAGGACAACGGGACCCGGAGTAATGAAGATTACCGGTAAGTAATAGGACAGTTTGTTAGATGCTCCATCAGACCATCAGGGTCATGGAAGTTACAGACTATCAGTGAGTACCACTAGGTAGGAGGACATGTAGGACGACTGAAGGTTGTCCATTTTGTAACCATAAGCACTGCGTTTCATGAAATGATTTTTATATAGTGAAGCGTCTGCTGCCATTCCATGGAGGCCCCTGGGCTTGGGTTGGGATGGAACAAACTGCTAGCCACAAATTGCCAGTTCCATGACAGAGGAGCGATGATCACTAGAAAGAAGGTAGGAGTAAGCTCTAGCTATAAGATATTTGGGATCTGCCTGATGTAAGCCTCTATTCGTATGAACTAGGAACTTGAACAAAATACAGTTCATTGACACAACATTGATGTGAAAAACATCGATGTAAAACATATCAAGTAAAAAATATGGACAACAAAAAGATCAACTTCTATACTTAAACAGGTAAGTACAAAATGATCGATTAAAAAATATTGATGTAAAAAATATAGATGTATAAAACATCGACTTTTATATAAATATAAAATAAAATGATATATATTAACTATAATTTAAACAGAAATAACATGTATGTAATATACATTTTAATAAACTACAACAAATAAACTTAATAAAAAAACACACAAAGATAATAATGTATGCATTTATATTTACTATAAAACAATTAATAAACTATTATTTTTAATTGATGTTAAAAGTTAAAAAAATATATAATAATGAATAACAATATTAAAAAAACAAAAATCTATAGTAAATGAAAACAGAAAACTATTTAAAAAAATGTACTTACATTTCGCAATATAATCAGTGCACCAGTAGGGAAAATGTTGGATAGCAAACGGGTAAAATTACTATTCCCACTCCAATGAGTGCACCAGTAGGGTAAGTGTTGGATAGCAGAGGGGTAAAAATTACTAGTCCCTCTCCACTGAATTCAGCAGTAGGATAAGTGTTGAATAGCAGAGGGGTAACATTTTTTATTCCCACTTCGGTCAGTGCAACAGTGGGGAAATATTTGGATAGCAAAGGGGTTAAAATTACTCTTCCAACTCCAGTGAGAGCAACAGTAGGGAAAGTGTTGGCTAGCGGAGGGGTTAAAATTACTGATCTGATTCCAGTGAGTGCAACAGTAGGGAAAGTGTTGGATACTGGATGTGTAAAAACTACTATTCCCAAACCAGTGAGTGCAACAGTAGGGAAAACGTTGGATAGCAGAGAGACAAAAATTACTATTCACACTCAAACATTTCTAAAAAATATATTTATATGCACATTTTTAAAAAAATCATGAAAATAAATAAATAATATTCAACAATGTAAAACCAAATATATTAAATATATAAAAAGAAAACATATTATAATATTAAAACATATAATAAAAGCCTACAAATGTATATGAAATAATAAATACATTACAAACAAATATTTTTTAACCAAGAAAATATTTACACACAAAAAATAGTTAATATATGAATGCATTTATTTTATTTCCTACCCTAAAGCACCACACCAAAAACAAAACACTTCATCATTATAAAGTGAATTCACTTCCATAATTAACATAGATATTAAGCAATAAAAAATATTATTAATAAAACACTAATAAATATTAATTGAATGCACACATTTTAACACTATAATATCCACAACACACACCTTAAGTAAACCATCTATACTAATATAATAAAGAGAGAGACCAAACCTTTGAGGCAGGTAATCTCAGGAACCACAGCACCAATCACAACATCCAATACAGCGTTGGAAAGGGCAGTTGCAGCAGAAGGACATAGGCTATGCAGACGCCCACCATATGCATTTAAAAGGGAAAAGAACATGCAGCAAAGTAGTCCATTGTGGGCATGTCTGCGTTGTACTGTGAGTGTGTGCTGGGTGCGTGACAAACGCTGGGGCCATGTGGTACGTTCCGCCCTTCATGCCATGTCTCATATTGTGTGCTGTGGGCGTGTGCTGTGGGCGTGGGCTTGTGCGGGGCGTGGGATTAAGGAAAAAAAAACGAGCGTTGTGCCCAATATTTCATTATTTTTTCTTCCCAGGTTCTGTAAATTCCAGCTCCGGGTCTCCAACCTGCTCCCTTTAAATACTCCTGCACCCCACAATCATAACCCACCCTTACTCCTTAAAATACCCCAACACCCTCAAACACTAACCCATCTTAACCATATAAATATACCCTGTACCCCAAAACCCAAACCTATCCCTAAACCCTAAACCCTAAAAATACCCCTGTACCCCAAAACCCAAACCTAGCCCTGAAACCTATAAATACCCCTGTACCTCAAAACCCAAACCTACCCCTGAACCCTAAAAATACCCCTGTACTCCAAAACCCTAACCTAGCCCTGAACCCTAAAAATACCCCGGTACCCCAAAACCCAAATCTACCCCTGAACCCTAAAATACCCCTGTACCCCAAAACCCAAACCTACCCCTGAACTCTAAAAATACCCATGTACCCTAAAACACAAACCTAGCCCTGAACCATAAAAATAACCCTGTACCCCAAAACCCAAACCTAGCCCTGAACGCTAAAAATACCCCTGTACCCCAAGACCCAAATCTAGCCCTGAACCCTTAAAATACCCCTAAACCCCAAAACCCAAACCTACCCCTGAACCCTAAAAATACCCCTATTCCCCAAAACCCACACCTATCCCTGAACCCTAAAGATACCCCTGTACCCCAAAGCCCATACCTATCCTTAAACCCTAAAACTACCCCTGTACCCCATAACTCAAAACTATATCTGAACACTTAAAATACCCAAACACCCCAAAACATATACCTCAGTACCCCAAAACATATACCCCTATACCCATACTTACCTTATACAAACATTAAAAAAAAACATGCTTTTACCATTCATGCATTTACAACGAATTTCGTTGTAAATGTATGCGGGGTAAAAGCTTATAAAATGTAATGCCATGCGTTATAATGGCATTGCGGAGTCATGGTACTTTCGTAATGAAAGTATGCAGAGTGATGGTATGCGGAAAGAAAGTTGCGGAATAATGGGTGTTTACCCTCCCCCGGTAAGTACATTGGTGGCACGGCGGCCCACATCTCCAGCAACATACTCATATTTTTTCACCACCGATTTGAAAAATGCACAGGTCTCTCTCATTGATGGCCAGCACCGACATACACTTTTAGACACACCTCCCGCCACAAATTCTAGAATTGCGAACTTTAGAGCTGGGGAGCTACGTTCGAATCTCGGCATCAGCTCAACATCCTGTGATTCCAGGCAAATCGCTTTGTCTCCCCTTGCCTACCACAAATGAATGTGTTCTTCTGTAATGTAAATTGTGCTCATGCCATGTTGTCGAGTTTGCGCTACATAATATTGCAAGGGAAAAAAAAGTAGGGAAACTTGAGTTCACACACTACTTGAACGCACACTCTTAAGTGCATCAGCAGTGCACTGTTAATCAGAGCGTTTCACAGGCTTGTCATAGATAAGAAATGCTATCAAAACAAAATCCTACAAAACAATATACTACTGGCCGGCAGCAATTCATACCTGGACAATGTCGGGACGGGCTGCTAGTAATATAAAAAAACGCAATACAAACTTATTTTCAAATTAAAAAGTATTACTATTAACAGCTAATAATAAAGTAATCAACATGTATTTATTACCCACCATTTACCCATTTAAAATAAAAAAAATAAAAAAAATTAAACTGTTACTCAAAATAAATATCAATTTATTAACATTAAGTAACAACCATATACTAACTAATTAAACACAAATTACTTCCCACCCTTTACTCCAATAAACACCACAACACATGCCTGAAATTCATTACACAATTACCATAGTTATTTACCAATTAATTAAATTTAAGTAACAACCAATTATTAATTAATTATTAATAAATGACTGTACACATTTAAAACTATAACATCTAAATTACATAAATAATATCAATGAAAAATAATCAATTAATTTACTATAATTAAATTACTTCCCACCCTATTCCCCTATAAACTCACAACCCGCTACGAAACTAGAAACACAAAATTCAAATAAAAACAAAATTACTAACTACAAAAAATTTAACACATATATTAAAAATACAAAAAATCTGGATACCCAAAAATACATATAGAATATGTACTAAAATACATAACATTAATTTTAAAAACGAGAATTTTAACATTTTTTTTTAAAGCTACATTAAACACTGATATTTTTAAAATCAATATTACTTACCTTTAGTCGATATTTTTGACCCAGATATTCTTGCTGTCGATATTTCTGAACCACAATATTTATTACTTAACCCCTCCCCTGCTGATGACGGAACAGCTCCGTCATCAGCTGCGGTGGCTCTGTGCTGCTGATGGAGCGGTTCCGTCATGGCCCACCCGACGCTCCTGCACGGTGCGAATTCTGCGCCTGCGCTGAGTGTTCTATTGAGCGGGCGGGGCCATGACGGAACCGCTCCGTGATTAGCACAGCGCAGCCGACGCTGGTGATGGAGCGGTTCCGTCACCAGCATGCGCCCGCCGCATTTCCGCCCCGCCCCCTTAGCACTGCGGCGGAATAGCCGCCGCAGTGAAGGGGTTAATATTCGTGCAACTCACTATTTTTTTGTTCGATATTCTGTCTGCAAACAACACAATACGTTTCCTCACTAGAAGCCAATGTCACATATGATCACACTGCACTGCATTAAAATGTCACACTAAGTAGCTGTGCATTTCGCCTTTAGAGAAATCCGGAGCAAAATGAAAAAAAAAAAGAAAAAGAAAGCTGTGAATAGCATGCCTTTTGGATAGTATCTAATGCTATCCATAAATGCAACACCTCCCATAAAGACACTTAGGGCATATTTAGAAGCCGATATGGGCTACACCTTAATTGCAAGGCAGATTTAATCCACCTTACATGGCTTAAAGCTGTTTTATTATTAAGGCAACCTTTCAAACTATAATTAGCATGAAAGGGGTGGGCAATGGGTGTTGTGGTGGGTGTTCCACCACAACAGCCATTGATTTTGACGCTGCCCCATATTTTTAAAGGTGGTGAAAATATGGGGCAGTGCCAAAATTAAGACCAGGGAAAACCAGGGGCCTTATTTATGAAAAGTGACGCATCGCTGCGTGAAAACAGCGATGCGTCACTTTTCACTGCGCACTCCTTGCGACACCAATGATGCGTCATATTTAATGTATGACGCATCATGTCGCAAGGACTTACAGATACGTGAGTATTTCTGACGCATCTGTAAGCGCAAAAGTGACGCATTGCTGGAGTGTGTCACAAAAGTGACACAACTCCAGCAATGCGTCCTTTCACATGGGGAAAGCCCCATGTGAAAGGGCTTGCATCAGTCTTACGCCTGCTGTGAGGCAGGCGCAAGATTTTGACGCAACAGCGTCCTAAAAGTGACGCAGTGAAATCTCATAGATTTCACTGCGTCACTATTACGAGGCTTTTTGCGGGAGAACGCCCCCTCTGCATACATTATACCTGACGCAGGTATAATGTGGCGCAGGGGTTTAAAAAGTGACGCATCTACCAGATGCGTCACTTTTTTAAATATGGCGCAACAAGGCGCATGTTTACGCCGCCGATGCATCACAAAAAGTGACACATCAGCAGCGCAAAACTGACGCAATGCCTCATAAATGAGGCCCCAGGTCTTACCCTGGTGAAACAAGGAGAAATGTTTAATTTCTTCCCGTTTTTGCTGTGTCCATGTGTGCTGCAAAACTTGCAGCAAAACACCATTGATTGCGTGCAGGAAGGTGTTTTTCCTGCACGTAAAAAATTATTTAAAAAAATAATTTTTTGCATCTTCTATGTGTGCTGCATTAGGCAGCGCACAGAAGTTTCAAAATGCCATTTCAGATTGTTTATGTGCAGGAAGGCACATCTTTCTGCACATAAACAATCATTCACCTTAATGAGTGTACACCTTGCACTATTGTGCAAGGGTGCCTGCATTGGCGCTAGGCAGCTAAATTAAAGCCAGAGCAGGGGAAAACGCAAGGCTACAACATATTCTTATAACTACAATGCAGCCCTGCATTTCAAAAGTGGCTGAGCGCTGCATCAAGTCAAGGAGGCTAACGCCGCACTCCACCACTTCCTTTTAAATAGCCCCTTTAAGTGCTTTACAAACACAGATAAAGACTACTTTGCAGAGGGCGACACAAGTTATTTTTTACGGACGGTTGCGAATGCATCATAAAGTGATATTATTTCTCGCTGTCCCTTTTCAAAGTTTACTTTGCAGACTCAGTTCGCTTTATAGAAATTATATCCCGATCACTTGATGGAAAGTTCTACTTCAGTAAAAACTGTTGTCAAAAAACTTTGCAGATTGGTAAAGCCCCGTGTTGACCATTATATTTAATTAATTGTATAGAGGCTCAGTGCCTCTATAACAGCTATTCCAAAGCACTCACCTACATGGCCGGGATGCCCGCCACCCCCTCCCAACACCAATTCCCCAATGGGAGGAGACAGACACAGGTTTGAACTTTTGGAAGGCGGGGGGGAGTTACCCCCCCGGCCGTATTTATTAAAATATGAAACAAAATTTAAAACATTAAATTAAAAACGTTTCATGAATTATGTACAATTTTACTTTCATTACATTTTGATGAAGACATGTTCTTTGGCTAACCTTAACAGATCTCTAATACAAAGGTTTCCTAGCCGAGTCTAGCATCCTGAAAATGCATACATTCTAAATTAAAATTGTACATCCTAGCATTAAGGGCCAACGGCAAGGTCTTAACCGGTGTCAGATCCCTACTACCAAAAATCCCGCCCTCACGGTGTGAGTGGCGCATGCGCAGAGGACTTTACCCTCATTGCCAACTGTAACTTCCCTTGTCGTGGGGGCCCCCTTTCACTCGACGCCATCTTAAAGGTCGTCCGAGTTCCCGTGTGAGGTATCTGTAGGAAGGACAGCGTGGACTCTCCCCCATCCCCACACTCTCTTCCGCCGGAGCGAATATCCGGCCCCCGGGAAATTCGTAGGAGGGGCATCTAGCCGTCTCCCCCCTGGGAGGGGCCTATGGCCGTCTCCCCCTAGGCGACCCATCCTTAGTGGGTGCCGCCTCCCCGTGGAAGGGGCCAATAGCCGCCTCCCCCCGGGTGCTCCCATCCATTCTGGGTGGCGCCCCCCTCTAGGGACGTTGAAATTACTGCTCACCGATCATGACCTTACCGCCACAGGCCGGATAGTTGACCGACTATCTGGCCCCCCACACCTCCTAAAGGTCATGCTTCCTCAAACCCCTTAGCCATGCTATGAAGTCTCCTATGAGTAAATCATTCCCCGCCCTGGACACGTGAACCCCATCATTCAGATAAAAGTGATCACCCCGAATACACCCATGAGGAATGCTATGCAACTGCGCGGAGCGGAACAATTTCCCAATCTTATTGTTGACCCTCTTTACCGAGTGGTTCAACGCTGACACAGAGAGACCCCGCCGCCAGACCTTCCTGGGGATCATGTGGGACCAGGCGATTGTGCACCCCGGGAGCCTCTTAGCCAACCAGCTAACTGCCGACAGAATCTGTTCTAATAACACTCGTCTACACAATTTCACTAAGTCATTGCCCCCCAGGTGTACTATGACTATAGATGGCGGTGACCTTTGCCGCCCTAAAAGACCCTCCACAAATGATTGAAATTGGTCAAAACAGAGGCCACCCTTCCCATGGAAGGTCACTCTGTACCCGTATTCCCCAGATGCGTGAATCGCGTCACCTGCCATGAATACGTCCCCGGCGCGCCTCACGTATGAGTGGCCCACGACTTATACCACTTGCTCTCCAGTCGGTGATCCTTGACCGCTGGTCCCCTGGTGCTGGGTTGACTCCAAATTCCGCCCCGCGTCACAGGCTTGCGAAACTGTAATTCAAAGAAAAGACAAGAAGCGTGAGGGTATTTCAACAGTCCTTCACAACATGTGCAATCGCACATACCTTTTGAAGCAGTTTGAGGACCAACGGCCTAGCTGTTTCACTTCTTCCGCACCCTGACCCCGGGCCGTAGCCTCAGTAGCAGCCCCTATCCTAAATGAGTGGGTCCCAAATTCGCACGGGTCCATGCCCGTGGCAGCGATTGTAAGTGCTAGCACCCTCTGAAACTGAAATCTCGTCAGAGGGGTGCCATCCTTGTGCCTAAGCAGGCTCCCTCCCCATGTAGCCAACCTCTGTGCCAAATATTCCTCTACACACTTTATCGGGCAAGTGGGGGACCCTCGAGGGCGCTGCACCACCACACTATCCCCCATAGCTCCCTGGTCTGTTTTGGACCTGGCTATCGAGATTAGCATCGAATCACCCCTTATTCGTACGTGATCCCTGCATAGGCCTCCCTCCGTATCTCTCTTGTTCCTTGCCACGAGTTCGCTTACCCGCATAGCCCCATGGAATGCCAAGGTGAACGCTGCCCGAAACAGAACTGCTTCGGAAGGGGAGGAGCACGTCTCATCCAGCTTCGCTAAGAGCAGAGACAATCTCTCTAGACCAATCGGGCGCCTCGCATCTTGTCTGCGACCCTCCAGGCGTTGCCAGCCGTGGAGCACCTTCCTGACTAAAAAGGAACCCGTTGGGTCCCTTATGCCGTGGAGTTGTGCCATGAATGAAATGGCCGCCCTATGTCTGTTGGCCGTTGCCGCTGATCGGCCTTGTCTATGCAGCACTACCAAGAAACCCAGGAAGGATTCCTCCTGTCCCCTGCTCTGTCTCCCTGTCGGGCCCAAAAATGTGCAGTAGGAACGAAACGCTCCTTCGTAAGCCTTCCTTGTCCTGGGAGCTAAGCTGGCTGCCACGAGGTCTTGTAATCCGGGGCACCGATTAGCCATAGCGCTTCGGTGAACGGTGCCGCCACTAGGTCCGCTGTGGGTAGATAGCCCCTGAAAGCCTGCATGTGTGAACGAGAGAGTGCATCAGCTGCATTATTCAGTACACCCGGCACATGTTTTGCCCTGAACTGTACATTCAATTTCATGCAACGTAAAACAATTTCTTTTAACAATCTCAAGATCCACTTGCAGCGGGCTGCCTGCTGATTAATGCACTCAACCACAGTCATATTGTCGGACCAAAACACTACAGAGCGGTCCCTAAAGTCGTCTGGCCATGCCAACAAGCAACCCAAATGGGAAACAGCTCCAAGAACCCAATGTTACCTGTCAGGCCTCTGGAGTGCCACCACGTTGGCCATACTTGAGCTGACCATTGGTTACCAAGGATGGCGCCAAATCCCACGCTTCCAGCTGAATCGGTCCACAAACCCAGTTCGTCCGACGATGCTGGTGGTTTGCTCCACACTACTCGACCGTTGAAGTCCGCCAGAAATGCCAACCAAATGCGCATATCCTGGCGAACCTCTGCCGACAGTCTCGTACGGTGGTGTCCCTCCTTGAGGCCGACCATAGCTTGTGCTATAGAGCGTGAGAAGGGGCGGGCCATCGGTATCACTCTCAAGGGAAAGTTAAGCTGACCCACTGTTTGCTGTAACTGGTGCAGGGTCACTTTCTCCTTGCCCAGGCATTGCGTTAAAGAAGCCCTGAACTTGGCCGCCTTTTCCATTGGCAAACGGAAACATCCTTCCACTGAATCGAGCTCAATTCCCAGAAACTCCAGTGAAGTAGATGGCCCCACCGTCTTACCTGGTGCCAATGGGACTCCAAACTCCCACATGAGGATGCAGAAGTCCTGCAGCGCCTGTGCACATTTCGTATTGCCGGACGGTCCTAAGAACAGGAAGTCATCTAGATAGTGCATTACTTGCCTATGCCCTGTGGCCTCGATGAATGCCCACTCTAAAAAACAGCTGAACATCTCAAAATAAGCACAAGAAATGGAGCAACCCATAGGCATGCATTTATCCATGTAATAACTCCCTTGGAACGTAAAACCTAGCAAGCGCTGGTCCCGCGGGTGTACCGGGAGCAACCTGAATGCCGATTTGATGTCCGATTTCGCCATCAGCGCTCCGGGGCCCAGGTGATTCAATAGGGCAACGGCATCGTCAAACGATGCGTACCGAACCGAACAAACATCCGGATCAATGGCTTCATTCACCGAGGAGCCTCTCGGAGCCGACAGGTTGTGAATGAGTCTAAACTCCCCTGGGTCTTTCTTTGGAACCACTCCTAGCGGTGAACACACGAAATCCGCCACCGGCTGGCATGGAAAAGGCCCCGCCACCCGCCCCAAGCTGACTTCTTTGGAAATTTTCTTTGCTGCTACGGCTGGGTTGTGTTGGACAGATAACTGATTTGTACAAAAGGAGTGCCCCCGAAAATCTCCCGCCGGGATGTTGAAGCCATATAGGAATCCATTCCTCAAGACCCCGGCGGATACATGATCAGGGTATTTGTTCAACCAGGGAGTCAAAGCCATGAGGTCGACAGGTGAAGGCAATCGTTTCCCAAGCATCACCTCACTCTTGCTTGGACCCCCCCTTTCCTCCCGATCCACTGTTCTTTGATCTACAGCTACTCTCCGGGTGTGAGGAGTTTCCACAGCCCGCACACGCATGCCTGAACCTACATGTTCCCTGGGGCCTGTTACAGTTGCCTCTGTTGAAGCCCCAACAAACCCCCCGCTTGCCGCCATTTCCGCCGGTCTTGGGCTGTAATACCCCACCGGCGCCTGCTCGAAAGGGCTGCACAGGCTTTTGGCGAACTGTCCCAGGCCCGCTCTCGCCCGGCGAGGATGTACCAGCCGAACCAGGCAAGAGCTGCTTGTGCCACGAAACCGTGTCGAGGCAGTCCCAGGTCAAAGTTGCATCAAACTCCTTAGCTTTTCGGAATTGCATGTCATAGCCTTTCCACTCGTCCCCCCCATACATGGAATACAAATCCATAATCCTATTCTGGTAACAGGATAACTCGGTCATCACTTCAGGCTTCCGTTCCCCCATTACTGCCGTAAATATCGAGAAGGCCTTCACCCAGTTTGCTACGGTCTCGTCGACCCTAAATTCCGCCATCTTGGCCCGCCATACGCTGGGGTGCCATAAATCTTTCTGGGTCTTTGCATATTCCATCTCACGATGGTCGGTCAATAATGAAAACATCTTCACATATTTGTCCCCCCATATCATTTCCTTTGTGGCCGCTGGGATGTTCTGGGCCACCCTTTCACGCCTTGAAGGCACTGAACCTTCCCCTACCATTGGCAATGGGTGCTTACCGGGTTCAACCGTCGTGTCTGCTGTCTTTTCCCGGCCAACCGTAGATACTTTTGGCGCCACCTGTGGGGGAACAGAAGGAACATTCGCCGTCCCGGCTTCTCTCGACTGCCGTAACTGCTCGATTATTAGTCTAGCATCCTCGGCCGGATCCCCCGCAGCCACTGCCCCCCATGCTTTCTTCTTGAGCCAGGGCAACACTGCCGCTAACTGGATGGCCAGTTCTGGGGGCATTTGATTATCACTAACTGGGGTAATTACAACAGGGATTGGCAAACCTATATCCGGACTCGGTACCGGGCTGTCTGCCGGCGTGATGGGGGCAGCTGGGGGCACCTCTGGGACCTGATCATCCCCGGGAACCGCCCCCCTCTTGCTACGTTTCCCCCTACCCTCAGGGCCGACTCCCGGCAAGGCCGGGCCTATCACCTTCTTCGGACGGCCCGAGGGATTGTTCTGTGCCGCTAACTGCTTCTTGACCTCGGCCAAACCTCGACCGATTGAATCCACCTTACCCAATTTGCGGTCCATGATCGTCATTCGGTTCGACAAGGTGCGCAGAACTTTCTCCAGCTCGGAGCTCTTTCCTGCTTTCTTGCCGGCCATAGCTTCGAGTAATCCGCTCTAGTCGATCGACGAGGTCCCAGATCCTTCGCACTCCTGGTACTGAAAGAAAAACAACAAGATTACAAGTTCTCAAAATTGCCGCTTGTTCCGTCGAGGGCTCACGAGCAACGAGTGGTGCAGCCTTCAGAGCACTGGAACAAGAGGACGCTTCTTTGGATTCCCGCTCTATTTATCCATCTGCGGGAGGGCGGGGACCCTCCTCAGGTACGCCCACTGGGCGCGGTCTTCCGGGCGGGTGTCTAGGACAACCCCTCCTGGGCGGGAAAGGGCGTCTCTGGCTACGCCACTTTGGGCATACCAGCCGAACCACGCCCCCCGCCCAAAATGGTTTCCCGGGGGGATCGGGGCACCCATCCATACGTTTGGGGGGACCGAGTGGTCTTCCCTTTCCACAAAGTGCCCTTTCCAACAAAATGTGCTCAAAACCCTATGCAGTTTCAGTCAGACTGCCTTTCATGCCAGCTGTGTTCAGCATTCTTTAAAGATACAGGTTCCGAGTCACAAACTTCATTTTGTGGCATGTAGTAGTACTACAGAAGTATACTTATGGCCCACAAAATGCAATTCACAAACATATGGCCAGATACCTCCTCCTTCCCTATGTTTGCTAGACTTGATTCACAAAGGTAAATATGCGTGCTTATATTTACTAACCTGCATACCTACTACTATACCTACATGTAAATCTCCACTCTTGCTATTCACCATTTAAGATTCGAGATTTACACCTAGACGTAGACTTTCATAAATGATACAATATCTCTTCAGTCATAGGTGACGTTTCCTCTGATCGTATTTATGACTGTAACGTTATTATACCTACAAATAACTTTACAACCTCGGCAACAGAGGTGGAGACCTCTTGATGGAAGAGAATAGACAAATATTAAATACATGAAGCAAATCACACACCCTTGACACCGATCTACCTCCAACCAGATAAATACAGCCCACATTCTACCCCATGACTACCTTTGTATTACAAGGCCATAAAGCCAGCAGGAACCACATTCAACTTCAGGTTGCAGACAACATTGACGAGGAAGAGGAATTATACTGTAGAGGAGACAGCCCTTGTAATACATTTGTGGTAAAATGCTGCAAACAACAGAATAGTCTGCCTCCATTCATCCTCCACAGAACACACAAAGCAGTCTTGTAGCAGGAAGACACAGACTCTGTCATTGCACAGGGGGAGAAGGCACACACCATGGAGGACATTGAGAAGAAATGGCAAAATGAAAAGAGGTGGATGAAAGTGAAGCTCTCCAGGATCCAGTTGGCACAGCCTATTTCTGGATGTGCACCTGGATCTTGTCTCTGTCTCACCCTCTGCGAGAAGTCTATCCTATACAATGCACCCTCCCCTGCCGAATGGGCAACCTGTTGTAACAATCCCAATGTAAGTCAAAGTAAAAACTAAACTCCCCCATCATAATAGTTATTCCACAGCCCTCTCACCACTTTTTCATTCTCCTAATAAACACTGATATGGAGACATCAAATACACGTACCACAAGCACAGCCTCTAAAAAGGTAGGGTGTTAAAATATCGATAACAAAAATATAGCTGACATAAATATCGTTGCAAAAATATCGTTTACAAAAATATCGACACCCTATACTTAAACAGGTAAGTACATAAATATCGACTCCAAAATATCGTTGTAATTAATATAGATGTAAAAAATATCGACTTTTTAAAATAATTAAAATGACATTAAATAATAAATAAATATAAGTACTATTAACAAAATACATTACATTACTTTTATTTTTTAACTATTTCAAACAAATTTACTACACTTTTTAATTATAAACTTAATAAATGTGGACATATAAATTAATTTTACACATTACTTTATATAACAACAATAATACATATATATAATTAAAATACCCCTTTACCCAAAAACCCAAAACTGACCCTGAACCCTAAAAATACCCCTTTACCCAAAAACATTTTCACTAAAAAAATCCTGTACACACACCTAAAATTAATTAAAAAATTAACATAATTAATGACATAATTATTATTCAATTAACTAATTAAAATTAATTAACTATTATTTATTACACTATTTATATTTATTTAAAACATCAATTCATCTATTATTTCATTATATTTAAAAACCCCTTTACCCAAAAACTGAAAACTGACCCTGAACCCAAAAAATACCCCTTTACCCAAAAACTAAAAACTGACCCTGAACCCTAAAAATACCCCTTTACCCAAAAACTAAAAACTGACCCTGAACCCTAAAAATACCCCTTTACCCAAAAACTGAAAACTGACCCTGAACCCTAAAAATACCCCTTTACCCAAAAACTGAAAACTGACCCTGAACCCAAAAAATACCCCTTTACCCAAAAACTGAAAACTGACCCTGAACCCTAAAAATACCCCTTTACCCAAAAACTGAAAACTGACCCTGAACCCTAAAAATACCCCTTTACCCAAAAACTGAAAACTGACCCTGGACCCTAAAAATACCCCTTTACCCAAAAACATTTTCACTAAAAAAATCCTGTACACACACCTAAAAATAATTAAAAAATTAACATAATTAATTACATAATTATTATTCAATTAACTAATTGAAATTAATTAACTATTATTTATTACACTATTTATATTCATTTAAAACATTAATTAATGTATTATTTCATTATATTTAAATTACTTCCCACCCTACTCCCCTATAAACCCACAACCCGCTACGGAACTATTAATACTAAATTCAACTGAAAATACATTATTAAATAATAATATACTACTAAAAATAGTACTTTGACTAAAAGTAATCATTAAAAACACTACATTACTTATAATTATTTAAAAAACGATATTATTGTAAACTATGTTTTTGTAAACGATATTTATTACAACTATATTAATGTTAACGATATTACTTACCTGTCTGTCGATATTTTGGTCAGACGATATTTTTGTCATCGATATTTCTTCCTGTAGATATTTTTGCTGCGATATTTATGTTAGGCGATATTTTTGCGGCGATATTCCTGCTCTGTACCCTCTAAAAATACACAGTCTTGAAATAAGATGCTAGTTATATTCATTTCTTTTTTCCTCTCATACACTGACCATCAGTCTCCCTCCGCAACCTCCCAGATGGCACCCTTCTCAATGCGGGACAACAAGTGGCCATGTCAGTCTATCATGCATGCTGGTAGTGGGGAGGTTTGATATGACCAGTTCTCATCCTCTGGTATGATCAATTTTTCAAACAACAGTCAACTGTATTGGGGGATATTCTTGACTTAGCAGCAAGTCTCCGTGAAATTTTAGACAACACAAAAGGATTGCTTGAGATGATTGACAAGGCAAAAGACACACAGATGATAGAGGCAATGTAGAGCAGTCAAGAGATCTGGGTTAAATCCATTGTTCTTTTGCCCACCATGTCACCCCAGTTTAGACCCAGCCATATGCAAATAAGTCTTGACCATGTGCCTCATGGGAACAGTCCAGCCTGAACTGCCAATCAAGGTCCTCCTTGGACCAAACACAAGCATCCTGGGATTGAGATCGGGGCATCACTCTTCATCAGCCAGGCTTGCTTGAATCCAGGGGCACAGTGAACTGCGGTCCCATGTCTGGGCATACCCGGTTCACTGAGGTCAAAAGACACACAGACGATGGATGGAATGCAGAGCAAATCAAACATTCAACCCAAATCAAGAGATCTTTGTGTTAAATCCATTGTTCTTTTGCTCAACCTGGCCACCCCAGTTTGGACCCAGCCATATGCAAATCAGTCTTGATCCTGTGCCTGGATTACCCCGAAACTGGTCCCAGAATGCTTGTTTCTGGTCCAGGATAGACCTGGCCTGGCATCTTTGGCTGGACTGTTCCAATGGGGAACAGGGTCAAGACTAATTTGCATATGGCTGGGTCTAAACTGAAATGGTTTAGCATGCAAACAAGTTATGGATTTAACCCAGATCTGTGACTGGGGGTGATTGTTTGATTAATTAGGCATTCTGTCCATCATCTGTTATTTTTGCATTTGCTGCCCTAAGTGAGAAGGGTATGCCCAGACATGGGTCCCGTGCCCGCTATGCCATCAGTTTCAAGCTAGCCTGGCTTATGAGGGGTGTCAGCCTGTAACCGGTCCCAGGATGCTTGTTTCTGGTTCAGGGAAGACCAGGCTTGGCAGTTTGGGATGGGCTGTTCCCATGGGAAACAAGGTCAAGACAAATTTGCACATGGCTGGGTCTAAACTGGGGAGGCATAGTGACCAAAAGAATGATGGATTTACTATAGATCTGTGTTTGGGGGTAAACATTTGATTTATTCTGCATTCCATCGATCATCTATTCTGTTTGCATGAGATGGTTGACAAGCAGGCCCATACCTTGGTCAACATTGTGAAATATTGCCTTAGCAAGACACAGTAAAGATGCATTTTCAACATCTTCATAGTTATGAGGTTAGAGAGTGCAAGGACTTTACTATGAAGATAATGGAGGAAATAACAAAGAAGAGCCGGAGTCAATCTGCATGGCCAAGGCATTCTCAGGGTTCTACAGAGGTGCCACAATGTATGAGGCCCAAACCAACCATAAACCCTGAAGTCAATCTTTTTGCATCACCTGTAGCCAGCAGCCTACCACCTCAACCACTACCATCTCAACCAACATCACCTCAACCACCTCAACCAATATTGCATAGGCAAAGTTACAGGCTACACGAGTATTTTTTTAAATTTCCCATTCACTACTCAGTTAGCAACATACTGTAACAACAAATTAAAGTAATATTTGTATTAATATTTTTATCCCTCATTCAGAAATATATATCTGTTAAAATGTCATCTGTGTGCACAATAAAAAATTAAAAATGATAAAATCCAACCTAAAATAATGTCATTTTTCATTTGTTTGTTGACATTTTAAGTGTTGCTGATGTAAATCTGTATGAAGTAAATGTCTAACTCGATCTATCAGCCTGTACATTTTGTAATCCATAAACCCAAGGTCAAAGCTTACTCATAGTTTGGAAACCCTATTTTCCCTATACACAGTTTAAACTAGACACATTTTAACTACAAAATTCTGAAGTTATAGTTACTACTTTCCCTTACAATTTATCCACCACCTTCCAATTATTATAAGTAACAGACCTCCTTACACACTCTTTTCAGCTCGCTGACCAGATGTTTACTATAACTCACCACTCTATCATGCACTGTGTTGTGACAAATAATGTAATTTGAGAAGTTATACGTTTTGTTATGAATGCTATGGTTTAATATATAAGGCATGTAGTTTGCAAAGGTATAAACATTGCATTGAAAGGGCATCCCTGACAGTTAATGATGTGTGGGGAGTGCAGTGACAAGAGAGTGTTCTAAGGTACGTGACATAGCAATTTGAAGGTGGTGAGTAAATTATAAATTGAAGCTATATTTATACCTTTACAATTTTTTGTGTTTGTGATTTTTAAGTTAGGTTTGTAAAAAAAGAATATGTAAGGTTTTTCTAACTAAGTTATCCTTAACCTTACTTTTTTTATTGACGTTAATGGTTTTGTTTCAAATCATAGCGTGGAGTGTCATTGATAAGAGTGTCATAAAGTGGAGTATAGTACAGTATGGTGAAAGAGAGTGCTGTAGAGTCTAGTGTCGTAGAGTGGAGTATTGTAGAGTGGAATAGAGTGGAGTTGAGTAGATTGGCGTGACGTTGCATACACTGGAGTAAAGTGTTAAACAGTGGATTGCTGTGTTGTGTTGTATCGTGGAGTATCGTAGAGTGGGGTGGCATGTTGTACAGTGTAGTGGCATGTCAAACAGTAGAGCCGAGTGTTGTACAGTGGAGTGTCATCGAGTGGAGTGTCATGAAATGGATTGTGTTGTAGTGGAGTGTAATCGAGTAGACTGTTGTAGAGTGGCATAGATGGTAGCAGAATGTTGTAGAGTGAAGTGACAAAGATTGGAGTTCAGTGGAGTGTTGTATAGTTCAGTGTCGTCTAGTGTAGTGTTGTACAGTAGAGTGACCGAGAGTCTCGTACAGCTTTAGTGTAGAGTCAAATATTATTAGATTTGAGAACACAGTGCATGTTACAGTGACAAGTTATAGTTAGTGTTGTCTGGTTATCGAGCTGAACAGAGTGTGTAATGAGGTGACCGTCCTGACGCTCTCAGTAGCGGTCGCTCCCCACGCTCCCTACTCTGCTCTTGGTATAGTTTGGGCTGCGCTCTCTGCTCTCATCTGAGAATTGTATATCTGCTGGCTGCTATGTATATTAGCGCTGTATTGCGATAAGCTTTGCCGAATTGTAGAAATAATTATATCTTTAGCGCTCGCTGTGTTGCTCTGATTTATAAGTGCATTGCTTGTGTTGTGCTTTGATTATTGTAGCGCTTTGTTTAAAGATTGTCTAAGCTGCTTGATTTTGGCTTTGTGCCCCAGCCTCTCTCTAGTTTCGTTTTTGCTGCTGCTGCCATTTTGTTGTTGTTGTGCCTCGGAGCCCGTCCCCTACACCTCGCCCCCGCCTCCCAGCTGATCCTCCCTCGCCCCTCCCCACTCCACTTCTCCTCTTATGACAGATGCATTTGCGCGCAGCATTTACTCGCAGTGATCGCGCCCCATGCGTGCCGAAGGTGCGCCAAAGGTAAGCCCGTCTACGCCCGGCCGCGCCTGGACCGCGCCCAGTGCCAGACCCCCTGGTCCTCGCAAAACCCACTCCTCCCGCAAAACGTATGACGCCACCACCCTCTTTGCCCTTAACCCCGGACGCACACCACAATGCTGCGAAACTGCCCCAGGAAGTACCCACGGTCCCTTCGCCTGCCACTTCTGCAAGTTCGCCTGCATCAAGACCCACACCAAATCCTCCTCCTCGAAACACCGCCCCAACTCTAACCACCTGAAGTGCATCCTGCTGAACACCCGCTCGGTCCACAGACACGCCACTGAACTCTGGGACCTACTCGACACTGCTTCACCGGACATCGCCTTCCTTACAGAAACCTGGATGAACGCATCATCAGCACCCGACATCGCAATAGCTATCCCGGATGCTTACAAGATCATCCGAAAAGACCGCACCAACCAAACAGGAGGAGGCATCGCCATCATCCATAAGAACACCATCAGAATCACGACCAGCTTCGACGATAACCTTGCAACCGCCGAACACCTCCACTTCCAGATCCACAACGACCCCAGGACCACACTTAGAGGCACCCTCATCTATAGACCACCAGGAACCCGCACACAATTCAACAAAGACATCACTGACTTCATCAGCCCACATGCCCTTAACTCCGAGAACTACATCCTACTGGGAGACATCAACTTCCACCTGGAAAAGAAAAACGACAGCCACACCTCTACCCTTCTAGACAACCTAGCCAATCTCGGACTCAAACAACTTGTTGACACCCCCACCCACGTAGCCGGACATACGCTCGACTCTATCTTCACCTCCTGCAAACACATCTCCTTCGATCACACCACAGCTCTTCACTGGACGGACCACAGCTGTATTCACTTCAGCTACAAAAAGACCACGACTCACAGCCCCCCACAACCTATTCCTCGAAGAAATTGGAACAAAATCACCACCGACCAACTCCTCACATCGCTCAACCAAAACCCTCCCGCCCTTTCATCGGACCCAAACCAAGCTGCCATCAAACTCAAACAATGGATCACTCACAGCGCTGACGAATTAGCACCCTTGAAAAACCACCAAACCAAACAGGGTAGTAAAAAGGCCACCTGGTTCAACGATGACCTTAAGAAATCCAAGAAGCTATGCCGTACTCTCGAGAAAACATGGAAAAAAAACCAACCACTGACAACCTGACCACCTTCAAGGCAGCCACCCGCAAACACCACCAATTGATCCGATCCACCAAGAAATCAGCATTCAAGGATCGACTCGACAACAACGCCCATAACAGCAAGGAACTATTCAACATCGTCAAAGAATTTACCAACCCCACCGCAGCCTCAAACGACATTACCCCCTCCCAAGACCTCTGCGATTCGTTATCCTCTTTCTTCTACAACAAAATCGCCGACATACATAACAGCTTTGAGAACATATCCAAAGAACAGTCCACTCCACCCACTTCCGAACCTAAACCGCTCTCTAACAACCTTAGCGCCTGGAACCCAATCACCACTGAAGACACCATCTGCCTAATGAACTCCATACATTCAGGTTCGCCAACCGACCCTTGTCCCTACCACATCTTCAACAAAGCAGACTCCATCATCGCACCCCATCTCCGTGATGTCATCAACTGCTCCTTCAACTCCGCCACCTTCCCAGAAAGCTGGAAACACGCCAAACTCAGCGCCCTCCTGAAGAAACCCACAGCAGACCCCTCTGAACTTAAGAACTACCGCCCCATTTCCCTCCTCCCATTCCCTGCTAAAGTCATTGAGAAAGCCATCAATAGCCAGCTCGCCGCCTTCCTTGAATCCAACAATTCCCTCGACACCTCACAGTCCGGCTTCCGAGCCGAACACAGCACCGAAACCGCCCTCATTGCAGCGACAGATGACATCCGAACGCTACTGGACAACGGAGAAACAGTTGCCCTTATCCTACTCGACCTCTCCGCCGTCTTCGACACAGTCTGTCATAGCACCCTCATACAACGCCTCAGCAACATCGGCATACAAGGGAAAGCTTTGGACTAGATCCTCTCGTTCCTCGCCGGGAGAACCCAGAGAGTCCGCCTCCCCCCATTCAAATCTGAGGCCACAAGGATCATCACTCAGTCCCACCCTTTTCAACGTATACATGAGTCCCCTCGCATCCATCGCGCGACAACACAACCTCAACATCATCTCCTACGCTGATGACACCCAGCTGATCCTTTCCCTCACCAAAGACCCTAACACCGCCAAAACCAATCTTCACGAATGCATGAAAGAAGTAGCCGATTGGATGAAAAACAGCCGCCTAAAACTTAACTCAGACAAAACGGAAGTCCTCATCCTAGGATCATCCCCCTCTGCCTGGGACGACTCATGGTGACCACCAGCCCTGGGCACAGCACCCATACCTACAGACCACGCACGTAACCTAGGCTTCATCCTAGACTCCTCCCTCTCGATGACCAGACAAGTCAACGCCGTCTCATCCTCTTGCTTCAACGTACTTCGCATGCTCAAAAAAATCTTCAGTTGGATCCCCACCGAAACAAGAAAGACTGTGCCCCACGCTTTAGTCACTAGCCGACTGGACTATGGAAACACCCTCTACGCCGGAACCACAGCCAAATTACAGAAAAAACTCCAACGCATCCAAAACGCATCAGCCAGACTCATATTGGACATCCGTCGCCAAGCTCACATTATCGGCCACCTGAAAGAGCTCCACTGGCTTCCCGTCAATAAGAGAATAACGTTCCGTCTCCTCACCCACGCACACAAGGCCCTCTACAAACTAGGACCTGAATGCCTCAACACACGACTGTCCTTCTACACACCCACCTGCCAACTACGATCCTCCAATCAAGCCCTCGCCACAATTCCGCGCATCCACAGATCCACCATGGGAGGAAGATCCTTCTCCTACTTACCGGCCAAACCCTGGAATTCTCTCCCCACCCACCTCCGCCTTACACAAAACAACATTTCCTTCAGAAAGGAACTTAAAACCTGGCTATTCGATAAATAATGCACCCCCTCCCCCAAGCGCCTTGAGACCCTCTGAGTGAGTAGTGCGCTATACAAATTCCTGAACTTGAACTTGAACTTGAGGTCTGCTAATTGTAACAATTTGAAGGTTGAGGATAAATAGAATTTTTAAAGTTTGTGTAGTTTGAACTATGTTTGTGATGGGACAAAGCTTTTTCTAACCATAACTAAGCTTTAACCTTTGTTTCTTTTAATTAATTTCAATGTTTGTTTCACATTTTAAATAAAATGTGTTTGAAATCATAGAGTCCAGTGTTGCAAGTGGAGAGTTGTTATGTGTCATACAGTACAGTGTAGGGGAGTGTTGTAAAGTCCATTTCCAAACACTAGAATATTGTGGATTGGAATCAAGTGAAATAGAGTAGAATGTAGTAGCATATCGTACAGTGTAGCAAAGTCTTATATAGTGTAGTGACATGTTGTCTCATATACTGGAGTCAAGTACCATAGATTGGAGCAGCAAGTTGAACAGTGAAATAGCATGTCGGATAGTAGAGTAGAGTAGGGTGTCGTAGACTCGTAGCCTGTAACAGAGTGTTTAACCGCATCGCTGCTGCGGCGATTTTTGCGCTGTGCGGCTTTTTTTAAAAAGCAGCGTTACGTGACGAGCTCAGCTCGTCATCAGCACACGCCACCCGTGGCTGATGACGACCTGAGCTCGTCATCAGCATCGAAGGGGTAAGAGTGGAGTACGGTGAATTAGAGTGTCATAGAGTGGAGTATCATCGAGTGGAGTGCTGTAGAGTACAGTGGTGGAGAATGTCATGGAGTGAAGTGCCAATGTATATAGTGGAGTGGGGTATCGTAAGGGGAAGTTGAGTGACATGTGGTTGTATGTGCTACCGTGTAGTACAGTGGCACAGAGAGGAGTTGTATGCCATATAGTGGCATATAGTATAGTACTGTATTGTAAAGTGGAGTTGCATACAGTGGAGTAGAATGATACAGTGGAGCGGCGTAAAGCAGAGAATAGTACAGTGACATAGAGTGGTATAAAGTGCAGCAAAGTGCTGATAGTTGGGAGGAGTACACTGGAGTGGGGTAGTGTAGGGTAGATAAAAGTTTCATAGAGGGAAGTAGTATGTAGTAGACTATAGACTATATTTCTTTGTGAAAATAAGATTAGCTACAAACTCTACCAGGGAACTTTTCAAAACAGTCAATTCCCTGTCCAAATTGAATAACAACAACATCTTCATTCCTGATCAAATCAATGCAGTGACCACAGCCGTTTTTTATGCTTATGGTTCTCAAGAAAATGTTCCCATTTATTCTGTTTGATTTACAGAAAACGGTGATGATGGCACTCATCTCCTCGAAGATGGATTACTGCAATACTCTTCATCTAGGCACCTCTAAATATCTGGTAAAAACACTGCAGTCCTTGCAGAATGCTGTAGCAAGAACACTACTGAAGGTCCACAAATTCAAACCAATCTCTCATATAATGCTTGGCCTCCATCGGTTGCCAGTGGAAAAGAGGATTTCTTTCAAGGCTCTGTGTTTAATTAACACGGCCCTCTACAGAGCCAGTCCATCCTTCTTTCAGGATAGATTCTCCTGGTATATTCTGGGTATGAACCTCAGATCGAGCCCTGTGTGAAGGATCACGGTCCCAAGAATTAGCAAAGCAAAGTGGGGTGGAAGAATGCTCTGGTACCATGAAAGTAAGGTATGGAACTCCTTGCCTCTTGCCCAGTGCTCGCAACCCATTAGGCAGCAATTCAGAAAACAGTTGAAGACTGGGTTATTTTCGCAATAAGTATCTGAGCCACATCAAAGGTATACCTTTAGGCTGAAGGCCTTCCTGGTTTTTATCCGTCTGGTGCTAAGACACCTTCTGGTGTTGCACGCTATATAACATTATTTTATTCAAACATTCATAGTGCCAAAGAGTGGAGCAGATTGGACTCTTGTAGCATACAGTTGAGTAAAGTGTCATAAATTGGAGAACAGTGTTGTCCAGTAGAATGTAGTGGGGTGTCCTACAGTATTGGAAAGCGATGTAGACTACAGTAGAGTAGAATGGCATATAGCCTAGTTGATTCTTGTAGAGTGGAGTGGTGTACAGTACAGTACAGTGTGGTAGAGTGAGGTACAGTGGATTGACATACAGTGTTATGGAGTACAATGCGTTGAGTATACTGGGTTGCGGCGGAGTGGAGTACTGTGTCAGAATAGAATGGGCTAAAGTGGGGTGCAGTTGCATACAAAGAGTTGGGTACAGTGTTGTATAGTGGACAAGAGTATCGTAGAGTGCAGCGGAGTCTAGTGTTGTACAGTTGCATACAGTATAGTATAGTCTTGTGAAGTAGAGTGAAGGGGAAACGACATGAGCAAGTGTTGGAGAGTGGCATACATTAGAGTTGGGTGTTAGAGGGTGGAGTTGCATAGAGTACAGTAGTATGTGAAACAGTCGAGCTGTGTAGAGTGGATTGCTGTATAGTAGCGTAGAGTGAGGTAAAGTCTCATATAGTGGAGCAGGTTCAAGTGGAGTACCATAGAGTGTATTGGTGTGTTGTAGGGTAGAGTGGCATGGAGTGGAGTGTACTAGCATAATGTAGATAGTAAACTGTAATAAATTGGAGTGGGATCTCGTACAGTAGAGTAGAGTGCTATATCGAATAGAAAAGTGTCATATAGTGAAGTAGAGGCTATACAGTGTGTTGTACATTGGATTGTACGGGCATAGAGGGGAAAATAGAGTTGGACAGTGAAGGGTATGTGGATGTAGTGGAGTAGAATGTCGTCGAGTGACCTGAAGTGTAGTGTGGTAGACTTTTATAGAGTGGAGTTGCATAGAGTGGAGGAGAGTGTCTACTGTTGTGGAGTAAAGTGGATTATCATAAAGTAGAGTAGCATGCAGTGGAATAGCGTACAGTGGAATACTGTGAAGTGGAATGTAGAAGAGTGGAGTTTTATAGAGTGGAACTTTGTACAGTGGAGTGAGGTACAGTAGAATGGTGCAGAGTTAAGTATGATAAAGTAGATTAGCGTAGAGTGGGGTGGTAAACATTGAAGTGGATAGCGTAGAGTCAAGCAAACTGTTATAAATTGGAGTGACATCACATGCAGTAGAGTGGAGTGCTGAGTCGTACAGTGTTGGAAACTGTTGTAGACTGGAGTAGAGTGATGTACAATAGAGCATATGGACACAGAGTCAAGTGCAAATCTAGACAGTGGAGTGTATGGAGATGAAGTGGAGTAGAGTCAAGTAGAATGGCATAGAGTGTATTAGAGTTTTGTAGAGTGGAGTTATATAGAGTGGAGGAGAGAACACAAGAATGGTGTAGAGTGCAGTAGTATACAGTGGAGTGGCATAGGGTGGAATATCGAAGGTTGGAGTAGCGTCAACTGGAGTGGTGTACTGTGGAGTGACATAAGGTGTAATTGTGGATAATGTTTTATCATACAGTTGAGTGACATAAAGTGTAGTAGTGTATAGTATAGTTGTATACAGTGGAGTGGTGAACAGTGAAGTTGTTTCGACTGAAGCGGTTTACTGTGGGGTGGACTAGAGTTTAATCGAATACAGTGGAGTGGCATACAGTGGAGTGGGGTATAGTGGAATACCATACAGTAGAGTGGCAACATTAAAGTTGCGTATAGTGTAGTAGCTTAGAATGGAGTGGAGTAGAATGGAAAAGAAAGGAGTGGAGTATAGTGGCTTAGAGTAGAACAAAATTGAGTGGAATAGAGTAGAGTAGAATAGCCTGGAGTGGAATGGCATGCAGTGGAGTGGAGTAAACTAGAGTAGCGTACAGTAGAGTGAGGTAAAGTGAAATTGCATATATTGGAGTTGTGTCCAATAGAGTGATATAGAGTGGAGTGGTGTACACAGGAATGGCATAGAGTGGAACAGTGTATAGTGGAAAGACATACATTGGGGAGAGAAGTTGGCCTAATGGCTAGGGCCATCAACTTTGAATCTGGGGAACTAGGTTCCATTCTCTGCAATTACGTTGAACATCCTGTGATTCTGGGCAAATCACTTAATCACCCGTGCCTAACAAAATAAATGTGTGTCATCATGTAACGTTACTGGTGCTATATAAATCGCTCTGGTTCCCGATTCGGGTCAAGTTTGCGCTATATAAAACTCTGCAAAAAAAAACATTGAAATAGCGTGGAGTAGGGGGAGGAGCTTTGCGTGCAACCGTGATGGCCGCGTGAGCACACGGCTCCCGGTCCTTCACCACCTCCGGCACTTAGCCTGACTATTATCCTGGTTTATGACGACGGGTCATTGAAGATGCAACCCAGCTGATATAATAGCTGTTTCCAGAAATTGATTTGGACCCCGGGAACCGATTTTACGTAACTCTGAACTTTTGCGGCCTGCTCCACAGAACTGCCCCGAGCTCGAGTCAACGGCCTGCCCGGGCAGTAATTGAACAACATCGGCCACCCTGAATCTACTCTCTACCCAGGTCTTAGCTTTCGGTTTCACTTTTGGCCTCGTACCTTCCCCAACATCGGTTTCGCTTCTGCCACTCAGGGTCTGCTCCACTTCGCAACTTCGCTCTAGTGCCGTGATTGAAAGTCACTGTTCATTGTACAGCGAGTGGTACCCTGTTCCTCTAGTGAACCCCTTTGGGTGAGTTGAACGCCGCTATTTTAGCCAGGTCTCAAGGTCCCCTCAGAGGCGCAGCTTCCAAGATGGCCGGCAAGCCTGAGATCGAGAGGCGAAAGATAAAGACTGGCCACCGTGGGGGTACCATACAATCGAACGTTATGGACAGGTACACCCAGCCTAAGGGATCCCCCGGTGGGGCGAGTAGGCCTCTGGGAGATACAGGAGATGATTCGACGGCAGGAGAGGATTTGACTCTACGTGAGGTCATGGGCGCCATTGCTGGCATGAAGACCTCTATTGGCCAACAATACGAGACTCTGGCCCAAAAACTTGACACCGTTGCGATCGACGTCAATCTGATCAGGGCGGATTTAGCTAAGACTAATGAAAAAGTCAAGTCCTTGGATGTGAAGACCTCCAGCCTCACGACTGATGTCTCCGACCTACAAACGGAGGTACGTAATCTGCGGTCCTCAGCCGATTTCTTTTGTCGCCGACTGGAGGATTTCGAAAGTCGCGCAAGACGAAATAACGTTTGTATTGTGGCTGTCCCAGAAAAAAGAGACAGCCCAACTGTTGACCTCCTCGAGGAGGACCTCATAGTAAACCACCTTGCACCTAAAGGCCTGAGCAACTTCTTTGCAGTGGAGCGGGCACACAGGGTGCCGGGAGGTAAATCTAAGCCGGTTGCTGCCCCACGGCCCATAATCGCCAGGATTTTCAACTTTTGCGACAGAGACGCTATTCTGCTGGCGTCGCGCTCCGGTGGCCCCACGAAATTCGAAAACACCACGGTGAGCTTTTATCCGGACTTCACTCAGCTTGTGCAGAAACAAAGGATGGGGTCCCATGGGGTGAAGAGACGACTGAGAGACAGGGACATGAAATACGCAATGCTCTTTCCAGCATGGCTACGTGTGGAATATGGTGATCGGACGTTCTTTTTTGTTCATCCCGAGGCTGCAAGTGACTGGCTCGATACGCTGCCCAGGCAGCAGGAACACTCTGAACATTCTGGAGGAGCTGAAGGTGGTCCGATGGAGCAGGAATGAGAAATGGACTTGGTTCTCGGGACTGCATATAGACTTTCCAGCTGCGGTTTGATGATTCTTAAACTTGCTTTTCTAGAGGTGGTTACCCAGGGGTGGCGGGGGGTGAGTCTTTTTCTCCTCTGGGGTTTCTTCTCGTAGACTAGTTATATGTTAGGGCGACAGGCACACTGCAAGTTGGGGTGGCTTTTGAGTCTAACGCAGGGGTGCCGGGTGGTGGGTCTGGTTTTGGGAGTTTATTGGGGGTGGAGGGAGGGAAGTTGTTTATGTTTGGTTAATTTCAAGGCAATGTATTGATGGACTTCTGGACTTGGTTGTCGCCTTCGTTGTGGGGAGGGTGCAGCAACCATTTCAGGGATGGGGGGTAGGGGATTGAAACTATTGTGTTGGAATGTTAATGGGTTGGGGGACAGGATAAAACGTAGTGTGGTGTTACAACTGTTAAGACGTCTCAACCCTGATATTGTGCTGCTGCAGGAGACACACTTGATAGGAAACACATGCCACGCTATGAATCGACGGGGCTACCACCTAGGCGCATTCAGGATTTACTACAGGCTTTAGGCGTGTGGGTATCCTGGTTAGGGGTTCCCTCTCTCTGGAGGTCGATAACGTCCTCCTTGATGATAGGGGGCGGTACGCCGCCATTATTGGAAGATGGGAGGGGAAGGTTATCACCCTGCTTTCTGTTTATGTCCCGCCTGGCCTCCAGACCACGACCTTTGCCGACTTAGGGAGAGTGATCCTGGGGTTCCCGGAGGGCATCCTGGTGGTGGGTGGTGATTTTAATTTGGTAGTGTCCGGAAACAGCGACCGCTACCCCCCTCAGGGAACTGGTGAGGTCCCGGTCCTGGCTGGGTGGCTTCCTGGATACTCAGGGATTAATAGACTGTTGGAGACTGCTGCATCCGGGGCAGTTGCAATACACCTTTCACTCTGGTGCTCATGGTAGTCTCTCGAGACTTGATTACATACTGATGCCTGCGGCACAGGCCTCCTCTATCAGGGAGATCAGATACCTGGCTCAGGGTATTTCGGATCACTCTCTTTTATGGCTTGTCCTGGAAACAAGGCTGGGAACTGAGGGCCGGGTAGCCCCAATTAACCCTTGGTATCTCCACGACCCTAAGATCCGTGCAGAGTTGGTCAAATCATTGGATCAATACTTCCTGGAAAATGAGGGGTCTGTGTCATCTTCTGTCTCACTATGGGAAGCCTTCAAGACTGTTATCCGTGGCCAGGCGCTGTCACTAATCAGTAGCGCTAAGAAGCGTAAGCATGAGGCAGTTGTTCGTCTTGAGACTGAAATAACTGATTTGGAAAGGGAATTGGAAAGTGGTGTTGCCCAGGACAAGCTCCACCTCCTTAGTCTTAAACAACATGATTATAGAGCACGGGTGACGGATGCCGCCAAAGTGATGAGCAGAGAGCAGCAAGGACATCTGTATGATGTTGGTGATAAGGCGGGAAAGTTGATAGCTTGGCTAGAAAAGAAGGAGAGGGCTAGTCGCGTGGTTCCCTTGATAGAGAGAGTGGATGGGGTGAAAGTAACTGACCCTACTGAGATCATTGAGTGTTTTTCGGAATACTTCTGAACTGTATACTCCCCTGTATCAGACAGGCCTGAGCAGGACTCACATTTGCTTCTACGAGATATTGCGCTGCCCCGCTTATCGGAATTAGACAGGGAGTTGATGGATGCTACGCTTTCCGTCGAGGAGGTGGGGATTGCTGTCCGCTCTGTGCGGTCGAGAAAAGCCATGGGCCCTAATGGACTCCCCATTGAGCTCTACAAGTTGCGCCCGGATAAAATAGCACCATATCTCCGATCGATGTTTTTGGAGTCGCTAAAAGCAGGCTCCCTCCCTTCTGATCAACGACTTGCATCGATTGTCATGATTCATAAGGAGGGGAAGCCAAGAGATTGCTGCGCATCGTATAGACCCATTTCGCTCTTAAACGCTGAGCCCAAGATCCTCGGAAAAGTGCTCGCTAACCGCTTGATAACAGTCATTGGCGACCTGATCCATCCAGATCAATCCGGTTTCATTCCACACCGTAACATTGCATTGAATCTCCGGCGCCTGCGAGGGCGGCGTCGCTACGTGAGCCGGCCATTTTGGCCTCTTTGGACGCCACAATGGTGTTCGATACCCTAGAATGGCCGTACCTTTGGGCAGCCCTTGCTAAGTTTGGTTTTGGCCCTGTATTCATTGGTTGGGTGAAATTACTATATGAGAAACCATTGGCCCAGGTGGTCATGAATGGTCGAGTCTCTGACCCGTTTACCCTCGGAAGAGGCACGCGCCAGGGATGCCCGTTGTCTCCTCTTCTTTTTGCCCTTGATTTGGAACCCTTGGCAGCCTGGCTGAGGTGGGAGCCATCGATGAAGGGTATACGATGGACCTCATAATTAACTGGTCCAAGTCCTGTGTGTATATTCTTTTGGGTGAATCTCCTCTCTTGCCACGTGGGTGCCCTGTACAGGTGGTGCAGGCGGGGTTTAAATACTTGGGGGTCTTCATCGCCTTGGATCCAGTGGTCCGCTATGAACGTAACTTGCTACCCCGCTTCAATGCCTAAGGTCCGATGTTGAGGCATGGTGCAAACTTCCGTTGTCCCCTCTTGGACGAGCGGCATTGTTCAAGATGATGTTGTTACCCCGGTTCCTATATGCGTTACAGAATGCATTTGAAACTATCCCAGCAAGCTACTTTTGAGAGGTGGAAAGTCTACAGAGGCAATTGATATGGGACGGGCGATCTCGTATTGCCCTTGCCAAATTGACACTCCCCTGGTACGACGGTGGAATTGCACTCCCGGATATTAGGCGCTACTACTGGGCCTCCCAGCTGGGGGCGATTAATCATGGCACATACGGTCCCGCATCAAACCCTGCGTTCGAAATGGACAAGTGGCAGTTGCCTGGTGGGGACTACAACAGGGTGCATTATACAAAATCAGCCAGGAAGGGGCTCACGGGTCCAACTAGGATAGCGGTGCAAGAATGGTATCGTGCAAATGCTGCCATGGGATGGAAGGATAGACTGACACGTGCGACTCCACTTTACACATTAGAGAGACTGGGCTCCCTGTGGAAGATGAAAGGCTTCGACAGGTGGGACGTGATTGGTATATGCAGGGTGAATGAAGTATGGATCAAGGACAGGGTCAAGACTTTTGAGGAGTTGAAGGTGGAATATGAATTGTGTGACAAAGAGTTTTTCCGGTATGCGCAGATTCGGCACGCACTGCTGTCGGTATTTCCGTCGGGTACAACTATCCGGGAGGCATCCCCCCTTGAAGATCGGATACTGGATGGGTACGCCCCAACAGTACGATCTCTCTAATCTGCAAAAAACGAATAAATAATAGGGTTGACCTCCTACATTGTCCCAGAGAGGCCTGGACCAGCGATGGTCTGGAGTTGGATGACGAGGACTGGCAGTCGGCTGTAGCCTCGCCTAAGGAGGTTGCAATTCCGGCTCGCCTTCGGTTCGTGCAGCTCAAAATCCTTCACCAGATTTATGTGACTGGTCCTTGCCTGGTTAGCATGGGATATTCCTTGGATGGGATGTGTAGGCGTGGATGCTGCTTTTTGGGCACTTTTCTCCACATACTCTGGGAGTGCCCGGTGGTAGTGCATTTCTGGAATAGAGTGCATGAAGTTATGAAAGAGGTCACGGGTGTTGCGTTGTTGCCTGAAGCTAGGAGATGCCTGTTGAATGTCTGGGAGCCGACTGACTATGATGTGACAGAGACGCAGAGGGCGACCCTCGGGAATATGAATGCCAAGAGAGATATAGCGCAATTGTGGGGATCCCAGAGGCCGCCCACTGTTCTGGCATGGAAGGAAAATATGGATAGGTGTATGTTTAGAGAGAAGACGATGTACGTGGCACGTGGCAAGCCTCGTAAATGGGGTAAAGTCTGGGGCCAGTGGAACTCCTACCGAGGTGAAATATGTACACCTCCCTTCACACAAGCAGAGTCTCCCCCACCTCCCCCCTGACCCGACATTCCTACTACTATTTCAGCCAATAATACCCCCTGATACTCAATTCCCCTTGCTTTCCCCCACCCCATACTGTTGTTGATTGTATCAAAATTGTATGCTTTCCTCCCTCGCAGGACGCGCCACCATTTCAATGATTGTATTGACTTGTTTTTTCATTGTTTATGTTTTAAATTCAATAAAAAGAAATATAAAAAAATAAAGTAAAAAAAAGAAATAGTGTAGAGTAGAATATTGTATAGTAGAGTGGCTAACACTGGAATAGCGTATAGTGGAGTAGCATACAGTGCAGTGGCATAAAATGAAGTGGTGTAAACTGGAGTGGCATACACTGGAATGGGATAGAGTATCAGCATACAGGGTAGCTTTCAGTGGAGTGGCATACAGTGGAATAGCATCCAGTAGAATAGATTAGAGTAGAGTGGGGTAGAGTTAAGTGACATAAACTGGAGTGGCCTAGAGTGGAATAGCATAGAGTGGAATGGCCTAAAGTAGAACAGCATATAACGGAGTAAAATATAGCAGAGTGGTATACAGTGGAGTGGCACGCACTCAAGAGGCGTAGAGTGCAGTTGCTTACAGCGTAGAGTGGACTAGCATAGAGTTGTGTACAGTGTAATAGCATGGAGTAGGGTGGCATGGGGGGGTGTTCTACAGTGGAGTGGCATAGAGTCTAATAGTGTATAGTGAAGTAGCATTCACTGGAGTGGTGTATAATGGAGTGGTGTAGTGGAGTGGCATACAGCTGCGCTGCGTACTGTTCAATAGAATGGAGAGGGATAGAGTGGAATCTCAGACAGTGGAGAAGCATAGAGTGGAGTAGCATAGAGTGGAATAGCGTATAGTGGAGTGTCTACAGTGGTGTGGCATACAAATGTATGTGAAATTTAGCAACAAAGTTGATTATGGTGTGCAGAGTAACACAAAACAGATAATGGTGCTGCCTTGCATTTCTCCTGATTCACCAATCAACACAGGGCCATGCATGGTGGTCTTGAGTTCCTTTGTAAATCTTACTTAAGTATTGTATTGCCCAGGCAACACCATGAGTTAAATAAGGATACTGCATTCTATAATACAGCCAGGCCTTAGTTATATTTTGGGCCATAATATAATGTGATAAATTTGCAGTATACCATGGTACATGGTGATGACAAGTCAGTATATAATTGGCTAGCAGCTGTTTTTAGAGAATGGCAAGGCAGCCATATTGTTTTTACTACTCTTGTGCTGTGTTCAGTGTTAGGTCCATAGATGTAGGCTGGTAGTAGGCCCCTACCTATTACCACTTTATTAAAGTGGTGATAGGTTGGGAAATGTTTAATTTTTTCAAAAATGTATCTTTAAATAACTTTAGGGCCAGGTACCGCGGTAGTTTCACTAAATGTTGTGAAAATCCGGGTAAGTAACACTGTGACAGATATCACTAAGTTTAAATGCCTTATAACTTAAAAACTTACCCAATTTAATTTCAGTACCTAAAAAGCATAATCTCTGCAGCATAAGATATACTCCTGTTGAATTTCATGTACATTTATTCAGCCTTTTTCTCGCTACGTAAAATACAATAATCTATGAAAAATGTATTGGTGGAAAACTGAGGTTTGGGACCTCATTTTATCTGTGTACCCCTTTGACCACAAACATTCACACGTAGAAAGTGCTATGTGTCTGGAAAGGTTTTTTTGTGATTTGTCAAATGGGTGGAAACTTATTTAGGTGCTAAATTTGTGATGTCATGAGTGATGTCACTGACCATGTCATGAGTGATGTAATATGTGACGTCATCAGCAGTGCATTGCACGTGCAAGTTATAGTGAGTCCAACTAACTATAACGTGGGAATTTCAATGGTTTTATGCGAGTAAAATTTCCACCTAACTATAACTGGTGTGAAACCTATGGTTTTTTCAGTGAATATATATATATATATATTCACTGAAAAAACCATAGGTTTCACACCAGTTATAGTTAGGAATTAGCATTTAAAAAACCTATTAAATATATATATGGCAAAATGAAACCCCTCATTTTGTTCCTTTTCAAATTAAATGTATTAAGTGTTACCACTTTATTCCAATCAAGATGACTTCAGGTGTGCCCTACTTTTGTCATAAGTAAGACTGTTAGCGTTCTTGTTGTTCTTTAGAACACTCTGGGACATTCTGTCATTGGGCTATAGTTGGGCTACATCTGGCTGATATTTGGGCTACATTTGGGCTTTTTTGTCTCTGGTGGCCATCTTGGGAGACTGCATATCAGAATTTTTTTAATGAAATATAAGAGGATTTGAGAAGTCGCTCAAAATGTGCCCTAATTTTTCTTTCTTCAGCACTAATCATAATTACTATGGCAAAATGAACCCCCTCATTTTGTTCCTTTGCAAATTAAATGTTTTAAGTGTTAACACTTTATTCCAATCAAGATGACTTCAGGTGTGCCATACTTTTGTCATAGGTAAGACTGTTAGCGCTCTAGTTGTTCTTTAGAACACTCTGGGACATTCTGTCATTGGGCTATAGTTGGGCTACATCTGGCTGATATTTGGGCTACATTTAGTTTTATTTGTCTCTGGTGGCCATCTTTGGGCTACATTGGGCTACAATGGGCTACATTTGGGCACTAACATATATATAGCCCAATGTAGCCCAATATATATTTTTTCAAAGTTAATTTTCGTAAAAACCACTAGAGCATATATCTTGAGACATAGCAAAGGCACATCGGGGTACCAGTCCTTACAATTTTGCCAAGTTTGGTGGAAATCCATTCAGCCGTTCGGGCTAAAAGTGAGGTTGACCGCCCTATGGAAATTACCATGGGGAAAACACGTTTTGGGACCCCCCTTTTATCTCGGCCCCTGCTTGACGAATCCCCCCCAAACTTTCAAGGAAGGACCGGAGCTCAGCGAGGCAAGTTTGAGGAAATTTTCAGGCAGATTCGTCAACCGGCGCCAAAGTTATTTCAAATAGAATTTTGAGATTTTGCATTGAAAAAAATCCTAACTATAACTACCTACTGGCGACCGCCAGTAGGTTATATATATATATATATATATTTATATATATATATATATATATATATATATATATATATATATATATATATATATATATATATATAAAGAGAATCCAAAATCCGACTCCTGCTGCCTGGATGCTGAGTGCCAACTGTCGCAAACTGGATACAAACCCAAAGTAAGTGCTTCAAGGTTGTTTTATTTCCCTTATGCTAAGACGCGTTTCGCAGCACACAGCCGCTTGCTCACTCGACAGTGGGTGTTGCTCAAAAAAGTGCTTTTAAAGTGACAGTGCATAATTGACAGAGGTACCACGTGATCAGCTCTTTAATAGAGCTAAAAGACATATTTTCCAACATCAAGGCAACTGTACATTGTATTGGTGAAATACATTTCCTAAATTTGACCATGGTATTTGATAACATGTAGAAATCGCACTATAATAGTGAAACTATAAGGAAAAAATAAGAGGAAAACTAATATTTCTCCTCACATTTTGTATGCAGTGCCCTGATGAGATGCTTTAAATAGATATAAATGCTACAATGCAATTCACGTGGACTAGAAAACCATTGTGCAAAAAAGTGCAAATAATGTGCTAAAGTGCTAAATAATTATTTGACATTTCTAAACATTTCTCTGCTTCTGCTAGCATCTTATAAGTCTTGTGAATCTCAAAGTTAAATATAGTATTAATTTTCCTTTATAATCAAAAAGAAGAAAAGTGCAGTCATGTCTTAACTATTGCACATATGCTGATCTGTTCCTATATAGATGAAGATACCTAACAGCGGATCCCCGCTTCCTAGAGTATGTCATAAGAAAATATACAGGTGTAAATCCCAAATCGAACCAAAACACAGGAAAACATGACCTAATATACCAAGTTGTTTTTGAATATAACCCCAATACACTCACTTAACCCTAGGTAGATTATGAGAGATCCTAGTGTTGTCAGTAGTGTATGTAAAGTGCTACAATGCGACAAATATTTCATACATTATCCATCAATGCATTACAAATATTATTATAAAAAATGTGAACATTAAATATTACATATAAGAATAATAGCAAATATATATATATATGTAAACTCCTTAAAATCATACTAAAATAGCATAATCATGCTGTTAGACCTGTCAGCCCTTTGGGTGGTCCCTCTCATTATTTATTTATTTTTGCCCCCTTTTTGCCCCTCAATTCCTTTTATTTCTATGTCCACTGGAATTTTTAGGTGTTGCCCTTGGGGTTAGGTACTCCTTGACCCTATAGTTTTCTTTAGGCCTAGGTGACTCTTAAAAATTATGGAAACTCAGTCACACAAAATGGTGGCCAGTAACTGCCATAACTGTTACCTCAGGGAAGGGACCCATAGGATAGCATAGGGACACTCTAGAACCTTCCAGCTGGTTCCAGTAGCCTGAGGCCTGCCTATATAAAGGCCAGTGCAAGGGCGGCCATTTTGTAGTGATCAGTGAGGTGTTTTGGAACCTGGTCAGTAGAGGAGTGAGGCGACCTTGTGCGGAGGAAGGCGCACTGTGTGAGGGGAGATCGTCTTTTGGACCGGCTGCCTCCTTAACTGACGTGCCCCCCTACTCATCGACCAAGCCCTGCTATGATGGGATTAATTCCGACTCCCTACGTTGTCAAGTGCTCCTAGGCTACCCTCTGGGTGCGGTAGGAAGTTGACCTGGAGCATCACCATACAGAAATATTTGTGATCACAGAGTCACTCACTGCGGAAGAGGCCCTGGAGCGCTGAGAGAAAGTTCCCCGGCTGTAGCTGAAACCATTAGCTGTGAGGGCGCGTGCCTGCCGTGTGAGAATTCCCTCGGAGTTAATGAGGGGAAGTCAGGCAAGCGCAACCGAAGAGCAGCAGAATCAGGAAATCACCACAGCTGTTGCCGTGGTGTCGGAAGGGGCGGAGAAGAGCGGACGGAGGCCGGCCGTGGGCGGAGTCCTGAGCTCATTCGGAGCCGGCAAGGAAAGAGCCTCAGAAGAGCTGCGTATTGCCCTGGAGACCGAAGGGACGGAAGCGGAAAAGTCGCACTCCGTTTAAGCAGGCGAGGGCAGTCTGCTGACAGCGGAGGCTTCCCCGGAGCCTGGAGAACTGCAAGGGCACAACTGGGAAACGAGCGGTCGGAAGTACACCGATACAGTAAGCAGGGGTATCGGTTGGGCGGGAAGAGAAAGCTGCATTCCGACCTCCGATTCCCCCCTCCTCCTAATGACTCGCACCACCAGCGGTGCTCAATTACTGTGAGACAGGCACCCCCCCCCCCCCCGGCAACTACCAGGCTTAGGGTGATTCTTCTGAGTGTGAGAGCCTGCTAAATGAACAAACTCTGTCCCATAAAGGGAAGCTGGACAACAAAGGAGTCTCCTAAGGGGTGAGAAGGGAAGGCTGAAAGAAATCATTTGCCTTCAGTTCACCAAAGGGGAGGGGTCCAGAGTGAACTGGTGCTTTAATCTACCTGTAGTTGTAAACACCACGTAGGTTAACTGATTGTGGGACAAGAGAGAGTAACCTAGCTGGTATAAACCCATGAGCAGCTGGGGTGGAAATCTTTACTAGTGAGCCCTTGAGGGAATAAGACCAATGTTCCTTTGTGCCTCATATATTAATTGATTACCTTACTTGCTGTTATTCAGGTATTCCTCTATTGAGCCAAGGTGCTAAAGGGCTAAGCGGGGTGTAATTGATGAAATTTGTATCCTGCTGTTAATAGTAACCTTGAACTTCCGAGGGTAAGGATCAACTGTAATTAATTGTGTAGAGAAGTGATATTTACTAGTTGCTCCAATTGAAACTGTGGAATACTTTCTTCTGAGAAAAGAAATGTTGTGTGTGCAATACTGTAAATGTAAATGTACATGTATTTATATAGCGCAAATCACTGACCGAGGTCGGTATCTAAGCGCTTGCTTAGGGAACCCGTCCTGGTATACCCCTGTGAGATAACCCCGGCAGGGTATCCACAAGGTGAAAGCCAGGCATCCCACCGCGAGGGGCCGTTGTGGAGATTAAGCAAGCTATTGCCCAGAGTTGCAGAGTGTGAACCCGTGAGTCGAGAAGGCACCGGAGCGAGAATTATCGAGTCCGTGGAATTTTTTAGCCCAAGACCCGCCGAGGCGGGGAATTGAACGCTGGTCCAGGGCCGATCTCAGCTTCCGGGTCTGCCGCCTCTAACCCCTGAGCCACACTTCTCCACAACAATACTGAACTGGTGCCTACATATACGTACACCAATGTGTAGGTTTTGTCTTTTTATGTATTGAAACACAAATTGTGGAAGAACAAAAGATTATTTTAAAAAACACCTGGTATTTTCCTAAGACTGGTGTAGTGTCTTTCTTTTCTTGTGGATTTACGCTGAGCTACTGTATGGGTGAGACGCAAGCTTAGCACTTTTGCCTTTGGAAGGACCTTTCTACCCTGAGTCAAGCTACCTTTGTGATCTGAGAATTCCAGGTCCAACATAATTGGTGTGCAGCGGTGGGATAAGAACTGTGCTTGCGTCCACCTAGCAGTAGCCTAGTGTACACCACAGACCTACACCTGGAGTTTTCTCCAAGCGGACTCCCTAATTAAACTTTTGATTTTTCAAATTTACTCCTGGTGGTGGGTGGAGGTAGCCCTTACTTAAGGCCCTTCCTTTTAACCTCCAAGTGGTTGTTTGAGTCCCTACTGACAAGATGGAATTTGCTTTGGAGGAGTTGGAGACCTACACTGTGGGCCAACTTAGAGAATTCTGTCAGAGTAAGGGAGTGTTTTTCAAGCGTGGTGCTAAAAACGGGGAACTCCAGACCAGCTTGAGAGCATGGGTGGCAGCTCACCCCGATGGGAAGGAGGAGTAAGAGGCCGACCGGGACACTGTCATCGGGGTAGATGTATTGTACCGACCTGAGGGGGAGAACCTATTGACAGGCCCCAGAACACTCTCAAGGGAGGGCAGCAGTGTCTCTGTGAGGAGCTTGACTGAAGCTGAACTAGTGGACAGGAGGGAGGAGAGGCAGTTAAAATGGGAGTTGGCGAAATTAGAGAAGGAAAGGGAGGAGAGGAGGCTAGCTCATGAGTTGAGTCTCAGAGAATTAGACTTTAAGGACCTGCAAGTAGGGACTTCCTGTTCTCCTAATGGTGGCAGCGAATCCAAGGACTTGACCAGGGAACACAGACCCTATTTACCAAAGGACATAGTCACCAGCTACAGCGCAGGGATGACATCGCCAAGTGGCTGGCTGCCTTTGAGGTCTCCTTAAGAGCCCATGGGATACTGGAGAAACACTGGGGGGTGGCTTGTATAAATACATGCCTCCTGCAGGAAGGGATACACTTTTGGCTCTAGAGCAGGGAGAGCAGACTCACTACCCCACCATGAAAGTGGCGCTGATCAAGAAGTTTGGGCTGACTCCAGAGAAATATTGGCAGAAATTTAGGAGCAGCCATAAACTAAGCACACAGAATTGGGTGGATTTCTTGGACTACGCAAAGAAGGCCTTAGATGGTCGGGTATAGGGCAGCGAGGTGGGGGACTACAAGGGGTTGTATGACCTTATCCTCAAGGAGCACCTACTCGAGAAATGTTTTCCCGAGCTGCAACAACACCTGGTGGACAGCAAGCTGACCAGCTCCCGGAAGCTTGCTGAGGAGGCGGACATCTGGGCTAGTACCCGGGTGTCCTCAAAGGGGACTGGAGGGGATTCCCAAAGGACCGGACAGGGCGCCCCCCCCAGAAGAAAAAGGGGGGGAGTTAAAAAGAGGGAGTTCTCAAGAGGCCCCCAAAACAGTTTCCAGGGAAAGGGAACAGGATTCATCCCTAAGGCTAACCCGCCCAGAAACCCTCATCCTGGCCAAAGTCAGCAGCCAAGGGTTGTCCACTGCTTTGAGTGTGGTGGTGTTGGACATTATAAGGGAGATGTCAAGTGTCCAAAGAGACCACCCCCTCCCACTGGAGGAAAAGCCCCGGGAGTAGCTAGTGTAGTGCTCGGGGAGGAGTTGCCCATAGATAAAGGGGGGAGTGGGCGGGCGTCATCTTAGTGTCCCTGGGAGATCGGAGATGGTTCCTAAGATTCAGGTGCCCTCAAATATCACTAAGTATGGGCAATGGGTCACCATCAATGGCCAAAGAGGGGAGGCTCTGAGAGATACTTGAGCCAGTATGACTATGGTAAGAAGTCAACTGGTGTCTCCAGAGCAGGTGATTCCACATGTACTCCACCCCGCCGCGATGGCTGACGGCAGATTGGGCCACTACCCTGTGGCCGAGGTTCCATTTGAGTGGGAAGGGGTTGCAGGTTCACTTTGAATTGCCGTAAGCCCTGCTGTGCCAGTCAATTGTCTGTTGGGGAATGATATGGAGCACAATGCTTGAAAGGAGGTGGAATACCGGACTCATTTTGAGATGCTGGGTACACCTGACTGGGCCTGTGCTAGCACAAGGTCTGCGACTACCCGGAGGGGGAGTTCGCTTGGACTGGAGCCTGGAACAAAGGCCCAGCCAGCTGCCAAAAAGAGAAAGAACCGAGGACAGGAGAAGCCTACCTCGGCTTCCACGCCCCATGAGACAAATAGGCCACCTGCGGTGGTGGACCAGGAGTCCGTGGGGGGGAAGTTGTCTCCCTGGAGAACTTACCTATCCCTGCTGAGTGGCATGTGGAAGGAGGGCCTACCAGGGAGGAGTTTTGTAAGGGCCAGAAGGAGTGCCCTACCCTTGAGGGACTGAGGCGACAGGCCGAAGCCCAGGCAGCAGGGAACTTTACTGGGAATTACCATATTTACTGGGAGGATGGACTCCTCTACAGTAAACCTAAGGCACCCATGCATGGTTCCTCACGGGCCTTGGTTGTCCCTCAATGTTACTGAGCCTTTCTTTTTGAACTGGCTCATGAGATACCCTTGGCAGGAAACTTAGGATAGGACAAGACCTTTGCCCGGCTTGTCCCCCACTTTTATTGGCCTCAGATGAGGGTGGCATCCAACACGTACTGTCGGATATGTGTGTCTTGCCAAGCCAGTGGGAAAACAGGGGTGAAGCTGAAAGCTCCCCTGGAACCACTTCCTGTCATTAGCACCCCCTTTGAAAGGGTGGGAATCGACATTGTGGGGCCATTGGATCCATCAACTACAGCTGGTCACAGGTTTATTCTGGTTCTGGTGGATCACGCGACACAGTACCCAGAGACAATTCCTCTGAGGACCATTACTGCACCTGCAGTGGCTAGGGCCCTGATGGGGATCTTTACCCGAGTGGTTTTTCCCAAGGAGGTTGTGTCCGATAGGGGGACCAACTTCATGTAAGCATACATGCCGGCCATGTGGAAGGAGTGTGGAGTTACCTACTGGTTTACCACTCACAGACCAATGGTCTAGTGGAGAGGTTCAACAAGACCTTGAAAGGCATGATAAGAAGTCTGCCTGAGAGCCTGCGGAGGAAATGGGACGTCCTCCTACCCTGTCTGTTGTTTTCCTACAGGGAAGTTCCACAGAAGGGAGTGGGCTTCAGCCCCTTCGAGCTTCTGTATGGGCACCCTGTGCGTGGACCCCTCAGCCTGATGAAAGACGGATGGGAAAAGTCTCCCAGGAAGTTCCCTTAGGATGTGGTGAGCTACATGCTGGCCTTCCGGAGCCAAATGGCTAAGTTGTGGAAGCAAGCTTCAGACAACTTGGAAGCCAGCCAAGCAGTGATGAAGGAGTGGTATGACCACAACGCTTACCCTGTGGAGTTGGAGCCTGGCCAGAAAGTGTGGGTGATGGAACCTGGAGAACTTAGTGCCCTCCAGGATCGCTGGACAGGCCCCTTTGAGGTGATGGAGAAGAAGGGTAAGGCCACTTATCTGGTGGATCTTAAGACCCCTCGACAGCCCCTACCGGTGCTGCATGTCAATCGTCTCAAACCCCACCATGAGAGGCCCGAGGTCATCTTAATGATGGTGACTGATGGAGCAGAGGAAGCGGAAAGCGAGCCTCTCCCTGATCTATTTTCATCTCAGGAAAAGGATGGGTCGGTGGAAGGAGTGATTCTCTCACCATCCCTGACTCCTGAACAGCAGAGGGACTGCCACCAGGTCCTGGAGCAGTACTCCTCACTGTTCTCCCTTGTCCCGGGAAGGACCCACCTGTGTACCCATGATGTGGACACAGGAGACAGCCCCCCAGTGAAGTCTAAGACCTACCGGCTGTCAGACAAGGTGAAGGTCAGCATCCACAGTGAAGTTACAAAGATGCTGGAGCTAGGAGTAATTGAACCTTCTAGTAGCCACTGGTCCAGTCCGGTGGTTCTGGTACCAAAAGCTGCCCCACCGGGCACCACTCCAGAACTAAGGTTCTATGTGGATTACTGGGGACTGAATTCAGTGACCAAAACTGATGCACATCCAATCCCTAGGGCGGATGAACTTATTGGCCGGCTGGGAGCTGCCCAACACTTGAGTACCTTTGACCTCACTTCAGGGTACTGGCAGATCTCCCTTACAGAAGGAGCAAAGGAAAGGTCAGCCTTCTCCACGCCTGAGGGCCACTACCAGTTCTGCGTAATGCCCTTTGGGCTCAAGAATGCCCCTGCCACCTTTCAGCGGCTGGTGAACCAGGTCCTCTCTTGGATGGAGGCTTTCTCTGCTGCTTATCTGGATGACATTGCCGTCTTCAGCAGCAGTTGGGAGGACCATTTGTGTCACTTACAAGCTGTTCTCCAGGCCCTGAAACAGGCTGGCTTGACAATCAAGGCCAGTAAATGTCAGATCAGGCAGGGGTCGGTTGTGTACCTAGGCCACTTGGTGGGAAGGGGAACGGTGCAGCCCCTCCAGGCAAAGATTGAGGCCATCATGGCCTGGAGCCCCCCAAGACCCAAACGGAGGTCCGAGCCTTCCTGGGCCTCACAGGTTACTACCATCACTTTGTGAAGGGGTATGGCACTATTGCGGCACCCCTAACTGAGCTCACATCCAAGAAGCAACCTCGACGGGTAGTCTGGACAGAGGCTTGTCAGCAAGCCTTTGATAAGTTGAAACAAGCAATGTGTGCAGCACTGGTCCTAAAGGCCCCGGATTTTTCCAAAGAATTCATTGTCCAGACAGACGCATCGGAGCATGGCATTGGGGAAGTGTTATCGCAACTCAATGAAGAGGGTCTGGATCAACCTGTTGTCTTCCTGTCTAGGAGACTGCTTCCCCGGGAACAGAAGTGGAGTGCAATTGAGCGGGAAGCCTTTGCAGTGGTATGGCTCTGAAGAAGTTGCAGCAATACCTGTTTGGCTCGCACTTCCTGGTTCAGACCGACCATCGACCCCTTTGTTGGCTGATGCAAATGAAGGGGGAGAATCCCAAGCTGTTGAGATGGTCCATCTCCCTACAGGGAATGGACTTTCGGGTAGAACATCGGCCAGGAGCGGACCACGCCAATGCAGACGGTCTCTACAGGTATTTCCGCCTTAGTGATGAGAACTCCCAAGGGATTGGGTAGCTCTCCCCACTTTCAGCTGGGGGGGACGCGTGTTAGACCTGTCAGCCCTTTAGGTGGTCCCTCCCATTATTTATTTATTTTTGTCCCCTTTTTGCCCCTCAATTCCTTTTATTTTTATGTCCACTGGAATTTTTAGGTGTTGCCCTAGGGGTTAGGTACTCCTTGACCCTCTAGTTTTCTTTAAGCCTAGGTGACTCTTAAAAATGATGGAAACTCAGTCACACAAAATGGTGGCCAGTAACTGCCATAACTGTTACCTCAGGGAAGGGACCCATAGGATAGCATAGGGACACTCTAGAACCTTCCAGCTGGTTCTAGTAGCCTGAGGCCTGACTATATAAAGGCCAGTGCGAGGGCGGCCATTTTGTAGTGACCAGTGAGGTGTTTTGGAACCTGGTCAGTAGAGGAGTGAGGCGACCTTGTGGGGAGGAAGGCGCACTGTGTGAGGGGAGATCGTCTTTTGGGCCGGCTGCCTCCTTAAGTGACATGCCCCCCTACTCATCGACCAAGCCCTGCTATGATGGGATTAATTCCGACTCCCTACGTTGTCAAGTGCTCCTAGGCTACCCTCTGGGTGCGGTAGGAAGTTGACCTGGAGCATCACCATACAGAAATATTTGTGATCACAGAGTCACTCACTGCGGAAGAGGCCCTGGAGCGCTGAGAGAAAGTTCCCTGGCGGTAGCTGAAACCATTAGCTGTGAGGGCGCGTGCCTGCCGTGTGAGAATTCCCTCGGCGTTGCTGAGGGGAAGGCAGGCAAGCGCAACTGAAGAGCAGCGGAATCAGAAAATCACCACAACTGTTGCCGTGGTGTCGGAAGGGGCGGAGAAGAGCGGACGGAGGCCAGCCGTGGGCGGAGTCCTGAGCTCATTCGGAGTCGGCGAGGAAAGAACCTCAGAAGAGCTGCGTATCGCCCTAGAGACCGGAGGGACGGAAGCGGAAAAGTCGCGCTCTGTTTAAGCAGGCGAGGGCAGTCTGCTGACAGCGGAGCCTTCCCCGGAGCCTGGAGAACTGCAAGGGCACAACTGGGAAATGAGCGGTCGGATGTACACCGATACAGTAAGCAGGGGCATCGGTTGGGCGGGAGGAGAAAGCCGCATTCCGACCTCCGATTCCCCCCCTCCTAATGACTCGCACCACCAGCGGTGCTCAATTACTGTGAGACTGCCCCCCCCCCCCCGGCAATTACCAGGCTTAGGGTAATTCTTCTGAGTGTGAGAGCCTGCTAAATGAACAAACTCTGTCCCATAAAGGGAAGCTGGGCAACAAAGGAGTCTCCTAAGGGGTGAGAAGGGAAGGCTGAAAGAAATCATTTGCCTTCAGTACACCAATGGGGAGGGGTCCAGAGTGAACTGGAGCTTTAATCTACCTGTAGTTGTAACCACCACGTAGGTTAACTGATTGTGGGACAAGACAGAGTAACCTAGCTGGTATAAACCCATGAGCAGCTGGGGTGGAAATCTTTACTAGTGAGCCCTTGAGGGAATAAGACCAATGTTCCTTTGTGCCTCATGTATTAATTGATTACCTTACTTGTTGTTATTCAGGTATTCCTCTATTGAGCCAAGGTGCTAAAGGGCTAAGCGGGGTGTAATTGATGAAATTTGTATCCTGCTGTTAATAGTAACCTTGAACTTCCGAGGGTAAGGATCAACTGTAATTAAATGTGTAGAGAAGTGATATTTACTAGTTGCTCCAATTGACACTGTGGAATACTTTCTTCTGAGAAAAGAAATGTTGTGTGTGCAATACTGAACTGGTGCCTATATATACGTACACCAATGTGTAGCTTTTGTCTTTTTATGTATTGAAACACAAATTGTGGAAGAACAAAGAGATTATTTTATAAAACTGCTTGTATTTTCCTAAGACTGGTGTAGTGTCTTTCTTTTCTTGTGGATGGACGCTGAGCTACTGTATGGGTGAGACGCAAGCTTAGCACTTTTGCCTTTGGAAGGACCTTTCTACCCTGAGTCAAGCTACCTTTGTGATCTGAGAATTCCAGGTCCAACACATGCCCCATCTGTGTATGTGCAAATAACAAAATTAAAACACATAACACAACGTTTCCTAGTTAATGGGGAGTGGTATCTCTGACAATGGGTTAATGTATGGGGGTTAAACGAAATTGTAAGGTCAAAGGGTGGATAACTAAGTTCTAAGGGTTTAAAGACATGTGTACAAATCCTCCGTAATGTTCAATCCATTCGAATGTTTGGTATCCAATTGTAGGATATACCTTGTCTCCAACTTTCTGAGTTTGCCTTCCCGATCTCCACCCCTTCTGCTTGGTGGGACAGCATCGATCAGGAAGTAGCTGAGGCTCTTATTGTTAGATTGATGACATTCTTTAAAGTGCTTCGCAACTGGGTATGTATAGTCAATATTACTAATTGCACGGAGATGTTGAAGGACTCTTTTATGGGCCTGAAGTTTGGTGCTACCAACGTAGCATAGGCCACATGGACAAGAAAGAACATAAACGATGTATTCAGTCTTACAGGTTAGTAATTTAGGTATTTTGTAGGGCCTTTGACTAAAGGGAGTTGTACATGATGTGGTGTTAACTCCATGTGTACATGCCTTGCATGTTTTACAATGGACAAACCCTTTATGTGTTTGCAACCACAAGGTATTTTCGATCATTTCTGGGTTTGGAGTGACCATACAATCCCTCATGGACGGGGCCCTACTATGGGTAATGGACACCCTCTGCGGTAGCAGGGGTCCTATTACCGGGTCATTGAGTACCAACGGCCAGCTGGTTTGCACAATTTTGTGTATTTCTTTGTGCTGACTGCTAAAACCCATTATCAGGCGAAACTCTGGTTTCAGGGACGTTATAGTTAGTTGGACATTTCACTAGTACAAAACCAGAGAAATTCGCCCATTATAGTTAATTGAGCAAACTATAACTCGCGCCCATGCAATGCACTGCTGACGACATCACATATTACATCATTCATGACATGGTCAGTGACATCACTGATGACATCACTGATGACATCTCAAATGACATCACTGCTGACATCACTGATGACATCACTCACGCAATAAGGTGAGAAAGAGTTCTCCCTAGTAGGTTTAGGTCCCGAGGGGGGAGAGACAAATTATGCAAAGAATACTGAACCTCAGTAAGGACCTATATTTCTTTTTTACATTGAATCAATCTCAACATTTTTAGAGGATGCCAAAGAGAGAACTATAAAGTATTATTCAAAATAGATTTATTAATTTTCTTCACATTTTTATAAAAAGATTTTTAGACACATTTTATCAACTAAATCAGTCATTGTGTACTCAACCAAAATTTGATCTAATTTACAAACATACTTTTCATGACATAGAAAACATTAAGTTAAAGATGCCCTCTAATAACAACTACACTGATCATACACACAGACATACTTACATACCAATCATACTGTGATCTATTCTAAAACTGACTCATACAGAAGACTAATTTATACACAACAATAGACTAATACATTTGACAATTCTGAGGTGTGCTATGCAGAATACACTAGAGACACAAGATGGTATAGTTCTGCTAGTTATGGTGGATTTAACTAGTTTGTATCCGTGACAGCTGATGTTAGGCCGACGTACGTTTCGGTGAGAGCCACCTTCCTCAGGGCCAGAGAACATAGACAGTAATGTATTACACAGAGATTAAAAAGGGTATTCGAGGGCGTCATACAATTCTTCAGTGGTGCGATTTTGGTAGTCACTGAGAATGTATATTGGTACAGATCCTGGACAGTCTATGGCTTTAGACAAGAACTATATTTATGTCGAAGAATTTACTGTGTTAGATAGACCAGTTTTTTCCACGGGGCGAAGGGCTTCCGCATGGATAGCGTGTGTTCGGTTTTTATATAATTTCGTTTGATGGTATGTCTTCACATTCCGCCTTTGAGTTATGTACTTATATCTTTGCAATTGGCTTGCCGCTGTGGTGGATTTTAGAGTTCATGGACCAAACTATGCCAAGCCCTGGTCTAGACTTGGCAGTTTGCGCGATCGGGGGTTCTTGTGACTGCTCCCAGGCGGAATGTGAAGACATACCATCAAACGAAATTATATAAAAACCAGAACACACTCTATCCATGCGGAAGCCCTTCACCCCGTGGAAAAAACTGGTCTATCTAACACAGTAAATTCTTCGACATAAATATAGTTCTTGTCTAAAGCCATAGACTGTCCAGGATCTGTACCAATATACATTCTCAGTGACTACCAAAATCGCACCACTGAAGAATTGTATGACGCCCTCGAATACCCTTTTTAATCTCTGTGTAATACATTACTGTCTATGTTCTCTGGCCCTGAGGAAGGTGGCTCTCACCGAAACGTACGTCGGCCTAACATCAGCTGTCACGGATACAAACTAGTTAAATCCACCATAACTAGCAGAACTATACCATCTTGTGTCTCTAGTGTATTCTGCATAGCACACCTCAGAATTGTCAAATGTATTAGTCTATTGTTGTGTATAAATTAGTCTTCTGTATGAGTCAGTTTTAGAATAGATCACAGTATGATTGGTATGTAAGTATGTCTGTGTGTATGATCAGTGTAGTTGTTATTAGAGGGCATCTTTAACTTAATGTTTTCTATGTCATGAAAAGTATGTTTGTAAATTAGATCAAATTTTGGTTGAGTACACAATGACTGATTTAGTTGATAAAATGTGTCTACAAATCTTTTTATAAAAATGTGAAGAAAATTAATAAATCTATTTTGAATAATACTTTATAGTTCTCTCTTTGGCATCCTCTAAAAATGTTGAGATTGATTCAATGTAAAAAAGAAATATAGGTCCTTACTGAGGTTCAGTATTCTTTGCATAATCACTCACGCAATAATCTGATGTACCTCCTTACACCCTAATATAACCTTTGATACACCCACTCTAAAATGCAGGCAAACATTTTTGAAACCAAAGACACACCAATACCAGTTACTACATACCCACTCACTGATTCCTAGGTCTACACACATGTCCACTCATTCATCTATACAGTTACTAAAACATGCAGTCACTCGTCAATAAAGCACTATGATATGCACTCATACATCTATACAGTCACTCACACACCACCACTCACCCATTGAGTTACTCACACACCTAGTCAGTCATGCAAAGAATCAATCACACTTCCATTTACTCACCTATACAGTTATACACACGCCACTTCACTTATTCAGATACTAACACATACTTACTCTCTTCTACAATCACTGACACAAGCACACACTCATCCATACAGCCACTCTCACAATCACTCACTCTCACATATAGTCATTTACATACTACAATACTCACATAAACTGCCTTTCACATATGTAGTTACTCACACATGTGCCACTGAGACACCCATTTACTCACCAACACACACACACACACACTCACCCATACAGCCCTTTACAGATGCACTCTTTAACCCATATACCCAGTGAATCACCTACTCACATATCTATGCACAGTCACACACCCCCCACCCACAGAGACAATCAGGCACTCATACAGATTCTCAGACAACTAATGAATAACCCATATAGACACTCATGTAGCTGCTCACCAATCTTGCAGCCACTTACACACCAACTGACAGACTAATACAGACATTACACAGTTTAGTCACTAATCTATGCATTCAGTAAGACATGATTAATCACTCACTTATACAGTCAATAACGTACCTACTAAATCATCCATTCAGACACTGATACACCCACTCATTCTTCAATACACCTTGATGTGTATATATATATTCACTGAAAAAAAACATAGGTTTCAGGGGTGTTATAGTTAGCTGGACATTTCACTCATACAAAACCATTAAAATTCCTCCGTTATAGTTAGTTCTGCTAACTATAACTAGCGCTCCCGCAATGCACTGCTGATGATGTCACATATTACATCATTCATGACATGGTCAGTCACATCACTGATGACATCCCTGATGACATCTCAAACGACATCACTGATGACATCACTGATGACATCACTGATGACATCATCCAGTGAATGTGGTTTAGTTTGAAATTTAAATATGTATTAGATATATATACCAATCTGTTTCGAAGATTGAGTGGATGTATAACTGTCTGGATGAGGATTTAGTAGTTGTCTGACTGTCTGTTTAAGTGAGTAATTAAAAGTGTCTCACTTAATACATGGATTAGTAACTAAACTATGTGAATATGTGCATCACTGTCTCTGTTGTTGTATAACATGCTGCTTCAGTTTGTCACTAACTACATGCATGTGTATATTAGTTATTGATTAGGTGGGTGAGTATTTGTATGTAACACTGGTTTTCTGTGTGGTTGGATGGGATGTGTGTAACTCCATGCATAGATGTGTGAATGGTTGATTGACTAGGTGTATTGGTTCAAGAGTGCATGTGGAAACAGTTGTTTGGGTGACTGAGTGTATTTATTTGTGTGTTGGTGAGCGAATATATGTTTTAGTTGTACATCTTCAACAAAGTTAAAAAATAAAAGGTATTGTATGTGATAGTTGGTGTATATAAATAAGTATATGTAAGACTCATTGATTGTGAAAGTAACTATATGAATGAGTGTATAATTGTAAAGGTGATTGTTTAACATTTTATCTATGAGTTACTATGTGTTTGAATAATTGAGCTGTTGTGTGTATAATTGTGTATGTGACTAAATGTAAGTGTGATTCGTTTTTTTAATGAGTGAGTAGGATGATTGCATAACCGACTAAGATGACTGCTGATGTGTCAATGTCTATATATGTGTATAAGTGCATTTGATAGTGCTCTATTAATTAGTGACTGCATGTAAAAGTGATTATGTTGTTGAATGGGTAGTTGTGTGTGTAGAATTGGGAATCAGTGAGTGGGTATGTAGTAACTGGTATTGGTGTGACAATGATTTTAAATATGGTACTCTGTATTTTACAGTGAGTGATGAAAAGTTAAACTAGTGTATGATGAGGTGGATAAGTCACATGGATGATGTCATCATCAATGTCATCAGTGATGTCATTTGAGATGTCATCAGTGATGTAATCAGTGATGTCACTGACCATGTCATGAATGATGTAATATGTGACATCATCAGCAGTGCATTGCGGGCGCGCAAGTTATAGTTAGCAGAACGAACTATAACGGAGGAATTTCAATGATTTTCTATGAGTGAAATGTCCAGCTAATTATTACACCCCTGAAATCTATGGTTTTTTCAGTGAATTTCAAAGGTTTTTTAAATGATAATTCCTAACTATAACATGCCTGAAACCTATGTTTTTTTCAGTGAATTTCAAAGGTATTTTAAATGATTATCCCTAACTATAACATGTTTGAAACCTATGTTATTTTCAGTAAATTTTGAAGGTTTTTAAAATGACAATTCCTAATTATAATGTTCACCACTTCCCCATATTTTCAACAAGAAGCCAAATCTGCAATGGCACCTTAAATAACAGGCAATAGTTCCACTTACCACTAACAAATTAACTTCTACATGTAACTAGTGTAAGGACATCCACTATGTACTACATGAATGACATCCAACTCACACCCATATTTAAAGAGGAATATGTGATAGAGGTACTAATTATACACTTCCGACACCCAACAAAATCACAATACAAAGCGCTGCCACCAGTACAACCACCCCTCTTGACCCCTCCCCCTCTACTACCTCAGAGGCAGCGCAAAACAGGACAACGGACCTTCCCAAAAAAATATATATCCCCTAAACAGTACACTAGCTCAATATTCAGAGATGTGGCAAACAACTATGTATACGGGAAGGAACTTGCACATCAACAATAATGTACACAATGCTAACACTACCAGTGATATGCTATAAACAACTCACTACACAAACCAAAAACTTTTCCGTGTCTAGATATACTATTGATACGTGTAGTGTACTGCATAGTGGATGCTACCATTATCCCAGACACTGGGGAATATGTTGGTTATGCAGCTGTGTTGTCTCCCCCCCTTGAAGCAGAAGTGAAGCAGGCTGCTCCAACGAACGCAACGTCAGCGTAGGACTATAAATAATTAGCCTACACCTTGGGCGTAGTTCACTTCTGCAAAGACAAGAGACTCCGTCATAGCGAAGGTCCGCACCCTGCCACGAGGCTGCAGCCATGACCACGTGTCTCCTCAATACAGACCCATTGCAAACTCAGCGAAACAGCACCGCTACATTGTGGACAGCAGGGTTCACAACTTGAATTCAGCTTTGGATCTACACTACGGACAACATTCAAGTTAGCCTTGATTTATGTAAGGCAAAGACAATTGTAATCTACGTCCTCAGACTTTGTTAAAATAAGTGATAACATTCTTCATCGATATCTGTCGTCTCTACTGCCTTCGATAATATCTGTGCTGACTACTGCCTTCGATCTACAGTGCGGACAGTAGAGTTTACAACTTGATACCAGTTGCGCATCAGCACTACAGATAACATTGAATTCAGTCTCGATTTATTTAAGGCAGAGTCAATTGTACTGTGTCCTCAGATTTTGTTAAAGTATGTGACACAAAAAGCATTCCTCGATGTCTGTGTCAACTACAGCCATTTATCTACACTGCGGACAATAGGGTTCACATCTTGAATTCAGCTTTCCATCTACACTACGGATAGCATTCAAGTTAGCCTTGATTTATCTAAGGCAGAGACAATGTTGTTAAAGGATGCTACAAAAACATTCCTAAATAGCTATACTGACTACTGCCTTCAAATGTACACTTCGATCAACAGAGCTCACCAATTGGTACCAGTGGTGCATCAGCACTAAAGAGAATATTGAATTCAGTCTCAATTTATTTAAGGCAGAGACAATTGTACTGTGTCCTCTGATTTTGTTAAAGTATGTGACAATAAAAGTATTCCTCGATGTCTGTGTCAACTACTGCCTTCAATCTACACTGCAGACAGCAGGGTTCACAACTTGGATTCAGCTTTGCATCTACACTACGGAGGATAGGAAATTCAGCCTTCATTTATTTAAGTCACAGACAATTGTACTGTATGTATTTATATTTTGTTAAAATAAGTGACAATAATCATTCGTTGATATCTGTGCTGACTACTGCTTTCCTTCTACAGTGCGGACAGCATGGTTCACAACTTGAATTCAGCTTTGCATGTACACTACGGACAGTAGGGAATTCAACCTTGATTTATTTAATGCAGAGACAATTGTACTGTATGTCTTCTGATTTTGTTAAATAAGTGACAAAAATCATTTGTCAATATCTCTGCTGACTACTGCCTTCGATCCACAGTGCAGAGAGCAGGGTTCACAACTTCAATTCAGCTTTGAATCTATACTACACACAGCATAGAATTTAGCCATGTTTTTTAAGGTAGAGATAATTGTACTATATCTCCTCAGATTTTGTTAAAGGATATGACAAAAAGAATGTCTTGATGTCAGTGATGACTACTGCCTTCGATCTACATTGTGAGGGCTCACAATTCAGGTAGAATGGCGATTGCACATGACGCATTGCAGTAGGCAAGAGACATTATACCACTGCGACCCCCCCCGAATCACGAATCATCGCAGGGCGTGCATACGCTGAATTTTTTCGGTACCACTAACTCACTGCACCACAAGTCATCTCCCCGCTGCCTTATTAAGGCAGAATTCACTAGGCAAAAATATTGCTCCCAGTGGGGCCCCCCTGCACTATGCATTATCACAGGATACGTACAAGCTCAGCACTAAAGATACAACTAACTCAATGCACCATAAATCATCGCAAAGAAGAGTGAACAGTCTTATGTCACAGTGAGACATACTGTCCCTTTTAAATGGAATTCATGCAGAATTCAATTGACAAAACACATTGCTCTAATTACTGTGCCCCCGACCATGCATCATCGCAGGATACGTACACGCTAAGCGCCAAAGGTACTAGTAACTCTGTACCAAAAATCATTGTCACTTGGCGTTACTAAGACAGAATTCACAAGACAAAAAACATTACTATCAGTGCAGCCTACCCGAAACACACATCAGCACAGGCTCCACAGAACCTTGTTGTTTCAGGTACCACTAACTCAGTGCAAACCAAACTAAGTATAACACCTATCAATCCTATACTATATCCCTTTAGTATTCTTCCTTCAAAAACTTCTTTTATATCGATTGATTGATTTGATACTTTATTCGATATTGTCACATCATAAAAGTACATTGATTCATAAAAACATTGGACCTAAAAATGTACATTTCATGTTAAAAAATTGCTAAAAAGACTATATACATTTAAAACATAATACATAACTAAATGACATGACAATACTAAATGTAACAATATTAACAATATTATTAATTAATAACCGTATCTAGAGGGTCTAAGGGATAATAGCATTGCATATCCTCATGCGAATGAGCCAAGCACTTGATAAATATTTTGCCACACCACAAACAATTAAAAGGGGGGTCGTGTTAGTTGTAATAATGCGGAGGGCAACCCGGAAGTCTCTAACCCCCAGCTCCCTACAAACTGGTCTCAGCCATCTTTGTCTTGCCCTCTTATAAGCTTTGCAACCAAACAGGAAGTGTGGAAGGGATTCTGTTTTTCAGGAACAACAAGGGCATGCACCGTTTGGGGCCCTTGAGCCTTTCCAACCTTTAGTAAATTGGTTAAGTGGTAAAATTCCATACCTCATCTTTAAAAAGATCACTCTATCTCTAGGTGTTCTGATGAGATCTAAAAAGGGTTCCAACTTCCTGACTGGTTTGTGTTTTATGAACTGCATGGTTAAAGTACCCCAGCTTGGGTTCCTCTGTTCTTCTGCCTCCACCCACTCCCAATAGATTTTCTTTATTACTTGCTTTGGGGGTGGGGACTGGGAGGTCCAGGATTCAATCAGCCCCAACTTCAAAAGCATCTGTTTAAGTTTATTTACCCAGTGTATTTTACTACCGGTGTTCAGTGCAATCAGTTCATCCAACACCAGGGTATAGTTTGCTAGCTCTGGGGTCCTGCTTAGGCGCACCCAGAACAGCAACGGGCGCAAATGAACTACATCTGAGATAGAGCGTTTGCCCATATCCAGATACAGTGGTTTCAACGGGGTTGAGGCCGGTAAGGCAACTAACTCCCTTATGAATTTATTCTCTGGTCTGACCAGGACCTGGACATTTTCTCCACCCCATAATTCTGCCCCATATGTCGCAGAAGGCAATGCCCTTCCTTCATACACAGCAAGAGCCGGGGCAATAGGTCTACTAACGGACAATCTCTGGCTCCTTAAGATGGCACCTGAGACTCTCTTGAGGTTTAGCAACATCTTGGCTATATGGGAATCCCACCTCATTTTACTATTAATCCTGATTCCCAGATAGTCATATTCCTCCACCACCTCGAGAGGAGATCCATGAAGAGTAATCTGGGGTTTCCTTCCCTTTTTAGGGGGGGGTAACACCATCAGCTTTGTTTTAGTCGTGTTGATGGTGAGACCATGTTCATGGCAAAACAGGCTGAATTTATCCAATAATTTTTGCAGGCCCGTTGGAGTTTTAGCCAGCAGTAGGGCATCGTCCATGAAGAGGAGGGTAGGTGTTTTCTCCCCGGCCAGGACCGGGGCATCGGCACTGTCCTCCCTCAATTGGTCTACGACCCCATTAACAAAGAGAGAGAACAGTGTCGGGGCCATCACACAGCCCTGTTGTACACCCCTATTCACAGACACCCTCCTTGTTAGCTGCCCCTGGCTCCCCCACCTAATCCTAGCATAACTATCCTCATGGAGCTTAACTATCAGTTCCAGAAGATAGTGTGGGAACCTCATGTCCAATAGGACCCTCCAGAGTTTTTCGCGAGGTACCTGATCAAACGCACTTTTAAGGTCCACAAAGGCCAGGTAGAGTTTCCCCTTCGTAACGGTGATCCATTGTCCCCACATTTTTGCGAAATCCTGCCTGGAAGTGGGAGAGTATGTTCCCCTCCTCTATCCATCTGTCTATTCTATTCACGATCACCCGGCCAATTACTTTCTGCATAGCATTGATTAAACTAATCAGCCTGTAGTTGGCGGGGTCCTCCTGATCACCTTTCTTGTGGATTGTGACAACTTCTGCTCCCTTCCAGGAATCGGGGACCGGGTGACCGCCAAGGATTACGTTTATCAATGGTGCAATAAAGTTAGACCACAGCTTGGGTTCTTGTAAGTACAAATCACCTGGTGTCCCATCCTGGCCAGCCGCTTTTGCAGGGGTTATATTTCTTATAGCTACAACTACTTCCTGGGCTGTGAAGGGCTCAGTGGATATAATCCCATTGTTACTGGGATAGGTTTGTCCCCACCAAGATGGAGCCACCTCTTCCTCACAATAATACAGATTAGAAAAGTGTGTAAGCCATTGTTGTTCAGTTATGTGATTGGCAAGGGGGTCTACTCCTTTTCTGTCTAACTTATTTATCATATTCCAGAATAGTATTGTATTTTTAGAGCTTGCTGCCACCTTTAGTTCCTGCCAGTACTCTTCCTCCCAATCCCTCTTGGCCTTTTGTATGCACTTATTATATTCCCTTCTAGCCAGCTGTACAGCTGCATTATCTTTTCCCTTAATCGCAATTCCTATTTCCCTTCTCTTCTACCTACATTGCCGTATACCAGGGGGTGCTGTCTTGTGGGTGGGGTTTCCTTGTTAGACCTCTGCTACCCTTTACTACAAAGAAGGATCCAATTTTCCTCACTAAGGTATTATAAATATCTTCAAGACTAAAATTATTATTGTCATTATAGGGGACCATGATTTCAGAGACCAATTCCCTAGTTTGTAATTCCACCAATCCTCTAATAGAAAGCAGACAATCTTCTTGACCCAATATTTTATTCCACTTAAGCTTACGGTTACCATCAGACGGGATTAGTTCTTTTGTAATCAATATTGGTATCTCTGCTAGTTCCCTCTCCCTCCCCCATTTTATTCCCATGCATAGTGGATTATGGTCGCTGTCCTGTGACTGTACGACTTCCATATCCACTAATCTGCTCCAGGAACTAGTATCGAGCAAGATATAATCAATACGGGAGGGACAACTGAGTTTGTTATAAGTCATTGCCTCTTTTGGGTCCGATAATGTTCTCCCGTTCAGGGCACGTAGATTATATTCTACTACTAGGGCATGTAGTTGGATCACTCTCGGGGTCCACTTTTTTATTGGTGCTAGGGTCAACAGCGGGATTGACTTTGTACAATCATCCTCATTCATACACATGATGTCATCTGCGGCCAAAGGTTCAAAAGTACAATTAAAATCTCCCCCGATGACAACACTAGATAGTGGACGGATACCTGCCAACGCCCCCTCAAGCAGAGCTATGGTGGGTGACGTTTGGCCTCCCGGAGTCCCTCGTGCATTCACATTAAACAACTCAAAAGATTTATGGCCCTTGGCAGAAATATACAGTATATCATGTGATAACCATGGGTGGGGGGTGATAGCCAAGTTAAGAGTTAATTTAATCCAAATATGTAAGCCCCCAGAAGGCCGACCCCACCCTGTACTAATAGCTGGAATAAAGTAAGTTGTGTAACCACAGTTATACGGGGGAGATATACTCCATGTTTCTTGGAACATACAGATGTCAAATCCATCTATGAATTCGTTCCATTCTGGTTTAGACATATTTTTCAAAAGCCCTGCTATGTTCCAAGAAATTAACCTGATTATTCCTGTATTTGGGTTTACCTTATTAATGATTGCATCTAAAACTTTTTCTCCATTATTTTTAGTTGGGGGCTTATCCACTATCGGCACTATCCCGAGACTTTCCTCCCTGGGTAACAGGGTTTCCTCATCAATAACCACCCTAGCATCTTTTCCCGAACATTTTCTATTACAACAAGGTGAGTTAGCTGGAGTATCCCTCAAGGCCCAACCACACAGTCAGTCAATTCCTTCCATCCCTTCGAACATGGAGTAACGATTAAATGTGGGAACATTAAAGCCACGGGTGAAAAAATAGCAGCCTCGAGTTGGTGGAGGGCATAGTGGTCTTCTCAACAGGGATTGGGGATAAAAGTAGGTCAGGTCTCGAGTTGTGATTCCCTCCCTGTCTCTCCCATCAAACCATTCCCCGATATATTTAGAGACTCTGTGATCTCTGAAGTTTATAATGATCACATCCCCTTTTTGATCCTTGGGTCTGCGGCCCAACCATCCAGCTCTTCTAACATTCAATATTTCCCCATTTAGATTTGGTGGCAATGGTCAAATATTTGCCAACCAATGTATCACCTTGTTCTTCAGGGTTTGCAAGTTTTCTCTTTTACCTTCTTCTAGTTCAGGTATCCCCGTCATGATTACTACAAAGGGCGCGCCTGAGGTGGAAGATCTACGTTCTTCTTGGACACTCTGGGTGGATTATAGTAAGTTTTACTCTTATTTTCTTGTGGCCTGGTTGTGTTAGTATGATTATTGCTCGTTTTTTGTGCCTGTACCTGTCCTCCCCCTTTTCCACTTCCAGCATTTGTTTGTTCCTTTGTTGTGTTATTAGTAACCTTGGTTCCCTTTACTGATGGTGGTTGTGCTTCCTTACTATTCTTGTTACCTTTTGGGAGCAATGATGAAGCCAATTCATATTTATGGCTTTTAGAAGTATTTATTATAAGTTCCCTGGTCTGTTCGGCATTCCTCTGTATCGAGGTTTCTATCTCCCCCATTTTTTCTGATATAATTTTTACCCTATGTATTAATGGGAGTATTAGGGACGTGACTAGATGCTCTATATTTCCCAGTAGGTCTTTTGCAACTTGAGGGTCCGTAGGTTGGGGCTCAATCTCATTAGTATTTGTTGGGGCACAAGCCGCTACCTTTGTCCTCGATGGATTATGAGCTAGTTTTAGTGATTTGGCAATTCTGCCTTGTCGAATGCCACCCCTACATTTCCTCTTTTTTGGCCGGTTTATAGGTGCCAGCTTCATTTTTAGAGGGTTATCTGCTACTAAGTCAGAGGAGGATCTCTCCTCAGCAGATGAGATTTCTAATAACAAGTCCACATTTAAAACATCTCTATTGAGATCGGTTGACTTGTCTTGGTCCCTTAACAGAAGCGGAATACTGATATTACCTTCATTTTTCCCCCATTTATCCGACTCAAGTGGACTACTGGCGAGTTTAATCGTTCCCAGAGAAGAGCGTTTGGGGTACATAGGTGACGTCACAGCTAATGCAGTAGGCAAAGGCTGTGGTTCCTGAGTAACATTGTCTATAATATTATGTCTGTTATACGTACTGATGGCATGATGTGCAACTGGGAGAGATACAAAGGATTGAGCATGAAATGAGTCCAGGGTATTATTATCCAAAGTATTATTAATGATTGGTGAAGTGTCCGCTGTTGACAAAAGGGGTAGGGACCCAACCGGAAGTGAAAGACGTCTCTCAGTATGCTCAATGGCATTTACCACCACCCCTTTAGTCTTTTGAAGCATGCGATCTATCGCTGTTAAACTAGGTAAAGTGGACTTAGATTCTTTCTGCTTCTTATTAGGTGGAGCGGGCATTTCGACAGTTAATATATAGTCAATGCAATTCCCTGTATAAGGACCACAGTGGCCGAAACCTCCAATCCAAAGTCACAAAGTATTTAATAATATCACACAATAGTCCTTACTTATTGCAGCTTGATGATCCGGGAATGTTCTAACATGGAACCAAGGGGGGTGCCCCAGCTCAGCCTCCTTCGGCCTCCGAACGGCCACAAAACGGCCCCGCCCTTGACCCGGGCTTCAACCGGGCTACTCCTGCGCGCGTCCCGCGTCGCGGGAGAAAAGCTGTTCCTTTTCAGCGTCTCCGGGCGCGGGCGCTGTTGACAGTGGGGGTGTCTTCAGGGGATTATGGGGGCTGTAGTCCCCCCGCTCTGCAGCCGCGGTAGGAAGCGCGGTGGCGGGGGGGACCAAGCACCCGGTTGCAAGCGCTCCCCAGATGCTCCCCTGTTACTCTGGGTCCCGTGAGGGTCGATCGTGGCACCAAAAGGTAAGTTTGGCAAGTTCCTTTTGCGTCTAAAAGATACGGCGATAACAAGGAGGCTTCCACTCCCTTAATGACACGCTGCTCCTTTTCTGCACCTCCGGGCACGTGCGCTGCTAACAGTGGGCATGTCTTCAGGGGATTATGGGGGCTGTAGTTCCCCCGGTCTGCGGCCGCGGTAGGAAGCGCGGCGGCAGGGGGGACCAAGCATCCGGTTGCAAGCACTCACCAGATGCTCCCCTGTTACTCTGGGTCCCGTGAGGGTCGATCGTGGCACCAAAAGGTAAGTTTGGCAAGTTCCTTTTGTGTCTAAAAGATACGGCGATAACAAGGAGGTTCCCACTCCCTTAATGACACGCTGCTCCTTTTCTGCGCCTCCGGGCGCGGGCGCTGCTGACAGTGGGCGTGTCTTCAGGGGATTACGGGGGCTGTAGTCCTCCCGCTCTGCGGCCGCGGTAGGAAGCGCGGCGGCGGGGGGGACCAAGCACCCGGTTGCAAGCACTCCCCAGATGCTCCCCTGTTACTCTGGGTCCCGTGAGGGTCGAACATGGCACCAAAAGGTACGTTTGGCAAGTTCCTTTTGCGTCGAAAAGATACGGCGATAACAAGGAGGCTACCCTTTTATATCACTTATAGATTTAGTTGAATAATAAAATTCATGCAAGTGCAAAGACACACTTAATGTCAGTTTACACTGCGGACAGCACAGGTCACAATTTGAACTATAATGTCCCTGAAATATAAATATTTCGACAATGTATTCCATACATATTCTATCTTTCATTTCAATCATAATTGCAAATGATGCAGTCCACCCTAAGATGTACACTGTGGACAGCAGGGTTTACATCTTGAATTCAGCTTTGCATGTACACTATAGACAGTAGGGAATTCAGTCTTGATTTACTTATTGCAGAGATAATTATACTGTATGTATTCAGATTTTGTTAAATAAGTGAAAAAAACATTCTTCTATAATTATGCTAACTACTGCCTTCGATGTATACTGCGGACAGTAGGGTTCACAACTTGAATTCAATTTTGTTTCTACACTACGGACAGCATTCAAGTTAGCCTTGATTTGTGTAAGGCAGAGACAATTTTGTTGAAGGATGCCACTAAAAAACATTCCTCAATGTCTGTACTGACTACTGCCTTCAAATGTACACTGTGATCAACAGAGCTTACTCCTTGGTACTAGTTGCGCATCAACACTATAGATAACATTGAATTCAGTCTCTATTTATTTAAGGCAGAGACAAATGTACTGTGTCCTCAGATTTTATTAAACTAAATGACGAAAAAGCATTCCTCGATGTCTGTGTCAACTACTGCCTTCGATCTACACTGCGGACCGCAGGGTTCACAACTTGAATTCAGTTTTGTTTCTACACTACAGACAGCATTCAATTCAGCCTCGATTTATTTAAGGCAGAGACAGAAAATACTGCTGTGGCACTGCTAGTATGCACCTTCAATCCTGCGTCCTGTGAACTATGCTCACAAACAATGTAGAAAACTACGCCAAAATATACGTCTACCAGCGGCAATAAAAGTACCTCTAGGGCATCACCTTCAACATCGCCACCAGACATATGTTCCTAATTTGGGAAAGTGGGAATGCACTGCTTGAAGTGCTATCATTTAATTTGTTATGGGGAGCAATGAGTAGACCTAGTTTACACAGCAATTAACAACCATCAATGCTAGTTTATTTTTTTCTCCTCAAACTTTATGCAGTCCAGTATGCAACACTCAATGCTTTGAGTGCTGCCTGTTTAGACCACGCGTCATCGCAGGGTGAACACACGCTATACACCAGACGTACCACTAACTCATTACACCATAAATAATCACCACGTGGCCCTATTAAGGCAAAATTCCATATTGGCCATGGTGTTGGAATTTACAGATATAATGACACATTTGCGTTTAAGACCCGGTTGACGGCAGCACTACAACACGGACACTCGAAGCACTTGATTTCTCATATAGCTCACGATGGAACCACACCCATAGCTCCGGAGTCATCGTTCACAGCACTTTTGCCATATGTCAGGCCATCCCACTCCGCTTACGCTTCCAGGAAAACACAACACCGCTACATGTCCCAGATTTCAATTGTAGTGATTTCTTAGTTCCAGGTCTAGTTGTCAGAATGGCACACACACACACACTCCCTCATGGCTGGTATACCCACACCACACTAATCCACCGCATGCGTCACTACACAAGTGACCCTACCAATAAAAAAGACCAGGCGCACATGCTCTACTCTATTTTAGAGTTGCTCCCATCGCAAGCATTGTGATGGCCCGTCCTGGTGGTGCGGACGCCTCATGTAGACCCGAACTATCTAACAGATTGTTGTTCACAAATTGGCGTCCCCCAACACCTCCAAAGCTTAACTTTCGAGGATTCTGCGATGATGCGTGGCCATCGTAACAACGCTTGAAAAGCTTGGTCTACACGTGGTGGACCCTCTTTGAATCACGCCAAAGGCACAAGATGAGCAAAGAAGCTTGTTTCCGAAGCAACAAGAAGTCACCTGTGGGTGGAGAGAGTGGATAGTGTGCAGCAGTTTGACTGCGTAGGAATGTACAATTACCTCCGGGCAGTGAGAATGGATAGGTTGAAACCGTCTGGGTGCACAAGAAAAAGCACTCACCTCCAGACACTGGGAGTCAATGGGGTTAAACAGGCTGGGTACATGTTCTTTTTTTCAGGACATTTGTATTGCACGCATATCACATCCAAAAGAGTCTCATGGCGCACGCAGACCGTTCTGACAGAGGGGTAAGCGGTGAATTTTTTGCAAAAAAGCCAGATTTTCAATTTTTTTCGAAAACTGCTGTGTTCAGAGATTGTACGGAGGCTCAAAGGCAGTTCATTCCAGAGGGATGGCACCAAAAAAGAGAAGGCACGCCCTCCGTTTCTGGCGGTTTGAGCTCTAAATGGTGGGAGCAGCAGCTTGATGCTCGATCTCAACTGCTTGCTAGGCACATACCGTGTAAGTTTCTTGGTCCAATATTTTGGGCCCGTCCATACAAATGTTTATGAACGAAGCATAATGTTTTAAACGTGATCCGTTTTTTTAAAGGGAGCCAATGTAAGATTTTTAAACACGGCAATGAAGGAGTTCTTCGGGGAAGGTCTAAGACCAGATGAGCCGCCGTGTTCTACAGAACCTGCAGTTTCCTGATATGGCAATCATTTATGGCTAGAAGTAGCAAATTGCCATAGTCTAGTCTGTTTATGATCAGGCCCTGTACCAAAGTCTTATGGGCCTCAGCTGGTATCCATTTAAAGACCCTGCGCAGACTATGCATAATTCCAAAACAGGTGCCAACCGTGTGGTTCACTTGCTCTTTCATGGATAACATGTTATCCATGTAGAAACCTAAGTTGCGGACTGATTATTTAGGGGCAGGGCACTCCCCCAGCTCTGACGGCCACCAGTCCTGGGTCCAATGTTCACTCGCTTTACCAAATAGCATGACCTCTGACTTACTGCCGTTAAGCTGCAGGTGATTTTGGCCCATCCAGTTTCTTACCTCTATCAGACAGTTTTTAAAATGCCCTTTGGTCTCATTAACATCAGGACCAAGCATGACCAGAATTTGCGTGTCATCGGCATAAGATAGAACATCAAAGCCAAACGCTCTGATCACTTTGGCCAAGGGGCCATATAAATGTTAAAAAGCGTGGGGCTCAAAATAGAGCCCTGTGGCACACCCCTTTTGACCGGCCGAGCACTGGCCACGGTCTTGCCTACTTGTATTGTGGTCGTCCGATTGGATAGGTAGCTGTTAAACCATTCCAATACCTGCCCTCTGACACCAAACTCCGATAGCCTTTGCATCAAGATCTGATGGGAGATGGTGTCAAAGGCAGCCGACAGGTCTAAAAGGACAACAATGGAAGCTTGACGTTTGTCGCTGGGGCAAGGGTGGCAAACAGTTTAGGGGTTAATTGATCATTCGGGGAACCTGATTTAATCTTTAACCCCACTAACATTGTCTTTTCTTTGTCAAGCAGTTCGAAAGTGGCCCACCTCGGGGAAGACTCAACAATAGTAGGAGCATGGTCCTGATACTGGGTGGACACGATGTCTGGACCAAAAGAGCAACATATAGTTGAAATTTTGTTCTCCAAGAATTTAGAAAGCGCTTCTGTCCATTCTTCAGTGTCTGGGGTCAATTGTGGACTTTTAAAAGAAGTGAATTCTTTTAAAATATGATGAAGCTCTTTCGAAGAGTTTTCAGCTTTCATTATACGCTCTGCTAAATGCGTTCTCTTAACTGTTTGTATTTCTCTTATATATTTGTTGTGCAGGGTTCGATAGGCTTTGCGGTCAGTTACATTCCGCCATTTTTTCTCGGCCGTTCTAGTCAAGGTCTTAAGATCTTTTAACTGGTCTGTGAACCAGGGTGAAGGCTTCTCCCTGCACTTGACCATTCGTAGAGGGGCAATCCTATTCAGGGCCCTGCCGATGACTGACTCCAGATGTATTGCTGCTGGATTAACATTTGCCGTCAAATCTATTGAATCCTTCAGGAACTTATCCGAGAAGGTGGCAAGTGTGATCTTTTTCGTAGTTCTACATGCTTTAAGGTTGGTCTTACTAGGCGGTTCCAGTGTACAGCCATTAATGGCAAATTTTACCAAGTAATGGTCAGTCCACAATAGTGGAATAGGGGGTCCATCCAAATATTAATAAGTAATAAGAACTCACCACTATGCAGTGGAAGTGCATGGGGTATAGTACTCTGGGAGAAAAGGGGATACACAGACACCACCTTGCAGTGAAGGTTGATGTAATACAGTATCTTGAATGTCCTAAGAAATAAAGCAGAAATATACTTGTGCAGTAGTATGTACTCTGCTATTACTAACTGTATACTATCTTTCAGATCACTAAACTTGAGGGTGCACTATGAACCGGCACATGCTTGGACACACAACGGAGGCAAAAAGGTGAGCTACAAAGATTTTCTCCAGTATTAACACTACCTCTCCTGCTCCATCTATTACTTTCTCTCTCTCACACTTTCAATGTTGTTATTCTCTCTTTCCCTCTCTCTCACATTGTTTCTCTCTCTTTTAAAGTTATGGACGCTGCTGTCCACTCTGCCGATAAAAAAATCAAGGCTGAATTTCATACAATCTGCAGTGAGAATCAAAGCAATATTCAAGTTGTGAACTCTGTTCGCCACAGTGTTTACACAAGGTAAGCAGAGCGGCCTAGATACAAAATGCCTCCAACTAAATGCTTTAGAAATATACGATATTGTCATGAATAATGACGTGATCTCTCACCTAATTCTGTATCATCTCAGAATAATTTTAAAGACCTGTTGGTCCATAGTGTAAATCTGATGCAGTAGGCACTTCCCTATAGACACCTCATCAACGCAGGCCTATAAGAGAGGTAGAATGTATCAGGCACACTACAGACGTGCAAATAACCCAATATTGCCAAGTGTTACCTTAATTTGTAATCTTTGACCTCATTCAGTCACATCGATCTAATTTTAAGGACTTATTTTCATTTTTGTTTTGCAGGTTACCTACCCTCCTTACATTGTAGTCCATCTCACATTTTATTTATTATATTGTTATCTTAAAGTTATGCTTATAGGTATTTATTATATTGTTATCTTAAAGTTAAGTTTCTAGTTAATTATTGTTGTTGTTTTAATAAAAGGTAATAAAAAAAGTATATACATCTTTTTCTGACAACATTTCACTATTATTTAGTGTGATAATCATAAACTAGAAAACATTAAACAATTAAAAACAGAAATGATATTTATAACTAGAAATATAATACTGAGGCTAACTCTTTACCAGCTCGTTACCAGAGTCTGTAGCTGCGATTAACGGTTCCTATGGCAAATTTTAAAAACTCCAGCACAGTAACTGTTTAGATTAGCAACATTGTGTGGTGAACTTGTAACCTTTGCGCTCACTTAAGTGTTTCATGAACTGTGGTAACAGGCAGTAAGTAGTTTGGGGGTTGGGTTGAAAGGTACTGGCTGTACAGAAACTGCTATATTTACCCAGGATCCTCTACAGGAAGGAGGAAAGCAAACTAAGACAGACCACTGTGCAGTAGATTTACACGCCCCTTGTGCCACTCTCGCGTCACTTTTCTGATGTTAAACGTGATGCAGTAGTGGCGCAAGGGACTTGTAAATCAGCCCCTATGTACATTACGAGCAAAAGAAGAACACAACTCTTGGAAATTCTTTATTGATCACAATTAACCAGTGTTGCTTCACGATTCACTATGCACTTCACTAAATACTTCGTGCCTATTTAAATGTGAGACGGGAATGTTGACATTACAAAACTTAGCAGCATATTTACAAGGACGGCATTAAAATTGCTGCCGCTTTATTGGCAGCAAACTACAACTAAAACGGCGATAATGGACTTCAAAATCCTTTGTTATCTTACCGGAAGATTTTTTCAACATTGCTGTTTGCTATGCTAGACTGACAGCAGAGGCTCTCGACCTGCCATAGTAAACTTGCGGGCATATTATCAAGGACAGCGTTAAAATGTTCTGGTGTAAACCTGGACTTCTATTGGAATTCTCACCAATTCTGAAAAGCCTATTATTAAGCCCATTATGGGCGCTTTAACAGCACTATTCTAATGCTAAAGCGACAATAATTTTAACGCTGTACTTGTAAATATACCCCCAATATTGTGAGAAATACAGCGATAATTCATGTTCGCAAGTGAAAAGCTTGCCCCAAGGCTTTCCACTGCTCCAGAATGGAGACCACACGGCCCCCCCTCTCAAAATATAAAAAGCCCCGGAGGGTGGTAATCCCCGGGGCTTAGACAGACCTTAGAGCTCCCTCACCCATTTATTTTGTAGCACCGACGGATGGCAGTCCCAGGGATACAGGGCCCCTTTGGACCCCCATAAAATGTAATAATTTAGACCCCAGGATTTGGCTCTCCCAGGTAGCTAATTCTATACAAGCACAGGAGCCCCGCTTCGTTTTTATTTTTATTACAGCGGATCCATGCATATTTCTCAGTTTCCCCCCCACAAAACATTTTTGAGGAACCCCCTAAGCAGGTCTAAATCATCAAAATATTTCTTACATGCCCCCTTTATACGTCCCACTATTTTCTAGATCCTCGCTTTTACCGAGGCACAAAATGGCTGCCAACACTTCCTAGTTTTGAATGTTGACAACCACTTAACAGCCAATCAGCATTCAGCGTGTGATCGGGACGTTGCGCTTAGAGTGCGCGCAAGATGCGCGGATCCACCAATGTCATAGACATATCAGAACTTTTAATTGTAATTTTCGCAGGAACTACTGAACGGATTTACACAATTTAAGCAAAAGGCATGAGTCTGAACGAAAGACTACCACTTTGTCAAATTTGGAGTAATTCGATCAGCCGTTCGGCATGTAGCCGCGATGAACGGTTCCTACGGAAAATTGCATGGGGAAAACACATTTTGGGACCCCCCTTTTTTTCTCTGCCCCCGCTTCAAATGCAATACTTTAGACCCGGGATTTCTCCTTCCCATGTAGCTAATTTTTAAACAAGCACAGGAGCCCGCGCATCCTGGTTTCGAATGTTGACAACTACTTGACAGCCAATCAGCATTCTGTGTGTGATCAGGACGGTGCGCTTATAATCTGCGCAGGATGCATGGATCCACCGAGGCCATGGATGTATATATACTTTTAATTGTAATTTTCTCAGGAACTACTGAACAGATTTACACCATATAAGCAAAAGGCACAAATCTGAACTAAGGACTACAACTTTGCCAAATTTGGTGTAATTCCGTTCAGCCGTTCAGGCTGAAGCCGCTAAGAACGGTACTTATGGAAAATTGCAAGGGGAAAACATGTTTGGGACCCCTTTTTTCTCAGCCCCCGCTTCACGAATATACCCCAAGACTATCAGGATAGGAGTGGAACGGAGCGCCCCACAAGTTTTAAAAATTTCAGGAAGATTCGTCAACCGGCGCCAAAGTTATTCGAAATAGAATGTTTCTCATTTCCTATGGAAAATAGGTCCTAACTATAATTACCTACTGGCGACCTCGAGCAGGTAATACATATATATATATATATATGTATTACCTGCTCGAGGTAATACATATATACATATATGTAGATGAGATATATATATATATATATATATATATATATATATATATATATATATATATATATATATATATATATATATATATATATATATATATATATATATATATATATATATATAGAGAGAGAGAGAGAGAGAGAGAGAGAGAGAGAGAGAGATATTTTCCCAACACCTTCCGTGCATAAATTTCCTCCTCCTAAACGCGAGTTGCTTCGTCGGCTTGAACCCCTTGGAAGCGGCTCACATTTAATTATTCTCTCCAACTTCCTACTTTATTTCTGAAGGAAAACAAAGCCTTGTGTGGTTTCAAATAAATTTATTTTCAGCCACTCGTCAAACGCGTTTCAAGTGCATTGCACCCTTGTGAGGCCATCAGCAGTGCATTGCAGGGGTGCAAGGAATAATTAGCTCAACTAACTAAAACAGGCAAATTTCTCTGGTTTTGTACAAGTGCAATGTCCAACTAACTATAACGTCCCTGAAACCTATGGTTTTTCAGTGAATTTTCTATGTTTTTTTAAAGGCTAATTTCTAACTATAATGTACCTTAAATCTATGTTTTTTTCAGTGAATTTCATAGGTTTGTAGATGATAATATCTAACTACAACATCCCTGAAACCTATTTTTTTTCATTGAATTTCATAGGTTTTTTAAATGATAAATTCTAACTATAAGGTCCCTGAAACCTATGTTTATTTTCAGTGAATTTCAAAGGTTTTTTCAAATGCTAATTTCTATCTATAATGTCCCTGAAACTTGGGATTTTTTCAGTGAATTTCCAAGTTTTTTTAAAAATGCTACTTTCTAACTATAACATCCCTGAAACCTTTAATTTTCTTCAGTGAATTTCTAAGTTTTTTTAAATGTTAATTTCTACCTACAACTAGATAACTCAGACATGTGCAGAAAGAGAAAGAAAGGCACAGAAAAATGCAAGAGAAGTGCAGAAAGAAGCAAGAGAAGTACAGAAAAAGGCAAGGAAAGTGTAGAAAAAGCAAGAAATGTGCAAAAAGAGAAAGAAAGGTGCAGAAAGAAGCAGGAGAAATGAAAGAATCAAGAGGGGTACAGAAATAAGCAAGAAAAGTGCGGAAAGAAGCATTTGAGGCACAGAAAGAAGCAAGAGAGTTGCAAAAAGAAAAGAGTGAGATGCAGAAAAAGGAAGAAAGGTGCAGAAAGAGGCAAGTGAGGTGCAGAAAGAGGCAAGAGAGGTGCAGAAATAGACAAGAGAGCTGCACCCAGAGGAAAGAGAGCTGCAGAAAGAGGCAAGAAAAAGTAAGAAAGAGGAAGAAAGGTGCAGAAACAAGCGCAGAAAGAAGCAAGAGAGTTGCCGAAACAAGCAAGAGATGTGCAGAAAGAAGAGAGTGAGGTGCAGAAAGAGACAAGAGAGGTACAGGAAGAGGCAAGAGAGGTGCAGAAAGAGGCAAGAGTGGAGTAGAAAGCCAAGAGAGGTACAGATAGAGGCAAGAGAGGTAAAGAAAGAGGCAAGAGAGGTATGGAAAGAGGCAAGAGAGGCACAGAAAGGGGCAAGAGAGGTGTTGAGAGAGACAAGACTGGTGCAGAAAGAGGAAAAAGAGGAATACAAAGAGGCAAGAGAGGTGCAGAAAGAGGCAAGAGGGGTACAAAAAGAAGAGAGTCAGCTGCAGAATGAGGGAAGCAAGGTGTTGAAAGAGGCAAGTGAGGTGCAGAAAGAAGAGAGAGAGCTGCAGAAAGAGGCAAGAGAGGTACAGAAAGAGGCAAGAGAAGTGCAGAAAGAGGTATGGGGTGTAGAAAGAGTTAAGAGCTGTACAGAAAGAGAAAGAAAGGCACAGAAAGAAGTATGGGAGCTGAAGAAAGAGACAAGAGAAGAGCAAAAAGAGTCAAAAGAGGCTCAGAAAGAGGCAAGAGAGGTACAAAAAGAAAAGAGTTGGTTGCAGAAAGAGGGAAGCGAGGTGTAGAAAGAGGCAAGAGAGGTGCAGGAAGAAAAGAGTGAGCTGCAGAAAGAGTCAAGAGAGGTACAGAAAGAGGCAAGAGAGGTGCAGAAAGAGGCAAGAGAAGTTCAGAAAGAAGTAAGAGGTGTAGAAAGAGTCAAGAGAGGTACAGAAAGAGAAGGAAGGCACAGAAAGAAGCATGTGAGCTGAAGAAAGAGACAAGAGAAGAGCAAAAAGAGTCAAAAGAGATGCACCAAGAGGCAAGCGAGGTGCAGAAAGAGGAAAATATTTTCAGAAAGAGGCAAGAGAGGTGCACAAAGAGGCAGGAGAGGTTCAGAAAGAAAAGAGTGAGCTGCTGAAAGAGGCAAGAGAGGTGCAGAAAGAGGCAAGAGAGGTACAGAAAGAGGCAAGAGGTACAGAAAGAAGAGCTTGAGCTTCAGAAAGAACCAAGAAAGAGGCATGGGATGTGCGGAAAGTGGCTAGAGAGATGCAGAAAATGACAGGTGAGGGGCAGAGAAAAGCGAGAGAGGTGCAGAAAGAAGAGAGTGAGCTGCAGAAAGAAGGAAAAGAGGTTCATAAAGAGGCAAGAGAGTTGCAGAAAGAAGAGGAAAGAAGAAGAAGGATGCACAAAGAAGTGAGTGAGCTGCAGAAAGAGGCAAGAGAGGTACAGAAAGAGGCAAGAGCGGTGCAGAAAGAAGAGAGTGAGCTGCATAAAGAGGCAAAAGAGGTACAGAAAGAGGCAAGAGAGGAACATCAAGAGGCAAGAGAGGTGCTGATAGAAGAGAGTGAGCTGCAGAAAGAGGGAAGAGAGGTGCAGAAAGAGGCAAGAGAGGTACAGAAAGGAGAGAGTGAGCTGCAAAAAGAGTTAAAAGAGGTTCAGAAAGAGGCAAGAGACGTGCAGGTGCAGAAACTAGTCCGAGCCTTGATCGCGATATAAGATGTCATTGTAGCTTCCTTATTTAAATGTAGAAATGGCTCCAGTTGCCAACATTAACAAAGGACTACATATAACATTAAACCAAAAAGCTGTCAGCCATATTGGCCTTGTCACAAAACTTCAGGAATTCATACAATGTAGAAGAAAATAAGTGTTTATATGCACACAATGTAATTTCAGCATATCTTGAACCGTGACTGCCTTACCTGTCTGTTCGTCAACATTACTTTTTCATAATAAACATACTTATGATTGCAGGCATCAACATAAACAATGGACAACACATTACTTTAAAGTGAAAAGCTATCGGCCATATTGATCTGGGCATGTTGCATATTATAGAGCTTACACGAAAGAAAAGACATAAAAAGGGGTGTTATTATTCACACACTATCCCCAAATAAAGTTCTAGTGATTATAGTTTAATTCCATTCACAGCTCATTTGAGATGTCATGAGTGATGTCTTGAGTGATGTCACTGACCATGTCACAAATGATGTAATGTCTGAGGTCATATGCAGTGCATTGCGGGGGTGTAAGTTATAGTTAGCTCAGGTAACAATTACTGTTGAATTTCTGTGGTTTTGGACAAGTGAAATCTGAGTTTAACTATAACGTCCCTGTAATCTTTGTTTTTTTCAGCAAATTTCTAGTTTAATTTGTTTTTATGTAAGATGCCTATCAGAATGGATGGTGAAGGGTTGGAAGCCAGGCCTGGCCTGGCATTTTGCTGTGCCCACACAGGCTTTCTGCTCCAGCCTCCCCTCCTCTCTGCCATCATTATACAAGTCCATGCCTCTGCTTCCTTATTATTACCACTGCCTCTTCCTCCTGCCCTCAATGGTCTATTATATTGTCAGAGCCTCTCTTGCCTGTCCTGCATTCTTGGTTTGTCGCCCATGCCCCCCTTTCCACTGCCCTCCATGTTGTTCTGCCACTGTCCTTCCTGCCTGCCCAGGGTGGTCAAATTGTTACCTCTGCCCCCTTCTCCCTGCCTTCAATTTTCTGAGTCCGTGCCCCTCACCTCTGCCTCCTTACAGTATCCTAATGAACAACTAGATTGCTAACATTCTATATTTATCACAAAAGTGTAATAAACACTGTAATACCTAAAGCATTTCCCTTAGAAATTATAGAAATGAGAAGGTCTTATTTGCATTGGACATATTTACTGAGTTCTCAAATAGCGACAAAGAACTTTTAAATTATTTGTTATCTTTATGTTTTTTTTTATCCAGTTGACCACTTGGTTAAATACTACGCTTATGGGAGAAAATGTGGTTTTACTTCCATAGCTGCAGACTTTGCAACTGGGAAACAATGTTGGAGTTTCTGTCTCAGCTCGACATTCTGTGATTCTGGTCAAATCTCTTAATCTCCCCTTGCCTACAACCAAAATGAGTTTGTCCTTGTATGATGTTCCAATGCCCATGTAAAGCACTTCAATATCTGACCAGCCTGCAAAAAAACAAAGGTTAAAAAGTGTTTTTCACACTTCTGTCATTGGGCTATATGTGGGCTACATGTGGGTGATATTTGTGCTCCTTTTTCTCTGGTGGCCATCTTGGGAGACTTCAATTTAATTAATTAAACTTTATTCAATCTGATTTAGAAACTTAGATCATAAAAGTGTACATAAAAACTGTAAATACTCTTTCTTAATACAATACAGTGAGAATTAATTAAAACCAGTAGGTATAAACGGGTGTTACAAAGCCCAGTTCAGAGCAACTTCAGGTTAACAGAATAGCAAAGTTCAATATTTCGCAAGATCAATCTCATGTATTTCGTGGAAAATACGCAATAAGGGGTCAAAGTAAGAAGCAAGGCTCCAATACCTGACCGGTCTGCACTATATAAGACTTTATAAAAACTAAAAATAAAGAGTGTTTGCACACTTTTATCATTGGGCTATATGTTGGATACATCTGGGTGATATTTGTGCTACAGTGAATAGGGGCATGGAATGTGGACAGGCAGGGTGGAGGTGGCAGGGACAGGTAACAGTCATCTGACAATGCTAGGTAGGTGGGAGGGGAGTGACAGCTCAACAGAACACTCAGAGTAGATAGGAATGGCAGGTCCATGGAACATGGTGGGAAAAAAGGATGGAGCAGGGGCATGCACACAGACATCAGAGGGCAGGGGGAAGGAGAATAGGGGCAGCAAGCTAAGCACAGAGGCTAAGCAGAAGGTCATTGATGGGGCATAGAATTGGGCAATGGAGGGCAGGAGGAGTAGACTGGTACACCATGCTAAATGGAGGGCAGTATTAGCACATCAGACCATGCATGGCAGGAGCGAGGAGGCTAGTGCATGGATTCAGACAATATTGGATAGGGAAGAGGTGGATGGCGCAGCAAGCTAACTGTTCAGAGAAGGCAGGAAGGCCAGTGGCAGAACAACGACCACATAGGGCTGTAATAAGGGAGCAGGAACATGGACTTAGACAATGGATGGCTAGGAGGAGGGAAGGCAGGAGCAGCAAGCTTGGGTGGGGCAGCACAATACCAGGCCCTGCTTTCAACCCCCAACCATCCATTGTGCTATGCATCTTACTTAACGTTAAAAAAAATCAGTAAACAACCAGTGAAGTTCAGCAGTTATAGTTACCTGAGCTAACTATAACTTACTCCCCCGCAATGTACTGCTAATGACCTCAGATATTACATCATTCATGACATGGTCAGTTACATCACTCATGACATCACTCATGACATCCCAAAGGAGCTGTGAATGGAATGGAACTATAATCGCTAGAAATGTATTTAGGGATAGTGTGTAAATTATAATTCGTAGCGTGCTCATATTAATATGGCTGATAGCTTTTCACTCTAAAGTAATGTGTAGTCCATTGTTTATGTTGATGTTGGCAATCCTAAGTATATTTAATATGAATAAATCACATTGAAGAACATACAGGTATGGTGGTCATGGGGCAAGATATGCTGAAATGTCATTGTGTGCATATTAACACTTGTTTTCTTTACTTTATTGTATCTATTCCTGAATTTTCACATAGTGACCAGGCCAATATTGCCGCCAGCTTTTTGGTTTAAGGTATTGCTTTGTTAATGTTGGCAACTGGAGGCATTTGTACATTTAAATAAGGATGCTACAATGACATCTTGTATGGTTATCAAGGTTCGGATGAGCCAAAACTCGTGGATCACGTCCTTTGCAGATTAAATACTTCCAAACTACAACCTGACAGCTGATTCCTTCCTTGTAAGACTGAGAGGAGATTAAGTACATATATTAAAATTCACTGAAAAATACACACATTTCAAGGACATTATAGTTAGAAATTAGCATTTAAAAAACCTCAGAAATTCACTGAAAAAAACCACAGGTTTCATGGACGTCTTAGTTAGTTGAACATTTCACTCGTACAAAAACAAGAGAAATGTGGCTGTTATAGTTAGTTGTGCTAACTATAACTCGCGCCCCCGCAATGCAGTGCTGATGACATCACATATTACATCACTCATGACATGGTCAGTGATATCATTGATGACATCACTTATGACATCTCAAATGACATCACTGATGACATCATCCACGTGATCATCTGATGCACCTCCTCACACCCTAAAATACAGACTACCATTCTTAAAACCATAGACACACCAATACTAGTACAGCTACAATATTCTGTGCACTATGCATGCAGACCTTTAATCAGCTATATAGCATTGATACAATCTTTTAAATACTCAGTTAGTACCTATGCAGTCTAGGAATCCTTCTGTCTGTCCCATGCACTTCTCCATTCAACCATCTAGCACTATCTACAGATCCTATCACTCTGCCAATACCTAAGTACTTATAAATTTAGCATGCACTCTCTTTGCAGCACTGAAATTACTCCATGTATTAGTCATATACTTAAGGAATGGCCTAGCCACTAACACAAGTCCAGGTACAATATTTTGTACACTATACATGCTACAAACTATTGATACGCCCCTCTAAATACCCAGTTAGTACCTATGCAGTGTAGGAATCCTCATGTCTGTCGCATGCATTTTTCCAATCACCAATCCAGCACTATCTATTTATCCTATTACTCCACCAATACCTTAGCAATTATAAATTCACTATAGGCGCTATTTGTAATACTGTAATTATTCTAGTCATAAACTTATGGAATGGCCTAGCTACTAACACAAGTACAGCTATAATATTTTTTGCACTATCCAAGTAAACCTCTAACTAGCTACATACTATTGAGACACTCTTCTAAATATCCAGTTAGTACTCATGCAGTGTAGGAATCGTCCAGTCTGTCCCATGCACTTCTTTAATCACTGATCTACCACTATCTACTTATGCTATCACTCCACACATACATAAGCACTCATAAATGAAGTCTTCACTCTGATGCAGCACTGTCATCATTCCAGTTACAAGTGGTATTCTTATAAAATGACTTAGGCACCAACACAAGTACACATAAAATATTCTGTGCATAATCCCTAAAAATCTCTAAGCAGATACATACTATTGGTCTACTTCATTAAATACTGAAGTAGTACCCATGCAGCGTAGGATACCTCCTGTCAGTCTCATGCAATTCTTCAATCACCCATCCAGCACTATGTTCTTATTGTATCAGTCTGCCAATACCTAAGCACTTATGAGGCAGATTTACAAGCACCCTGTGCCACTAGTACGTCACTTTTTGTAACATAGTGATGGCACCAGGCACTCCTTCATATTAACAAGGAGAGGAAAAACCACCCTGCGTGTTTTTTCCTCTCCTTGTAAATACAACCCCTTCATACACAGAACTTTGTGTTGAAGGGGCATGCCATAGGTGTTGTTCTGGGTGTTCCACGTAACACCCATAGAACAAGACACATCTCCAGATTTATGAGAAATCGTAAATCTGGAGATGTGGGTGAATGCTGCGCCATCCTGGAGTTGGTGTAGCAAGGCGCAACAAGGAGAATTGTTTTCATTCCTCCTAATTTTTCCCTCTTTCAATGCATGCTGCATTCCACTCCACAGCATACATTGAAAGAGGAAAATGCCTTTACTGATTGTTTTTGTGCAGGATGGTGTCCCTTCTTACACAAAAACAATCTCCGCATGACACAGACATCCTTGCACCATGGTGCAAGGGTGCCTGTGTCACCGCATGGCTGCAGTTTGTGCAGCTGTGCAGAGGGAAGCACAGAGTTGCAACATATTCATGTACATATGTCACATCCCTGTGCTTCGGAAGTGCCACAGTGCAGTGCTGCTAAAGAGCTTGCAGAATCACACTGTAGTACTTCCTCATAAATCTTTACCTATAAATTCACAATACACTACTAATGCATTCTTTCAGTCAATCATGCTGTATACATATATTCAACCAAACTTTCACACATTACCTTGCAAGTATAGTTATTTTTTTACCAGATAAGGTAGTTCTGATAAAAAAAAAAATTCTTTTGTATTTTTTTGAACAATTTTGAATTTTTGGGGGGTGTTTTTTCAAAAAATGAACAAAAAAAAAGAACTTATAAAACAGGAAACTTTGGGAATTATTTATCAATCCCCAACATTTAAAAAAAAATTAACAACGATGGTTGCGTTGCGCAGCACAAACTGCATCCACTGACTGCTCACCAAAGCATATAAGTTTCTTACACTTCACGCAGTGTTGCTCGAGAAGGGAGAATTCTGGCCTAATGTCCATTGCAAGTGTTCCTGAGGACGCTCCAGACGTACTTACCACAGCAGGTGAGGGGTTTAAAGCAGCTCGCCTCATTTCCTCCCGTGTGATCCAGAGATTCTTGTACATAGAAGCAGTGCCACAAGAGTATTTTTTTTACTGCCTTTTGACATTTACTTTCTTCTCTCCAGGTGGAAAAGTGAAAAATTTCCACACAACAGATTCCGGCCTCTGTGGACGTCGTGCCTCCTGTAGGAATTCTTCTTCTGATGATACTGCCTCCTGCTGCTGTCCAGATGCCATTTTGTTTGATAATTTTTGAAAACCCCCCAAAAAACAAGCAAAAAGGGTTCTTGTAGGAAAAGAGATGTCTCTCTAAAGATGCTCCAACAAGAATGATTAAAATGGGTGGGGTCCTTCAATAGTTACAGTGGGAAATGTTATGAACCAATGTAATCTCTTTTTTTTAGGTCACATGGGATCTGCGCACTCTGCACCATGAAGCACGCACCCGACGCAACCTTGCAAAACTATATTTAAAAATAATCTACGTTTATTATAAGTACAAATATATTATTTTTTTGAACATCTTAGATAATCTCTTGCCCTAATATTTATGTTAAAGACACATATATATCATTTCAGAACATAAAAAAATGTCAGCTGAGTTGCGCACCCAGCGCGCCCCAGTATTTATATGATGTCACGCAGGACCTGCCACCGCGCAAGCGTCGCCTACCGTAATGCGCATGTGTCGCAAATGCGCGGGACAGTAGTCGCGGACTGGTCACATACCAATCGCTCATATCACAGAATATTAAATGTATATGATGTAACTTTAAAATGTGTTTTGTTTGTGGAGAAGAACCCACTGCGAAATGGGCGCCAGTTGCGATGTAATTTATGTGTCCATAATTCCTTTCATCAACAGGAAGGAAGGTGTATATAATGTGTCGGAAAGACACGGAAATGTAAACACTGACGAAGGACTCTTAGGTCTGAAACGCGTCTGTTTTTTGTCCGTGGCTGATTAAAATTGATGCTGCATAACCCCCGTGAGTGCGTTATCGTTTTTGGGAAAAAGGAAACGATTGGAGCTGTCATAAAAATGCGTCAGTACCAACGTGCAACGGCACCCGCCCGGGAGTGCTTCGGGATGTTGGTACACCTTGGAGCTGGAGATTGTGGTATACCGGGGCAGTCAGAAGGGTGCAATTAAAGAGACGGGACAAGCAATACGGGTCGAGATGACAGCGACCAGCAAGCCGTAAGTCTCTTTCACTCTTATGAACATTTGTGAGCATTTGTAAACTGACTGAGAGCCAAGCAGGACGAGAGGGTTATGCTAGCAAAACACAGTGAGGTTTCCCGCATCAGCATAAACTAAACGGACAAGATGTGTGATGAAACGGACCGCCGGGAGGCGGCACTGGACATTTTCAAAAAAAGTACACCCACTGCACAAATCACACCCTACTTAGGGGGTGGAGGGACCAACTCCTATAGCACCCTCGTGGCACTATTCAATAAATTGGAGAGATGCAGTGAAAGGGAGATAAGTAAATGGTGGGAGGCCACCTCGCTACAAAACTATATGGACGTTGACAGAGTCCCAAGGGGGCTAAGAATATATACCGTCCCAGCCTATGAAAGCCCTGATCCCATGTTATTGGAGCAATGGGCGGAGCTAACAGCAGCATCATGTAAAGCAATGCTGGACCTCCTGGTGAAGTTCGCTTGGAGTGATCGGACGAAAGCCCTAGAAGAGATTGCCTCCCTGGAAAAGGAGCTCCTGAAGGAAGCAGATACGACTAAAGTACAACAACTGAGAGAAGACATGAAGAAGAGGTTGATGAAATATGAGTTAAAAATCAGATCGAGAAAACAGGAGAAGTTTGAGCGTGATGAGCGTGATTACGCTCTGGGAAGAATATTAACATTTTCCAAGAAATTCGATGGTCCAAGAGCAGCCCTGAAGAAGAAACAGGTCGCAGTGCCAGTCGTCGAACCGGCAACATCAGAATCCAGTGTCACAGACGAGGAGCCATCCGGAGACGAAGGATCAGCCAGCACAAGTGAAATACGGAAGAGCCCTTTTCACTCGGAGTTCGACCTTATCCGAACGACTTGGCTCAAAGGGGGAAAAACCAAACCCCCGGAAGACGACGAAAAACTCGGAGGGGGGGATGGCAGAGGAAGAGGAAGAGGCAAAGCTGTAAACTACAACACCCGGAAGAAGGGCAACAGGTGGTAGATTCCAGCGAGAATTTGACTATCATCAACCTAACCGATCAGAGTTTAATAGAGGTTGAAGAAAAAACCTTGCAACTGGGCCTCACCTTTTGCCCAAATGATAAATTGGAATTTACGCAAACAAGGATTGACCTCTTCAAACTTACCAGAAAAATTAAATTGCATAAATTTCACAAAATAAAACCTTGCACCTTGGACCCACGAAAAACTAAGAAAAGGATAATTGCACAACCCACTGATGTGCTGACTGTGAAGGACTTGAACTCAGTTCAGAAATTGGATGAACTTAGGGCTGAACAAACTCAAACATTGGGGAGCCTAGATATTATTGAACAACAGTCACCCCCAACAAACTTTCGAGCACCTTCACAATTCAACCCCCAGATGCCCTATGACGCGATAGACACCTTTTCGGATGCCGTGACACAGGACTTAATTAAATTCAGAGCCAGTACTAATAAAATCAGAAACTGGAAGAGCAACAACAATCTGACTAAAGAACAATCAGCGGCTCTATCTAGCATCCAGGAAAATGAAAAGATTATTGTAAAACCCTCTGACAAAGGGGGGAACAGTGTCTTGTTAACCAGAGACCAGTATTGTCAAGAATCTCCCCGACAACTGGAAGATCAAGACAATTATATCGTCACCAATAAAGAGGAATATGAGCACAGCAGACAAATGTATCATGATCTTTTGACAAAATGGCGGAATAAGTCAATGTTGGATATGAATGAATTCCTGTTCTTGCGTAATCCTGAACCTACCACTCCGACTTTCTATCAACTTCCGAAAGTCCATAAGGACCTGGTAAATCCACTGGGGCGACCCATTGTTTTGTCCAAAGGTGGATTGACAGAGAATCTATCAATTTACATTGATTCCTTTTTGGCTAAGTTTGTCGTGGATCTTAGATCATATGTGAGAGACACAAAGCATTTTATTGAACAGATTGAACACATTACATGGGACTCCTCCTTTTTGTTCATTACCCTAGACATCAACAGTCTATATACATGCATACAGCACGATAAGGGGGTTGAGGCTGTTAAATATTTTCTGGATAAGAGACTAGCCAAATATCTGGAGCATGGCAAGATGTTGACTGAAATTTTGGAGTTTTGTTTACAAAATAATATTTTCCTGTTTCAGAATATACTCTACAAACAGACCTCAGGGACGGCGATGGGAACCTGCTTCGCCCCCAGCTACGCGAATCTCTTCGTGGGCTGGTGGGAGGAGCAGGTGGCCCTTGCCGGGGACAACATAAAATGGGCTGAGCACATTGTAGTGTGGCGTCGTTATATAGACGACTTGTTCTTGGTGTGGAGGGGCTCCTCCGCAGAAGCCAATGACTTCATTGTGGATCTCAATAAAAACAACCTACATTTAAAATTCACTGCAGACATCAGTTGTGAGCAAGTACATTATTTAGATCTGAGGGTATTTGTTAGTGAGGAGAAGCTGCAGACGGCCCTTTATAGGAAACCAACGGCAGGGAACAGTATACTCCACGCCGAGAGTAGCCATCTACCCAGCCTTGTACGAAGCATACCGTACGGTGAATTACTTAGGCTAAAAAGGAATTGCTCCCAGGATACTGACTTCATGTCAGCAGCAAAGGAGAGCATGCAGAGGTTCCGCATGAGAGGATATGATCCGGACATGCTAGATAGAATCTTGGAGAAAGTAGCCAGAATTCCCAGGCAACAACTGTTTGACTGTGATCAGAAAAAGAAAAATGATTCCGAAAATGTGAACAAATTCAGGATGATCACAACGTACTCAGATGGGGCAAATGCACTAAGGAGCATGCTCTCGAGAAGCTGGCACATCCTACGCACTGACCCAGTAATTGGGTGTGATGTACCTGAAAGACCGCTCATTACCTTCCGAAAATCTAGATCCATAAAAGACATGGTAGTACACAGCCATCTAGCACCAACTAAAACCCTCATAAAGGGTACCCTAAAGGACATGGCAGGCTTTTTCCCATGTGGAAGATGCCGGGCGTGTGAAAACAGCAAGAGGGTTCTCTCTTACCAAATCCCAGGCCTATCCCAACCCAAAAAAATCAAGAAATTCATCACATGTACAACACCTTATGTGGTATACTGCCTTGTATGTCCTTGTGGCCTCAAGTATGTAGGCAGCACAATTAACAATGTGAAGATGCGAGTGCTGGAACATCAACGAGCCATAATGAACAAGGATGTATCTTATCCTGTGGCCAGGCACTTCGCCCAGGTACACCAAAGCAATCGGGAGTTACTCCAATACTTCGGGCTGGATCATGTACCATCTAATCCCAGAGGGGGAGACAGATTGTTATGTCTGCGCAGACTGGAGTCGCGACATATAATAGACATGCAGACCAAACAGCCGGGTGGGCTTAACATTGGGGAGGAACTCACAGTGCATTTGGGTAGATAATGTGATAGGTTGGTACAACATTGTATTTTGTGTCTACAAAGGATCGATTAAAATGTGATATGAATCTTCGCACAGAGATGTATTGTTACTGTGATTGGTTCATTCTGCTCTCTTTTTGTCTTCCTTTTCTTCTTCTTACACCTCTGTAATTTTCCTTGTAATTTTTCCTATACTTTTTCCTATATTTTTATATCCTTCCTCCTTCACTTCTCCATTCTAGCAGTATATGTAACGGTATACTATGGTACTTTGACCCATGGATAGAACTAGGTTTATTAACCAACTCGCCAAGATGAAATTGAAGGGGAGTTCAAGGTCAAATGTGATTCCTGAAGCCGATTTATGGCTATATTATGAGAATTGGAATTGTTACATTTTATGGAAACAAGATATCAAATAGGTGTTTTGTTAACACATTGCGGTCATGCTACCATTACATTAGTCGGTGACGTGCCGATACACGGCGAGATTACATCATTGATCACCGACAGGGGACGAAATATCCCATTGATGGGTTTAAAGTATATGAGTGCTTACCAGCACATATAATGAGAAATGAGCCCCGTGTAATTGATAGATGACTGCACTGTTTTAATATGGTGTTTAATTTAATTGAATCATCAATTTATTGTAAAATCGCAATTTGGGCATAGAGTTTGCCGGTGACATGCTGATACACAGCAAGATCAAGTTGAGCCAGACCGGCAATGGTATAACAATTAAATAACACTTTAAAATGTGTTTCGTTTGTGGAGAAGAACCCACTGTGAAATGGCAGCCAGTTGCGATATAATTTATGTGTCCATCATTCCTTTCATCAACAGGAAGTAAGGTGTATATAATGTGTCGGAAAGACACGGAAATGTAAACACTGACGAAGGACTCTTAGGTCTGAAACGCGTCTGTTTTTTGTCCGTGGCTGATTAAAATTGATGCTGCATAACCCCCGTGAGTGCGTTATCGTTTTTGGGAAAAAAGAAACGATTGGAGCTGTCATATATATATATATATATATATATAATTTCTGGCTCGAACATACAATCCTTCTAAGAAAAGACAATCGTGGACCCAAGTATTGCGCAGATCAATATCTTTATTCAGCCCGCTCTATACATATATAATTATTTATATGATGATGATGAGGGATTTGCTGAGGCATACTGCCTGTTGGTAACGCTCATAGCCTTTTTAAAAAACCTTTATTTTCTGTTTTCGAGCTGATTGCTAGCTCTGCTGTGTTTTTAACTTTAACACTGTTACTCACCCTCTCCTGCCATGTCATCCCCGCTGGACTCCTCGTTCCGCAGCGAGCAGTTTAGTGCTCGATTGTTGTGGAGGGAGCCCATCGGGTGAGACACTTCCTGACATCTGTGCACTTCCGGTTGGAGGAGGTGAGCGGTCTAGCGCTCCTACCTCACTCTCCTTAAAACCGGGCACAGAGGGTGACGCGCGTTGGATGAGCTGAGGCATACTGCCTGTTGGTAAAGCTCATAGCCTTTTAAAAAAAACCTTTATTTTCTGTTTTTGAGCTGATTGCTAGCTCTGCTGTGTTTTTAACTTTAGCACTGTTACTCACCCTCTCCTGCCGTGTCGTCCCTGCTGGACTCCTCGTTCCACCACAAGCAGTTTAGTGCTCGATTGTTGTGGAGGGAGCCCATCGGGTGAGACACTTCCTGACATCTCTGCACTTCTGGTTGGAGGAGGTGAGCGGTCTAGCGCTCCTACCTCACTCGCCTTAAAACCAGATGCAGGTGACAACGCACAGCGGACACGCGCAAAGGGCGTGCTGGTGGCACACCGAAGGCGCGCCAAAGGCAAGCTCGTCTGCGCCCGTCTGCGCCCGTCCACGCCAGACCGGGGCTAGGGGCTACCCCCCCTGCTGGTTGTCCGTCCACCAGGGTGTACTCCCCTCAGAAACTGCTTTCCTTACGTGGCCAGGACCCACCCATCAAACATCTTTTAACCCCCTATGAATACTCATTGCAGCCTTTACATTCTTCCTAGGCCACCTTGACCACTATGCCTGTCGCTGATTCAGACCCTGTTGTTTTACAACAAAACGCTTCCCCTGGCCGTCCTGACTGTGAACAGAACTGTCTATCTTTCTGGTACTTAAACACCCGCTCACTGATGAAACACCAAACCGAGATATTCTACCACTTAGAAACAAATAAGCCAGATATATTGTTGCTGTCCGAAACGTGGCTCACACCTGATTCTATTCCCGACATCTTGGCTGCCATGCCTGACGGTTATTATATCCTTCAGGCAAATGGGCAGCAGGGGAAGATTGGGGGGGGTCGCCGCCATAATCTTTCACACCCACAAAGTTAAATCTCTCAGCATGCACCCCATACAGTCGGTGGATTATGTAATCTTCAAATTTGAATTAGAAAGCTTTCCCCTCACTGTTGCTGTCTTTTATCGTCCCCCAAGGCAGTCGTCCGGCTTCCTGCATTCTTTTGGCAATATAGCGGCTGAACTGGCCATCAACCACGCCAAGACTCTCATCATAGGAGATTTTAACTATTGGCCCCAGACCTAACATGAAAGTGCTTCCTCTAGGGAGTTCACGGACCTGTTAACCGGTCTAAATTTTCTCCAACACATCCACGCTGCTTCCCATGTCAAGGGTCACATCCTGGACCAGTTATGGGCCTTAAATCAGGAAGTCTTAAACTTACAGATCTCCCCATGCGCATGGTCAGACCATTTTGTTATTTCCTTCTTGGTACCTAAAGCCCCCGCCATTAAATTGCGCCCCATTAATCTCCCACTCATCCGTAATTGGGGCAAGGTAGACATCCCCTCGCTTTGTCTTTCATTGGCCACTACAACTCCATCCCTATTGGACAAGGCAGGCTCCCCTCTGTCTGTTCATACCCAGGCCGAGAGAATTCATACTTGGATTGCAGACGCTCGAGACACCGTTGCCCCTCTTAAGAAGCTCAGGACCAAGCGCCCTCATGATGCACAGTGCTGGTTTTGCAAGTCCCTGATTGACCTGACACTTCAACAAACTGAGCGCAAGTGGAGGGTGGATTATTGTCCGCTCAAAAATCTTATATTCCTAGCCGCGCTGAAAGAATATAAACTGGCCATTCTTGAGGCCAAAACCAAATACTTTTCCGAAAAAAATCTGAATTCCACCAAAAAGTCCAGGGAGATATTCACCATTGTTGATGAGTTGGCTAAAACTGACCGGATTACAATGACCCCCCTCCTTTTCACAGCCTCTCTGTGACTCTCTCAACAACTATTTTTTGAGAAAATCGCCTTAACTGCTTCCGTGCGGCGCAGATTCTTCCCCGGTGCTGAACATTCCAGAACAGGGTGCGATCGTGAGGGAACCATTCCGTCATCAGCACAGCTCAACCGTGACTGATGACGGAATGGTTCCGTCACCAGGATCGAAGGGGTTAATTAAGGCAAGTTTCCCCACACCTGATGCAGGTTTCTACACAGGCAGTATTCTTGACAACCCTGCCTCATTTTCGAACTTCCCTCCAATCACACGGGAAATGTTTATATCTCTTCTCAGGAAGGTTCGCTCTGGCTCTCCCGCCGACTGCTGCCCTGCCCACATTGCCCGTTAGATCTTCCTTAGTCTCCCAGAGGTACCCCTCTCGCTGCTTAACAATTCCCTCGCAGCGGGGATGGTCCCTAGCGCATTCAAGTCTGCTGTCGTCTCACCCATCCTTAAGAAACCTGGGGCAGACCCACTGATTTTGAGCAATTTTCGTGCAATATCCCTGCTCCCTTTTCTGGGCAAACTTCTCGAGGCCTATGTAACTAGCTGCCTTGGCTCCTTTGTGGAAAGTTCTCAGTTTCTAGACCAACATCAGGCTGGTTTTAGACCGCAGCACTCCACAGAAGCTGTGATGGTGGCAGTCCACGACGAACTGAGAAAGGGGGCGGACAATAACATCTCCCAAGCCTTGGTGCTCCTTGACTTGTCGGCGGCGTTTGACACCATCGATTACAATATCCTTCTTCAATGGGTCGAGAGCGCTGGAATCAGGGGCACCCCGCTGAGGTGGCTATACTCCTTTCTACAAGATCGCAAGCAAGGTGTCCGCCTTGGCCCCTTTACATCTGAAGCTAAAGACCTGACCTGTGGGGTCCCTCAGGGCTCTTCCCTTTCCCCGTTATTATTTAACCTTTACATCTCCCCTCTCATTTCCAGGCTGCGTGAGCAACCAGGGGTCGTCCTCAATTATGCGGATGACCTCCAGCTCATTTTTTCATATTGATTCTTCTCTTACCTCTATTGAGAACTTCCAATCTACCATGTCTTTCATCAGCAATTGGATGAATGCAAGCCAACTCAAGATGAACCCAGGAAAGACCAAGCTTGTGCTTACTGGGCCCCCGGCCAAACCTTGGAGCTCCGGCTTCTGGCCGCACTCACTGGGCAGTGTCCCCTGCCCGGTGAGCTCGGTCAAGAGTCTTGGAGTCACCATTAGTGAGGACCTGACCATGAAACCCCAAATTAAATCTGTGCTCTCGGCTTGTTTCTTCCATCTCCGCCGCATCAGGAAGATTAGCAGGTTCCTCACTCACGAGGCCCTGGTTCAGACTATGCTTGGGTTGATTGTTTCCCATATTGATTATGGGAATGCACTGTATGCTGGTATTCCCCTATATCAGTCCCACAAGCTCCAGTTTATTCAGAACCAAGCGGCAAGGCTGGTCTTCCGGCAGCCTAGGACTATCTCGGCAAAGCCTCTCCTGAAGAACTTGCACTGGCTCCCTGTGATCCAGCGCAGCCTCTTTAAGGTGGGCTGCCTGATTCATCAAGCCCTCGCCCAACAAGGCCCGGCTTTCATTTCCTCTCGTCTTCATCGATATATCCCTCCCCGAGCCCTCCACTCCTCGAGTTCCAATCTGCTGCTGCCATGCCCTTTTAAGCGGAGAAGATTGAGGGGACTTAGATTCGCTTCCCAAGCTTCCCTCTTCCGGAACTCCCTGCCATCCGGCCTCCATCTTATTCCTTCCTATCACTCCTTTAGGAAGGTGTTGAAGACTTGGTTATTCTCTCAAGCCTTCGATTAGTCATCAAATGATTAAGGTTGTCATCCGGCAGTTCCCTCCTCTGTTTGTCCAAAGCGCCAAAAAGCCGCTGGTGAACGTGCGCTGTATAAATTCTTTTATCATATCATATCATAATTTATAATTATTTATATGTTTATTTATAAATATTTATATATTTATTTATACATGAAACATAAAAAAATTAACAATTAAATTCCAAAACATTAAATAAATTACCAAATAAAATAAAAAATGTACAAAAAATATTATGACAATTAAAAAACTAGTAAAAAATAAATAAATACTATAGAAATATAATTTATAAACAAATGTTAGTAATTAAGAATATTTAACTAATATTAGGGAATGTATCACAGTTTAGGAATAATAGATATACTATTTTTACTTCAGTATATGCAACAGTAGAGAAAATGTAGAACATCGGAGGAGGTAAAAATATTATTTCCACTCCAAACACCGCAACAGTAGGGAAAGTGTTGGATTCGGAGTGGTTAAAGTTACTATTTACACTCCAGTATGAGCAGCAACAGGGAAGGGCTTACATTGACTTTTTCCTACTCCAGTTTACCTAAGTAGGAAAAGTGTTGAACTTCAGAGGGGATACATTTTCTACTCCAATTCCATTCTAAGCAACACTAGGTTAACTACTTCACTTAAAACACAGTACATATTTGAATAACCCTTTTAATTAAAAAAATGCGCAACCTTTAATATAAACATTTTTACTTAATATAAAATACATATATTAAAAAATAAAAGACAATGAACCAATTTGAAAAATTCATACGCACAGATAATGGTTATTTAATTATAATTTTATCAACTTATCACCTACTACCCTAACAAACCTAGCAACTCGCACTAACTAAAATAAAAAAAACATAACAACATTTACATAATAGCTAATCAATTGCATAATTAACAATCAATATTTAATTATTATATTTTTCTTCCTTAATTAATTTCCTACACTACAAACCCAGTAACCCACACCTAAAAGATAACAAAAATATATAATTAATATGCAATTTACATATTTATTAATCAATGTAATCTTTTAATATACATACAAATTATTATTTTTTAATTATTACTTAATTAACTTCCCACCATACATCCCTACTTACTTAGCAACCCACAACTAAAATATAACTAAAATAAATCTGTATTACATAATGTACATAATTAATCATCAATTTAATAATGAATAATAAATTAATATTAAATTGGTAATTAATTATACTAAATTAACTTTGCACCCTATACCCTGACAAACCCAGCATCCCACATCTAAAATATATTTAAATATGATTATTGCACAATTTCCATATCTAATGAACAATTAAACAATTGCTAAATATGTATTGCCTAATTGATTTTACACACTATCGCCCTACAAAAGTAGCAGCAGGCGCCTAAAATATATGTAAAATATATCAGTATTACATAATATACTTAATTATTGTTGAACACATACTTACTTAAAAAGTATTAACTAATATATTATTACTTAATTAACTTCCCACCGTATCCCCCCTACAAACCCAACAACCCACTAGAACACTATAAATTAGCAATTAAATACAAAATTCAAACATCCAAAATCTTCAAATTACAAACCTTATTCCTAAAATGATGTTAACAACTATACGAAGAATAGTCACACAAGATTATAAAATGAACTAAAATGCGTGTTCTGTTTTTTTTACAGCTATATTACAGAGAACAAAATTAACAGCAATTGGCCTGATTGCAAAGGCGGAGAACCCGCATTGAAAGGCCATACTCCGCCTGCCAGATAAGGATGGCGTGCAAAAAGCCAGTTTGCCACGGGTCTGACAGAGGCAATCATCACAAACACCTTTTGGACCCGCCCGCATCCATAGAATGGTGGCAATGCCTATCAGGCCCGTCCACCACATTAGGATGTTGCATTCCGCCAACCTTTCTATTGAGGTTTCTCCACCATAGAAAGGTAGCAGGGATTGACTTTGGGGGCCTGTTGTGGGTCTCCTTGACCAGGGGCACTTTAGTTTTGCACTCGGTGCACCTTTGGTGACCCCTACATTTTCCTGCACCATGTGGCAGGCCCCACAAGGTTCCTGCCACGTAGTGCAGGGAAATGCAAAATCTGCATTTTTTCCATTGCAGCGGATGCTGCAGCTAGCAGCATCCGCCACAATGGAAAACATGTAGAATGCAACCGCCACAGTGGCGGTCTCATTGTAATTGGGCATATGGGACCCCAACACTATGTTGAGTGGTTCACCATCTCCGTTAGGGCGGCGGGCAGATGTGAGTTTACCTGCAATCCTAATCAGGCCCAATATTCTTAACAATGATATTACTTACCTGAAAAAACTACAGGCTCTATTACAATGTCACTGGCCCCACAACTAACATGTCATCAGTGGTTGGCCTACCGACATCTAACAGAGCAGTCTAACTGCTGCATTATAATGCAATCGGTTGGACCGCATCGGTTGGATGGACCGACCGTCGCTACTGATTGGCTCAAGGGGCCTGTCGGTCGGAAAGTATCCCCTACAATAGGGTGACAGGCCTGCTCAGGCACCGCCGTAAGGATTCCGATGTCCCTTTCAAACAGCCTTTCTATGGTAGTCTGACCCAGGAGGGCCACTGTCCCCCCTCAGCCTCAGTTATGACAAACATCCATACCATATGGGGATGTTCACAAACATCTATTTTTCCATTGCAGCTTGTGTTGCGCCCTTTTCGGGCGGCAGCACAACCTGCATTAAAAAAGGGCATGTTTTCGACCACTTCATGGACAGTCACATTCTCGAGTGTAGAACCGCCGACTACTAGCCATCATAATAAGCCCCTATATTCTTTATATTTTTGTATCACAAAATAATTTTTTCCGATATTTCTCTCTCTTTATATTTACAATATCGCATTTTGTCAAAATACACATTTTTAACACACAGAATTTTGCATATTTTCCCCTTCCTGTGGGCCTTTTCTGATTATAAATTCATCAAGGAAGGACTGCAAGTGAGTCATAATTATCACACCATCCATAATTCCAATCTGTTTCCAAACTCTTGTGTGCGTAAGTATTGAATTTAGCCCTTGACTCGCAATGAGTTCCAAAGTATTTCACATAACCGTTATCTAGCACATTGCAGACACATTAGCTTTGACACAAGCTTCATTAAAATCACTTTGTAAATAAAGGTGCCTTGAACACACAGTTTGTCCAAAAGCAATTTACAGATCTGGAGACAGTGACTTCCACGTGAGCTGAATCTATACCTCTTTACCAATGCTTATATAATATCTTCCCCACAAAAGCACTTTGCAGATGCTGCTGTATCACCTTCAACACAACGTATACTCCGCACTATACAGATACAGACTGAATGTCTTTCACACATCCTGTATCTTTAGAAACACAATGTCTTCTTTCAAAGCAGCTTTTTATCAACTGCATTTTATTGTTTTGATACCACGATATAGCTTATCCATATGCTTACTGAAAACAAAGCATAATCACATACAATATATGAAAGACATTATTGTGATTTTGGGCCATATGTATCAAGGTAACAATATGCGATTCTGAATTAGCGCTTTTTACCAAATTGCAGATTCAGAATCGCAAATCGGTATGTATGAAATAAATCGCAAATAAATAGCGATTCAGTAAAAATCGCTATTTATCTGCGAGAACCCAAAAAGCGATTCCTTAAACCCAAAAAATCGCAAAATTGCAATTCCTTAACGGAAAAAATCGCAATTTTGCAAATTTCGCAAATCAGCCAATCAGAAACTCTAGTACAGCTTGATGACATCACTACCAGGAAGTGACTGACTACCCATGCTGAACCAGAGTTGCTGAGTGAGAGTCACAGTGAGGGAGAGTGGGAGAGTGAACAGTGCTACTGAAACACCATGGCTGAAAGTGGAAACATGCCCATGCCAGAAACACAGCAGCAGCAGCAGCAGGAGGGAGAAAGTTCTAGAAAAAGAAAACAACATTTCTTAGAGGCTGAACTGGAGACATTGATTCAGGAGATGGTGCCAAATCATGATTTGCTGTTTGGAAAGAATTCCCTGAAGGTGCCAGAGACCCGTAAAAGACGCATTTGGGCTGCCATACAGGCAAAAGTGAACGTGCTGGGAGTGACACACCGAAGTGTGGATGTACTACGAAAGCGCTGGTACGACCTGTGCCAGCGCTCCAAAGAGAAGTTGGCTGCCAGGCTGGAGTAGTCACGGTACACCTGTGGAGGGACCTCAACTGTGCCGGACTCCACACCTCTGGAAGAACTTGTGGAGGGTACCCTGCTACCAGAAAGCGTGACGGGCGTGGCTGACCTAGACAGCTCAGATCAACCAGCATCTAGCCCAGGTAAGAAGCATGCCATCACACGCCTAAAACCCCCCCGACACCTCCCAGCAGCGACCTAGGGCCAGGGAAAACACATTTCATTCCAGAGCAGGTACACAGGCAGACACAGCAATGAATCTTCGGACATGTAGTCACATGAAAATCAAAGTTGTGTTTATTAGCCACTCTAGTCAAATATTGCATGTGCAGGTCAGGAAAGGGAAATAAAAAAGTAATGTAATCCCAAACTGTGAAATATTTTATTTTCACATTGCAAATGAGTAAAGTTAATAAATGTATGCGGTTCTGTCCACAGAACCATCTACGACACAGCCTACAGGCAATGGAACAGTGACTGAACGATTAGACTCTGGAGATGCAGGGCAGGAGCAAGAAACAGATGGGGAGGACAGCCCTGTCAATCCTCCCAAAAAACAGAGGAGAAACATAGTTAGACCACTACCACCAACGGAGGACGAGGCAGAGGACAGCAATGGTATTTTGCACTCTAAAGACACACGGCCACAGCAAGAGTCCCGTCCACAAGACAGCCAAGTCCCACAAGGCACAGCCAGGCGCAGACATCGTATGACCAGCAGTTTTGGAGATCAGGGTGATGAATCTGTGTTTGCCGGGCTGGAGTTGAATATGCTGCAGGTGCAGCACCTGCAAGCGAAAAACATTAGGGCATTACAACGAGAGGTGAGGGCAGGGCTCAGGGGAATACAAGGTGAACTGAGGGGTGCCATGCATGCGCTTTGTGGTGAGCTGCGCGCAGAACATGCTGCTATGCGCTGAGAGCTGGAGCGCATGGACCGATATACACGGGCCATCTACCGCTTGGCCTCTGCCACTAACATCTAGACCAGGCGCAGCATTGTAATGCAGCGGGAGTTTTCCCATGGCATCCAGGACATCGCTACAGCAGTTGTGCAGGCAACATCTGCTCTTGACGAGCTGCGGGCAGTCCGTACTACAGGCCCTGGAGTACTAACTCCCAGTGAAGAGGACGCACAGTCAGTGCGTAGCAGCAACACCCCACCACCCATCATGGAGAGGCGCCGTAGTGGCAGGAACAATAGGCCTGCTATGAACAATTAGGATTACGCGGTGCAAGAACCAGCAGGGGCCTTAGCTCGGCTGCGCCGCATATGGGGGGTTCATTTTGATATCATTGGGAGAGATTAACTAAAGACTTGAATTTGCAATCACTCCTGTTTAATTGTAGCACTGTGAGAAAAACATGTGCATGATATTAGGAGTGTGACTAGTTGGCATGAAGGACGTGTGGCATTGTTTCTCCTGCAATTAAGGAATTAAAACACAGTCACACACATAAGATTTGTCATTGTGTCATTATTTCTGAACTAGAAGTAGTTCCGCGTAATCTCATCACGCCTCTAGCGCCCAGCTGCAGCACCAGCTACACCAGCTGCCATGCGTCCAGGTCCAGGCCCCTCCACGACAGAGGATTCAGATTCGCTCAGCTCCACTGGTGTGCCTTTCCTGGTGGCAATGTTGTGCAGCATGGCACATGCTACCACTATCTTGCAACATGTTTCTGGGCTGTATTGGAGTGCTCCTCCACTTTTATGTATGCAGCGGAATCTGCTCTTCAGAATGCCAAAAGTGCGATCAATGGTGCCTCCTGTAGAAATGTGTGCTCGGTTATATCGCCGCTCCCCAGCATTAGCAGGATTCAGGTAGGGTGTCATGATGAAATCCCGGACTGCATAAGCACTGTCACCAGTGGGTTGAAATGTCCATGGTTAGTCACTGAAATGCACATGGTAGTCATTAGAAATGTGCCCTATGTTTAAATGCATTTACCTAGTAGGTATCACTTGCCAAAATCACCTCTTGAGAGTCTACGGTATAGCCCACTGTGACGGAAGATGAAAGCGTCATGTGTGCTGCCTGGATACTTTGCTACTATGTCAGTGATGATGTTTTTCGCATCTCACACCACCTGTATGTTTAGTGAATGGTAGCATTTCTGGTTCCTGAATACGTACTCATTGTTTGTCCCATGTGTCCCATCTATGCATCCTATGACGTGGGGGAATTGGACAATATTGTAAAAGTCCTGCTTGATCTGGGCTAGTTCCTGTGGGGTGCTGGGGAAGTAAATGTGTTTTTGCATCCTCTGTGCCATGGCATCGAGGAACGCATGGGAAAAGCGCGAAAGGGCACATTGTGACACCCCTCCTGCTGTGGCTATCACCCCCTGAAAACTACCTGAGGCCAGCAGGTGTAGTGAACACAGGACTTGGATGTGAGTGGGGATGGCTTGTGTCCTGCGTGTTGGGTGTTCAAGATAGGGTCTGAGTTCTTCAATTAAATCTAGTATACTGTCTTCCTCTAGTCTGTAGTGGGTATAGATGTCCTCCTCAGTGTGCTGGTAGATGGTGATGCGCGCACGGAAAATCCTCTCCTGGCGTCTCCTCCTCTGCGCAGCAGCTCTCAGTCTTCGCCTCCTCGCTATCACGTAGAGCCCAGACATTGTGGAAAAAAGTATGTTGCATTGTGGGCTTCCTTAAATACTTTGCACCTGGTTACCACCTGCTCCCACTTGGTGGTAATTGCGATTCTCAAAATTGCGAATTTCGTGAAATCGCAAATTGCGATTTCTTGATACATTCCATTGCTATTCCTTATTTGCGATTCAATGGGGCTGTATTCAGGGACTTCATCAAGGCATTCAGAGTGTTGCTCAAAGGCATAGTGCAGCTATAGGTGTTTAAAGAATTGTTTTTTGTGCCTACTCATCTTAATGCCAAATGCCAGTTCAGAAGAGCCATGCAAGTTGATTCAGGGAGGTGCTTCCATGCTAGGGGATGGGGTTTCCATAAGGCATACCTCTGATATTGCCATACCCCATAGTTGTTTCCCCTATTCGGAATACTGGGACATCTGATCCCTATTCTTTTACTCTTTCACCACCAACAGGTGGGCTGCCCAATGGTAGAGGCAGACATGTGCCATGCTCATACCTCTGTCATAGGGTGTGTTGATTGGATGTATTTGCCTAATGTGATGTGGGAGGGGTGATTAACCCAAAGCAAGTTACTTGTTTTGGAAATTAGGGTGCAAAACCAGGCATGTGGTATCAGCAATAGTTTTTTTTGTAAAATATATAGCAAGCGCAGAAGCACAGTCATTTTGAAGAAGCCTACATGACCACAAATGTTTAGAGGGAGCTGAGCCCAACTGTTCATATCAGTCATGAGTCGAGTCATGAGGGGCTCCAGGTAAGGTCCCAAGTTTGATTTGATTCCTTTAATCCCTAGGTAACAGAAGCTAATCCTAAGAATTGTGAACAGAGGCACCAGAGTCATTCATTGTCTGCTCCTCTCCTTTCAATGGGACCAGGACTGACTGGGCCAGTTGATAGACAAACCAAATACTTTGCCATGGAGGGTAAGTATTTGGAGCATTTGGAACATATTAGTTTGAACAATATCCTTACTTTCTGGTTCATTCTGTGCTAAGTATTTGATTTCTTGTAAAGATTTCAATACTCTATTTTGTGTGGAGGCAAGACCTAGACGTACCCAAATGATTCCTCTTTACTTTGAATATAAACTGGCTGAATTGAACCGAATTGAACATTCATAGGATCCAGTCTCTCTATGTTAAAGCATTTTCAAGCTGTAGCTGTACAATTTCTTGCTAAGGCTCTTCTCTGCCGAATTTTCCCCCACATTTCGTTAATCTCTGTCTTTTCAGATTTTGTACTATGTAACATAGCAAGCAACAGCAATTGAATTATCTGCAACATACTGAATATCCATGTTTGCATTCCACTTTTTCAAAATAACTGCATTGTAGTCATTAGTGTACTTTGAACTGTCTGTTCTTTTTAAATTGCATGTATTCTTGGGAGATATCTGATTTATTGTGTGTCTCACTGATGACAAAACATTATTTACTCTTCCTTTAGTAATCATAGGACGTGAAAACCCAAAACGACATTTGGTATAGAATTGTCCTATACATTTATATTTCTGTTTGCAGTATTTTCCACATTGATGACTTTGAAAGAGTAAAACATGTTCTTTCAAGCTCTTTTCTCCTCCTCTTGTTGGAATGGCACATGTAACATATTGTTCAATGAAAGACAGAACAATTTCATCACTATCTGTCCCAAATTGTGGTGCATTCTTTATCCATAACAGCATATGGATATGAGGATCACCTCTGGCATGGTACTCTTTTCGCAAAAAGAAATCAGTTACCTCTCCAAGCGCTAGATCACTTTTATTGCAGATAAATGACATCATATCTTGAAACTCATGGTTAAAATTACTGCAGACATGTACTGCATCTACACAACAGAGTTCTCCAGCTGTCTTCAGTTCAATGTTTTTCAGATTTGAATTTGCTTCTTGAAGGTACAGAAGTAAATTATCCCACACATATTTAGCACAGCTAAGTGTTTTTAATATGTGGTTCACTGCATACAAAAGTGCAGACAATCGCTTTCGAACAAAAGGTAAAATATATATGGAATACTCAGTCAAAATCTAGGATCTTCAGAGTACATTCTTGTTGATAGATATTCTGAAGCTGGAATCCGTACGGCTCTCTCATAAAATTGTCCACATTCTCTAGTGGGGAATAGCAGTGGAAAACAACAAGCTTCTAAAGTTTTTTCCCATACACTCATGAGAGCGCCCTTTGCTTCTTTCATTTGAAATTGTTCAATATTGATTCCTATTATTTCTTTTGAATACAGAGGATGCATTGCATAAGGATCATAAATCTCTTCAATTCTGCACTTGTCCACTTTTTCGATTTGGCCACTTGAAATTTCTATTTCATTTTCTAAGCATATACTTTCTTCATCGACATTTACATTCATATAATAAATATTATTCTGTGGTAGGTGTAGGGTAGCCTTTTGAAGTTTATTCATATCAACAAACTCTTGCCAGATTTTTCGACTATTTGTTGCTACACCATTTACTAGAATATCATCTGGCTCAATTTCCTCTCTATTAACAGCAACAGTTTCAATCTTTTTTTCCTAAAATCTAAAGGTAAGTACACAACTCTTCCTTTTAAAAAATTTTGTAGTTCTGTTGGTGGCAACTTACCTGTTTTAGGCTCCATACGAACTATGGCCTGAAATGGGTGTACAGATTGAATAAGAATAGACTCATATGCATTCAAATCTGCCAGTTCCTTAGGAATTGGCACCAACTCTAAGGGGCCCATTAGGACCTGAGTACGCCCGCCATCCTCGCAGTGTTTGGACCAGCCGCCAGTCGTGCGGCGGTCCCGCACCACTAATTAGGATGCAACCATTACCCTGGCGGTCGCGTTCCGCATTGTTGACATTGCGGCGGGACCCGCCACAATGCCAAACTGCCATGGTGTGCATTTACATGCACAACGTGGCAGGAACCGTGCAGTGCCTGCCACCTTGTGCATGGAACTGGAGGTGCACTTCCAACACCACCGGAGGCACGCTACGGGCCCCAAAGCACATCCCTGCCAGCCTTATCATGGCAGCATCGTCTTCATGGAAAAGCATTCCACCGCCCTCATCATGTTATAGATGGTGGTGCCTGCTAGGCACCGCCACCATTTTGTGGCCCAAGTCCCCCCGGTCGGCAATCGGAATGATTGCCAACAGGTGGAAAAGCGGCAGACGCACTTTGCGTCCGCCGTGATACTCCCGCCATTATAATATGGCAGGGGTAAATCTGGTTACAATTGCGGGGGATCGCCACCACCGAGCCAACGGTGGTGATCCGCCCACAATCGTAGTCAGCCCCTAAGTTGTTATTTGCTACTCTAGGAATATAAGACATTCCAAAGCACACTAGTACAATGCATGCTTTTTCAACACAGTTTTTACAATGCGATTACCATTACATCGCATGCATGCTAATACAATGCATGTAGATCGGGATACATTGAAACTACCATTGCAAAGCAGATTCGTACAACCCATGTGTTTACATTGCATAATGGATAGTATTTTTACAATTTTAATATAAGTTGTTTGGTCTACCACCCTCTGGGATGGAATGCAAGGGAAACAGAAGTTTGAGTGGAGGAGTGTATGAATACCCGGTTATTAACTTTAATACCCTGGCATTAATTTAAGTACATTTTTCTTTAACTCAAAACAGTTACCCAAAAATGAAATTATAAATTGTTGTAGATATAGCACATTTTTTCATACAATAAAAACACTAGAGACATTTTTAAAAACAGCACCTGCATACAAGGCTGATGAGAGGTGTTACCTCGAAACCGGTCCGGTCCTCGGATGCTTGATTCCGTTCTGGGAAGAACATGGCTTTTGTAGTTCAGACTGGACTGTTCCCATGGGGCACAGGGTCAGAGCTGATTTGCATATCGCCATTGTCTAACCCAGGGTGGTGTGGAGTGCAAAAAAACGATGGATTTGGGCCCAGATCTTTGGACTGGGGTGAATGTGTGACATTGATCCACATTCGGTCCATCACCTGTTTTGTTTGCAAATACCGCCATAAGTGCGCTGGGGATGCTCAGACGTGGGTCCCAGGCACTCCACACCACTGGAGTCAAGCTAGCCGGGCTGATGAGAGGTGTTACCTCGAAACCGGTCCGGTCCTCGGATGCTTGATTCCGTTCTGGGAAGAACATGGCTTTTGTAGTTCAGACTGGACTGTTCCCATGGGGCACAGGGTCAGAGCTGATTTGCATATCGCCATTGTCTAACCCAGGGTGGTGTGGAGTGCTAAAAAACGATGGATTTGGGCCCAGATCTTTGGACTGGGGTGAATGTGTGACATTGATCCACATTCGGTCCATCACCTGTTTTGTTTGCAAATACCGCCATAAGTGCGCTGGGGATGCTCAGACGTGGGTCCCAGGCACTCCACACCACTGGAGTCAAGCTAGCCGGGCTGATGAGAGGTGTTACCTCGAAACCGGTCCGGTCCTCGGATGCTTGATTCCGTTCTGGGAAGAACATGGCTTTTGTAGTTCAGACTGGACTGTTCCCATGGGGCACAGGGTCAGAGCTGATTTGCATATCGCCATTGTCTAACCCAGGGTGGTGTGGAGTGCAAAGAAACGATGGATTTGGGCCCAGATCTTTGGACTGGGGTGAATGTGTGACATTGATCCACATTCGGTCCATCACCTGTTTTGTTTACAAGGCAATGAAGGCATACAAAGCAAGAGGAATGTTTTGTCCTTCAACTATTTCAACAACATCAGGGAACCCATGCTCCACTCAAAATAGATGCCATTCTAAGATGGAACCTAAAAACGAAACCTTCACACACAAAATTTAAAATATTCTTTTACCAATTATAAATGCATAAATGAAGCCAAAAACCATTTTGTCACAGACTTTCCTGACAACCACATGCATCTGGAGAAGGAGAAAACTGTCACTTTCAAACTGAAAACACTGCCATCTATTGACTAAAGTAAGTATATGTCAAAAATGAAGCACAATTAGTTTGAAAACAATGAATTGGCAAAAGTGAAATTAAATCATTTTTTAATTTATTTTAGCAGATTTTTGAAAACATCAAGCAATATTTACCACCTTAAATAAATAAGTAAGTGTATATTTCAAATAATAAAAGTTAGGAAGTTTTATGGGAAAACTATAAAAGTCTAATTTAAGATTTGTAATTTCCTTAAACGATTTTTAATATAGTGTATTTATGAAAATATTTAACTCTAAGAAAACACAGCGAGAGACAGCTGGTCAGTGGTGGGGGAAAAATACTATTCTAACACCACATGCTGCTTGTCACAGGGAAGGTGCTGGTCAATAGTGGAGGGCAAAAACACTAATCTAACTCCAAAGGGTGCTTTCCTCAAAAAAGGTGATGGGCAGTGGTGAGGGTACACTCAATATTCAAACTCCACAGAGTGCTTGCCTCAGGAAAGGTGCGGGTCACTGGTGGTCGGCAAAATTACAATTCTAAAACCACAGGGTGCTTGCCTCACGGAAGGTTTAGGACAGTGGTTGGGGCAAAAAAACCCTACTCTAACACCAAAGGTTGCTTGCCTTAGGGAAGGTGCTGGCCACTGGTCGGGGGCAAGATTACTATTCTTACTCCACAGGGTCCTTACTTCAGAAAAGGTGCTGGTCAGTGGTGAGGGGCAAAGTTACTATTCTAACTTGACTGGGGGCTTGCCTCAGGGTAGATGCTGGTCAATGGTGGGGGGCAAAATTACTATTCTAACACCACAGGTTGCTTGCCTCAGGGAAGGTGCTGGTCAGTGGTGGCGGGCAAAAATACTATTCTAACTCCACATGGTGCTTGACTCAGGGAAGGGGCTGGTTAGTGGTGGGGCAAAATTACTATTCTAACTCCACAGGTTGCTTGCCTCAGGGAAGGTGCAGGTCAGTAGTCTGGGTTCAAGATTACTATTCTTACTCCACAGCATGCTTGCCTCAGAAAAGGTGCTGGTCAGTGGTGAGGGGCAAATTTACTATTCTAACTCCACATGGTGCTTGCCTGGGGAAGAGCTGATCTCTGGTGGGGGGGCAAAATTACTATTCTAATTCAGCGGAGTACTTACCTCAGGAAGGTGCTGCTCAGTTGTGGGGGGCAAACATATTATTTTAACTCCATGGTGTGCTTGCCTCAGGGAAGGTGCAGGTCACTGGTGGGGGTCAAAAATACTATTCTGACAACACAGGTTGCTTACCTCAGGGAAGGTGCAGGTCAGTGATGGGGGTCAAAAATACTATTTTAACTCCACATGGTGCTTGACTCAAGGAAGGGGCTGGTCAGTGGTGGGGGGCACAATTACTTATCTAACTCCACAGGTTGTTTGCCTCAGGAAAGGTGCACGTCAGTGGTGGGGGGCAAAATACTATTCTAACTCTGCAGCGTGTTTGCCTCAGGTAAGGTGTTGGTCACTGGTGGGCACTGTTCCCAATAAGCTGCGCGCATGTGCAAATCTGTTTACCGGAGTGTGCAGTGATGTGTGTGGAGTGCACACACATACAGCATATCCTATGAGAGTGTTTGCGCCGCTTGCTTTTAAAAAGCAAGCAGCGCAAAAATTTTTTGTTTCTAGCTTGCTTAGAGCTGCGGACAGAAGATGAGGGAGCGGCAGGTAAGTGTTGCAGCAGACTGTGGTGTTATGGAGGGCACTTATTTCTTCTTTTGAATGTAGAGCGCGGTTGTCGGCAGATTGTGTGCTTTTGTTTAAGTATTTATGTTAATTGCAGCACCGTCTGGCGTGAGGACAGCCCAGCATGTCCTTTCAATTAGCCACATTTCCCCAATCCCCCTGCCAGACTGCGAGGGGGAGGCAGTAGGAATCCCTGCATCCCGCTGCAGCCAGAGACATTTTAAGGCATGGGCAAAGTGGGCTCTGGCCCAGGGCCCTAGCCTTTCAGGGGTCACCCTGATAACGCCAGCTTTATTCTAGTACATACATTTTGCCAACAAATTGTTGTTTATATTTCAAGCAACATTTATAAAACATGTTTCTTTTAATCCAATCAGGATCTCACATATAAAAAATGGGAGGGTGTTACAGAGATGATTTGCAGCAATATTAGTGAGCTGCTGTGTTAAAATATTGAAAACACGTCAGTAGTCCTAAATATTTGATTAAACACATTTAGAATGTGGATAAGTGTGCCTGTGCATTGTCAGTGACCTGGCCAAAGAAGGCATGAAAGAGCTGAAACTGGATCATAAATTCAAAGCTGAAGTGGACAGGGGCCCTCAAAATAAATTTGGCCCAGGGCCCTCAGAATTCTTAAGATGTCCCTTGCTGCCGCACACTGAGGAGACTTGCATTGTGTTGAAGCGCTGCTTTGACGGACATGCGGGGCACCTAGCAGCTGTCCAAAGGCCTCGAGGTGCTCACAAGCCACCCGGCTTGCCAAGGCGTTACTTGGATGTCCCCGCTGACATCACAGCAGGCTGGCCCTGAGGATAAGGCTGCTATCTGGGCACCGCAAGCTCTGAAAATAAACACAGCTCTGGGGGAGGCTAGGGAGCAGCATCCTGCGAGAGGGGGCACTCTGTGAGTTACCAAGTCTTACTTTTCTCTGCTAGCACTCCTCAGAAGCTGGCTGGCACTCTGCTTTTGGCATTGAGCAACAGTGCCCACTACCCCCTCGTCGTTTCAGTGGTTCCCTTTACAGGCTTGCGTCTTCAATATGTTCCTGTAAGATGCTGTTGGGTAACCAGTAAGAAAGGGTTCACCTGAGGTCTTTGATACCTGCCTTAGTCTAAGGGCTATACAAATGGGGTTTTGCCAGTTTTTAGAGCTCGGCCCTTTGGCAGATAGGAAACTAGTAAGAATAGGAACGGGGTGGGGCAAGGGGGTGATTGGTCAAACCATTGGACCACTACAGGTTCTTGCCCACTGGATCCACTTGTTCGTTTTGCACACATCTATACCTTGGATCACCCGGAACCAGCACTTTTTTATTTTGAGAATGAGAGTACCGGCACTTTTTTATTTTGAGAGGGAGAGTACCGGCACTTTTTAATTCAGAGAGGGAGAGTACCAGCACTTTTGAAGGGTGACGTAATACTTTTAATTGGAAAGACAAGTAAAAACAGGTACTCTGGTTCAGAGTACCTGCACTTCTATTTTTCCATTTCAAGCAATACCCAGAAGGATATGGAACAGGCATGAAGCCTACCACAACATATCCAGCGGGGATCTAGTAGGATAGTCTTCGGTAGATCCAAAATGATGCGGAAAGCTCTGTGGCCAAAGAATTACTAATTGACACTGGTTATTTGGCGTTATTTGTTCATACTCAACTGAGCTGATGGCTATTAACCACATAACAGTCCGCCTCCTTTTGAAATATTGCTGGTGCTTCTTGTCACGTTAGGGCAGTGCTACCCTTTATCCTTGAGGTGAATTTTAGACTTACAAGGCAGTGCCACTTCCAGGATATGTACCCAGGGTAAGGGGGCTCTCCAAGTTAGTCTGCTGAGTGTGCCTGCCGAGGTCTGTAGCTTCCCTACAGCTCACACAATTTTTTTCCAATACAACTGATGCCACCTGTCATCCTTCCATGGTCGAGTAAGTGAACAGTGGTGACTTGTAATATCCAGCTGTTTATATGTTGCATCATACAATAGTGTGTAATTTGTAAAATAAAAGTGTTCATTCTGATCCTGCCAAGATGCTGTAGAAGTAGGGCTGTCTAGTTCAGCTTCCACTCCATCTCATACTTCTTTCCTCTACTACCATACACTCCTTTCTCCTTACATCACTTTCCCACATTCTTTTTTTGTCCCTGCTTTCTCACTCTTTCTCTGTCTGTCTTTTCCTCATTGTTTCCCACTTTTCTAGCTTTCTTTCTCTTGGTCTGGGTCAGGGTCTGATGAAGAAACATAAGTGAATGCCGATACCCATTGCCTGAAAACACATGGCACAAATTAAGCAATGGTCATACCATTATTTAACCTCCTTCTATATGTTTCCCACTTTATATAAGAACGGAGACAGTGGAAAAGAGGCTCAAGATCATACAGTGTGATTGAATGAGGAACGCCTGATTAGAATCCAGGTCTTCTGGATCTACAGTTGTCAACACAGTGACTATACCGTATTTAATCACTTATAATCGCACCTGATTTTTTAAAATGGCAGTATTTAAGGTAGCAATTTCTGTATTAACCAGAACGTAAAATTATTTTTATTTTCTGAAAAATTGAGATTGGCAGACCAGTTGGGGGCCTTGGGGCTGGACCTCATTAATGTATTTCCATGAATCAGAGGGCCTGCTAAATCCAAGCCAAACAACTGTACCAGGGATGTAGGTATGTTTTTTAAAAAAGTTCTGTTTACATTAAGCGCATGAACACTCTCAGAACTCAGGCATTTGATGCGCTAGGGCTATAAATTCCTGCCACAGCTGAAAAGTCAACTTTACAGCCATCTTCACGAGCCTCATCTCTAGATGAGCTGCTGTCTCTCTAGCACCCCGCCAAATTCAACATGTGAGACCCCTTCAAAGCAGTGATAGGACGTAAAACCATGCAAAATATGTTGATTCGCCCATGAGGTTCCCAGAAACCGCATCATATTTCCTCCGCCATTAACATAGCAGCAAATAAGCTCCCTCTGTGTTAATGTTAGTGTATTTATGGTTTCCTTCTATGTATGGAACCTTCGCTTTTGTTGGCAGTGAATTTCTGGCTTAGGCCCAGGGTTTCGGGTCCTCACTTTTAATGGCAGTTCCAGTATCCAGGCGCTCACTTTTAATGGCAGTATATTTCTGGCTTATTTCAAGTGTCTGGATCCTCACTGTTAATGGCAGTGGATTTCTGGCTCAATTCCAGTGTCTGCGTCCTCACTTATATTGAGCTTGTACTTCTGGCTTGTTTCCTGTGTAGCAGATCCTCACTTTTAATGGCAGTGTATATCTTGCTTATTTCCAGTTTCTGCCTCCTCACCATTTATAGCAGTGTATTTCTGGCTTATTTCCAGTGGCCCTCACTGTTAATGGCAGTGGGTTACTGGCTTGTTTCCACCGTTGGAGTCTTATGCTTTTCTAAACCTGAAGTGTACTTGCCTCTGTAACCAATTCATGTCATGGTGTGTGTATCCAAATTGCAAGTCTGCCTTAACCCTCTAAACATGGTGCTGTATGTGTGGAAATGCACCATCTTTGCAGTATTTTAAGCTAAAGTTTGGAGTGATATGTGGCGCTGCACACACGTGCGGCTGGTTCCTGGCGCACACAGCCATGGCTTCAGCTCACAGAGACCCTACACTGCCGCACACAGAAGGAAATCACTAGAGGAAACATTGCTGGTGGGGGGGCAAGATTACTATTCTAACTCCAGAGATTGCTTGCCTCAGGGAAGGTGCAGGTCACTGGTGGGGCAACATTACTATGCTAACTCCACAGGATGCTTGCCTCAAGGAAGATGCTGGTCACTGGTGGTGGGCAAAATTACTATTCTAACTTCCCAGAGTGCTTGCCTCAGGGAAGTTGCTGGTCGGTTGCACTGTGAAATGTAAACAATTAAAATTTTACAGAAAACACAATAATAGCATCAAAAAGGAAATCATCTCCTAAATTATCTTGGCTATCTTTATTGTAAGGAAAGGCTAACCGAGCCCAGGAGTCATTGGAGGTGTGTTCCATCTTATTCATCCCATTGCACAGGCAGAGCGGTTAACACCTTAGCTGCTTTGCAAATATCCCTCCCCAGTGCTGCGCTGTCCATTGGAACTAGTGCTGAATGGACGTCCAATGGTCGTGCGCAGCACTGGGGAGATAGCGCTCGTGACGACCGTTGGCCGTCAGCAGCGCTTAAGAGGTTAATTCTGGAGATACTCTTGAAAGGATCACGGAGCATAACCACTCTGCCTCTGCAATTGTGATAGAGATAAGAGAAAACAATAATCAAATGAAAGAGCTTGCATGCTCCTCCAATGAACTCTGTGGCTCAATTTTGAGGGAGGTATCCCAAAACATTCCTCTGCATTTAGCTAGTTCTATGCCCACAATCTCTAACTTAAGAAGAATTATCAGAAGAAAAAAACAGGCAAGTAACCCCCAATGTGTAAAACCCCAAACATTCTCTGATATTACCACTCCTCCTGAACTATCCGTTACTGTTACTAATAAAATCTTTCTATTGCACAACAACAAAAACCCTAAAAAAAGTACTGATCTTTAGCACACCCCGTAACCTTTTGAAATTGGAGAGTAGTTATATTTGGATGAGGGATGGGACATTTGAATCCACACCCCATCCATTTACCCAAATATACACAATTCATTCCTACATTAATAACACTGTAGTACCCTTAGTGTACTCTTTACTCCCTGATAAACAATCTGCAACATACACTGAACTTTTAACAGAGGTAAAATGAAAAACTAAAAAGAAAAATCCTAGATAAGTGATAATTGACTTCCAATCATAAAGGATTAACACCATTGCCAAAACATCCTTAGATAAGGATTACATAACACACAGTAAATTGCAATGCAAATTTAAAAAACGAACAGAACTGTGCTTTGTTCCACCTGACAGTGTTGATGAATACTCCACGTCAATTACTGAATCAGATTATTTCACTGGAAATGAAGAAATATTGGGCATCCTACTAAATTACTTTAAGGACACATGGATTGGCCATCTCAGCAGATCGGGTAGCAGAAGGAATACGAGGTTTCCTGTCAAGTGGTGGAGCTGTTACACAACCTGCTCACAGGGAAGAGCAAAGACCATTAAGGCCATAAAGGGATGGTACAAATTCTTCAACAAATTGATTGGCAAACCTCACCCCAACTTTTATAATTTTCGGGAAATTTTGAAGGAGGAGCAAAGTTTCTAAGAAATGAGAATAGCACAATCATTGATTGGTAGTCTGAACCCACGAATTACAAAAATAACAAAAGAGTCATTGGAGGTGTGTGCAATATTAATCATCCCATTGCACAGGCAGAGCGGTTACTTCTAGAGATACTGTTGAAAGGATCACGGCGCATAACCACTCTGCCTCTGCAATTGTGATAGAGATAAGAGAAACCAATAATCAAGTGAAAGAGCTTACATGCACCTCCAATGAACTCTGTGGCTCAATTTTGAGGGAGGTATCCCAAAACATTCCTATGCATGTAGCTAGTTCTATGCCAACAATCTCTAACTTAAGAAGAATTATTAGAAGGAAAGAAACAGGTAAGTAACCCTCAATGTGAAACACCCCAAACATTCTCTGATATTACCACTCCTCCTGAACTATCTGTTAATGTTACTAATGAAACCTTTCTATTGCACGACAACAAAAACCCTCAAAAGAGAATACTGATCTTTAGCACACCCCGTAACCTTTTGAAATTTGAGAGTAGTGATATTTGGATGAGGGATGGGACATTTGAATCCACACCCCATCCATTTACCCAAATATACACAATTCATTCCTACATTAATAATACTGTAGTTCCCTTAGTGTACTCTTTACTCCCTGATAAACAATCCTCAACATACACTGAACTTTTAACAGTGGTAAAATCAAAAACGAAAACAAAAAATCCTAGATAAGTGATAATTGACTTCCAATCATAAAGGATTAACACCATTGCTAAAACATCCTTAAATAAGGATTATATATCAGACAGTAAATTGCAATGCAAATTTAAAAAACAAACAGAACTGTGCTTTGTTCCACCTGACAGTGTTGATGAATACTACACGTCAATTACTGAATCAGACTATTTTACTGGAAATTAAGAAATATTGGGCATCCTACTAAATTACTTTAAGGACACATGGATTGGCCATCTCCGCAGATCGGGTCGCAGAAGGAATACGAGGTTTCCTGTCAAGTGGTGGAACTGTTACACAACCTGCTTAGAGGAAGGAGCAAATACTAATAAGGCCATAAAGGGATGGTACAAATCCTTCAGCAAATTGATTGGCAAACCTCACCCTAACTTTTGTCATTTTGGGGAAATTTTGAAGGAGAAGCAAAGTTTCTTTGAAATGAGAATAGCACAATCATTGATTGGTAGTCTGAACCCACGAATTACAAAAAGAACAAAAAAAAATTCTGAGAGACTTTTGGGACAAATTCAACAGTTTTCCGTTGATGGTGGCTTCAGATTTCCTAGACAATATTGCACACATACTACTTTTTTAACTATGACTAACTACTATTCTATCTTACTTGCCTGGGTTGCGTTTTTTTTAAATCCCTGTATTTGGATTTCTTTTTAAAAATTTGAGAACATTTTTAAAAACTGGATCCTACCTTCAGTTGTCTTCCTTCTTCGACTCTTGTTCCTCTTTAAAAATCCACTTTCCTGCAAGAGTCTGCAGCTCCCCGAATGTCCAAAGTGTGTAACCATAATCCACAATTTGATTCAAAGCCTGCGTTTACGTTAAAAAAAGAAGGCAAAGATTGGAATAGACATTTTTATCTGCAAATCAAATGCTGCAAACTAATCTATGTTTGCTAAAAAAACACATTCCCCCCAAAATCTCGAAAATCTAAACCAAACTAGCAAAAAACACAACAAGAAATCTACCCATGGGGGGTGGATGCCTAACACTCCCATCTTTGTCTTCCCTATAGGGGAGTGGATGCCTAACACTCCCAACCTTCCTACCCCATGGGTGGTGGATGCCCAACACTCCCACCGTTGTCTACCCCATAGAAGGGTTGATGCCTAAAACTCCCACCATTGCCCTCCCCATAGGGGTGTGGCTACCTAACACTCCTGCCATTGTCTACCCTATATGGGGGTGGATGTCTAACACTTTCACCATTGCCAACATCATAGGGGGGTGGATGCCTAACTTTCCCACCCTTGCCCACCCAATAGGGGGGTGGGTGCCTAACACTCCCACCATTGTCTGTCCTATAGGGGGTGTATCCCTGTCCTATAGAGGGTGGATGCCTAACACCCCCAAACTTGCCTACCCCATTGGCGGTGGATGCCTAACACTCCCACCGTTGTCTACCCCATAGAAGGGTGGATGCCTACAACTCCCACCATTGTGTGCCCTATAGGGGGTGGATGCCTAACACTCCCACTGTTGTCTACCCTACAGGGGAGTGGATGCCTAAAACACCCACCATTGCCCACCCCATAGGGGGTGGATGTGTAACTCTCCCACTGTTGTCTACCCTATAGGGGTGTGGATGCCTAATACTCCCACCCTTGCCCATCCCATAGGGGGGTAGGCTAATAACACTCCCACCATAGCCTACCCTATGGGGGTGGATGCCTAACACTCCCACCCTTGCCCACCCCATAAGGGGGTAGATGCCTAGCACTCCCACTGTTGTCCACCCTATAGGGGGTGGATGCCTAATACTCCCACCCTTGCCCACCCCAATAAGGGGGTGGAAGCCTAGTACTACCAGCATTGTTATGCCAAACTCATGTTGTAAGTGCAACCACCCGGCAATGTTTACACAAAATGTGGTATGGGGCTAACCCCCCAGCAGTGGAGTGACACATTGGGGCTTGTGGGGCTCACCCCCCGCATGATCCAGCAATTAGTGGTTTGGCAGGCTAACCTTTAGCACTGTAATGACAAATTGGGGCTTGTAGGACTCAAGCCCCCGGCATGGTCCAGCAATTAGGGGGTTGGGGGCCTAAACACCCTAGCACTGTAGCTACAAATTCTGGTTTGCGGGCTCAAACCCCTAGAATGGTCCAGCAATTAGAGGGTTGGAGGCTAACCCCCCCCCCCGCAGCACTGGAGTGACAAATTGTGGATTGTGGGGCTCAACCCCCAGCATGGTCCAGCAGTTAGGGAGTTGAGGGGCTAACCCCCCAGAACTCCACTGAGTCATATGTGTGCTGAGTTCAATCAGGAAGTATTCCTGATAGGGCTTGACTGGCAATGTGGGCAGTCAGACAATGTTTTATGAGCGGGTGCACCAGAGTCACATGCAGGCTAATAATGGGGGACCACCAAAAGCAAACACAAGGAAATGATGGATGGAGCACTGAAACTTTTTTAGACACTCACCCCCAGTCACAGATGACCTGTGACTGGGGGTGATTGTCTGAATGATCTGTGACTGGGGGTAAGTGTCTGAAAGGTTTCAGTGCCCGTCCATCTTGTGTTTGTTTCGTTCACCCTAAGTTGGCAGGGTATGCCCAGACATGAGTCCCTTGCTCACTTTGCCACTGGAGTCAAGCTAGCCTGGCTGGTGAGGGCTGTTTTCCCAAAACCGGTCCCAGGATGCTTGTTTCTGGTCCAGGGAAGACATGGCTTGGCAGTTCGGGCTGGACTGCTCCCATGAGGCACAGGGTCAAGACTGATTTGCATACAGCTGTGTCTGAACTAGGGTGGCGAAGTGAGCTAAAGAACAATGATGGATTCAACCCAGATCTGTGGCTGGGGATGACTGTCTAAAAAGTTTCAGTTCCCCGTCCATCATCTCCTTGTGTTTGCTTTGTTCACCAAAAACCACATCAGGAGACTGATTCAATTCCACAGTTCCCTCCAGGCCACAGCACTGTGGTGCCAGTATCCTGTCTGCTGGTCCGCTGTGATACAAATTCAGACATTGGAGCAGACTAACTGTGGCGCTATGTGTCACATGCCTTGCAAGAAGAACTGTCATCTCACATACCCAAAGATGACTCCCAGGGCATGGTCGGTGCAGGGAGGCCGCATTGGAGGTAGTGGCTTTGCCTGGAGCCAAGTTACATTAGGCCAGTCAATACCCCATGCCCCTTGATCAGCGGCATCATGCTTCATCAAAACCTCCCTTTGCAGAGGTCACCTTGACAGTGTGGCTCACTGGATGTATGACGATGCATCCATGATTGACCAGCAATCATTGTGATCCCAATACAACCATGGGTCCATGTACTGTTGTGTATGATCAAAGGGGGAATCTCATCATCAGGTAGGTATACCCAGTATGCCACATACTAGGAAAAACACACATTTGATGGTGGAACAGGAGGTGTCAGACACACATATATCTGACATTAAGTCACGGCTTCTGCCCACCACAACATATACTCAAACCATGCAGGGTAACAGGAGTACACATACTCACAGATGGATGACATTGTGATGAGTCAGAGTACACTGAAGCACAGAGGAGACTGGCCCGACACCACACAAGTACACAGACACACAAAATAGAATCATGAGCCTCCCACTACAACAAACCAGAAGTGGTTGCGTCACAGCTGTCAGCGCTACATGTCTAGACCACATTCCTACCTGCTATGGAGAAAAGCATGGGCAAACAACAATGTAGGAAACAGTCACTGTGTGTGCCCTGGGGGGTGTTGTACACAACTCAAGATCAAAACATGTACGCTGTCAATTTGGTTGCATGTTCAGTTTCAAGTTTATTTTTTTTAGCAGAGTTACTTAAAACCATTCCTTCAAATGATCTCATTGTATGTCATCAGCTTTTAAAACTATTAAAACGAGTACAAAAAACACTATAACCAAATATTGTTTACATTAAAGGAATACGCAGTTATTTAGCAGCGTCTGACTTTTCCTTGTCCGCTGTGTTGCTGTTCTGACTAGGCATTTTCTTCTCCACTTTTTTCAAGATTTTTACAAAGCGGCAGTTAAGCTGCGTGTCCTCGGGTGAAAAACATGCCAGCACAGCCTGTCTCCATGTGTGAATAACTCTCTGGTTAAAAAGTGGTTTTCAAAGTTGTCTCCTTTCCCTTGTTAGTTATTTGCATGTGCAGAGAAGGTGCAGCATATCTTCTTGCGTTGTACCACATAAGAAACACTTGGGATTGGATTGGTTTTTCAGCCAATATGGAAAGTGCTTTGTGCATGGCAGCAAGCCTAATCTGTATTTTAAAATGTTAATTTTTGTATATTTGGCCAAACCTGAAGCTAGATACTTTTGTGCAGCCAAGGACGAATAGGAACTCAAGATCATCCAGCCATGCGACCTGCTTGTTAGGGCTGCCTTATCTTCATTCCTAGATTGATTCTTTACTATTTTCTTTGTTGATTTTTTAAGGACGCAGTGTCTTATAGGAGTTGCCCAAAGTTCGGTAAGACCCAAAGTGGACAGACTAGTTGCTAAATATTTTGCCGCTGGTGATGCTTCTTTCTGTTGTAGCTCAGACCACAAGTGCACATTTAGGTCACCTGATTTGGATTTCCTTACTTTGTCCCAGAAAATAAATATCACACCTTTTCTTGCAATGGTCTTTTTTTGAACACCAAACTCGAGTCTAATTTGTGCTGGAGAGACTTGTATTGGTAAACCAAAAATTATTCTATACACTTTTGTGACCACAACATCCAAAAGCTTCGAGTCCCTTCCCCTCTGTGCCTCGCTCCCATAAGTTATTGTAGGTAGGAGTTGTGCTTGTATAACTTCAACCAGTGGGGCAAGTGAGGGACCCGTCAGTTTGGCATTGAGGTTTCTCATTTAGGCAGCTAAGGATATGTCCTTCCTTTTAATTGTATCTCCTTGGGTTACAAAGTGCCCACCTTTGTCAATGATCACTCCCAAATATTTGTACTCTGTAACTGGGTCTATTCGAGTATTGTCCCAAAACCAGACAGGTATTTTCTTAAGGTTCTTTTTGATTTTTTTTTCCAGATGAATATTTAAGTTGTTAGCCTCAGAGTACTCAAACGTGATATCAAGAAGATGCTGTAGACCCACCTTTGTTTGGCTGATCAATACTAGGTCATCAGCGTAAAGTAGGCATGGTAGTACTAGGTTCCCAATCTTTGGAGAGTGTGAATTACTGACATTCAATAGCGGGATCAGATCTGTAAGAAATAGATTAAATAGCACCGGGCCAGTAGAAGTCTTGCTTGAGGCCTTTTGTTGTTGGAATTTTCCTCGATAGGGTTGACCTGTCACCCAGCTTTAATCGATGCCAGGTCTTAGTATGCAAATTAATTAACAAGTTCAGTAAAGCCTGGGGAATGCCTCGGCCTGCCAGTTTCAACCAAAGTTTGTGACGATTTACATGATCGAAAGCTGCCCGGCAATTGATGAAGCACAGATGTAATGGCGTTCTTGGCCTTATCGATTAACAGAGCCATAGTTGTTATGTTTTTTGTGGTACCAACAGATTTGGAGAAGCCAGTTTGATTTAGGGGAATGATCGAACTTTCTTCCGCCTAGAGTTGTAGCTCATCCAGCAAGGTGCCGGCAAAGTATTTTGCATCATTGTCCAATGTTGACTGGGGGTGAATGTTTGATTTGCTCTAACGCTCCGTCCATCATCCCCTTTTGTATCGCTTTGTTCGCCCTAAGTTGACAGGGTATGCTCAGACGTGAGTCCCTTGCTCACTTGGCCACTGGATTCAAGATAGCCTGGCTGATGAGGATTTTAAATCAGAAACCGGTCCCAGGATGCTTGTTTCCGGTCCAGAGAAGACATGGCTTGGCATTTCGGGCTGGACTGTTCCCATGAGGCACATGGTCAGACTGATTTGCATATGGCCATGTCTGAACTGGGGTGGCTGAGTGAGCTAAAGAGTGGTGATGGATTAAACCCAGATCAGTTGACTGGGAGTGAGTGTTTGATTTGCTCTAAAGCTCTGTCCATCATCCCCTTTTGTATCTCATTGTCCAAGAAGGCAACTAACTGGTAACTCTTAGGCTGAGTCTTGTCTCCTGATTTGAAGATTGGTGAAATTAACAAAGTCCGCCAGGATGGAGGGAGTAGGCCTGTCGTTCTTATTTCTCTAAACAAAGGACTTAGTGCTTTTGCCCAATATTCTGTACCTTGATTGTAAAGCACAGGTGGAAGTCCATTGGGCCCTGGTGCCCCTTCTTGCCTTCCCTTCTTGATGTACTTGTTAATTGATTTTATGTAATCATTAAAGGATATGAATCCCAATGATTCTCCTTCATACCATTCCTCTGGTGTTGCATTTCCTTCATTGGATTGATGATTCAAGATGAAAGGCCACTGTCGGGAACCCATGCTAGTTTCTATGTGCAATAAGGTTTTTCCTTGATGAAAGTGGCTTATAAGATAAGTGGCCCAGTCTTCCTCGGATATATTTGAAGACAGACCCTAGTGCATCAGATCAGTGAATCTTTTTATGGTTTCCCTGAATCTCACACTGTTTTTTAACTTATAGTCTGCATTCAGTTTCGCCCATAGGATATCCTCGTTATCATGCCTGACTTCCGAAATTGCTTGCTTCCGTCGTGTTTTCTGCTGTTGCAATTCAGCTAGTTTTGTGATGTTGGTTGGAGATCGGCGCACCGAGTATTTAATGCTATTTTTGATGGATCCTATCTTACTCTTTTGCGGCATGGTGAAGTTAGTGTGTCCTCTATAACCCTGTTGTGGTTTAGATTTAATTGGGGCGGAGAAAGATGTGACCAGGGCATGTGTATAATTTGTCCATCTCTCTATTTTGTTGTCCCCTTCCTGTGATTCAAACAGGAATTTAGCAGCTTCCTGGAAGTTATCTTGCATTGCTTGTGTGAAATGTATGTTCCTAAAGTTGATTGTAGTGGTTGTGCCTGGTAGGCCCTTCCATTTCATTAATCTTGGAATATTTGTGCGCAATGTAAGATCCTGGGGCCGGTGATCGCTATCAACTTTGTCACCCATGCTAAATGAAAAAATGTCATTAAAGAGAGTTAGCGACACAAAGGTATAGTCCAGCGATGAGTTTTTGCTGATGATTGATAGGTGAATGCAAGGGGTGTTTCACCTATAGTTCTGCCATTCGCTGCTCTAAGAATGAGATGTTCGAGATCCTCTATCAGACACTGACCGATTTTTGAGGGAGCTACTAATGAATTGGTACCCTGTTGTGGTATGTTCCATAGCTGGTAATATGTAGAAACTTCCTCCGCTTTTGATGGGCCAAGTAGATGTACATTAAAGTCTCCTGTCAGTATCATATCTGGTGTATTGAACTAGCTCATGCAAGACTCTACGAAGTTGGCCAGTTGTTTTGCATAGTTAGATTTCCTGTTAGGATGTGTGTATGAGTTATTACTATATCCTTGTGCCCATTCCCTGATGGCTCCTTTATGGTGGAGATTTTTATAGCGATGGATTAAGGTGTTGTTAAGGTCACTGAATGGACTTAATTTGCGCAGGTGTTATTTATGTAGCTCACCAGGCCTCCCTGCAGATGACCAAATCTTGCCCTTTTGAGGGCTGGTGCATAGAAGCGTAAATATCCTTTTAGATGTGGTGGATCCGTCATTCATGTCTCCTGTAAAGCAATGATATGTAATGACTTTTTGATAATTCACGAAGGCATGATCTGACAGCTTGCTGTTTAGCCCTTTGATGTTCCATGAGCATATCCGTAATAAGTTTATTTCACCTTCTGACAGATTATACCTGCTATTCTGTCATTTGCTTATTACTTGATTGGTAACTACCCTCATGGGCCATCCTGAGTCATCATGGCAAAGACCTTGATGTGAATGATTCGGGTGATGTCTCCCTGAATCCTGTGGCTGCTTCATGGTGACTGGCGAGGGACTTAGAGGTGTTGACTTAGAGGTGTTGGACCGTTCTGTTATCTGTCTGTCCCCTTGCCACTGTATTAGTGGTGTTGGATTATTGGGTGAGTTGATGGGTTTTATTTTCACGGCCCATGATGTCTGAGTGGCGTCACCCCCCCCAAAGGTCCCATTGGCTGGCAAACTCTACTTAGTCCAGGTCAGTTGAGTTTACCTCCGATAGTGAGGTTATATGTGATAATAAACGAAGAATGTTCCCTCGATGTAATATGTCATGAGCTCCTCTTGATCTGTATGCTGGTGCAAACTCTAATGTTTTCACATTCCTATTGAGATCCTTTCCTCGGTTGTCTGATTGTGGTCTGTTGGTGGGCTCATGGATGTTTATGCTTACTTGAGGTGGCTTTTATGATTCCTTCTGCCCTGCTCTGATCATCTGGAATTAAGTTTATTACTGGCCCAGCGCAGAGCAGCTCCATAGCTTTCACGTGAGCAGACTTAGTTCTTAAACTACGAAGTTTGAGTTCTATATGTTCATCTCCTCCAGTATTGGATGCAGGGATGGACAGATGATTTAACACCCTTTCTATTCAGTGATCTGGCTGGTTAGTAGAGATGGTGGTTGTAGAGAATTTGTTATCTTTGACCATGGGTCCTGCAGATGTTTGGTTTGGAGTGTGACGCTGTGTGGCAGTTTCTTAAGGTTTATTTCTGCATGGAAGTAATTGATAATCAGCTTTCTCCCTGGCTACATTGCAATCCTTAAGAGTTTGTGTTCCTCCTCCTTTCCCTGGCAATGTTTGTCTCAAAGAACCCGTGAAGGCAGGCTTTTGATTAGAGTTTGAGACCAACCCTTGCCCAGTAAGCAATGTACTTGATTGTGTTTTGCCTGTTTCCGCTTGAGATGTCTGATTTGAAAGGTCATATTTTTCAGGTGGTAATTGCCTGACGAGGCGGGCAAAGTCCTCCTTTTTTGTGATCGATTTTAGGTTCTTGCCTTTTCTCCTTTGAGCTCGCCTTTGTTTGGCAGTAAAAGTTGCTCCTGGGTCAGCTGGTTCTGTCTCCAAGCCCAGAGAGAGTCCTGATACTGATTCCCGTTTATTAGTGGGCTCATCTTTTTTGGCATTTCCTGTACTTGTCGGTTGAGAGATAGAGGGTGTCAGACCTGGATTTCCCGTGGTATGTATGCTTATTCTGTGTTTGTCCTCAACGAACTGGGTAGCCTTTTGATTAGACTCAGTGGGATTCCGTACTGAGTCTTTAATTTGGGTGCACAAGTTCCTCAGAATTAAGGGGCGAGAGGTGAGTTTATTGACTATTGAGCTACAGCCACAATTTAGCTCCTGGGTTTAGCAGGTTCAGGGTTCCAATTTTTTCATCAATAGCCACCACAAACACCGCCAATGTATTTTATAAAGTTAGCTAGGTATCCATTTTGTCTGACTGATACTGGAGGGCTTCCACTAGAAGTTGTACTGTCTTAAGTAAGCTAGCCCAGGCATTTTCAGAGTTCAGCTTTTGATGAAAATTGGTTGAATTACCTAAATCGGGTGTCTGTGATAGGACCTCGCTGCCTGCCCTGAGTCCATTTCAACTCTTTGTTCTCTGATGAGGGGGAGTTTTGGGATTCCACCCTGGGCCTCACTGGAGTTTGCTGTGTGTGGTTTATCAGTAAGTTATCCCAGTCCCCCTTGTCCATTTTATATAATTCCTTTGCATTTTCCGACTTTTGTCCGAGTACTAGTTCAGTGCTGTGGGGATTTGGTGGTGGGATCCAGCTGATTCTTGTTTTTTTAATAGCGATGGGTAGTGTGCCTATCTCTATTATAGACAATTCCTTGTTTGTAATGCACTGCAGCCTCTCTCTTGTTGCTTGTCCTTATATTTTCTTCCAGCTTGTCCAAGAGGCACTGCCAGCTTATTTGTTGTTTCTAGATTGCTTGGTGTGATTGCTTTTAGTATTTCAGCTTTTAGATGGCCTGTGGCCCTCGTGGCAATAGTTTGGTATTACTTTGCACAGGTAGTGTTGGAACTGATATACTGTGTGATTGGTGTGATTGGTATGGTAAGTCATTCGACTTGGGATGGTTTTTGTGCCGATTGTTGTGCTTTGGTCGTTGGTTTAAGTCCTGTTCTCTCCATTATCTGATAGTTTGAGTGGTGAAATTGGAATTTTGCGACCTTGTGCTGTAATTGAAGTTGATAAAAGGGCGTCCTCCGGATTTTTTAGGAACTGAAATTTTGTATAAATCTTGAGCTGTGTCCATTTGTGACAATTCTGAGTTGGTCCTGCCTCTAAGTTGATGCACTGTAGTGGGACCCATGTCAGGGGAGAAAACGCCTGCTCTAATTTTGGTTTTGGAGCAGGGCTCAGCCTTGCAGCCCTTGGGTGACAAAGTTCCTCTTTTGAGCTTACTCATTTTTGTCTCCTTATTTGTTCTAGGGGGGAACCCCCTGATCCTGCCAGTCTCATTTCTTTTTAAACAAAACAACTGAAATGCTTTGGTTTTTATTTGACACTGCACTCAGGAAGACAAAGAGACAGGGAGAGCGAGCTGTGGGAGGTGCGTTGGTGTGAGTTAAATAACACTGTACACCACCATGCACTAGGCACCATGCACTAGGCACCATTCACCACAGTCCAGCCGCACCTACCTGGATCAACCAGGATTGAACACTCTCACCTGGCTACTTCTCTGTCGCCCTGGCCAAGCCTGGTAGCAATTTGTGGTGGTCAGGTGGGCAACAAGCGAATGGCAGATGGCAGGAGGCAGGCGGATGACAGTCAGAAGGTCCCCGGCTGGATCAGTCCTCCGATCCACCTAGCCATATACTCCTCTGTGAAAAAATGGGAATTGATATTAGTTTGGCTTGGCAGATTGAGGGCCAATTGGATTACCTGAGCGGGAGGTCAGGCGAGAGTCTCAAGGCACCCGCAGCACTTTCGGCACCCACGGCACCCACGGCACTTGCGGCTCTCACCGCACCTAAGGCGCTCACCGCACCCTCATTTCTGTAGCTCTGCGGTTTCTGTAGTGCTGTTTCCTGCAGCTCAAGCTTAAGCAGCTCAAGCACATAAATTCAGTGCTCGCCGTGCTCGTAGTGCTCAGTCTTGAAGAGTTGCTTTCCTGGTGCTGCTAGTGAGCCATTCTGGTGCAGGCTTGTTAAATGCTGCAAAAAGCTCCTCTCAGCACTAACGCTGATTCTGACGCTGATTCTGACGCTGATTCTCCTCTGCACTGCACCCCAGTTTTGCTGCCAACCTCTCCCTCACTGCCTCACTGCCACTCCAGGCTCCGGGCCCGCTCTTAGCCTGCACCCGTGCTCAGCCGTTTGGCAATGTGAAACAGTGTGTAACAGCGTGTGTCAATGTCCGTCCGGCGATAGTTCAGTAGGTACGATCGGAACTTTGTAAACACTACGACCGGCCTCTCCGGATTATTCTCAGAGAGAATTTTGCCTGGATATTGCCAGTGGATCAGTGCGGGGGATCGCGGGAACCGGTGGAACATTTCTTTCACAGCAACTCTGCATCTAGCTTCAAAAGCTGGACTATGTACAGCTAATAACAAATGCGGTTTTGCCGATGCAGAGTGTGTACAGCAGAAGATTTAGAAGACACATGAGTCACGAGATTGAGGATACAACAACAGGGTTTGGAGGCTCAAATGCACAGTCAAATGTGTACGAGAATCTGCCTGCACTGGTGACAATGTCGGGGGGGCTCAATCTGTGGGTCACAAACACAATCCACATAGCTAGCCGCAAGCCATGGGAAATTGATACATCCTGTGAGGATGGACGACATGCGCAGAATGGAATCTGCATTGGCAACATTTGGCACTCTCTGAATCCTGAAATCCATCAAGGAGACCTACAAATCAGTCATGTTGCCTCGGGCTCCAGGGCAGGGTACAATTGACTGATAGGGAGCACATTTACAAGGCACACCCTTACCAAACCAGATGACAGATTACAAAACTGCTGATAATGCAAACACCAATGGAACTAGGTGAAATATTTCTGTTTCACATGAGAGTTTGCTCACAGTGCAGGCTGTTGTTCTCAGCACAACCAGGGATGTCATGACAATGAGTCCACTCCCCTGGTGCCCCTACACCTTGGACAGTCAAAGTCAGAATGCCAAGATTACCAACATGTGTGTATTCTACTGGGAAGTGCAGGGGTGCATATCTGAACAAGTTGGAGCACAGGTGGCATATCAACACACATACCTGCTTTTTCACTTGAGGTGACAATACCCCCTAAGCAATGTGCTGCCAGCCAATGTTCCCGCATCATGACTTAACATCAGAAGCAAGCACCACCGCCATCTAAGGACATTATCACAGGGCATTGATGACCAATCGGTGTCCACTACTGACTACAAAGCGCAACTTTCCACTTATGCCCACACATGACTCACACAAGCCAAGGCTAGGTGAAGGTTACTCCTCCTGTGATGCCAAAAGCAACTGCACACACCAGTGTCCTGACGGTGACCATCACAATGAGCATACATGAACATACATTAACAGACAGCCAGCTTCAGCGGACACAGCCACAGATTCACTCTGGCAACTCTCACTGCCCACTCACAAGATCCACACATATGCACATGTCAACTTTACCACAAGTTCTGCATCAACTCAACACATGCAGGAACACCCATGTCACAGTACATATCCATATCTCATAACTCACAAACACTCAATCACGTCATAAGCCCCCTCTGGTGCATCTAGATGGAGAAGCATCTCTGTCCAATGAGCTCCAGCCCTGTACACATAACATTACAACCCAAGATATACAAAACCACCTGGCTGTGGCCCTCATCATATCCACACCTACACTTGCAGCACCACTCTCCATCACCATCTACACAACACCTCTCAGATACATGATATGCACACAATATACAGCTCACATTCCCTCCTCGGCAGATGACAAACGTAACATGTCAGATGGACCACTCTCATCCCCAGTTGCACACTCAGTGATGCATTGGACTGCACTCATGCCACAATGTGCAGCATCACAGCACACCCAGCCATGCAGACTCCACACATCACCACATCTCACAACAAGACACGTACATAGTTGTTGCGGGATGGACGAAAACACAAATGCTTGGGGTTTTTGTAACACCGGCTTTATTGGTTTTAACAATCGCCTTCGCCGCGTCACGCTTCTATAATAGGGTAGGGGTGGTTCGGTATCCCGACGCACTGGAGAACTTCTCTCCTTCCTCTGGTCCACGCCTGGTTTTCCTCCCTCCCGTGGACTTCTGGGAGATGTAGTTGCTCTCGCGTCCGTCTTGGTCGTCGGGTCTCGGGAAACAAACAACAAAAGAATAGACCCGCTTTAGTCAAGCGCTCTGGTTCTGTGAGCGTGATAAGGGAAAGGGAGTGAGGACTATCACGCGTGCACAAGAAAACTACGTCGTGCCGGTGGTGAAATGAGGGGGTGGGGAACAGTGCAGGGATATCGCCGTCGGGTGATCTAAGGAGGTTTAAGACCTCTTCTACCCGCCCAGCCCACGATACGATCACGTACCTGGCTGAGCCACACTTCCCTTGAAGTGCGGCTGGGCGAAACGCCTTGTCGTTGGCCTCCTGGCTCTCCAGTCAGTTGCCTCATCTCCTCTGCCGATTCCCCTTCCGTATCTTGCTCTTCACCGTCTTTGCCTTCTCCGCTCTTAACACCTCCTCCTCCACTCCACACGTTCTCGTCTCCTCCGGGTGATGAACACCCTGGCCTCTCGGGAGAGCCGGTATTTACTTCCACAGCCCCAGCTGACCAGGGGGCGTGTCCGGGCTCGAACTCAGCCCAGTTAAAGAAACAGTGCCCTTCTTCATCGCGTGGGCTGGTCGAAGTGAAGGGAGTCTCTCTTTTCCAGACCTCAGGCTGCTGCATTGGAGACAAAGAGGGGAATAGACATGGAGGGGGTGTCGGAGAAGGGGGACCCCCCTCCGCCCCCATGCCACACACCACCCCCCTGGATTCTCCCGATTGGGGAGAGGGTAACGCAAAAGAAAGTCCGCGCTCCCATTGTCCTTGCCTCTATGGTGACAGATCGTAAAGGAGAAGGGTTGGAGGGTAAGAAACCACTGCAATACCCTAGGGTTGTTCGAGATATTACGGCTCATCCAAGTTAGGGGGACGTGGTCTGTGAATAGGGTGAATGGGTGACCCTCTAGATAATACCGGAGCTTGTCCACGGCCCATTTGATGGCCAGGCATTCTTTCCCGATAGTTGGGTACTTAACCTCCCGGGGAAACAACTTCCGTCTGATGTAAAGGATGGGATGTTCTGTTCCCTCGCTAGACAGCTGCGACAATACAGCCCCCACCCCGTAGTCAGAAGCGTCTGTGTGCAAAATGAAGGGACGTGTAAAGTCAGGAGATGTCAACACAGGACTGGTGGTGATGGTCCTCTTGAGGGCGTGGAATGCTTTCCACATCTCCGTTGTGGGTTCTCGGAACCCCATAGGCTTGTAGTCTTTTTCTAGGGTGTCAGTGAGGGGGCTTGCTAGGTCGGAGAAGTAGGGTATGAACCTGTGATAGTATCCTATCAAACCTAGGAAGGCCCTCATCTCTTTTTTGTTGCGTGGGAAGGGAGTTTCGGTAATGGCCCTAATCTTCTCTATCTGAGGTTCGATCAATCCATGACCCAACAAGTAACCCAAGTATTTTACTTTTTGAAAACCTATTCGGGACTTCTTGGCGTTGATGTGTAAGCCCGCTTCCTGTAGTTGGGTCAGAATAGTGGTCAGGTGCTGAAGGTGTTCTTCCCAGGACAAGCTAAATACGATGATATCATCTAGGTATGCGAAGCTAAATGATTGGTGTTCTCGTAATATTTCATTCATCAGCCTTTGAAACGTTGCTGGGGCACCGTGCAGTCCGAAGGGTAAGACGTTGAATTCAAACAACCCGTCAGGGGTTGCGAACGCTGTCTTCTTTCTGTCCTCTTCTTTAAGTGGCACTTGCCAATATCCCTTGGTCAGGTCGATGGTGCTGATGTATTTGGCTTGTCCCAACTTTTCGATCAGTTCGTCGATGCGGGGTATCGGATAGGCATCGAAAGATGACACTGCATTTAGGGCCACCATGACAATCGGTGAAGACCATTCGCTTCCGGAGGGTCGGATTACGCCTAATTGTAGCATCTCTTGTACTTTTTTCTGTATAGCTGGTCTTCGTGCTGCTGGTATACGATAATGTCGTTGCTTAATGACTGTTCCGTTTGGTGTATCGGTGCGGTGTTTGATACACGTTGTCTTCCCGGGGAGGTCTGAGAACACCGCGGAAAAAGGGCGAAGTGTCGCCAATAGCGCCTCTTATTGCAAGCTTCGTAGCTCTTCGTTGATGACAAGTTCATCCATAGTGGATGAGGTGCTGGACCCTGTAGGTAAGGTGAGGTTGTGGGCCATGGGTGAAGGTCCTATCCATTTTTTTAGCATATTTATATGATATATTTGGGTCTTCCTGGGAGATATCTGCAGCTTGTATGTTGTTTATCCGATGGTCTCAACCACTCGGAAGGGTCCTTGCTACTCCGTCTGGAACTTTTTCGTTGATGAGGGCAGTAGAACAAGAGCCCAGTCGTTCACGGCCAATTGTCTCCACTTTTTGCCTTTGTCATAACAGGATTTCTGTTTAGCTTGGTTTTTCTCAAGATGGGAGTAGGCAAGATCCCTGATTTTACCCAAGGTGTTTTTCAACGTTTGGCTGTATTCGAGGAGACTCCTGGTGGCATCCTGTTGCTCTGTCTCCCATAATTCTTTTGTCATTTCCAGTAAACTTCGGGGCTGTCGTCCATATAACATTTCGAATGACGAGCAGCCGAGACTGCTTTGTCTTTGTCCTCTTATCACGTATAGGGCCAAAGGGAGAATACGGTCCCACTCGCTCCCGTTGACGGTCAGCATTTTCTTCATCGTGGCCTTGAGGGTGCCATTGTAGCGTTCCACCAGTCCATCCGTTTGGGGGTGGTACACCGAGGTCCGGATCTGGTGGAGGTTTAAGAGGGCATACACTTCTCTCATAAGTTTTGACATAAAAGGCGTTCCTTGGTCCGTTATCACTTCTTTTGGAAAACCAACTCGGGAGAATAGCTCAAGGAATTTGTCTGCTATGGCTTTGGTGGTCGGTGCTCGGAGGGGAAATGCTTCCGGAAATCTAGTCGCATAGTCCACGATCACCAATGCGTACATGTTTCCTCTTTTTGTTTTAGGCAGCGGTCCAATCAGGTCCATGGCTACCCTCTCGAATGGTACCCCTATTATCGGCAGCGGCTGCAAGGGTACTGCTGCAGGTAGGGTGGTGTTCTTCTTTTGGCAAATGTTGCACGCTTGGCAGTGTGTTTTGATGTCCTTATACACTCCTGGCCAATAAAAATAATGTAGCACATTCTGTGTTGTCTTTTCAGCCCCAGAGTGACCTGCTAAGAGGTGGGTGTGTGAGTAGTACATAATCTGCTCCCTAAAGTCATGAGGGACCAGTAATTGCGGTGCATCCGTGGGGTTACCCTGTCGATACAATAGGTCGTTTTCAATCAGAAATCGGGGATATCGGGGATTGGGATCGTCCTGGGCTCGGTGGGCCTGCTCCCAGGCATTAAACAGACTGGCGTTGTTGGCCTGAGCGAACTTGAAACTACGATCCGTGACCCAGGGGTCTGCTGTGACCATGGCAGTATTGGCCCTAGGGAAAAGGGTTTTTTCCTGTTTAAGGGTCTTGGTGAACGTTTCTAGGAACTGGGGATTGTCCATCCCTATAATGATTTCCTCAGGTAGTGTCTCTAGTACTCCTACTTTAACCACCAATGTCTTCCCTTCCGTCATCTGTAGTGGTATATATGCAACAGGGTACCCCTTAACATCCCCGTGGACACATTTGATATGCACTAAGGTCTCGGGGACAACCTGGTCGCTCTCTACCAAGGATCCCTGCACTACCGACTGTTTACAGCCCGAATCTAGGAGGGCTTTGCCTTTACCCCATTCACCCACACACTTTCATAAAAAGCCCCGCCTAACTCGGCGGTGTATATGATTGGTTTCGGTAGATAGCCAACTTCCATCGGCTCTTCGGTGGCTTTCTTCTGGGGACACATGCGGGCTATGTGCCCCCACGATCCACAATCAAAACATTGCGGCCCTTTGAAACTCGGTATCTCTGGCCTTATGGGACGTGAAGGGTAGAATTCCGGTGTGGGGCGAGTTTTCTTTTCGAATCGAATGGGGGGCCGGTAAGGCTTTTCTTGCTCCAATGGATGTAATCTTGGTTGTGCTCTGGAGAAAGTGGTCGCCATTTCCATAGCCTGCAGGGTTGTCAGTTTAGGATGTTGTCTCAGCCATTTCTGGGTTCCGTACGGTAGTGCCTCCAGGTATTGTTCAAGGTATGTTTTGTCCATTATTTCTTCTTTGGTACTGGCCTTGGGAGTTAGCCATTTGTCAGCGGCCATTTTAAGTCTGAAGAACAGTGTTTTTGGATTTTCTCCCCGTGTTCCTCTTTCCTTCCTGAAGCGTACTCTGCAGGCTTCACTATCCAGACCCAGGTGATCCAGGATGATGGTTTTGATTTGGCTGTTTGGTGTTTGGCCAGAGGCATTAGCCACCTGATAAGCTGCCTGGGCTTCATGCGTCAGTATTGGAGCAAGGAGGAAAGGCAATTTTTCCCACCGGCCATCCACAGGCCATAGTCACTCTCTCGAAATTAGTTAAAAATGCATCGGGATCCTCTCCGGGGATGTATTTCTGGAGGGAAATCCCTGAAGGTGTAGTATGAGCTGCTCAGGGTTCTCTGTAGGCAGGGTTGCTGGGGTCCCCGATTATCTTCTGAAGCCCCTCAATCTGGGTGGCCACAGTGTTCCTGAAAGTCTCTCGATCCGCCTGGGTCGAGGTCAGTTGTTGCTCCACTACCCAGCCCAACTGCTCTTGGCCTTTCACGAGTGTTTGTAGTAGTTCCTCCGTCTTGGGTTGACAGATTGCTACTGCGTTGCCCGCATTCTCCACCACTTGTGGAGGGATGGACGAGAACACAAATGCTGGTGTTTTTGTAACTCCGGCTTTATTGATTTTAACAATCGCCTTCGTCGGATCACGCTTCTATAATAGGGTAGGGGTGGTTCGGTGTCCCGACGCGCTGGAGAACTTCTCTCCTTCCTCTGGTCCACGCCTGGTTTTCCTCCCTCCCGTGGACTTCTGGGAGATGTAGTTGCTCTCGCGTCCGTCTTGGTCGTCAGTTCTCGGAAAACAAACAACAAAAGAATAGACCCGCTTTAGTCAAGCGCTCTGGTTCTTTGAGCGTGATAAGGGAAAGGAAGTGAGGACTATCACGCGTGCACAAGAAAACTACGTCGTGCCGGTGGTGAAATTAGGGGGTGGGGAACAGTGCAGGGATATCGCCGTCGGGTGATCTAAGGAGGTTTAAAACCTGTTCTACCCGCCCAGCCCACGATACGATCACGTACCTGGCTGAGCCACACTTCCCTTGAAGTGCGGCTGAGCGAAACGCCATGTCGTTGGCCTCCTGGCTCTCCAGTCGGTTGCCTAGTCTCCTCTGCCGATTCCCCTTCCGTATCTCGCTCCTCACCGATTTTGCCTTCTCCGCTCTTAACACCTCTGCCTCCACTCCACACGTCCTCGTCTCCTCCGGGTGATGAACACCCTGGCCTCTCGGGAGATCCGGTATTTACTTCCGCAGCCCCAGCTGACCAGGGGGCGTGTCCGGGCTCGAACTCAGCCCAGTTAAAGAAACAGTGCCCTTCTTCATCGCGTGGGCCGGTCGAAGTAAAGGGAGTCTCTCTTTTCCAGACCTCAGGCTGCTGCATTGGAGACAAAGAGGGGAATAGAAATGGAGGGGGTGTCGGAGAAGGGGGACCCCCTCCGCCCCCTGGTCACAATAGTGCAATAGCTGCATACTCAGTCATTTGCATATCACCGCATCATCTCCCAAAACAGCACAAGTCCAAAGGATTGTCACTCGAGAAAATATGGATCCACACATTAAAACACAACATACCACAACTCTACACCACCTCACATGTCAAAATCCAGGACACATGATCACATCACTGGTGTACATACCTTCGCATTCACAAATCCACTCTGTACCATATGACTAGTCAGACCTTGTTTCAATGTTACCCTGTCACATCTACATATTATCTCCTTTACCAATATCCCCATGGACTCATGCACAGATATCACTATACATCACTCATCCAGTCAAATCACACAATAGTGCCTAACACCACAGCTCTCATCACATGCCACAATACAACCTTGTCTGGTGGGATATTCCCCTGTCACATCCACACATTTCTACCATACCTTGTGCAGGGTGGAAGCACTAACTCAAGTTCAAATACTCTGAATCACACCCCTGCATGACAAGCACTCCCATGAGGACAATGTGGACACTCCATGTCCCCTACACAAGAAATGACAATGAACTAAAGTCACACCTCACATATCCTGACACCATCTCTTATAGTCCTGCTGCCATCACATAGGCGTCTACACTCCATTCATACATACAATACACCAGCCTACATCACCTCTACCCATGTGTGTGCTAGCTCAGCATATGCAAAATCAACCTTGCTAAGCACACAACAGCTATGCTACATCAACAAATGTACTATTACTCTTCTGTGTGCCAATGAAGAACATGGATGTGACACAGGCTCCAGTGGCATCTGCATGACAGATGGACACACTACTCACCTGAGATACCCACACTACACTCTGCGCAACACATGTTGCGCAGGGCCAAATACATATATCACTGAACCGCTAGGCCAGCTTGGTGTGACCAGGTACAGCATCATGCATAGCTGAAAAGGACAACATTATTGGTCAAGCACAAATACCGACCCACACTAGATACTAATGCCCATTACAGGAGGGGTGTGGGTGAATACATGAAGTCAAAGCACACAAAGACAAAGCCCTTAATCAACATGATGTAGCCAGACAAAAGGTGGTTGGCACAACTCACAATAGGTTGACTAGCACTGGACTAGTCAGACCACAGAAACCTTGCCAAACTGGAACATCTGCAGGGACTTGAGTCTTTTGAGGCAACTGGGTCTGAATACTGAGGTTCCTGCTCACCTCACACACACAATGGGCTCAGGAAATATCACAGGTGAACACACTGCCATGAGGGGTATTCCCTACAGTGGAAGGCCACCTGTGGCAAGCTTGTTCTGGGCACGGGTCTACCATGTCAGAAGGAGACTCAGTGATGGTTCTGACTCTTCCAAGTCACATCATACTTTAGTACCATCTGTAAGGGCAACCAGAGTACTCAGCTCAGCCAGCGGAGTGTGTGGCAATTTGCCTATTCTGCACTCCGCTGATAATGCGGCGCATAGGGTGAAAGTCTGACTCCGCAGCACATACACACTCTTACCTTGAGGCCTTAACTTTATACACATAGCCATGCCTTCACACAGAAAAGTATATATGTTATGTTATGTTATGTAAAGGTTCTTGTAAAGCGCAACTAACACCTGACAGTTTCTTGGCGCTAGATAAACCATGGCAAATGCACTCTACATCTTGCGAGAAATGCACGTGCACGCTTGCGCATTTATCGCAAGACGTCTTGCAAGAACTGCACATGTGCAGTTCTTGCAAGATGTACTCCCAAAGCAGGAGAGAGATGGTGAGGAGGAGGAGGACAGCTTAGCGACACCACAGTACAGCTAAGTGTGTTTTTATTTCTTTTTAAAATAATTTGTAAATACTTTTTTACTAGGGGCTGGAGGCGGGTGGTGGAGAGGAACAGAGTGCCACAGAGTTTTTTCCCAACTCCGTGGACCTCCACGGAGTCGCACTACACCAGCTCTGCCCGGGATTAACCATCAGCCTGTGCACATGGGTATGTCCAAAGTCACTACCACATACTCAAACTTCATGTGTACCCAGTTGTACTGATAAGACAGCTGACTTGTTGCACATCACAGCCCTATACTGCATGGCCTTCCTAGACGGTTACACTCTGAAAGACTTGCACAATGTCTACAAATGTCAGCATGACCTATGTGCAAAATTAGAAGTAAAACATGGCAATTTGGTACATTTGTGTCACCCTCATGGCCCAAAATGAAGTGGATGATGACAACCTGCAAATGTAGACAATGAGGACTCTGATACATAGTGCAATAAGTCACATACTCCATGGACCACATGCAGTCCATGACATCACAATATAATTGCATACCCACAACAAGATGCGCACATTAATGGCAGTTGACTTATGACAAAGTTGGGGGACACAATAAGCAACAGTGAAAAGAGCCTAACATGCTTTATTCTGCATGAAACAAATATGAATACTTCAAATCAAACAAAAGGTAAAGGGTCAGTCTATTTCGTAGAGTCCTGGTGGGGGTCAGGGCTAATCACCCACTATTGTTTGGCTCTACTGCAACCGTAAGGAGATACCAGATTGGGGGGGTCTACTAGAGTGGCAGTAACAGACTGAGGGGGAGATGTTTTAGGGGACGTGCTTGTGGGAGGGGGATGGCTTCACCTTTTTGGGGATGGTGTAACGGTGGGTGGAGAAAACAGGGAAGGAGTCTGATGTGTGCCCTTTGTGTGGGAGCCTGGGACCGGAAGGAAGTGGACTTTGCGGGGGAAGTGTGGGTTGGTAGTAGGGTTTTGGATTTGTGGGATGTACAGGTGGGGGCTCTAGGGTCTTCCTCTTAGGGGAGGGCTTGATGGGAGGTGTGTATCTCTGGTCTGGGTTGGGGGGTTTCCTCTTCTCAGAGTGGAAGAGGCCCCAGTTACAGAGTAAGTCCCACTGGAAAGAGTGGGCCGCCAGTCGGTCAAGGGTAAGGATGTGGAGGCAGAGGGAGCTGTGGGATGCGGACTGGCTGTGATTGCATGTATGGCTTTTTTTGACCTCTCCTCGCTGTGTGCTGTCAGTCCCCTGAGTGTGCATGTGTGTTTTTTTGGACTTTTGTTTGGGGGTTTGTGTGCTGCATGTGTCTGTTGCTGTGCATGCACGTGCCTGTTTGAGTGTGCTTGGATCAGGTAGGGTAGTGGGGACTGTGTATGGGGCAGAGGAAAGAGGGTGAGGGACTGCTGGATAAGGGAAACTGCTGCAGTCTCCGAGGAGGCCAGGGCCTGACTAGATCTCTGAAGGGCAGACATGCCCAATGAGATGCCCTCCATGTATAACACCAATTGTGCCAAAAGACTGGCATGTGCATGGAGGACATTCAGCATGGATGTCTGCCCCACATGGTTCTGCTTCAGCAAATCCATGGCCTCCACACTCAGGGCAGCAGTGGAGACTGCTGCAGGGGGTGTGGTTCCTGCCCCAAACAACACAGACCCGGCCATGGACACTGTGAATAAGAACAGTTGTGAGGGTGAAGATGTCGGTGGTGGTGATGGGGATGGACTGCAATTTTGTGTGAGCCAATCTGATCTCACTCACCACCACGAGGAATTCATCACTGGAGCTGCAGTGGTCTTCTGATTTTGTTGAAGTCTCCAATCTGACCTCAGTGGGGCTCCTCTCACTCTCTGTGCCACTGGGTCCCTCCTCTTCCTCCTCTTCACTGGACCCAGTCTAGCTAGCCACTTCCCCTTAGTCTGTAGAACTTCCTCCTCCAGTAGCTGCTGCTGATGATGTGAACAAGGATGAAAAAGAGATTCACATGAGTCATCTGCTGAGACGTGACACATGTGTATCATTATAACACATCACAGAGCAAGTGTATACATCATTTTGATGGTAGGTTTCTAATCATTACACCTATGTGAACATGGCTCTTGCCATTCTGCCACTTAACCATGGATCCCAGACACATGATGTCATGTGCAAAATCGGATAGATCAATGTCAAATACCACAACCACTATGTCAACTACTACAGTGTGTAGTAGGTGGCCTGATCTGTAATGCTCCTGATGATCTTGTGTCATGACATACCTGTCTCATCTCCAGCAAGGGAGTCTTCAACTGACACTGCAAATGAGATGCATACTTTTCAAGTGTGAAATTGTGACCACCTTGCAATCCCCAGTCATAATTTTGTGCACCTATGTCTCTGATGTAACTGGTCAAATGGTCAGCCTGCAGTACACCAAACATCCAAAGTCATTTCATGACTCATATCACACAGATAACAGTGATTGTGTGCATGTGTCCAGTGTCTTAGGTGCACTGCTGTCAGGTCAGACATCTGAATCTTACTTTGGATACCCCAAGGTCATTGGTCTAGCCAGGGTGAGACTTGAATGGCCCACTGTCTTGTCTCAACTATGGAGGGTGTTAGGAAGATTACTGTGAATGTCATGCACATTGTAACCAGCTCACCAGTTACAAATGTGATCAATTTTCAACACACTTTCAAGTCCAAAGACTGCATCTTCACAATGCTTCATGTGGCACACTATGCCACTGGCCTGTCTGGCTGCACTGTCTGTGCGGACTCTTGGTACAGGACCTGTACATCTCAAGGTTTCAGCACTGTGTCCTAATCCTGTCTATACTGCTTCAGTCCACATCTGTAGGTGCATTTATGTCCCTTACATGTTAGACACAATTTGAACACGTTGGCAGGCTCACATTGCTCTAGTTAGCCATCAGAGTATGTGAACTAACAGATGTGTTTACATGCATATTTTACATCACTCAAGCTGAAAGTAATGCAGCATACACATGGATGTTCAAGCCATCAATATGCACAGTCAAGGGATGATCCACATATTTCAACTGTTGTGTGTGTGAGACAAAATACATACATTTGATGTGTTGTCAGGTTTCCAACAGTGACCATCTGTTTCTTTCAAAGATTGGCACTTGTGTTCACTGTCACAGAGTGTGTCCCTTGCATTCTCACATTTGAATGAGGACATTGTTACATCACACACACACACACATGTGATAGGCCAGTGTCTCAGATTCACTGAGTTGCATTATCTGTCCTTGGCCCATGGGATGCATGTGATTACACTAGGAACTACGGCTGGGACATAACATCTGGCACAATGATCAAGATCAATTCTTTAAGGCATCCACATTGGTCTCACCTGCTGCCCGGATATACGGCATTGTCTACGCACTCCACTGTGTGCTCCAATTGCAACATACTGCACATATGTATTTGCACCACACCGAGTACAGGTCATACATCAGTCAATCTGCTGAAATGTGTCAGCCAATTACATTCCCCATGATGGTCAACTTCATGCACTTGTTTTCTATTGTGCTGATCAAATGAACATTGGACTAAAGCCACTACACAGGACCTAAGGGACACACATGTCACAAATGGAAAGGGGCAAAACTGGGCATCTACCGATCAGGGGGCATAGTTACCTTTTGAGACAGAAGTGTTGGTTTGACTGACTGATGACCTGTGAGAGGGGCAGCAGGCTGAGGGAGTGCAACATGCATGTTAAGTATAGTTGTACGACATGGCACATACACACCCCCTCCTTGCTGCTGTCTGGCCAACTGCTCAACTGCCCATCCATGTCAGGGAAGAGCACCGCCATGATTCTTAGCATGTGGGGGTCAGGGTCTAGCATCCACCCCTTTTGTGAGGAGGTGACAGCTTCAGCTGGACCCTTGAAATCTTCTGTGTCCAGCCACAAAGGTCCTGCCACCTTTTCTGGCAGTGGCGGGCGTGGGGTTTGAAGACCCCCATGGAGTGGACAGCCAGGAAGATGGTCTGCCAGATCTCAGCCTTCTGATGGGAGTTGACCTATACGGATGACATGGTGACACACCATTAGTCCACATGCTACATGTTTCTAAGTCACACACTTATACACATAGATCATGGTCAGAATGGCAAGGATGTATAAGGGATAGGCAAGTGGCATCATGGGAAGTTGTCCTGTGTGCAATTATCCCTCCAACCCATTAGAACAGTGCTGTGAAGTCAGATTGTATGACTTAACAACTACTGCCTAAACCACGACTTCTGGAACAACGAAGGCTAAACCACGACCATTACTTAACCACTACATTTTAAACCACTACTCCCTAAACCACGAAAATATTAGTTTTAATACGATTGTTTTTTTCTAAAATACTAGTTAAGATCTGTTTACAAAAACGCGCACACTGATCATATTCTGTTTGTGACTCGAAAGCATTTACAATTGTTTAAATCAAAACAACACTGCCATCTCCTGACATAAACCGGTAATTTAAATGTAAACTAATTTCTTCAACAACCTTAGCTGTATTTTAATTTTAACTATTACGATTTTAATCTTCCAGTATATTTCTATCTATATATATATTTTTTATCGTATTTGTGGTGGGAGTCCCCCCACACTCCCATCTACCCTCTTAAACGTTTTCCTAGCATGCTCCAGTGTTCTAAAAGTCATGGTTCCATCCTTCGTTGTTCCGTCGTTTGTGGATGTTACCTTCGTGGTTCAGCCCTCTTCGTTGTTCACTCTTCGTTGTTCCGGTGAGTCGTTGTTTATACATCGTGGTTAAGGATGTTTCCCGTGAAGTCAACCCCAGTACACACACTTCTACATCACTGCACCTGCCCAGAACCCACATCTACATACTGCAAAACTTACAGGAACTCTGTTGGCATGCTCGCCCTTGGGCATGCCAATGTGCTAGTAGTGCATTACACATGGCCAATGAAAAGGCAGTTTAATCACCACTCATTTTCTCCTCTCGTTTGCCGTACACCTGGCTGTACTGAAGAAAGAGGACTTGTCCTCCTCATCGGTGGAGGCAGGGGCCCTCTCCACTGTATGTGCCATAGTAGCTCCCTGGGGATATAGAGACAGCAGCAGAGAGATGGGGAAGTGCAGGAAAGATGCAGGTAGTGCAGGCAAGTAAGGACTGTAGGGAACAAACAGACTTATATCTGTGCAGCAGAGGCGAACTCAGTTCCATGTGACCATAGCGATAGGTCCGAGTCATTGGCGTTATCCTATTCGATTCAACCCATTATATTGCTAGCATCCAACACACCTACTGCAACGTTCAAAATATCCTCATCGGCCCCCTATTTAGTTTGATACTTTGGTGATGGAAGATTACGGAGTCGAATTGAACGCGATCCGGACATGAAACGAAACGTGCGTCCTTTGAATACTCACCCGCATCGTTCAACATGATGATCAACAGCCAATGGGTGGATCTGGCTCGGTTCGGATGTGGCTAACGCGTCCTTTGACTAGTCACCCGTGTCGTTCTCCATTACAAGCAACAGCCAGAGGATGCGACTGACATGGTTCGCATGTGGGTACTGCGTCCTTCCACTGATTGGTCAACAGGGCAGACAGTAGTGAAAAACTTTATGTTCTGGTGCATTACATGTGTGGGGACAGTAATTAACATGACATATTGGACATTGGACTTGATAGCTCACACTACTCCCATGAGAAGCCAAGCCAAGCTTCTCAGAGCAGTTGATTAAAGTTTCCCCTACACTTAGGATTTGTTTTCTATCACACCCGTTACCCCTGTCATATACTTCATAATAGACTGCCTTGACTTAGGTGGTGAATTTGTTAGTGCAGAGCTCGGATGTTTTCTTTTCCCCATTTCAAGATTTTGTTTACGCCTCTAGACAAGACCAAAATAGATCATAGCAAACAAGGTCCTGAGAGCATGATGTAAACAGTGACACTTAGTAGGTCAAAGGTTTACTTTACCGTTGGCTTGTTCCTCGATAGAGACAGGATAGCTGGCTGGAAAATAAACCTTCCTGGGGCGCTGAACGAAGAGGGGTGGCCCTGCCTCTGTCTGGCGCTGACAGTCGCAGATCAGCCCGCCCTTGGCCCACCCGTGTCCCACTCTGTGGGAAGCTGCAGGTGTTTAAATATGTGAGAGGGGCATGATGACTTCTGGGGGACCGAGTTCCACCCCAGAAAAATACTGCCAAAGCGTTGCAGGCTCTCAGGTGGCCCATTAGACTCAACCTGTTCTGTAGGAAGCGGGCAGTGTTTAAATATGTGAGTGAGGCTCCTCCCCCTGTCAAGGACGCCGTGACATAATGGGCGACTGATTCCTACCGCAGAAAAATGCTGCCAAAGTGTTGAGGGCTCTCTGCCAGCCTATTAGACTCAACCCCAAAATTAAACTAGGAGAGTAGTAGAAGCACTCAGCCATCATGATCAAATTTGGCCTTTCAAATACAACTAGCCTAATACCATTTAAAATTAGATTTAACACATCCATATGCTGTTATTGGTTAGGCCATTTGACAATGCTTTCAGGTTTTGGCACCCTATAAATTGTGGTTTAATTGACTTGACTTGTAGACCTGAGATGACAATTCAATCATTATAATGCAATTACATCATGGAATTGCTAGGGAAGTCTGTCAATGAAAACATTCTGATTGCTGCTAAACATTCTTGGTAGTGTTTGGTGGAACTAAACCAAGAAAACTAGTCTCATTTTACTCTCCTTTGTTTTCATGCAGGTTCATGATCAATATATCTACCCTGCACTCCTGCATGCGGTCCACAGGCAATGTATTGGAGAAATATGGAAAACTACACATTGGTTTCACTCAATGTCTCTCAGGTGCCAATCAATATCATCAACCTCAGCAATATGTTGATCCTTTGGAAAGCAACTACATTTATTCTTTTTGCCATCTTCCTCTTCTTTATCCTGCAGATGTTGAAAGCCTTCTTCACCACAGCAGATCTCCGGGAGAACTCTCGCTGCGTCCTTTTTGCCTTCCTGATGGTCAATGACACCATCTACACATTTATATGTGTGCTCCTGTTTATGCTTTTTTGGTCCACTTTTGCAATACCAACACTTTTCTGTGCTGCACTTGTTGGGCTATCAAGTTTCACCTTTTACAACACCCCTAATGGACTCGCAGCCATGGCCTTAGAGCGCTACGTGGCAATTTGCTACCCGCTGAGGCATGCTGAGATTTGCCGAGTTGAGAGGACCTCGATTGTCATTGGGGTGATTTGTGTCATTGGGACCTTACCGTATCTAGTTGACATTTTTATCTTGTTCTCCACAAAGAAGCAAAACTTCATATTTCAGAGAATAATTTGCTCTCGTGAAGCCATTTTTTCAAGCACACTGCAAACGATCTTGAGGTCTGTATCACACGGGTCTACATTCACTGTGGTGACTTTGGTAATTATATACACTTACATAAGAATTGTGCTGGAAGCCAAGAAGAAGAGCAAGGCTAAGGTTTCCTCTTCCAAGGCCAGTAAGACTGTGATTCTTCATGCTGTCCAGCTGTTGTTGTGTATGGCATGTTTTACCTATCCGGTAACAGAGAATCACTTTGGAAATGGTCCAAACCTAAAGTTTTTTAATATGTTTACATTCATGCTGCTGCCTAGGTGTTTAAGCCCTTTGATTTATGGTCTAAGAGATGAAGCCTTCAGAAACCATGTGAAAATATGTCTTTGTCGTACTAGATGTGCAGTTCCCAATTCATGTAAGGTTTGATTGCAGAGCTATTGTATAAAGGATAAAGTACCTCCTGCCATACAGTATAAGGATATTGCAAGTAACAGAGGAGTACTTACCCATGTACAGGAACGAAGGCTGAAGGCCAAGTCCCTTTATAAGGGTATGAAACTCCAAGGAGACAAGCATTACCAAATAATACATGGCCACACCATCACTTATCCCACCAATGACCTAAAACCTTGGCTCTTATAAATGAACAAGCATGTTTGCAAATATAAAGAATATAAATAAAACCTGTAGTGGAAAGTTAAACTCATCAAAAACCTGTTAGATATTTGTTTCAAACAGGTATTAAAAACACTGTAATACAAGTCAGTTTTTTTTAACAAAATAAATGCTGCAGTAGTACGTGTGTAGAAACATGCAGAAAGATTTTAGCTTTTCTCTATCTAAGGAGTGCAAAAACCTATTCTCTCTGCTTGTCATTGAAAGCAATTAAAATAGAACAGAAAAAAGAAAAGCAACTGTGAGAGGCTGGCTTAGTATGTGATGCTAACTTATGAATGTGTAGCACCCTGCACTAATCCAGATGGCCCATGGTGATTTTAGTGGTTTAGACAACCTTGGAGGCTCTCTAAGTGGTAGCTGTGGAGAGCAGTCTTCAGGCTTGTCCAAGAGGAGTGTAAAGCAGCTCGGTTTACCAGTATCCAATGCTTAGTATAGGCTAAGTTAAAAAGAACCACTAAGTGTACTTATACAAATAGATATTTATTACAGTCACTCACTAACACTGTACAATATCTCCTACCCGGATATATACTGACAATGCACACAATACTTCAAAATAGAACGGAAAGAAGCACTAATACACAGTGGTCCCCTGGGGAGAGACCAACCATACACAAGAATAGTGGAATGAGAACAGCAACAGTTGATAAGATTGGACCCAATAGATGAAACTGAGAAAAGGAGGGTGCAGGGTTTCTCCCCCTGCAAGAACATTTTGCAAAAAGTGGATAAAAAAATGGCTTTTACACCACATATCTACTGCAAATTGTTGCATAAACAGGATCCAAATATAGCATTTTAAAGCACAAGTGTGAAGAAAATATTAGAAACATATCAACAATGTGCCCAATACTCTAACTGGTCTGCTTGCAAAATGACCCCCAAGCCAAGCACATACAGCCAATGGAAACAGGACTCTAAGTGTTTTCTACCTGTAACACAACTCTGCCTATTTACTGTATTGGTTGATGAAATCATCAAGGCTCGCGCGAGAGCCAAGGTCAATGCAGCCTTGTGGACTCTGCACACACATCTTATCTGCCGCTCCCCCTCTGCTGATGCCACTGGTACCCCACTCCGCCCACCTGTCATTAAAGGTGCCCAAAGTGCGAGCTGCATTTCCTGAAGGCAATAGTGATACGGAAAGCACGCCTGCTCAAGAAAAAGAACTATACACCTGTCCATTATAGACCCAGCAGGGAATGTGTAGTGCTTTTTCTACTAACATGGCCCACTACCTCTGTAATCACTCAGCCATGGTGCTCATATGGAAGCTGCAAACTTGAGTTGGCACCTCTTTTTTTGGTGCATATAGTAAGCAGACTTGCACTTAGCAGCGCATCCCGAAGAAATGTGTTGAGATATTCTGGACCGAGTGAAGGTGAAGTTGGCCCAGTACTGGTACTACCTCCACCATGCAGTCCACCACACCCAGAACCCTCCTCGTGGCGAACGGCGTATTTTTGTCAGCGATGTGGCAGCCAGTCCAAGTGGGTGGCTGGAGGCTGTTCGTGCAAGCTGCAGGTGAGGGAGAGAGGTGCCCTCCTCTGTGATTGGAGGCCCAGGCCTGTGCATCCGCTGCTGATCTTTGTCCAACTATTCCTTTCTTTACCATTCCGGACCAGCCACGTGCATGCCTGACAGTCCTGCAAAGCACATGAAATCATGTGAGTAGAGTGCAAGAAGCACGCACATTAAGGTGCAAGAGCAGCCGGTCTATCTGCCGGTGTCAGGGCGCTGTTTGTGCACCTCTTGCCGCCTCATCAGGGGTGCTGCTTGTGAATACAAGGAAACACCCCAGAAGATTAAGGGACGAAGAGCTGCACATCCATGGAGCCTTCCGTGTGTCAGGCTCTTGTTGTAGAATTCCAACTACACTGAGTGGAGAGGGGAGGTGGCAGTACCACACCTATGGAATTGGAAATAAAAATGCCAAGCATGGGGCTCAGTACCCTCTCTCTCATTACCTTAGCCCAGGGCAGTAGCAGGTCTATACAGTGTATGGAAATCAGGCAGTGCCAGAAGAGCTGGTATTTCAGGTCAGTGCGTGGACCATCTTTTTGGCTTTTTGTGAGCCTGCTTTAGTCTGGGAACCCGTTTTTTACTGTTGTTTTCTCTGGTATCAAACAATGCCTGCAGCAAGCACCAATGCATGTAGTCCACTATACCTTGCAAAACACCTACACTACACTGCTTGTCTGAACAAGTTAAAAACTGCCCCAATTTTAAAATGTGGGACATTTTCTTAGCTACCTAATTCAGTGTATGGGACCACCTTTATTTTGGTGCCTGGGCCTATTTTCTTTTAATGTCTGTAAAGTCATGTGTAGGGGCCATTTCCCAGCCACATTACTGTTTCAAAAGACCTGACTGTTCTTGTCCTGTAATTTATGTAAATGCCACTACTATCTTGGGAGAGGAAAGGTAGTTAAGACAGGGCAACAGATGAGTGCTGCGAGGCAGGAAGGAAAAGAAGAAGTGCAAGCATTAGGGTTATTGAAAAGAAGGATAGAGAGATACAGAGATTGAGAAAGCTATCTACAGGAAGAAAAGAAATAGAAATGAGAAAAGTAAGTCTGAGCTGTTAGGAACAAAAATGGGAGGGGAGAGGGGTATATGAAGATGAGAGAAAAACAGGTAGGAAAAAGAACGACAGATAAAGAAAATAGGGCAGAGTAGAGACAAGGGAAAAGAGAAGACAGAAGGCCAAAACAACAGAGAAATGGAAAAGAGATGGGAGCGAGAGAAAGGGAAAGAAAAAGTGGCCCAAGAGAACAGGGGAAACAAAGAGGAGGAGGAATTGGTGGAGAAAAATATTAGAGGGCTAAAAGACAGGAATAATATAGACTTTGGAGAAAAGGAACCAGAAGAAGGAACATGCCAAATATATTTCTGTGATTCCCATAGTGTGCCATCAGAGTAGTATTTTGGTTTCTCGCTGAGATGCAATTTAATCCAGATGAATGGCATAGCAACTGACATACACCTAAAGCCTGTCAGTTTGATTGGCGTTGTCACTGGGTGTTAGCTATTTAAGACAAATGAGTAACAACAACGATTTATTATAAATAATTAACTTTGGAAATGTTTAAATTCTGAAATAGTGAGCCTGTGAATTAAATAGAATTGAGGCCTGTGGAAGGAGTTTTGGCCATCAATCATGTGTGCTTTATGTTAGATATGTATCCGCTTTTTCTCTGCATATCTTGTCCATCTGCACATCTTCAACTCCCTCTCTTTACTCTTCAGCATCCTCTTTTCACTCTTCCCCGAATGCCCTTCCTCGCGTCTCTGTCACTTCACCGCCCCCAACATGCACTGCACTCTCTCAAATGTTAAGCACTTTGATTTCTCTTGCTTTTGCCTTGCAAATATTTTGACATCAGTGTACCCCCTTCACCCACATATGCACAGAATTTCAGTTGCAAATTAAATACACATTGTTCTGTGTGCTCTGCTGAAAGGTCAACCCACTGACAGGCACTCTGTCTGGCTTCAGCCTGAGGACCCAATCAAAGCCCCATAAAACACCTGGAATGGCTCAAGCTTCAAAGTGTGCACAGAAAAAAATACAGATAAACAACAACATTATAAAATAGTTAACTCGTGGGGAATGAAAGATTAAGTTAAGCATGTAAAATAAGAGAGGAACTAAATTGCTGAAATGCATTCCCTATACGTTTTTAACATTCGTGGTTTGCAAGTCAATCTAAGGGCCCGATTCACAGAATGAACTTAGGACTCAATCCTAAACTTACTACTATTTTGGTACTCACAGAATGCACTTACTACTTTTGGCATTCACAGAATGAATTTACTACTTTTGGTATTCACAGAAGTTAGGATTTTGTCTTAAGTTTTTCTTAAGACAAACTTAAGACAGACTTAAGACAGACTTAAGACAGACTTAAGACAGACTTAAGACAGACTTAAGACAAAATCCTAACTTAAGTCTGTCTTAAGTCTGTCTTAAGTTTGTCTTGAGACAAATAAGACAAAATCCTAACTTCTGTGAATACCAAAAGTAGTAAGTGCATTCTGTGAATACCAAAATAGTAGTAAGTTTAGGATTGAGTCTTAAGTTCATTCTGTGAATGCCAAAATAGTAGTAAGTTTAGGATTGAGTCTTAAGTTAATTCTGTGAATTGGGCCCCATGTTTTGGGCATCAGTGTTAACTTAGGGGCATGCTAAGTTCACTAAGTGACCCTATTAAAATTAAAGAAAGAATCAGTGTGCTTTAAACAGTAAGTGCACAACAGATGCTAACTATTACCATAAATATTACTTTTTGTGTTTTTCATGTCCCTACTGTCATCTAGTTTATTTGGCGTTGCATATGCTTTGGTTGCTTAGACTTGCACTGGTGGTTGTAATACAAGGGAAGAGGAGTTGGCCTAACGGCTACGGTGGTTGACCTCGAATTTGGGGAACTGGGTTTGAGTCTCGGCAATGATGCTGAACATCCTGTGAATCAAATCACTTAATCTCCCTGTGCCTAACAAAAATGATGTGTCCTTTGTAATGCAACTGGTGCTATGTAAAGCGCTCTGATACCTGATTTGGGTCAAATTTGCGCTATATAAAACTCTGTAACATAAATAAATAAAGGGTGTGCACTGGTGGGTGTAATACAATGGCATGCACTTGTGGGTGTAATACAAGAGGGTGCACTGGTGGGTGCAATGCAAGGATGTGCACTGGAAGAGTAATGCAAGGTGTGCACTGGTGAGTGTAATAAAAGGGTGTGCACTGGTGGGTGTAAAGCAAGGGCATGCACAGGTACAGGTAGGTGTAATACACGGGTCTCTTATGCTTCTGGAGGTCGTGGTTTTGAGTTAATACTGGCCGATGCTGGCATGTTATATTGATCTGGAACATAAGACAGCTGTCTGCGCAGTCTAGACATGGCGGTCTTTTTCATGCACGCTCTGGAGAGGTCACATATGGTGTTGGGTGGTTCAATTTGCACTTGAGGAATGTCCCACAGTTAAGATATATGAATTTGTAAAGCCACCCAGACCCGCATTAATGCACAGCTGCTGTTCAGCACTTGCACCTCGCCTTCATTTTTTTTCCTTGAAGTTTACAAGTAAAATACAAGGGCCGGCGTTTTAAACACTACCATTTTCAATGTTAGAGTATAAGTGTTTCAGAGTTCATGCAAAATAATCTGATGAAGTACGCTGAAACGTTGTGCGCTGTCATTTGAGCCAGTGTTGACCTTTGACTCTTCATTTCAGTTTTATCATAGCTTGCCCACCTCAATGGTGCCCAGGGCTTTAAGTGGGGAAAAAAAACTGGGGGTGCTCTAAAAGGGGCGGGGTAAACCTATTAAGGGGGTGTGGCCTATCCCTGCAGGGGCGTGGTCTAAATCAAGTTAACTAGCATGTGTGCCTATGAAAACCCCTCCAATTAGCCTACCTTTGGAAAACTTTTTCTTCAAAGGATTTCACTTCCTCCTACAAGGCAGCTCACCTAGCATGACGTCTACACTCTGACCCATGATTTCGCTGCCCTCCATCTAGAGCACAGTGTAGGGCACTTTTTCCAGCCAGGCAGAAGGACACAGTAGGGAAACTGAGCCCACAAACCCCGTGTGAGACACTTAAGGGGATAGAAGCCTGGAAGGAAATTAAAGGCTGTGAATCTCCTTTTTTTGTAGCACTAACGATTCCTGCATGGAGGTCGCGCACAAGCATTTTCATGTACATTAATGAATATTTACACAAATTCTATTTGAGCATAAAAGGTCCCGGAGCCGCACTCTGCGGGCAGCGTGCGTGCGGCGGTGCTTGTGTCATTAACAGGGATAAAAGCCCCGTCGTCGAGGTGTGGCACAGCCGTGATTGATTGTATTGGGGGGTGGGCGGCACTGCTAAATGATGTGCGAAATACCGGGCCTTGTTAGAGCCAGAGCGTAAAGGAGGGGACAGGGTTTGCTGTGCTGTTGGAGTCGGAGACACTGTGCATAGCAGACACATTCTCCTGATTGCCCCTCGAGAGCACTGACTGCTGCACTAACATTCCCTGCACGTTTCTAGGCGCTATTCGATTTTCAGTAGTATAAAATTGATTTATCATTAAACATGCCATAACTATTCTATTTGCAGTCCTAAAATATATTTTTAAAAACGTATTCTGGCCCGAAAATAGAGCCCGATAGAGACCCGTTTCGAGGCTCTCTAAAAATAACTGCCGGTGCTCAGACCCGGACAGACCCGGCCCACTTAAAGCCCTGATGGTGCCCTTTGTTCCTCTGTCTGGGAAGGATCACGGGAGGGGCCGGCTGAAAGCTCAAAGGCTTTCCTAAACTCTGCAGAGTCTGTCGTGCTGGATTCAGTAAGAGCACTGCACTTGATGAAGCAGCAGCGCGGGAAGCTGTGAATTGAATTCTGTGCATTATGCTTTGAAAGTCGAGCTGATGCACTGCGCAGAATCCAGTACTCAGCTTCCTAACTACAGCCTCTAAACCCACCCTTCCCTTTGTCGTCACAGAGTGGGCTGGGTTCCGTGATGCTCTCTGAGTCTGACCCACGCTACCCTGTGACGACAAAGGGATGGGTAGAGTGTGGCTCCTTGACTGACGTGAAGCTCCTGACGCCTCAGGGCTTCAGCCTGAAGTGCCCGCAGGCTAACATGAAGGAAACGTCATCAAGGGGCGGAACTCATCCCAGGAGGCTATGGAATTGCCTGACTGATGATGTCACAGACCCCAGGGATGTGAGATCTTCCATCTGGCAATTTCACTGATTGAAGCCAGGCTATGCAAAGTGCGCCTGCGTCAAACTAAATCCATGGACTTCAGCATAGCTAAGCAGCTGTACCAGGTGAAGTGAGTGGTGTGTCTGAGGCCACGAGTGAGTGCTATTGAAAGTTTGTGTGTGTATGTTTTAAATCTTAATTTTTTCTAATATGGCTTTGAGGCTGAATAGAGGGGCGGTGCCCCAACGCCCACAAGGGGGAGCCGCCTCTGGTAGGGAGTCAGGGACCAAAGATACCACCCAGGCGAGAGTCTAGGTGGCCTGCGATAGTTGAAGGCCAAGAGGTTACACTACTGCATACTCATTATTACTCAGGGTATATTGCAGCTGCAGTCCTGAAGAGAAAAGACTTTGTTAACCAACCTCTGAAATCTGGTTGGGGCATTTTTCTGACTAAAGGACATTACAATACATTTATAATGCCCACTGGGGATTGAAAATGCTGTTTTTGATTTAGTGTCCTTGGCTGGTCTAATCTGCCAGTAGCCAGTTGTCAGGTTAAATGTGCCTAGAAACATGTTTGAGGCCTAAGTATCTATAGGCTCATCTGCCCTTGGAATAGTATTGGCATCAGTCCTAATGACTGCATTGAGGCCTCTGTAGTCCAAACAAAATCTCATATCTCTTTTTCCACCCTTGGTGTGAGGCTCTGGCACCAGGACTACTGGACTAAAGGCTTAATGACCCCCAATTCCAGCATATTTTTGGACCTCTGACCTGATGCAATCCCTGACATAGTCAGGCTGTCTGTAAATCTTACTCTTTACAGGCAGGCTGTCACCTGTGTCCACTTCATGGGTAAATCAGGTGTTCTGAGTGGGTGTCAGGGAGAACATGTGTCTGTACTAATTAAGGATTTGCCTACAACCAGCTTGCTGTTGATCAGTGAGGCTGTCTGCCAAGGCTACTCACTCTACTGATCTATCACCAGGGTTCTGAGAGAGGAGATCAGGGACAGGATGGCTCTATTCCTCCTGTCCCTCATCAGTTGCCACAAGCAAGCTTATGTAAGCCATGTCCACAAAAGCAAGCAGGATCCAGTCCTCTTCTGATCTTCTGTAGATCCAGTAAGTGTTATGAGGGGGTTTCTTTGAGGAAGGGCACATTTATAGATTACACCAGCCAGTGGGTGAGGTAGAGACTCCTTACCACTCTACCAATGTGGTAAAAGTTACCAGGGGAAACCCTACACACTCTTTAGGCAGTTCCTGTTTGCCTAATACCAAACAATCTTACAGTGCTCCTTACTAGTAACATCCAAAATGGCTTACGTTTCCTCCCTTGCGCAGAGCCCTTGTCTCCACCCACTGATGTGGCCAGGAAATGGGCAGTCCTCTTTTCTGTGTCTACTCCAAACTGATCCTGGGGAAACTTCTCCTACACTGGGTTTAGAGACAGGCTGACTTGTGTGGGCCTGGAGAACAAATGTCCCCCCCTCACAGGGCTTCCTTTACAGTAAACTAAAAATGGGTAGGCTTCATGTCTATCACTTTTAAGTTAATGAAGTTCCTGGAACTTTCTCAGCTGTTCTTTCTGAGCTGATAGAGATCACATGCCCAACCCCCAACCCCTCCCGACACCAGTATTAGGCTATTGTTCTGTCCTGGCAGCAGTTTCCACACCTCATCCAAGCACTGGATGGGCAGCTACTGGTAGGCTGTGCAGACTAGCTTCTTGGAGTGTCAGGCAAGGTAAACATAACTTTCTAAAAGTATTTATAAAAAATGTTAACTTTACCAATGAATTGGAGTTTTATTAAATATGAGAATACTCTGTAAATTATTATTCTATCCATTATCTGTTAAACGTTAAGATTAGGAATACAGTTTATAATCTGTTCTTTGACATTTTGTGGGATCCATCTTCAGCTTGATTACCTGCGGAACATGTTGAATTTAACTCTGCATACATTCTACTGATAACTATATAGCACCCTATCTTGTGAGCAAAAAGGAAGGAATGACTTACTAATATTTAAAAATAGTTTTTCTCACCTGTCAAAAAAGGGTTATTTTATCAAGTTTGGCTGCAGGTTTTTAAGTTACTGCGGTCAAACCACATATGGTAGGCTCGAGGTTGTGTTTTATAGACATATCCTATAGATGGTAAAATAGGTGCTGCTGTTCACAGGTGGCATTTTGTCTCTCATATTATGGGTGCATTTTCTACACCACATGCTAAGGACTTATAGACACGTTAAATATGTTAAGTATGGTAGGGGCTAGCCAATTAAACCATCTTTAAAAGGGGAGCACTGGCACCTTTATCCTGTTTAGAAGAGGTCAAGTGCACAGAGTTAAAAAATAGGGGTTAGAAAAAGGCAAAAAATCCGGGGTGATGACACAGAAATGGCTAAATGTAGGCTTTTCCATTTTAATGGTAACTCTCATTAATGGATTTCTGCTTAGGTCTTGCCAGAGAAAGGTGATTCCCAAGCAGGGATCTACCCTGGAAGTTGACTTGTGGGCGGTGGCCCAAGGCATGTCTAATAGCTTTTCACCCACCTAGTACCCAATTAATTTACAAAAAATCTAAGAAGAAATCAAATTTACAGCACCATTATAAGGCGTTTGATGATAAAGTTGCTTTTAAAATCCAGACGTTATACTGTATTTGTGTTAAAGTTCACCTGCTATACAGCATGTGTGGCTGGGGGTATCAACAAGACCGTTTCTGAGACTAAAATACCAGTGCAAGATGGCATATATAAAATCACTGCCACTCACACCAACCTATGAATTAGACTAGCACTCCAGCAGCTGCCTCATCATAAAAATCAAAAAGCACTTCAGTACATCACAGCGAGCATTTAATTTTAAGTCACTAGGGCATGAAGGGTTGAGATCTGGGCCTGCTAGTAGCAAACCCACTGGTGGTTGGCTGGAGAATCAGAACATGGCCCTGCTAAAGAGGTGATAGCATGACCTGTTCAACTCTTAAAGCCACTTGTCAATGAATCTGAGACAGGATCAGAAAATGCCATGATTAGTAAATATCTATTGGATCAGCTATGGAAACAATCTTGATGGATGACAAAGTAAGATGTGTGGTACATGTAACAAATTGTGTTGGGAACTGAATTGCGTCTAGGATGTTTACATCATGGCATAAGATATGACAGTTAGGAAGGCTGAAATTATCCAAAAAGCAAAGCTAGAATAATCAAGAGAAATAAAAGATTATAATTTAGCAAATGAATCAACACAGTTACCCAGGAGCCAGGTGAGAAGACATAGCTGCATGAAACTACTAAACATAGGCTAAGAAACATAATTTCAGCCAAACAGAAGTAAGGCACACAAAATACATTTAAAACAGGTTGTAAATAATACCACGCTTTACCTAGATTTACGAGTCCGGTCAATTTAATGAGTGAGTATCCTTATAAAAGAGTGATAGAAATATCCCAAAACTTTTCTTTGAGGGACGTACCATGTTTCAGTGAACTTCTCCAGCAGGCCCAAGGACAACAGATGGCATGCCTCACGATACTGGTGACTTCACTCAAGTAGAACGAATTGTACATGATCCTACTTGTTGTCAGTGGAAAATATGGCATTTCTTTCCTTCATGACCTCTTTGAACACATCTAGCAGCTGAGGAGTGCAGTGTAGCCTTGCTGCTGCATTGATTGTTTGTATGAATATCTATTACTTGTACCCAATCAATTACTCAATCAATCAGGGAGTTTTAAGAGCGCGAATCAACCATGAGGGTCTGAAGGCGCTGGTGGGGGGGACAGCTCCGGTCAGTTGAAGACCCTGGTCATAAGGGACCTCCTGAAGATGTGCAGGGTGTGAGCACGTCTGATGCCGATCGGGAGCTCACTCCAGGCCTTGGCTTCTGTTGGAAGTGGGGACACAGTCTGAGAGAGCCCTGCTCACCCCCTTAGTAGCTTGTCACAAGCAGGCAGGCTTATCTTCAAGGCACAAATGTACAGTATGTGCAACCACACTCACAGCAACCCACTGATGTCACCATAAATAGACTCCACACGAGTTTTTATAAAACGAGTATAATCTATATATAAAAAGATATACGATATGACCACATGCTACAAAACCAACATATAATAATGGGTAGTATTCCTTCCTGTGGATTGGTAGGTTGTACTCCCAACCACCACTTTTAACCAATGGTTACGTTTACTTCTAACCGTTCCCAAAAGGTTAGGTAGGTCGTATTGCTACAGTCACACACGTTGCAAAATAAAATAAATACTGCAATGTGTAACAATATACCCCTGTGCTGTGCCCTAGAGAAAAAATGCCATACGTAGCACCACAATCTTGTGCTTTGCAACAGAAGGAATAATGCAATGCGTATCACTACCAGCAGGCCCTGCGCGTCTAAGTCTCACCTCTTCTCCTGGTGCACACGATGACCAGGCGCTCTACCCCACGCCTCAGCCTGCACCACAATACGCACCATGTGCGTCTGAGACTTACTTCTTCTCCCGGTGCACACAATGACCAGGCGCTCTTCATCAATGCCTAGGCTTGCACCACGACTCGCACCATGCTTTTCTGAGACTCACTTCTTCCGGTGCACACAACGGCCAGGCGCTCCTCACCAACGCCTTGGCTACACCACGACACGCTCCCTGCGTGTTCGGGTTTCACTTCCTTGCTCGGTGCACACGATGACCAGGCGCTCTTCCCCAATGCCTCAGCTTGCACCACAACACTCACCATGCGTGTCTGAGACTCACTTCTTTTCCCGGTGCACACAATGACCAGGCGCTCCTCACCAACGCCTCGGCTTGCACCACGAAACGCACCATGTGCGTCTGAGACTCACTTCTTCCGGTGCACACAATGGCCAGGCGCTCCTCACCAACGCCTTGGCTGCACAACAACACGCTCCCTGCATGTCTGAGTTTCACTTCCCTGCTCGGTGCACAAAACGACCAGGCGCTCCTCACTAACGCCTCCGCTGCACCATTACATTTTCACTGCGCGTCCAATACTCAGTTGTCTCCTGTGTGCCCACTATCACAACAAGGCACGACTTCTGAGGGTCTCAAGCTGTGAAAGCACGAGCACACCACGTTGCTTGGGTCTTCTCCGGAAACGTTTGTGCTCCTGTGTTTCCAAACTGGGAGCCAGCTCACCTCTGGCCCATGGGGTTCAGGACACAGCACAAAGCACAGTCCTGTTCAAGAAGGGGGGGGACACCACCCACTGCAATGTCCCTTCAGTCTCTTCCTTAGTAGAAGCTACAAACTGCAGGCCAGCACCAGATCACGAAGCAAGGGTCAGTCTCTTAAGCAACTCCTTCCTTGGCAGAGGTTCTTCTTGATCACAAAAGAGGCCAAACCCTTTGCAGACTCGACCTGTCCATTTCGCCATTGAAAACGACACCAAATTCTAGGGGTTTCAGTTCTCTTAGTTATACCCCTTCATGTCTTTGAAGTGCTTTGTTTACAGGGGTCCCTGACCCCTCCATAAATCAGTTCTGGGTGTCTCCCTCCCAGTGTCACCTTTCTACCTTTGATACTGGGGGTCTGGATCCTTAATCACTCAGCTGGAGATGGGTCAATTGGTTTATAGCACCAACCCAAGTCCTTTCACCTCCCGGGCTCCTCCTACCCCTGCTTTCCATATGCAGGGCAGCATGGTGCCATCTCAACCCCTCCCTGGGTCAAGCTCTCGACCAGCTCTTCTCACCTCACAGATCCAGATGATCAATCCACATTCAGAAGAGACAAACAGAAATGCTTAAAGCAAAAACTGAGCCACTTTCTAAAAGAGTGGTTTATGAACACAAAGTGACAAAATCACTTTCACAGAAAGATGTGTTATGACACTGTGAGTTCATACATACTAAACTTCACCTCTCCGTTATAACCTTACAGGAAACTAGGCTACCAAAACAGAATACCCAGTCTCCCCATTCTATCCTATGGGCAGAATGGCCTTTCACCAACAAAAAGCGAAATGGTTTGTATTTTACTATCAGGACGTAACACACACCTCAGTAGATGTCCTGCCTTTTACCTATACTGCACTCTGCCCCTGGGACCTACCACAGGGCTGTCCCATGTGTATACAAAAGGGAAAGTAAGGCCTGACAAGTGGTTGCACTTGTCAGGACAACATGCTAACTTAGCACTCTGGAGCAGGCTCTACACTGAAGGCCTGAGTTCCCTTCTCTGCGCGCACACAGTGCACATCACTAGGGACTTTACTAGTAAGGCCAACATACTAATCATGGCCAACCAATGACCACTACACTTTACATAGGGAACCCTTGTGCTTTGACACTGATTAGCAGTGGTAACGTACATAAGCATCTAAAAACAAAGGAGACGGAGGCAAAAAGTCAGGGGTAATCACTCCAAGCTATTCCAGGTCAAACAACTGCAATGTAGGAGATGGTTCAACCTCCTGTTCTTGCCCTGCAGATGCACGGGGATTTGGCGAGAGCAGATCGGAGGCTCCTCTTGTGTACATTGAAGGAGATTCTATTGAGATATTGAGGTCCGGTGTTGTGGAGGCATTTGTAGGCATGGGTGAGAATCTTGAGGGTTACTCTCTTTTCAGTGGGGAGCCAGTGGAGATTATGCAGGTGTTGGGTGATGTGTTTATGTTTATGGATGCCGAGGATGACTCTGGCTGCGGTGTTCTGTATGGTCTGGAGTTTACGAAGCAGAGAAGTGTTGATCCCTTAGTAGAGGCTGTTTCTGTAGTCCAGTCTACTGGTTATGAGTGCATGGGTGAGGGTCTCCCTTGATTCATGAGGGATCTATTTGAAGGTCTTTCGGAGGATGCAGAGGGTGTTGAAGCAGGTGGAGGTGATGGTGTTGGCCTGTCAGGTCATGGAGAGGGAGGAGTTGAGTACGATGCAGAGGTTTCGGGCCGAGGGCGATGGGCGATGGGCTACTGGCGATGATGGGGTCCTTGGTGAGGAAGAGGATGAGCTGGGTGTTTAATACTTGTACCCAACACTGCATCAGTCTTTCTTCAGTATATAATTGCATAAAGGACACATTGTAACTCTGGAAATATAGATTTACGTTACTATGGAATTTCTGTGAGTGTATACGTTACTTTTAAATGAACTGCATTAGTCTTTTTTCATAACATAATCTCTGCAAACTGCAGCCTGTTGGTTCCAAGTCATCTCTATGAAGACATTCATTATCTGTCAGTAGAGCTGTAGCCACACTATGGCATGACAATAGGTGAATATGTTTACTCTCAGTGTTATTGCTGTATGTGTTTTGGTGTAATTTGATGGATGATGTCACCTCAGTGAATTCACCATTGAAGTAATTGATGATTCCACTTGTGATGCTATGTGTCACATTATGTGTGAGTTCAGGAGCAGTGGATTCTGTGTTCTGACTGCATTGCGTACCATAACTGAGACATTGTATTGGCTTTTAGGTTTTGGATTGTACCACACTGCCTTAAAACCATCACAATTTTATGGAATGTTTCTTTATTTAAACAAAAATGAGGTACTATTCCTGTCCAGATCAAAAAGAAAAGGGAAAAAGTAAGGCAAACAATAGGGTGGGGAATCCTAGAGGTTATTTATGATGCCCCCACTCACCCCTACTGATGCCATGTTTGGACATTGGGCCTGGAAACGTGAGTGTTGTTTGGTAGCCTTCTTAGAGTGGTGAGAAATACAACGTGTGGGAAGGTATGTAAAGAGATTAGATGTGGATCCTGCCTCCCAATTTTTATATTGGCCAGAGGTAAATAAAGGGCTGAATGTGCTGTAAGGGAACAATAAGGAATTATAGTGTCACCCTAATATTTGCACCATGGAATGTCATTGTTGAGGCCTGTTTCATTGGTGGAGAGACAAAAGATCCAGCGAATTCTCTTCTGTACAAACTCTTGACATTCCAACTTGGGTTGGCTGCAAAGACATTCCATCTGAAACTCTCTGGAGGGTGTGGGTGCTCAAGGAAATGACTGTACACGTTGGTCTTGCTGCATCCACAGCTAATGTTACTTCTGGTTAAATCATCCAAGTTTCAACTGTCCTCGCAGTCATGCCTATGTAGGTCACATGGGCAAGTAATGATATATATGCAATTATTTTAGTTGCAGTTGGTGTGACCTCTGCCTCCAGATAAAGATAGGGCCTACCTGGTGTGTCTTGGAGCATTGGGTGAGGGGACAGACCCCACACAATCGGCATCGATATTGGCCTTTTTCTGGGGAAACGTTCCACAGTATTGTCTATGTGCGTATTGAGTGGATTTTTGGTCTGGTATGCACTAAAAGTTCTTTAAAATTCTGAGTTTAACAGAACGCAAAACACGGTTGCTGAATTCCAGGGGCCCTGTAATCAGAAACCCCCTGATGCTTAGAGATGATCTGTTGGATCTTATTAGAGCATGGGGTAAAAGTGGTCCCGCAAGTCATTATATCCCCTGCAGGCCTTGAGTAATTTTGGGGAGGGGCCCCAAGGTGATTATTACAGGCCTTCTTCTGTGCTTATTTAATGGTTTTGGGAGGGGAATTACATGCAGCAATGTTAACACTGATCATTTTAGCTTGAATATCATAGTCACGTAAAGTGCTACAGTTCCTCATATTTTGTAAGAATTGGTAATAGGCAAATTTTCCCATAGAGATTTTGGGATGATAACTGTTGAACCTTAAAAGGCTATTACAATCAGTGTTCTTCTTGTATGTTTTAGTCAAGAGTACCCACCTTTTCTAAAGATTAATGAGTGAAGACAGGGGTTTCCTAAGGGGAAATTGACTGCATAAACCTTAGTTATGGATTAAGGGCATTCATTCGGTTTCCATACATTTTGAATGTGTCCTCCGCCCCTTCAAGAAAACCAATATATTATCTATGCACCTGCACCACCCCAGTATGTTAGGTCCAAAATGATTGGTCTCTGTGAGGATATATTGTTCTTCAAAATAGGCATGTAGAGGCGGGCAAGACTCAGGATGAAGGTACTGCCCATGCATGTCTCCTGTATCAGGTGGTACATCTAGGTTTTGAATAAAAAATAATTATTCTTTAGTGCAATAGTGATGCATTCTACAATGAAGTCAATGGGGGTGGCATTAGTCCAGTTGTGTGACCTCAAACAGATATTTTTGACTTCTAAGGTGGCGTCTTGAGGGATGTTTCAATATAGTGCCTCCACATCTAAGGTCACTAGGAGATCAGTCTCTTCCGGGTTGCTAGTGTTTGAGATTAGATTCAGGACATCCCTAGTGTCTTGGAGAAACAAGGGTGTTTTAGTGACCAGGGGCTAAAGGCGTTGGTCACAAAATGGACCCAGCGGTTCCAAGATGGAGTCAATGCTGTAAAGGAGGCGACTAATGCCAGAGACTACCATTCTGTCCGGAGGAGGTAAGATGCCTTTGTGACTTTTGGGTAGTATGTAAAAATAAGGGAACTTAGGTGTGGTGTAAACCAAGAACTCTGCTTCTTTTTTGTAATCTAGTCTTGTGCCTCTGCCAAAATAGCCAAAGATTGAATTTTTTTGCATAGGTTTTCAAAGGGGTCAGAATTCATTGGGCGATATATCTCTCATTGGCTAGTTGCTGAAGACATTTTTTTTTTCAAAACCAAGTTTATTGAGCATAGAAGTATCAAGAATGTGGTATCTTCACACACCAAGATCACCACAACAGTATCAATGTAACGATGACATAGACAGTAAAGGATGAAGCAAATGCCAAATAAGCTCAGTTTTAGAAATGCCCCAGCAGCCTACTCTAACCCCCAACTACACCCCCCCCGTACCTAACACTCCCCCCCACCACACGTGTACAAAAGAGCAGCAAAAAAAGGAAAATGCACAAAGAATAAGCAGGTAGAACGCAACCAGGGCTTTGCCGCATCAGGCCAGAAATGTCACTGTGATCAAATGTCCTCCTCCTGCTCCGCCGGGGGGTCCAAGGACAGGCCACAGTAGTCGGCCCACCGCTTCCAAATCTTGAAATGCTTGCGCGGGCAGCCCCGCGCCTCGAAGACCGGCTTTTCCAGGCCCATGAAATAATCTAGCCCAGCCTTCCATGCAGACAGGGGGGGGGGCCTTACAGATTTCCATGCCCGAGCCAGGTCGCGTTTGGCCACAACCAGCCCCAGGAGCAACAGGTGACGCTTATATATGTTGCCCCCTACCCCTTCCATAATATGCAGCAGGCCCAGCCGGTGGGTACGAGGAAGATCCCAGCCCAGGACCTCAGCCAGGCAACTCCACACGCCCCTCCAAAATCCAGTCAGGCGACCACACGACCACACCGTATGCATCAGGGAGCCAGGCACTTCCCCACAGCGCAGGCATTCTGGTGACGCAATCAAGCCAGCCTTCCACAGACGCTCACGCGTATAATAAGCACGGTGCAAGTATTTGAATTGGATCAGGCGGAGCCGAACCGCAACGGCGGTGCCGCGCGGGGATTTCAGCGCCTCCCTCCAATCGTCCTCATCCAGGGCACCCACGTCCACCTCCCACGCCTCCCGAAGGGAGCGGAGAGTGGAGGAGCAGTGGATAACAAGTGTCTGATAAATCCTAGAGACTTTCTTGTCTCCCAAGTCTCCCATAAACACTTTGGCCTCAATCGGGCTGAACTCTGGCAGGGAGTCGAGGCCGGCAATGCTCGGGGCGAGGGCATGCCGCAGCTGGAGGTAGCGGAAGAACTGGGACTGAGGCATCTGGAACTCCGCTCGGAGTTCCTCGAAGGACTTGAGGGTGGCGCCGGACATGACCTGGCCCAGTTGTGTAACTCCAATAGCCTCCCAGCCCTCAAACCCAACCAAGGTCGCCAGTTCCGGAAGCAGTCCATTGTGCCACAGCGGCGTTTCAGCAGTCAATTTGCCCCACCAACCCATGCGGCGCAGGGATTGCCGCCACACCGTAAAGACCACTTTAGTGACCGACGGCAGTCCACGGCGTATGCGAGCCGAATAAAGAATAGTGTCAAGCGTGCGATCTCCCATGAGCAGTCGTTCCAGGGCATAGGCCGGATCCCTCCTGTCCCCATACCACCATTCATTGAGGACAAGTAGGTGAGACGCTTGGTAATAGGAGAGGAGGTCCGAGGTGGCCAAGCCACCACAGTATGTGGACAGAAAGCACGTCCTCAAGGCCACCCTGGCTGCACCACCATCCCACAGAAAGCGGCCCAGCACCGAGTTAACCTGGCGGAACCACTCCATGCCAATGGGGTGTGGGAAGTTTTGGAGTTGGTATAGCAGCCGCGGCAGCGCCACCATCTTAAAGATGGCCGACCTCCCAAAAATTGTGAGTGGCATTCTGGACCAAATTTTAACATCTGTCTGGACCCGTTCCCACACCGGCAAGACACCACGTGCCCAGGCCACAGCCCGCGAGTCCGAGAGGAAGACACCTAGATATTTTAGGCCATCCGTCGCCACACGCAATTCAGCGGCCCATGGGTCAGCAACCACTCCGCCACCCAAAACCCACAGGGTCGATTTGTTCAGATTAAGGTGGAGCCCGAGACCTCGCCAAACCCCCGCATGATCTCCAAAACCCGGGGACCCGAGCGCCGTAGATCAGTGAGGAATAGAAGAACATCATCTGCATACAGTGCAATCCTATCCGCCAGGTCATTGTTCCAGACAAAGCCACTTAGTCGGGCATCCGTTCGTATCCGCGACGCCAGGGGCTCCATGGCGAGGGCAAATAGGTAGGGGGATAGCGGGCAACCCTGTCGAGTACCACGACCGATGCGGAAGCGCCCAGAGACAGCGCCGGCCACACGGACCGAAGCCGTAACATTAGTGTAGAGGAGACGAATATATGACAGGAAGACAGGCCCTAGATTAAGGCGGGCTAACAAGGTGAACAGATACGCCCAACTCACTGAATCGAAGGCTCGGTCCATGTCTGCAAGAAGGAGTGCCGCCTGTTCATCTCTAGTGCCCATGGCGTCAACCGCCGCCTGCGCCCGTCGGATATTATGCCGGGTGGCCCTGTGCGGCATGAATCCGGCCTGGTCAGGGTGGACCAGGTCAGCAATGTGAGGCAAAAGGCGGTTCGCCAGGGCCTTCGCCAAGATCTTGGCCTCGATGTTGAGGAGGGAGATCGGCCTGTAAGAGTCGTGTCGGTCCGGCGCCCTGCCCGGCTTCAAGAATACCACTATCTCGGCATGACGCCAGTCTGGCGGCAACTCGCCCCGAGCCCGTGCCGCCTCCAGGGCACTGCGAAAGTGGGGTCCCAGCTGGACGTGGAACTTTTTGTAAAATTCACTAGGATAACCACTCGGGCCGGGCGCCTTGCCAGTGTTCAATTGGCCCAGGGCCTCCCCGAGCTCCTCAGATGTAAGCGGGGCCTCCAAGGCAGTTCTGGTCTCGTCGGGGACTGCCTGCGGGAGCAGGTCATCTAGGTATGAGGCAATCTCGTCCACCATCAAAGAATCACGAGGAGCGTATTGCGCCTCGTAATAACGGGCAAAGCTAGCCGCAAGCAAATCTGGGTCGGTCATGACCGAGCCATCGTCCGCCGTGAGACCAGGCAGCACTAGGGGCTGGAAAGTCGCCTGGCACAGCCTATGCAACATGGTGCAGGACTTGTCGCCCCACTGGTACACCCTGCTGCGCGTGGCGAGCCACGCCAGTCGGGCCTCCTCGCACAGGACTGAGGCATACATCTGTTGGGCCTGCAGGAGCTGTCTCACGACGCCCTCATCACCCCCAAGTCGACTACGCTGCTCCAGCTCCTCAACGCGGGCCGCGGCAGTCACAATTGCCTCCCGATGTTTTCGCCGAGCCGCCACACACCAAGCTATATCAACGCCCCGGAGGTTGTCGTTTAGAGGGGAGGGTCACGGTAGCTAGGACAGGGGAGTGATCCGAGAGGCCTCTGGGGAGTATCACGGCATCCCTGACGCGACTCAGGCAGGCACCTGGCACAAACAAATAATCCAGTCTCGAAAAGGACCCATGCACCGCCGACACATACGTGAATGCACGCACCGCAGGGTGAAAATGCCGCCAAACATCAATCCAGCCCAGACCACTCACAGTCGCACACAATCTGGTGGGAGCGGCCGCGGGGGGGGGGGTCAGACATAACAGGAGCTCGTCTCAGGCGATCCAGGCCCACATCCATAACCTCGTTCCAATCGCCCCCCACCATGGTCAGAACCTCCGGAATCTCGTCCCACAGTGCGAACAGCCGCTCGGACAAGGCCCACTGCAGGGGGGGAGGGGCGTACACACTACCAAAAACCACTGGCTCGGAGCCCAGCAGGCCCTTGATAAAGACATATCGGCCCTGAGGATCAATCCATTGTTTCTCATGAACATAAGCCACCCTACGGTGTACCAGTATGGCCACCCCCCGCGACCCCCTCGTGAAGCCCGCATGATAAACCTGTTGATATCCAAACCTCTGGAGGCTAAGGGCCTTAGAACCCAGCATGTGAGTCTCCTGGAGCAGAAGCACATCCACCATCTCCCTCTTCCCCCATCGCAGCACAGCCCCACGCTTGATTTTATCCAGGATACCCCTCACATTCCATGTCACAACCCGCAGAGTCTTTTGAGGAGACATAGTCACAGTATCAGCGATTATCATCGCAAAGTCTAGAATCCGGCCCTCCGTCCCACCCTGGCGCCACCCGCAAATCAACAAAAATCAAAGCCTCAGACACGTGTGGTCCCACCCCCCCAGCCCATGCACTCAGCAACCCCCCCCAACCCCGAACTCCCCCAACATTAGTAGCACAAGAGCCACCCCCCACACCCCACACCCACCACCCCAATACAGAGAACTTTGAAGTATCTGTCGCGGCATGGAGAGACCCGGGTCCAAAACAGAGGACCCAGGGCCCGCCATACCAATGGATCCCAACAACCCAACCATGGCACACACACACCACCCCCCCCAACAACACTCACATCCGTGAGGGTCTGAGGCCCACAAACGGTACCCCCCGAGCCCCACAGTGTCCCCATGAAAAACAACTGGAGTCCGCACATGGGAACCGACCGGCATACAAAAGACAGAATAGAACAGTCTCACCAGCCAAAGTAGGGCAACTCAACGTTCAGCAAAAAGAATCTAGTCCCAGCAATGTTCAGCTGCCCGCATCAGAGTGCTCCGAGTCCCTGGCACCACCCGACTGTGATGCACTGGCGGAGGCCGACCTCTTCTTAGAGCGAGACCTCCGATGGCGGCCCTTCCTGTTCGGGCGATCCGTCCGCTCTGGCGACGATCCCTGAGACCTGCCCGGGTCCAGTCCCGGCTGGGGGTGCGGCCGGAGTCGGACCGCTTCGTCGGTCCAGCGGAACACCTCCTCCGGTGAATCAAAGAAATGGGTCCGGGACTGATACACCACCCGCAGGCAGGCCGGATACAGGAGAGAGTATTGGAGCTTGAGTCCCCTCAGCTTAGCCTTAGCGTCCATGAAGGATTGTCTCTGCTGCTGCACCATCTTCGTGTAGTCCGGGAAAATCATGATGGTATGATTCTCGAAGGCGAGCGAGCCCTTGTTCCTCGCCTCCCGCAGGATAACATCCCGGTCATGGTAATTGAGCAGCCGGGCGATGACTGGCCGTGGGCGCTCACCCTCCGGCGGCCGCTGGGTCCGAGCTCTGTGGGCCCTCTCGATCACGAAGCACGTGGACAGTGCCCCTTCGGGGAGCCAGCTCTCTAGCCACTGGGTCAAGAACCTCTCCATGTTGTCCTTCTCGCACCGCTCCGGAAAGCCGATGAAGCGGAGGTTGTTTCTCCGCGCGCGCCCTTCGGCATCTTCCACGCGGGCCGCCAGTGTCTTTTGAACTCCTTCCACCTCCGCCAACCGTTTCTTCAGGGCCCCAATGTCACCCTCGGTCGCTGTGATGCGGGTCTCAGCCCCGGTGATCCGCTCCACCGCGTTGCGGAGGTCCTGGCGCAGGAGCGTGACATCCGCCCCGACCGCCCCAATTTTGCCATCAAGCATGTCCCGGGACTGGGTGATGGCCGCCAGTATGGCTGCATTGTCCGGTCCAGGGCCACCGCTGCCACCGGCCGCCCCAGAACCGCCACTCGGCCCGGTGAATTTGTCGATGGGGCCATGTTTAGGCGGGCCACCTCCTCTGTCCCTGGTCATGGCACACGCCGGGCAGGGCGGACAACACCCCTGGACCGTTGGGCACTGTCGCAAGTCTTGGATGGAACGGCAGCAATGAAGTCACAAAGGAGATGGCGGGCCGGTCGGCACAGATCAGGTGTCGCGAAAATCGAGGTCCCGGCTTCACCAAAGCGGGACAGGCCTCGCCCACACTCGTCACCACGAGCGGCCGTCCAAAGCTCAGAAATAAGCTGCGGCTCCGTGATCCGTGGGCAGCCGCAGCCAGCGGGCCGAGCCAAGAGCGGTGCAGCGGATGCCACCACCGTCCGCCAGTCCGTCCCCGGCCGCCTCGGAGCTCAATGACCCCAGTCTCCAGCCGGCCACGAGGCCTCGCAGTGTCGTCGCCCCTCTCTGGTCACACAGGGGAAGAGTCGTCCTCTCGTAGAGTAGGAGCCAGTGGCGCCGTCCTGATCTCCAGGCGATCATAGCTGTGAAGTTGAGCCAAGGGCGGCGCAGCGGATGCCACCTACACCCGCCAGATCGCAACCGCCACCAGGCGTCGCGAAACTCGAGGACCCCGGTCTCCGGCCGGTCACCAGGCCGCACGTCGCCGTCGCCTACCTCCGATCACAGGAAGGAAAGAAATGCAGGATCGACACACCAAAGTAGACAGGAGACTCCGCCAGATCGATGCCAACCACTGGGTATCAACAGTGGGCTCGGGGGCCAGGATAAATGATCGAATTAGGTCCGGGCCGGCGGGAGCTCTACAAGGCTGCTACCGCCATCTTCGCCCGCCAAGCCACGCCCCCTGCTGAAGACATTTTTGATCATATTCTGTGGTGTCAATCACCACAATAGCTCCTCTGTTGTCGGTTTTATAATGATTGAAGGAATTCTCACCACTCTAAGATGGTCACCTAACAACACTCAAATTTCAAGCCTTCGAGATACAGAGAAGTCTGGTGACATACATGTAGATATACGTATGATATGCTCATCTCCCAATCTCATCGCCTCTTCATAGTGTTAATTTATGACCTATAGATACATGATTGACTTTCATCATCACAATCTTCCTTTTTTTTTTTTTAAAAGACACAATTATTCCCCTTTCCCTTAGCTGATTTGTAATGGCTATACATGACTCCATCGCACTGCTCCAATAAGGCTGCCAAACCAGCAACCAACTTTAGCGTTCTCTGAATATCCACAGCAAAGGTCTGATTGCCACACCTGCAATCAATTCCGCCATTCCTAGACTGGCAAAAACTTTCAGACGGGCCGCCTCCTCTGACTCCCGAGGTGAGCAGAGGAGGGTAGGTTATTTGCTTTTTGAAGCGCCAGAACCAAGAAAGTGATATCTCTGCTTGAGCATACAGTCTACCCAACCCGACCCTGAGGAAATGGTTTCTCTTTACTCTGTTTCTCTGCAGTCAATAGCGGAGCGCTGACCTTTCCTTTGCGACCTATGGGGCTAAAACCTACCAATCTTATGGATATGAATTCATGCTACCGTTATAACAGACTTTGTGCCAACTAATTAGCACCCTTCCTCACCAGCATTTTCATACTACATGACCAACACCGGCATTCCATAGGGGCATGTTCACTTTTTTTCTTTTTTTAAATGTTTTTTTACATTTTCCAACCTGTGTACAGCAAAGCATAAATGAATACATCATGTGAATGCACGGCACTGTCAATGAGCATTTGTACATCTGGATGTCATGCTAACAATTGGTATCTCCATTAAAGCACAAGCACACATTTGCCTTTGGAATCAAGTGCATACAGGCTCCCATTAAGTACAAGTACAACTTGCAGAATCTAGTCATTTCTCCTTCTCGCACATGAGGCGCTCTTTGTTAACAGATTGAGTACATATATCTATGTTTCCGTTCTACCCCAGAGGGCCTCAGTCCAGGGGCCTTATTGATGAAGGCCTTGCGTCAGTTTTGCGCCGCCGGTGCGTCACTTTTTGTGACGCACCAGCGGTGTAAAAAATGTGCCTCGTTGCGCCATATTTAAAAAGTGACGCATCTTGGTAGATGCGTCACTTTTTAAACCCCTGCGCCACATTATACCTGCATAATGTATGCAGAGGGGGCGTTCCCCGCAAAAAGCCTCGTAATAGTGACGCAGTGAAATCTATGAGATTTCACTGCGTCACTTTTAGGATGCTGTTGTGTCAAAATCTTGTGCCTGCCTCACAGCAGGCGTAATACTGACGCAAGCCCTTTCACATGGGGCTTTCCCCATGTGAAAGGACGCATTGCTGGAGTTGCGTCACTTTTGTGACACACTCCAGCAATGCGTCACTTTTGCGCTTACAGATACGTCAAAAATACTGACGTATCTGTAACTCCTTGCGACATGATGCATCATACATTAAATATGACGCATCAGGAATGTCGTAAGGAGTGCGCACTGAAAAGTGACGCATCGCTGTTTTCACGCAGCGATGCGTCACTTTTCATAAATGAGGCCCCAAGTGTCCAGCCCAACCAGCATGTGTGAGTTCAGTTTGAGTGTTCCCGCAAGTATTCCACTAGAGGTTACCAGATTTCTCTGGGGTGAGACGAGGCAGGCAAGAGTTCCACATAGCTCGACAGCTGGTCCTTACAATAGATGAAGTCTGAGATCCAGTCTTTGAATTTAGGGACTTGCCCTCTGCCCCATCTACATGCCACTCTATGTTTGGCTAACAATAGTCCCATTGCTGCAAGATTTCTATGTGGTGTCAGTATTTCAGCTGTGCAGCCCAGAATCGCAAGCATAGGACGAGGGATGCAAATCATCTCAGACAATGCAGCAATTACTTCCTGGCACTATCCATAAACTTAGCAGTATTGCAATGCAAGATGTAGAAATCTCGCTCCTTCCGTCCGGCACCTCTCACAACGGTCATCATTTCTCAGTTTATATTTGCATAGCCGCACATGTGTATAGTAAGTTTTGCGTAAAAACTTAAAGTGTATGGGGCCTCATTTATGACTTTTTGCTGCAGGGAAGCGCTGCAGGCCTTCCTGCTGCGCTTCCCTGCGGCAAAAGAAAAGGGCAGAAATGCGCCGTATCTAAAAGATACGGCGCATTCCTGTCCTTTTCCCCTCCGCCGGCGCACAATGGGCTGCCTGCGCCAGCGCAGGCACCCTTGCACAATGGTGCAAGGGTGCCTGCGTTGCGGGGAAGATTATTTTTGTACAGGAAGGGAAACCTTTCTGTACAAAAATAATCACAAGAGGCTTTTCCTCTTTCTATGTGTGCTGTAGAATGCAGCACACATAGAAAAAGGAAATACGAGGAGAAATAAAGACATTTCTCGCTTTTGTGCCTCCCTTACGCCTCCCCTGGGGAGGCGTAAGCTTTTGGCACTGCTTCAGAGTTACGATTTCTCGTAAATCTGGGGCAGTGTCAAAAGGCCATGGATGTTGCTGGGAACGCCCCCAGCAACATCCATTGCACGCCCCTTTAACGCAGTACACTACGTTAAAGGGACTGATATTTATCAGGCAGCAGTACGCCACAAAAACTGGCGTACTGCTGCCTGATAAATACCACGCTGGTTTCTGCGCCACGGAACTTCATGAAAAGTGAAGTTTCGATGGCGCAAGGGGCCTCATAAATGAGGCCCAGGATGCGCAAGCAGCTGCTTACCTTGATGACTTCTGTCTGTGTGCAGCAGTGTGTCCACTGCATGTCCATCAATGGCACATCAAGGTCCTGGTCCCATGCCCCCTAAGCTCCATGCCTTGACTGTGGTTTTTCCAGTAGAGCAGTGAGGTAGATGCTGGTTCCCGCGTGTGCAGGCCCTGCCATTTTCAACACAGTGTGAAACGTATCTATTGTGGTGGGTTCTTGTGGGAGTTAGTAGAACTAACTATAATGAAGGAATTTCATTGGTTTTGTATGAGTGAAACGTCTAGCTAACTATAACACCCCGGAAAATATTGAAACTCAAATATTTTTTTTTGTTTTATATTTGTATTTAAATATATTTATATTATTTTCTTTATTGCTTTTTTTCAAAGTTTTTTGGGGAGTCGCGCACCCAAAGCGTAACTTTCTCGATCACAGCGCAGAACCTAGCCGCCATTTTAGGAATGTTGTGTAGGATCCGCGTAGGGTGTGCGATGGGTGCGTATTTTCATGCACGATCGCTATGCGACCGGTACGCGACTCCAGGCGCATACGCTACACATGCGCATTACTTTACGTGACCATCTGGCGCTTCCGGTCGACGTCAGATACGTGTTCGACGCGGAGGGTGCGCGACTCCCGAGACATTTTTAAATGTCTAAAATGACATATATATGTATTTATTATACACATTAGGGCAAGACATTATCTAAGCTAATCATAAAAATAATATACTTTTACTTTTAATAAACTTATATTAATTTTAAATGCAATTTTGCGAAGTCACGTTGGGTGCGTGTTGCCTGTGCGCAGGGTGCGCGGACCCCAAAAAAGATTTGATTGGTTCATAACATTTCCTATTGTAACTATTGAAGGACCCCACCCATTTCAATCTTTCTTCTTTGGAGGAACATCTCTCTCCTTAGAAGAGCTTGTGTTGCCTCATTTCCTTTGTGATATTTACTGAATTCTGCACACAATGGCTTCAGGACAGCAGCCAGCACCGGATAGAGCAGGTATGCACAAGCATCTCAAGACTCTGCACCCCGTCAACCTGGCTTGGGAGGAGTACAGAAGACTTTGAGATAACCCTCCGCCTGCATTGGCTAGTACTTCTGCTACATCTTTATCGCCAGCACATCCGGACATACGTCCAGAATTTGGTCAACTATAGATCCACTGTATCAAGTGTAACAAACTACTCTGCTACTGAGAGCAGTCTGTGGAACTAGTCTGCATAGCACAGAGAAATCATCGCTGTTAGACTTTTTTTTCTGAAGTTGACTGTTTTGTTCGTCCTGTTCTCTTTTTTTCTTTTGAATAAAAAAAACTAAAAAATAACAAAATTGTTCAAAAAAGTACAAAAAAATAAAACAAAAAAACAACAAACAAAAAAGTTGTTTTCAGAACAACTTCTCTGTTTAAAAAATGAGCTATTTTTGTATGATAGTGTGTGAAGGTTTGGTTGAATGTATGTGTAGTGCATGATTGACTGAAAGAATGCATTAGTAGTGTATGGTGAATGTATAAGTGCAGAACTATAAGGAAGTGCTGCAGGATGACACTGTAAGCTCTTTAGCTGCAGTGTGCTGTGCTACTTCCGAAGCACAGAGATGCAACATATGTACATAAATATGTTGCAAGTCTATTCTTCCCTCTGCACTGCTATTTAAACTGCAGCCATGCAGTGACACAGGTACCCTTGCACCATGGTGCAAGGATATCTGTGTCGTGCGGAGTTTGTTTTTTTTGCAGGAAGACACACTGTCCTGCACAAAAACAGTCAGTGAAGGCATTTTTCTCCTTCAATGAATGCTGTACAATGCAGCATATATTGAAAGAGAAAAAATGAGGAGAAATGAAAACTATTCTCCTTGTTGTGCCTTGCTACACCCACTGGAGGATGGTGCAGCATTCACACACATGTCCAGATTTATGATTTCTGATAAATCTGGAGATGTGTCTTGTTCTATGAGTGTTCTCTGCAAACACCCACAACAACACCTTTAGAACGCCCCCTCAACGCTAGGGGCCTGATTCTGATGCGGTTAGGAAGGCCTCCTAACGGCAATTGCTCCTTCCAAATCAGATCGGGAACATGTCTTATCGACAGAGGGCCCAAATATGATGCAGTTAGGAACATATGCTATCATTGAAGTCAATTAGAGTCCAACCAAATCGTATCGGGAAGAATCCTGTTGCATCGTACTCCGCCGGTCGGACTCTCCCGATCCGAGTGGGTCCGAAATCATTTCCAAACCGATTTGACCTGGAAGCTTTCCAACCCGCATCAGAATCGGTCCCTAAGTGGTGTGTATGATGAGGTCGTATTTACATGGAGAAGAAAAGCTACACACAGTGCCTTTTCCTGTCCTTGTAAATATGAAAGAGTGTCTTGCGCCATCACTATGTTACAAAAAGTGACACATTGTTGGCACAGGATGCTTCTAAATTTGCCCCATAAGTGCTTAGGCATTGGCAGACTGTTACAATAAGAACATATTGGTAGTTCTTTAATTGAAAAATTGCATGAGAGTGATAGGAGTTAAGCACAGAGTTATCTTTCCAAAGAAGAATGTAAATGTAAATGTAAATGTGTTTCGATTTATATAGCGCGCTTTAACCCAGGGGCCTCAAGGCGCATGCTTAGGGAACCCGTCCTGGCATTCCCCTGTGAGATACCCTGGCCGGGTATCCACAAGGTGAAAGCCAGGCATCCCGCCGCGAGGGGCCGTAGTGGAGATTAAGCAAGCTATTGCCCAGAGTCGCAGAGTGTGACCCCGTGAGTCGAGTAGGCACCAGAGCGAGAATTGTCGACTCCGTGGAATTTTTGAGCCCGAGTCCCGCCGAGGCGGGGTGACATGGGATCCTATGACAGAGAGATTCCAAAACTACATAGGTAGAAACTGGGTATTTTGAAGACTGTATTAATAGTTTGTAGCTTCTTGCAGATTTGCATGCATAGTATATAAAGAAATTGACTTTTACTAGGGTTAGTGGCTAGGTCAATCCTTAACTATATGACTAATAAGTAGAGTAATTACAGTGCTGCAAAGAGAGAACAAGATACATTTATAAGTACTTAGGTTTTGGCAAAGTGATAGGACATGTTAATACAGTGGTGAAGGGAAGGGATGGGGACTGATGTGACATGTGGAAACACACTATGTGACATGTTTTAAGTTGAGGAATTTAGGGCCAGATGTAGGTAAATGGAATTTACCGATTCGTGAATACCGAATTTTACCGATTCGGTATTTACAAATCGGTAAATGCTATGTAGGTATTTTTACCGAATAATTTAACGAATCGGTAATATTCGGTAATTACCCATTCGGTATTTACCGTTTCAGTAATTGCCATTCATTCCTATGGGCCTTGAGGCCCATAGGAACCAATGGCAATTACCAAATCGGTAAATACCGATTCGGTAAAATTACCGAATTGACAAGGGGGACAGGGTGTCACTTTGACACCCTGTTGCACCCCTGATTCAGGCTTCTGTGGCATGTGACACACATACATGCCCTTAGGGCATGGATGTGTGCCACATGGCACAGGTGTACATGCACAGATGTGCATGTACACAGGAATTTGTTATTTAGCATCAAATAGCATTTGATAGTAAATCACAAATTCTAAAGGGCGTGTGGCACTGTTTTCAGTGCCACCTATATCCAGATTTACCGAATCGGTAAATTTACAGAATCGTTAAAATTAGGGCCCCCTACATCTCATAAACCATTACTGTTACCGTTACCGACCGTTATTTGGCCACCTACATCTGGCCCTTAGTCTCTTTCTATCCTGAAAGTCCCTGGGTCTTAATAGCCCACCATGTCTCTCTATTGAACACGATACAGCTGCGTTGCAGAAAGGTGGTCCAAAGCCATGTTCCATGTTACACCTCTCTGCAATGCAACTCTCTGGCACTTTCTGCACATATCTGGTGGGTTAGTTGGCTCCCAAGGACACTCAGGATTCAAGGCAACTTTATCCCATAACTTAAAATGCCCACAGAGCATCTTTCCACACATATCTACTCGATCCATCCCCCTTTTCTTCACCAGTGTGCAAACATAGCCCATTGTGCATATTAATACTTGGTTAATCTTACCTTCACAGTAATAGATATAAAAAAGGTTAAACATTTTTTTCTGCTCTTTTTTTTGTATAATTTCAGAAAATTTCATATTGTAGAATTAGGATCTGTGAAAGAGAAGAAAAATACAGTTATAATATATAATATTATATTTTTTACAACACAACATCATTTTAACATATAAATGATTTTCTTTGCCTTTTTTGCTTTCTCAGAATATATTGAATTTCACTGCAAACAGTGATTTCAATGCTACTCATCACATAACAGCGGGCAAAAAAAAACAATCAATAAGAGTGTTTAAAAAAAACAAAAGTGAATCTTAAATATTTTTAACATACTCAACTATTTCTGAACATTCCATAAAAACTACGTCCTCAATAACATACCATATAATACAAATCACACATTTATAAAATGCTCTCTTCTAGGAGTATTCTCTTCCATGAATTTGAAAGAACTCATATAATAATTCAATGAACAATTATTTTTAATTCTTATATACTTTAAATCATGTTCGTTGAAAATATATGCTGTGAGAATGTGTACAAGAAAAATTACTTAATTCAAATGTATACTTTTCTCTAGGCCAAATAGTATTCCTGAAATCCTTTATACTGAAATTGTCCAATAGTAATTGTATCCATACATTTTAACATATTCCTCATAAGCTCAATTATCTTCTTAAAACTTTGGCTTTAAAAATATTAGATACAAATTTGGTAATTCGCTAGGCAAACGGAGTTTAAAAACCAAATGAGTGTCATTACAATATGTCCATCCTTTACTGCATTTTAAATAGACAGTGTAATGTCCAGATGTTGTTGAAGGACCATCATGAGAAATAATTGCTACTGCAGCGAATGTTTTTCCTGATATTGATACTTGATTTGCTACAAAATGTTTAATTAAAGTTTCCAATTTTCTTCCATCAGCTGTACAACGTTGTATCATTAAAATTATATATTGTTCATATCTTCGTATAAATAATGTTGATAACATTTCTGATTTGCATTGGCTACACTCACTGTTTTGATCTGCTGCTTTAACTAGTTGGTTGAAAGACACTGTTTTACTGTCTGGTAAAGTCCAATATAAAAGTCATTCAGTATCTATGTTAGTGCTACATGTAAACATACAATTTTCACATTTATGTTCCTATTTTAACAAAGGCCAACAAGATTTTCAATTTCTATTCCTTCATTTTCTAATATAGCAAGCATATACATTAGAAATTCCGGAGCATCTTTTTGGATATTCTGCGTAAATTGTGTAGAATCAAAGCATATATCCAAAAGATTACGAATATTAGAACCGCTTTGCATTTTACTTTTATCAGTTCTCAATTTTTCATAAACAGAATGCAACAAATAACAAAATCTTTATTCACGATTCTCCATAATTTGCTGTTGCAAACTTTCAAGAAAAAAACAACATTAACCACTACATTAGCATAGCAGTTGATACCTGAGCTATTTTCTAACGGATAACTAACAATCTCTTCAATAGTGTCCTTTTTCTTTTTGCTTGCAATCTCAACATTATCTTGATTTTTTTCCTTCTCTATAACTTCACTACAGATATTCTCATATCTTCTTTTTGCGACCTATTACACGCTTTTCAAACACAGGATATTCACCTAAATTAGGAGCATACGCTCTTCTTAACCTATTACACTCTTTTACACAGTTGGCATCTGCAATAATCTTTCTCTCATCAAAATCAATCAAAAACAATCCAGATAAAGTTCTGACTCGAGACAAAGCAACATATGCCATACCCTCTTTAAACACGCTACTTCCAATGTTCACCAAAGCACTGTCTACACTGAATCCTTGAGATTTATGAATAGTGACTGCATATGCCAGAGAAAGTTGAAACTGTTTTCTATGGACATACAAATCTTTAACAAGCACAAAACGAACTGAACAACAACCAATTTCTTTTACTTCTTCAATTTGATCAAATTTGAGTTTTAAAAATTCAATTCCATCTTTATTTTGATAATTAACAAAATCCACAACTTTACCCATTGCTCCATTTACTAAACCTTTTTCTACATTCAAATTACGCCTTAAATTTACCCAACAGTTTATGCATACATATAGATTCTTTTCTAAACCAGCAGTTTTAGATATCAATTTTTCTAAAGAATCCTATTTTGCTTTCAACTTTTCTGTCAAAATAATAGTGATTCCTTCATGCTCAATCTTATCAATGGCTTCCATTTTTATTATTTCTTCATTTTCTAGCTTCAAAAGTTGTTAATTGAATATAGAACACTTGCGCAATGTTGGCATTAAGCAGATTATAGATTTATTTTCTGCAATTTTCATATATATTTTCCCAGGAACTATAATTTCATTTGGAAACAAATTCAAAAGTAGTCGACTTTGCAAAGCTTGTTTGCCATGTTCTGTCAGTACTCAAATTCTTATATCTTGAAGAATAGTTCCATAATCAACATCATTTGCCTGTCGCATATTTGTAATGAGATCTTTGTATTCAAAATATGACTAAATATTAACGTTTCCAACACTACCCAAGACTTTCTGGTGTCTTCATGCACAATGTTTTAAATACTGGTTGTCCTTTTACGGGAGTAAGTTGCAGTAGATCTCCAAAAACGATGACATGTTTTCCTCCAAATAAGACATCGTACTCTGTTTAAAGAATTTTCTGTATTCTTAAATGCACAAAAGTAAGCATTAAGTTTGAGACCATGCTTACCTCATCAATAATTAGAAGTTTTATTTACTTTAGCACTCTTGAAACTTCATAACAAGCTTCTCCAAATAGTTTGTGATAGTCCAATTTCTTTTCATGCTCTACAGGTAGCATAAGTAAACGATGCAATGTAATTCCTTTAATGTTGTGTGCTGCCAACCCAGTTGGATCAGTTTACACAAGACAAATGTGAGTCAGTTGTTTTCTGTAGATAACGGGTCAATACTTTAATTTAAAAACTTTTTCCTGTTCCTGCTTGACCACTGACATACATTTGGATAAGTTGAAATGATGTGCACTTGCATCCTTTCTTTTCATGAAGAAATACATGGTCAATCTGTTGTTTCACTTGGTGATATATTTCTTTCTGTTCAACATTCAGTGTTTCTTCCAAATGTCCTCAGTCCATAATATTCCTGAACTTGATGCATTGCTGTTTCCACTTCATTCATGGCGATTGCCGCTTCACTTTCAAGAATTGGTTGTCCTAGTGGATCATGACTCAGTGGAGCAGAACTTTGACTGTCTTGACAACTGTCTCTAGTAATTTCAGCTGCAATAGTAGCTTCTTGATCAATTTCATAGTTCAACATTTTTATATAATTTGCAAAAACAGTACATTCTATGAAATCTTTTCAAGCATTGAAGGACTCTTCATAGATCTGAAAATCTCCAAGTAATTCCAATTTTGTACGCCACGGTTTGAATAGTTGCAAAAGTGCTAAATAGTAAAATTCCCTTTTATCAGGAGTGTCATAATGCAGTTTTCAGTGATTAATCAAATTTCCTTTCCTTTGTTTCACCATACATCCTTCGGAACCAATCACTGCATATTTTCCTTTATTGATGTTTTCTACAGTATTCCGTTTAAAAGTGTAGTTTTGCAGCACTTCATAGAGACATATGTTCTCAAGATGACGACTTCTATTTGGATAATATTTGTCCAACATGTTTGTTTTGACAATATCTGTACTTTCCAGATCTTTTTCTGCTAAATATTCGATTTCTTGTACAAATTTAAGTAATCAATTTCGCGTTGCAACTAGACCTACACTCACCCAAAGGATTCTTCTAGATTTTGAGTATAAACTTGCAGATAATAACTGATCTGAGCATTCATACACTCCAATTTCTCGATGGGATAACATCTTCAAACTGAAACTGTATAATTTCTTACTAAGACTATTCTCGTGAGAAATTCCTTCCCACATTTCTTTCAATTCTGTCTTTTCTGATCTTGTAATGTAGGATGTCACATACCGGGCAACAGCAATGGAATTATCCGCAACATACTGAATAACCAGATTAGCATTCCACATTGAAAGAATAACTGGATTTCAATCATTTATGTATTTTGATTCTTCACTTCTTCTCAAATTGTGTGTATTTTTTGGAGATATATTTTCTAGTGATGGTATGTCTCATAGCTGACATAAAACATTTTAGTCTTTCTTTGGATATTACAGGACTTGGAAATCCAAAACGACATTTGATATAAAACTTTTCCTTATACTTGTACTTTCGCCGACAGTATTTTCCACATCTATGACTTTGGAATCATGAGACTTGTTGTTATAAGTTGTTTTCTTCTTTTCTTTTTGGTATAGCACCTGTGGCATATTCTTCAATAAAAGACAAAACAGTATCATCCGAATCAGCTCCGAATTTGGGTGCATCCTTGATCCATATAAGCATATGTATACGAGGAGCACCTCTAGCTTGATACTCCATTCTCCAAGAGAAATCCACAACTTCTCCAAGAGGAGAATTCTTTTTATTGCAGATAAAAGACATCATAGCTTCAAATCTATGATTGAAATATCTGCATACATTAACAGGATCCAAAGAGCACAATTCTCTAAGGGGCAGATGTATCAAACGATTTTTTCTCGCAAACGCTACGATTCGCAAAGTAACAGCGTTTGTGACCAAAAAATATGTTAATGCGATGTATCATTGAAATTGCAGCGCAAATTTAAGGAATCTCAAAATTTGCGATTCCTTAACTACGCATCAAGCATTTCAATTTAGCGTTGTCCTTTAAGAATTCGCAAATTACCACCAACTAATAGTTGGAGGTAATTTGCAAATTCTTTTACAAATGCACTTTTCGGCATTTGTAAAAGTGCAATGTGGCGCTCATACATGCCCTTATGGCATGTATGTGCGCCAAGTGTGCACACATGTAAATTTCAGGGGTGCAGCAGGGTGTCCTCAAGACACTCTTGCACCCTTGAAATTATTCTCAATTGGCGATTAGCAAATTGCGAATCGCAAATTGAGAATAACTTCCCATTCCATCCTATGGGCCCCCTGGCCCATAGAAATGAATGGGAAATTATTCCTTAATTGGGATTAGCAATTTGCTAATCACAATTAAGGAATTTCAAGAAATCGCTAAAAAATAGTGAATTTCTAGATACATACCATTTTTCAATTCTCAAATAGTGATTCTCAAAAAATCGCTATTTGAGAATCGCAAATGGGTATTTTGATACATCTGCCCCCAGGTGTCTTGTATTCAATATTTTTTATATTCGAATTTGACTCTCAAAGAAATTCAAGTAAATCATGGCAAGCATATTCAGCACAGCTTAGGGTAAGGAACCACATGGGAGTTCCTAAGTTACTTAGCATATATTTAAGTTCTCCATGACAACGGTACCAATACTCATTAGTACCAAGCAGACATGCCATCAAATTAATCAGCTGAGATTATAAAAGATCATCTCTCTCATATACCTTATCCATAAATTCCTTTGCTGAAACCTTTTGAAGATGTAATCCAATTTTTACTATGTGGTTGACTGCATATGAAAGTCCAGACAAGTCACTCTCAAACAACAGATGAAATATATATTTGGATTACATTGTCGAAATCTTGGATCTGCTGCATATCATCTTGTTGTCCGATATTCAGAAGCAGGAATCTGCACTGATCATTCATCATATCATCCACCTTTTCCTGTATGAAACAATTATGGAAAACAATGAGCTTCCAAACTTTTTTCCCATACACTCATGGGACTTCCCTTTGCTTTTTTCATTTGGAATAATTAGATAGTATTAAGCATGGGCGTAAAATCCGTTCCGGTCGCGGATTTTGCGGATTTTTGGTAAATTCGCAATCCGTGAACTCTCGCGAATTTGCAGAAAATCCGCAAATTTGCGTGCGGCGGATTTTTTTGCTTGGTGATACAATATTGCGGGGCGCGGCGTTCACTTACCGTCATTCAGCGTTTGCCGGGTTGTTTTTCTCGATATTTTGCGAGTGTTGCGCCATTTTGGATTTTGCTGCGGGATCCCGCGGGAGTTGGCGACCGCGATTACATCATCGCGGCTTGCCACCTTGCAGAGTGAGAGTTTGTCAACGCGAGTACGCCGTGATCACGTATCGCGGGAGTTCACAATCTCGCACTCGCAAAATTACAAAATTTGCAATTGTGCACAAGAAATCCACCAGTAAGCAGCATAAACTTTCTGAAAATGATGATTTTTATCAGAATAACTCCTCAAGTTGACATTTGCCTGCACTTTTTTTTGCAAGGAGTCTATTTTTGGGGGGGGGGGGCGGTGGGAGGAAGGAAGTGCCCCACAGTCTCCAACTTCCTGTTCCTGTCCAGCAGGATCCTCCTAGTGCTTTCTTCATATGCTGGCCACTTTCATTCGGATCTTGACCTGGAAGGATTACTTTTTGTGGATGCTGCTGGATATTTGGATTTGAGGCCTTTTTGACTGTCTTTGGATCACTTTTGGATTAGAAATTTCACAAGTAAGTTTGTTTGGGGCATTACAGTTGCTGCAACTACAGTTTTGGAATTTTCGATTTTTGGGCTGTTGTTGGGGCCTTTTGCCCAGGGGTAGTGAGAGGTGCATGGGCCTAGTCTTTCTGTGGGGTGTCTTGAATTTAAACATCATTGAGGGCATGGATGGCATGGGATTGTGGTGATTTTTGTGTGTTTTTCGATTTTTGGGCTGTTGTTGGGGCCTTTTGACCAGGGCTAGTGAGTGGTGCATGGGCCTAGTCTTTCTGTGGGGTGCTTGAATTTAAACATCATCGAGGGTGTGGATGGCATGGGATTGTGGTGATTTTCATGTGTTTTTTCGATTTTTGGGTGTGTTCATGGGCCTGTTCATGTGGGTGGAGGCCATTTTGAGGACTGGTGCAGGCCGGGCCTGTCCATGTGGTGGGGGTCTAGGGGCCATTTTGAAGACAGGCAGTGTGCTTTGTTGTGCCATAGGCCTGCACCCAGTCTGCCATGCTTTCATCCATTATGCCCAGGGGTACTCAGGGGTGCATGGGCCTAGTCTTTCTGTGGGGTGTCTTGAATTTAAACATCATGGAGGGCATGGATGGCATGGGATTGTGCTGATTTGTCTGTGTTTTTCGATTTTTTGGGGTGTTCATGGGGACAGGCCATGTGGGTGGGGGCCTTTTTGAGTGCTGGTACAGGCAGGCCCTGGCCATATGCTGGGAGGCAAGGGGCCATTTTGAAAGCAGGCAGTGTTCTCAAGTCTGCACCCATATTGCCTAGCTTTCATCCATTATGCCCAGGGGTAGTGAGCGGTGCATGGGCCTAGTATTTCTGTGGGGTGTCTTGAATTAAAACATCATGGAGGGCATGGATGGCATGGGATTGTGCTGATTTTTCTGTGTTTTTCGATTTTAGGGCTGTTGTTGGGGCCTTTTGACCAGGGCTAGTGAGTGGTGCATGGGCCCAGTCTTTCTGTGGGGTGTCTTGAATTTAAACATCATTGAGGGAATGGATGGCATGGGATTGTGGTGATTTTTGTGTGTTTTTTCGATTTTTTGGGTGTTCATAGCCCTGTCCATGTGGGTGGGGGCCATTTTGAGGACTGGTGCAGGCCGGGCCTGTCCATGTGGTGGGGGTCTAGGGGCCATTTTGAAGCCAGGCAGTGTGCTTTGTTGTGCCATAGGCCTGCACCCAGTCTGCCATGCTTTCATCCATTATGCCCAGGGGTACTCAGGGGTGCATGGGCCTAGTCTTTCTGTGGGGTGTCTTGAATTTAAACATCATGGAGGGCATGGATGGCATGATATTGTGCTGATTTTTCAGTGTTTTTCCATTTTTTGGGGTGTTCATGGGGACAGGTCATGTGGGTGGGGGCCATTTTGAGTGCTGGTACATTCAGGCCATGTGCTGGGAGGCAAGGGGCCATTTTGAATGCAGGCAGTGTTCTCAGGTCTGCACCCATTTTGCCTATCTTTCATCCATTATGCCCAGGGGTAGTGAGTGGTGCATGGGCCTAGTCTTTCTGTGTGGTGTCTTGAATTTAAACATCATGGAGGGCATGGATGGCATGGGATTGTGCTGATTTTTCTGTGTTTTTCGATTTTTGGGCTGTTGTTGGGGCCTTTTGACCAGGGCTAGTGAGTGGTGCATGGGCCTAGTCTTTCTGTGGGGTGTCTTGAATTTAGGAAAAACACAAGTTGAGGAGGGTCAAGGGGACTATGTTTATAGACCTACCAAACTCTAAACCCCTAAATCAAACTATAACAAACAAAAAAGAGTCGGAAGGTCTGCTAAGCGGCGTAGCTAAGTCTATGCGGTCCTGATAAAGTGACCCTTATGGACTGCACTGAACCAGGCCACGTGGTCACATGACACAGAAATGTGTTAGATATCCTATCAGCCCACCCATCTGGCGGAGCCTCGTCATCTAGGACATCTAACCAGGGTGGTGAGTCTAAGCCCAGGTGATTTGGCCAGACAACACACACTACTGGTTCATCTTGTAATAGTGTCCGTGCCACAGAGTGGTGCTGAAAAAGTGCAGTGCAAAACAGGGACTAAAGAATAAGTGATCTAAAATGGCGGTCGAGGCAAAGAAAAAATGATTTTATTAAAGATATTCACCAGGACGCCAGATTAAAAAGAAGTGTACACAGTGTGAAAGAATCACTGTGATCCTTTACTGTGTAGTAAATACGGCCAACATGTTTCTGCCGAAGGTGGAACTACACCGGCATTCTTCAGGGCCAACTACAAACAGATGTTGCTACTGCAAAGGTACACTCTGGCAATGATATACAAAGTGGAACAAAAAAAGTAAGAAAAGAGACAGACCAAAATGTCAGTTAGAGACCTGTCACAATTACTGGTGTGGTCATAAAGACCATCCTACCATATCCTCCGGATCAGAAGTTGATAGAGGAAGTGATCCTAAGAATAAAAACACAAAGGAACAACAATTGTTGTACATCATACAGTCAAAATAGACTATTCATAGTATCAGGACCAACATACAAACTGTGCGCGGCAAGTCCCTATTAGGACGGCCATCAATTATAAAGGTTTCATGTTAAAGTAAACCATCAGTCATTGCTGAACATTAATTTCAACAAGTTGTTAAAAGACTTACCCAACAATATGTGGGAGTAAAGCCTCACCTCACCCGGCAACGGCTCGGAGATTGAGGCCCCGCTCTGTGCACAGGAAAAATAGAAAATTACAACCTTAGTTGACTCAGAAATCTGTAGGCAGAGTTAGGTTGTATAATCTGTGCAGAAAAACTGGTTGTGTAACTGTCCTCACCGAACGCTGTCCAATGGAAGACAAGGAAAGGACTGGCTTGTATTGTCTAGTGAATGGCTAACACCATCATCCTGGAATGAGCACATATATCTGGCAAGTGCCTATCCTGTGGTTATGCAGTATATTGTGTAATCCCACAATGAGCCAGAGGCTAGATGTATAGCATGGCTCAGGGTTGACTATCTCTCGCTTGGTGGTCAAAGGTAAACAACCCTCTAAATAAAGTAAAGTGAACCTGGACCCACCCTCTCTGCTGTTGGTGTAAGAGGAGTTGAGAACAGCACGAGGATAAAGTTATGAAGCTCCAAATAGCGTTTGCCTAGAAGGAAATTCACTCACAGATAGGCTAAGCATAAGAAAAGTGGGGCCACAGTAAGATAACAGGACTAAGCGCAGCGCCTCATAATCCACCTACTCACCTCTCCGTCGGTACCCCTGGGCAGACACCAAAGCCGAAGGGGAGGCAACGAGGAGAGGTGAGGCTATTGTTTAAATACCCCATATAACTGGATAATCGGCAGCAGCTGTGTGCCTATCGCCGCTGCCGATGTTAGAAAAAACACACAGTCCCAGCGCGCATGCGCGGTACGAAACGCTTCCCAACGCTGTGGGCACAATATCAGGCATGCGCGGTGAAATATCACCCGCTCCTGCTTAGCCGGCTTCGTCATGGAACAGCGCATGCGCCAAAACAAGACGGGTGGATTCCGAGAACAGCTCGGAAACCCGATGTAAAAGCGCGCGCTCTGAACAAGCTTCCTCCATGCCGGTTGTTAAAAGTAAACAGAACAGGCGGAAAGAATAATAATACTCAGCTTGGAAAAACTCTCCAAATAGCACCTATCAAGCAAGGGCTTACCTAATGGGGGCGACAATAATGACACAGTGGAGACCTCTGTGTAGTATGCTTAGAAAATATATCAGTGCAACCCGGGTGCCTTTGGACAACAGCTTGCTGTGCCTATATTGGAAAAAATATTCATATATTGCTGAGGACCATAGTTGTTGTGGGGACACTGAGTGTAAAGTGTATGTAATATCTGGATCGCCATCCAGAGGGGATCCAAGGTACCGTCAAATGCGAACACAGTAAGGCCAAAGGGTGCTGACATTAATCAAAGATCAAAGGCAGTGTACTAGGATAGATATACCAGCGACATGAAGAATGGCGCCAACAGAGTCTGACCAAATGTAGTTATTATAAAGGAAGTGAGGATATCAATTCACCAACTTTAGTTGCACTCTATCTAGTAAGAGAGAAAGGTCTGCATTATGTAAAGTATAATGGAAGCCAACTACTGATGTTTGACCTACTGGAAGTGGGGTTGGCTGACTTCAGACAAGAGCTATACTCTATCTGCTTGACGCAATGGGTCAGTGTCGTGTAAAGTGTGGTTGGAGCCACTGGTAGTATATTGAGATAACAATCAGAAATGAAGTCCCGTATGCTCACAGCTGGTCAGATGGACACCCAGGGTATACTATCATTCAAACCTGAGACGTCAGTTTTCAGTTTGAAAATCCACCGTTGTTCTTTGATAAAAAGAAACCTTGAGATATCGGTGATATGCGGTGGGATGAATGGTTGATCTAACACAATCCACCTAAGGTCTTCAGCTTTATGCTTTTTAATCAAGAAGTGGTTAGTTAGACAGGTGGATTGTTTATTGCACCGTATTGTGCTCTTATGCTCACTGATCCGGGACTTAACTTTTCTGGTGGTATGTCCAATATAAGCCAGACCACACGGACATGTGATCTTGTAGATCACCCTCTCCGAGTTGCAGTTGGTATGGTGCAACAACTTCCATGGTCTGGAAGTCCCAATGTCAACATAGAGTGTCTTACTGGTCTGGGGGCATGACGCACAGTTACCACAGGGGTGGTGCCCTTGAACCGGAGTGGTGTTCCAAAGTGTGTCAAGGGTGGTGGTGGTATCCTGCCTTTGTGTCCACGGTCTTGTGTGGACCAGAGTATCCCTGATGCTGGATCCACGTTTGAACGCAAACAGGGGCCTAGGTATTGTGCCAGAAACCGTGTTCAAGATTTTCCAATGTTTTAAGACTGTCCTCTTGACCATATTGGATCTGGTGCTGAAGGTGTGTACCATTGTGATCCTTTCGGAAGGTGTTTTCTTGTGTCGATGTTCGATCAGAGCATCCCGATTGTTGTTGAAGGCTCTTATTAGCCCGACGTATCAATTGATTGGGATAATGCCGCTCCTTCAGGTTGCATGCTAGTTCACTCGCATGTTGTTCATATAGCTGGTTTGAGGAACAGTTTCTCCGAACTCTGAGAAATTGACCCACTGGCAGATTGTCACGTAGTGACTGTGGGTGGAAACTTCGGTAAGACAAAAGGGAGTTGCGTGCCATAGGTTTCTTGTACAGTCGGCTCTGGAGCCCGCCATCTTCAGGAAAGATAAGGAGATCCAGAAACGGTAGCTGCTCTTTACTGTACTCCACAGTAAAACGGAGATATTGGTTCCTTGAATTAAGCCACGTATGGAAGTTAGTTAACTCCTCACCATTGCCCCTCCATACGACGATGATATCATCTATGTACCGGCGCCAAAGCAACACCTTACCAAAGTAAGGGTTGCTGGTATTCAGGACATGATCTTGCTCGAACTGATGCATATAGAGGTTCGCCAGACTGGGGGCGAAGACACTCCCCATTGATGTCCCCGAGACTTGGAGATATAAGTCATCCTGGTACTGGAAGTAATTCTCCATCATCGCCAGTCTGGCACACTCCATGATGAAAGGTATGGGAGTGATGGTCTCTGGTGGTTTCATCATGGAGTGTGCCAGACTGGCGATGATGGAGAATTACTTCCAGTACCAGGATGACTTATATCTCCAAGTCTCGGGGACATCAATGGGGAGTGTCTTCACCTCTATATGCATCAGTTCGAGCAAGATCATGTCCTGAATACCAGCAACCCTTACTTTGGTAAGGTGTTGCTTTGGCGCCGGTACATAGATGATATCATCGTCGTATGGAGGGGCAATGGTGAGGAGTTAACTAACTTCCATACGTGGCTTAATTCAAGGAACCAATATCTCCGTTTTACTGTGGAGTACAGTAAAGAGCAGCTACCGTTTCTGGATCTCCTTATCTTTCCTGAAGATGGCGGGCTCCAGAGCCGACTGTACAAGAAACCTATGGCACGCAACTCCCTTTTGTCTTACCGAAGTTTCCACCCACAGTCACTACGTGACAATCTGCCAGTGGGTCAATTTCTCAGAGTTCGGAGAAACTGTTCCTAAAACCAGCTATATGAACAACATGCGAGTGAACTAGCATGCAACCTGAAGGAGCGGCATTATCCCAATCAATTGATACGTCGGGCTAATAAGAGAGCCTTCAACAACAATCGGGATGCTCTGATCGAACATCGACACAAGAAAACACCTTCCGAAAGGATCACAATGGTACACACCTTCAGCACCAGATCCAATATGGTCAAGAGGACAGTCTTAAAACATTGGAAAATCTTGAACACGGTTTCTGGCACAATACCTAGGCCCCTGTTTGCGTTCAAACGTGGATCCAGCATCAGGGATACTCTGGTCCACACAAGACCGCGGACACAAAGGCAGGATACCACCACCACCCTTGACACACTTTGGAACACCACTCCGGTTCAAGGGCACCACCCCTGTGGTAACTGTGCGTCATGCCCCCAGACCAGTAAGACACTCTATGTTGACATTAGGACTTCCAGACCATGGAAGTTGTTGCACCATACCAACTGCAACTCGGAGAGGGTGATCTACAAGATCACATGTCCGTGTGGTCTGGCTTATATTGGACATACCACCAGAAAAGTTAAGTCCCGGATCAGTGAGCATAAGAGCACAATACGGTGCAATAAACAATCCACCTGTCTAACTAACCACTTCTTGATTAAAAAGCATAAAGCTGAAGACCTTAGGTGGATTGTGTTAGATCAACCATTCATCCCACCGCATATCACCGATATCTCAAGGTTTCTTTTTATCAAAGAACAACGGTGGATTTTCAAACTGAAAACTGACGTCTCAGGTTTGAATGATAGTATACCCTGGGTGTCCATCTGACCAGCTGTGAGCATACGGGACTTCATTTCTGATTGTTATCTCAATATACTACCAGTGGCTCCAACCACACTTTACACGACACTGACCCATTGCGTCAAGCAGATAGAGTATAGCTCTTGTCTGAAGTCAGCCAACCCCACTTCCAGTAGGTCAAACATCAGTAGTTGGCTTCCATTATACTTTACATAATGCAGACCTTTCTCTCTTACTAGATAGAGTGCAACTAAAGTTGGTGAATTGATATCCTCACTTCCTTTATAATAACTACATTTGGTCAGACTCTGTTGGCGCCATTCTTCATGTCGCTGGTATATCTATCCTAGTACACTGCCTTTGATCTTTGATTAATGTCAGCACCCTTTGGCCTTACTGTGTTCGCATTTGACGGTACCTTGGATCCCCTCTGGATGGCGATCCAGATATTACATACACTTTACACTCAGTGTCCCCACAACAACTATGGTCCTCAGCAATATATGAATATTTTTTCCAATATAGGCACAGCAAGCTGTTGTCCAAAGGCACCCGGGTTGCACTGATATATTTTCTAAGCATACTACACAGAGGTCTCCACTGTGTCATTATTGTCGCCCCCATTAGGTAAGCCCTTGCTTGATAGGTGCTATTTGGAGAGTTTTTCCAAGCTGAGTATTATTATTCTTTCCGCCTGTTCTGTTTACTTTTAACAACCGGCATGGAGGAAGCTTGTTCAGAGCGCGCGCTTTTACATCGGGTTTCCGAGCTGTTCTCGGAATCCACCCGTCTTGTTTTGGCGCATGCGCTGTTCCATGACGAAGCCGGCTAAGCAGGAGCGGGTGATATTTCACCGCGCATGCCTGATATTGTGCCCACAGCGTTGGGAAGTGTTTCGTACCGCGCATGCGCGCTGGGACTGTGTGTTTTTTCTAACATCGGCAGCGGCGATAGGCACACAGCTGCTGCCGATTATCCAGTTATATGGGGTATTTAAACAATAGCCTCACCTCTCCTCGTTGCCTCCCCTTCGGCTTTGGTGTCTGCCCAGGGGTACCGACGGAGAGGTGAGTAGGTGGATTATGAGGCGCTGCGCTTAGTCCTGTTATCTTACTGTGGCCCCACTTTTCTTATGCTTAGCCTATCTGTGAGTGAATTTCCTTCTAGGCAAACGCTATTTGGAGCTTCATAACTTTATCCTCGTGCTGTTCTCAACTCCTCTTACACCAACAGCAGAGAGGGTGGGTCCAGGTTCACTTTACTTTATTTAGAGGGTTGTTTACCTTTGACCACCAAGCGAGAGATAGTCAACCCTGAGCCATGCTATACATCTAGCCTCTGGCTCATTGTGGGATTACACAATATACTGCATAACCACAGGATAGGCACTTGCCAGATATATGTGCTCATTCCAGGATGATGGTGTTAGCCATTCACTAGACAATACAAGCCAGTCCTTTCCTTGTCTTCCATTGGACAGCGTTCGGTGAGGACAGTTACACAACCAGTTTTTCTGCACAGATTATACAACCTAACTCTGCCTACAGATTTCTGAGTCAACTAAGGTTGTAATTTTCTATTTTTCCTGTGCACAGAGCGGGGCCTCAATCTCCGAGCCGTTGCCGGGTGAGGTGAGGCTTTACTCCCACATATTGTTGGGTAAGTCTTTTAACAACTTGTTGAAATTAATGTTCAGCAATGACTGATGGTTTACTTTAACATGAAACCTTTATAATTGATGGCCGTCCTAATAGGGACTTGCCGCGCACAGTTTGTATGTTGGTCCTGATACTATGAATAGTCTATTTTGACTGTATGATGTACAACAATTGTTGTTCCTTTGTGTTTTTATTCTTAGGATCACTTCCTCTATCAACTTCTGATCCGGAGGATATGGTAGGATGGTCTTTATGACCACACCAGTAATTGTGACAGGTCTCTAACTGACATTTTGGTCTGTCCCTTTTCTTACTTTTTTTGTTCCACTTTGTATATCATTGCCAGAGTGTACCTTTGCAGTAGCAACATCTGTTTGTAGTTGGCCCTGAAGAATGCCGGTGTAGTTCCACCTTCGGCAGAAACATGTTGGCCGTATTTACTACACAGTAAAGGATCACAGTGATTCTTTCACACTGTGTACACTTCTTTTTAATCTGGCGTCCTGGTGAATATCTTTAATAAAATCATTTTTTCTTTGCCTCGACCGCCATTTTAGATCACTTATTCTTTAGTCCCTGTTTTGCACTGCACTTTTTCAGCACCACTCTGTGGCACGGACACTATTACAAGATGAACCAGTAGTGTGTGTTGTCTGGCCAAATCACCTGGGCTTAGACTCACCACCCTGGTTAGATGTCCTAGATGACGAGGCTCCGCCAGATGGGTGGGCTGATAGGATATCTAACACATTTCTGTGTCATGTGACCACGTGGCCTGGTTCAGTGCAGTCCATAAGGGTCACTTTATCAGGACCGCATAGACTTAGCTACGCCGCTTAGCAGACCTTCCGACTCTTTTTTGTTTGTTATATGTTGTGTCTTGAATTTAAACATCATTGAGGGCATGGATGGCATGGGAATGTGGTGATTTCTGTGTGTTTTTTCAATTTTTTGGGGTGTTCATGGGCGTGTCCATGTGGGTGGAGGCTATTTTGAGGACTGGTGCAGGCCTGGCCTGTTTATGTGGTGGGGGTCTAGGGGCCATTTTGGAGCCAGGCAGTGTGCTTTGTTGTGCCATAGGCCTGCACCCAGTCTGCCATGCTTTCATCCATTATGCTCAGGGGTACTCAGGGGTGGATGGGCCTAGTCTTTCTGTGGGGTGTCTTGAATTTAAACATCATGGAGGGCATGGATGGCATGGGATTGTGCTGATTTTTGTGTGTTTTTCGATTTTTGGGGTGTTCATGGGGACAGGCCATGTGGGTGGGGGCCATTTTGAGTGCTGGTACAGGCAGGCCCTGGCCATGTGCTGGGAGGCAAGGGGCCATTTTGAATGCAGGCAGTGTTCTCAGGCCTGCACCCATTTTGCCTAGCTTTCATCCATTATGCCCAGGGGTAGTGAGTGGTGCATGGGCCTAGTTTTTCTGTGGGGTGTCTTGAATTTAAACATCATTGAGGGCTTGGACGGCATGGGATTGTGCTGCTTTTTATGTGGTTTTCGAGTTTTTGGGGTATATAACTGAACTGATGTTCCTCTGTCTTCCATTGCTTTTAGGTGCACAAGATTCACGAGAACCGCCAGTGCCAGGAAGAAGTCCTGCAGCGGTGTATGTGTGCATCATAACGTCACGCGACGTCACATCTGGCCACAGACAACTCTGCAACTCGTGCAACTGCGGCCTGCTGTTCTGACCTCTGAAGAAGATGGCCCCAAAAAAAGTTCCCCGTAGCTCCTCCAGCAAGAAAGTTGCCAGTAAGGAGCAGAAGAAGCAAGTTACCAAGGAGATTGGTGTGCCGCCTGCCACATTTTTTGGGAATAAAAAAAAAAGTACGCCTGCAGCAGCAGCGGGATCTGCTGGGGACCAAGCTGGGAGCAGCACCCCCGCTCTATTGGGCTCAGTGCCACCACCACCACGCCAACTTAAGTCCAAGCCCTTGAGTGCTGCAGAGGCACTTACTCTAGTTGTTCAATCACCATCGACCAGTGATGTTGGCTCATCGCAAGAAAGTAGCAGCAATGTCCCTCAATCAACACAGGTTGTTGTAACTCATCTGACGAGTGTTGAACAACCACAGCCGCAACAACAACCACATGTGCAAGTACAAGCCCAAGTACATGTGGAAGGAGAGGCAGCGCAAGGAGATGCGCAAGCAGAGGTGCATGGAGGGGCACAAGTGCCCATAATAGTTGTTTCTCCCGAAGTTGGGGCACATCAGGAAATCGTGAATCAAGCCGAGGTATCATTTGAAGAAGCCACTCCTCCTGATGATCATTCATTGTCTTCCACATCCCTAGCAAGGAAACGATCAAGGGTGGTGTCTACATCTTCTTCAAGCCCACCTCCTTCTGATGATATGGATCAAACTTGGGAACAACCACTGCCGTCTGAGAGTGAGGCACACCATGATCTGACAAAGGTAGCTAAGCGTAAAAGGAAGGTCATCGAAACTCTCATAGTTATGGAGTGTGATGACGCTCAACAAGAAGTGGCGTATACTCCTACTGGTGAAGATTCTCACGACGACGATGCAGTCATCATAGGCTTGACTCCAGCCTCAGCGGGCATGCAGCAAACAGACATTTTGATCCTAGCCCGAAAAGCTGCTGAGCGTGATGATGTTGTCTACGAGGAGGCAATGGGAACACCACAATCATTGGAGTTAACTAGTACAACACCACCTACCGCTTCCATATTTCTTCCTTGCCAGAAGGGACCTCCATCCACCTGGACCTCAATTAGTGGTGGTGAAAGTGAACAACGTAGTAAAGTTCGGCAATACACATCCTCCACTTCATCTGGAATTAGCAGCATGACCACCACCAGTATCGCCTCCTCCGACCCCCACAGACATTTCAAGTCCGCAGTTTGGGACTTCTTTAGTGTTTGCCCAAAAAAGGAAAACATAGCCATTTGCAGCATTTGTAAGCTTGCAGTTAGTCGTGGTAAGCTTGGTACCAACTATGGTACCGGAGGCCAGAGAGGTTATCTTGAGAGACAGCACACTGTCCAATGGCATGCGCACCTAAAGGAGATCAAGCAAGCCCAAAATGGAAGTCAACAAACGGTATCCGTTGATGTTTCATCTGATGATGACGAGGAGGAAGAAGCGTCAAACATTTCTTCACTTACACCCAGTACCCCTGTCAGCAGCACACCCCCTTTGAGCCACACTGAGAGTGAGACACCAATGCGAAAAAGTTAATCAGCGAGCGTAACTGGGTCGAAGAAGTCATCATCATCATCCCGTAAAATGGTCCAGGCCAACATTAGAACCATATTGTTTTCAGAAGCGCTATATGAACGCAACCGCCACTGACGCGTCTGTATAACACTAAGCTGGTTAAAATGTTAGCTCTGGAACTTCTCCCTTTTTCTTTTGTAGAAGGGGTTGGTTTTCTAGAATTAGTGGCAGCGCTCTGCCCTAAATGGAAGGTTCCTAGCGGGTTCTATTTTGCCAGAGTTGCGGTTCCAGCACTACATGAAGAGGTGATTGGGGCAGCTTTGCAGAAGAGTGCTGTTCACACTATACATCTGACAACAGACATGTGGGCCAGTGGCGCAGGCACTGATTACATGTGCATCACTGCACACTGGGTCTCTTTTTCAGGGGTTAAAGCAAAGCTAAACGCAGGTGTTGACTCGGACCAAGTTTTTAAAGCTGCTCGGAAACATGCAACACTAGCCATGTTTGGCTTGGAGAAACGTCATACAGCAGAAAACATTTTGAATGAGTTTAACACAAAGGTCTTTCACTGGCTGTCCCCAAAAAAATGCAAGATTGGTTATGTTTCCACGGATAATGGCGCCAATGTAGTTAAGGCCATAGATCTGGGTAACTATTTCAGAGTGCCGTGTTTGGCGCACTGTATAAACCTGGTTGTTAAAAAATTCTAGAGTGAAGACAGTCCAGCGTGCAAGTTAGTGGCCACCTGCCGAAGAATGTGCAACCATTTCAGCCATTCTTTTAAGGCCCGGAAGCATCTGAGGGGCCTGCTACATGAACGTCGCATGCCAGTGAAAGCACTCATCCAGGAGGTGCCAAAACGTTGGAACTCAACCTTCTACATGCTTGTATGAGCAGTTTACGGTACTCGATCAGTATTTCTTAACACTGGGTACAGCTCAGAAGCACCTGAGGCTAGATGCGGTGCAATGGAAGCTAGTTAAAAGCCTGACAGACATCCTCGTCCTTTTGAGGTCTTCACACGTGCAGTCAGCAAGGAGGACTGTAATTTGGGAAAAGCTATCCCATTGTTGCGTATGCTAGAGCACCAACTGAAGGCGGTGTCTTCTATGTTTCAAAAAGATAAAGAAAAGCAAGACACTTTTGTTTTGGCGGAGAAATTATTAGAGCGCCTACTTGGCGATGAACGTCTTCAAATGATCCACTCAGAACAGCATTACATTTGTGCTACTATTCTGGATCCACGCTACAAAAAGGTGCTGGCAGGCAGAGCATTCTTTCCTTTTGGTGATGAAGATGTTACAAAGTACAAACGTTGCCTAGCCTTGTCAGCCATGAGGTTTGAAAGAGAACGGCAGAACATTGAAGGAAAAGGCAGTACATCAGCATCAGCAGGCCATCCCCAGTCAAAAGAACCCACTTCTGCGCCTGTGGCTGTGGCAGAAGTGACCTCTCAGCCATTACAGACACCGGCAACCGGATCATCTGCACCAGACACAACAGTAACATTGGATGAAGAAGAGGATTGGCTAACTCAGCTTGGGTTTGGTTCTCAAAAGGTCCCAGCATAAAGTAAGCAAAGTGGAGGAACTGTGGAGAACCTTCAGTCGATGGTGCAGGACTATCTGAATGACTCAACAGAGGTCTATGTAAATGCTGACCCATTGGCGTATTGGCATGGGAAAAAAGAATTGTGGGCACAGATCTCCAACTTGGCTATAATCTACCTGTCTTGCCCACTCGCAAGTGTGTCTTCTGAACGTGTTTTCAGTGCTGCTGGTGGCATTTCAACTTGCAAACGGACCCGCCTCTCGCCCAAAAATGTGGAGAGGTTAACAATGATCAAGATGAATCAGCACCTCATACCACCAGATTACAAAGTACGAGAATACACGCCAGAAGAAGACGAGGAGGACAGCAAATTAGATGAGGGAATTTCTTCTCTGTTAGGTGACACTGACCTACTCCTGCCTGAATTCGCAGAGTATGAGGACAAACTCTTATTCCCTGACACCGAGCCCTGAAAAACAGCCAATGAATCAATAACTTTCTTTTTTGTCCTTATTCACTTTTATTCCTGTGTGTCTGTCTTTCTTTGTTTTGCACAGTTAATATAATTAAAACTTTAATCACCTAATCACAAAAACAAGCCCATCAGCAGAACTGTCTTCACTTATTTGCTTATTGATTTGAAGGTGCTGCAGTCTGCATTCCTCAGGTTCACAAGTTCACAAGAACAAGCTCCTCTATCCTCCTCCTCCAGACTCCTATTTCCCTCAAAGCAGAGGGCTGGATTACGCCCAATGAAGAAAGACTCTGCACTTGTGGGGGTGTTCTACTTCTTTGCGGGTGAGTTGGCGGGTCTTGGGGCATTACTGGGAAGGTATAATACCGGATAAAACTGGTTTTGACCAAATCAGACTTCAAAACGTTTTTGACTTTTTGCTCACTATCATGTTTTCAGGGGCCTGTTTGGGGGGCTTCCTGGTGTCTGTGGGTGGGTTTCGGAGTCTGGGAGCACTGCTGGGTATGGATACTTTTGATTGCAAGAGGTTTGAAGAAAATCCATGGTGGTAGAGGGGAGTTAGGGCATAGCTGCAGAGTGCGCGCGGAGTGATTTTGGAAATTGCCATGAAAATGATTAGGTCCCCATTTTTGTACTTTTGCTTTTTGGCTGTTTGGGGGTCTTCTACTTGTTTTCGCCTGGGTTGACGGCTCTGGGGCCATTGCTGGGAAGCTCTAATACCGGATAAAAGTGGTTTGGACCAAATCGGAGGCGAAATTCTTTTTGCGTTTTTGCTGACTTGCTTGTCTTTGAGGTGCTCTTTGGGGGGGTTCCGGGTATTTGTGGGTGGGTTTTGGGGTCTGGGAGCACTGCTGGCACAGTCTAATTTTGATTGCATTTGCTTTTCAGGAAATCCATGGTGGAAAACGGGAGTTATGACCTAGCTGCACAGCGCGTTTGGACAGAAGGTCGAAAAATATTATAAGTATGAGATTTTCCTTTTTGGCTGTTTGGGGGTGTTGTGCTTTTTTGCGGGTGGGTTGGCGGGTCTTGGGGCATTGCTGGGAAGGTCTAATACCGGATAAAACTAGTTTGGAGAAGATCCATGCGGAAAAGCCTTTTGGCACTTTTTGTAACTTAGGGTTCGTTAGGGTTAACCCTAGCAGCAGGATTGCATGTGTTTTGGGGTGTTCTAGATTTTTGCAACTGAGTTCTGGGGTCTTAGAGCACTCGTGGGAATGTGTAATTTTGGTTGCAAGTGATTTGAAGAAAATCCATGGTGGGAAAGGGGGGATTTGGCATAGTTAAAGAAAGCGTTTGCCACTATTCTTAACTTAGGGCTCGTTAGGGTTAGCAGTATTTGTATTGCATGTGTTTGGGTGGGGGGCTGTTTGTGGGGGGGTTGAGAGTCTTGGAGCGATGCTGGGTATGGATACTTTTGCTTGCTTGCAAGTGGTTTGAATACAATCCACAGTGGGTAAGGGGGGATTTGGGCCTACTTTTACTTTCAAAGTACGTTTTGTCACCAGTTTTCTACTAGGCCTCGTTTTTTGACATCTGATTGGGGGTCTTCTACATTTTTGCGACTGGCTTTAGTAAGGGTCTGGGTGGGAGCACTGCTGGGAAGGTCTAATTTTGTTCTAAAACACAGTTTACAGTACACCTAGTTTAATGGGAAAGATCCTCTAAATTAATTTGCCCATACTTATTTATCCTTCAAAAGGAGACTCAGACAGAGTACGCACTTTCAAAAATATTGTACTGTCTATTACGAAACTCAAAGTGTGACTTTTTGCACTACACAGCATACATACCTTATATTAATTTGTCAGTGGTGTTCTAATATCACTTCCTGTTTTTCCATCAATAATTACAGGTCGGGTTTCAGTCTGTGCAATGGGAAAAAAAGGATGAAGTCAGGCTTCACATTAGCGTGCCGCAATTCAGCATCCGCCAAGCAGGCAGTGGACAGGGTGTCTTCTGGTCACCAACATTGATGGACGAAGCGTCAGCTGGAATGGAGGAATGGTTTGATGCGTGCAACTTACTTACCAAATTCAACAGGATAACTACAACAACATACAGATACAGTATCCGTTCTTTTCTAATTATTTTTTAAGTAATGTTATTGCTGTGAACTTGTATGAGTTTGACTCTGCATTTCTTGGATCTCTCTCTGCTTCTAAATTGATTCCTACAGCCATTCTATAGGTTTTACTTCGGCTATTTTTTAAACCTAATTTAATGTAAGAAGTGTTTCTTTGAGTGCAGAGATAGGCACGTCAAAACGCTGCAACCCTGTACTGTCGCATTCTGTCATTCACGGTTGTCGAAAGTACTACTTACTTTTCAGTAACCATGAATGCAGTAGTGCATGCACTTCCTTTATGTCACTTAAAAGATTTATGGTTATCTTTGTACCCAAAGATTTCTTTATCTTCAATTATTATTTGTCCATGCTGTGCTTTTTTTTTCTTCTCTCATAAAAACTTTCCCAAAATCCCCCATTCCCATCCATTTTACAAACCCTAACCCTCTTCCCACGGGCTGTGTGGTTTTGATTGATGTGTGACTAAATGACAGCAATAATTCCACACACTTGCTGGGGAGGATAAGGTCATAGCAACAGGCTGGTGAAGGAATCCGAGGATATATTCTATACTTACTCAGCTTCACACTCAGTCAATATTGGCAAATGAAAGCAGATTTTCATGTGCGCCATGCCGCCATCAACTTGATAGGTCATCAAGAACATCCTCCTCCTAGAAGTGGCAAATTATTAGGCTGCTGTGTCCTTCACCTTTAGTACTATTTCTTGTAGTAGTAGCCAATGTCAAAGAAATTCAACGCAAGTACTAGTTATACTTTCAATACTTTACCATTTGTTAGGCTACATTGTGGCCCTGTTCTAGTGTACTGTCACCTGCTATATTCTCTATCGTACCGTTCTAATGCTACGGTAAGGACATACAAGGTTTCATTTTCTTTTTTTCAGATGCTGCAACTGCCACTGTGTAACACCACTAGTACCAACGCAATGATGACATTTCATCCGCCCAGGATTGCCAACCTTAGTCGCAATTTGCTGTGCAGCCAGCCCTGTGCCTAGCCCTATTTCCAAACACAAATTACAGGTAAGATAAGCGTTTGGGGGGAGGAAGTATAATGGAGTATTAGGAGAGACGAGAGACTGACGCTAGTACTAGTAAAGTCCTAGGACTATTGAATTCACTTACTCTGTGAGGCACTTAGTTTTGAAAACATTTCGGCAATTAATTACACAACTTGAATCAAGATGCCACTTAAGTGTCACCAAAACAAAGTTACTGTTAAACCCCCACCCACCAGCCTCAAGAGCAGTAAAAAAACACGTATGCTAAGATAAAGTTCAAAGTATATTTATATCCCTGACAAAAATAATCTCCCACAAGACCCAACCCACCCCCACTCCCTAACCCCAACGAATGTCCGTGAAAAGTCCAAAAAAGTGAAAAAACCCAACTCCCAATTCCCACCCCCCAGAAGTCTTTAAAAAAGGGGCAAGGGACAGTCTCCTTCTACTGCTAGCTGCTGCTGTTGAATTTCCGTGCCAGGTCGGAATGCTCCTTGCGGAGGGTCTCGAGCAGGGTTTTCGTGTTGAGCAGCTCCTGCTCGAGGTAGGAAACCCTCAGGGAAAGGCGGTGCATGCGTTTCTTGCAACTGCTGTGGGGGGCAGCTGATTTCTTGGCTCGGCGGTGGCGGGTGGCTGCGGTACCCCGGCTCCGTACCGCTGCAGACCTGCGCCGTCTGGGTGACCCATGGAGCGCGGAGGAGGATGCAGCTGTCCCGGTAGATGTTGTGGTAGACTGCTTGTCCCCTTCCTCCTGGGCCACCAGCCGGCGATATTCAGCGACAGTGGCCTCCAGCCTCCGTTGCCTGACCCGTCTAGCCAGCTCCTTCCGGGTTGGTTTGGAAGGAGCATCTATATGAAGAAAGAAAGACATAGTCTGTAACCAATGCTCTTTAAGATTAACAAAAAATGATTCAGCAGAAAGTTGTGTCACAAAAGAACTAGCAACTTGCAAGTGCAGTACATAACTATTGTGGCCTGTATCTATATAACCTCCCACTTTTTCATCCTTGCTCTAACATTAGTGTGAGTTTAAGGAATCAATTCTACGAGCACTATGGACTCACTCCATTAGAGTCGACTATGACAGTACACCAGTCTTATTCTTCCTCTTCTCTCTTGTTTAACAATATTGGTACGTTAACTTCTGCAAGCCGGCATAATGCCAGCGCAGTCAACTTGCAACCGAGGAAAACAGACGCCCGCCATGATGAGTGAGACAGACTTGCGTTACTGTACCAGTCCAGTACATGCAGGTGGTGATGCTCTTACTTTTCTATTATGGGTGGCACTGAGAATACTCTGTTACAAGGGATACTGCTTAATTAATTTAACTTTCACCCTACAGTGCCAATGTATACTAGAAAAGGAAATTGAAGAAGATAAATAATCTGATTATCTATCACTGCACATGGTATGTATTTACTTACATATGGGATGACTTCAGGTGCTTTTCTTTTTATTGAGTGAACAGTGATACATCCACACATGAATGACCGAGTTCTACTAAACTTATTAACAGAGGTAGTGAGTGGCCATCGTAATAGTCGGAAATATGCTGTGCTTGTAATACAAACTACTGCTACTATTCATGGTAGTATTCGGACAAAATTACAACTTCTTTTCCTTGCCTTTCCTACACTGGGACGGACATGCGGGTGCAGTGTTACATGCTCTTCAAAGTAACACTTAGTTCATCCAGTGACCGTCTACTCTCTCTAGATACACATATGCTATCTAAGAGTCAGATAGTACAATGATCCAGGCATCCATCCATTCAAACTATGGGGCAGATTAGGATTGCGGATTTCCCGCATCCTCCGGGCCGGCGGAATCCACCGCCGGCCCGGAGGATGCGGGAAATCCGCAGTGGACTGAAAAAGACCCCCGCCAGATTAGGATGGCTGGGGGATCGTTTTTCAGTCCACAGCTTTTCCGCCACGGTCGCCTCCCGTTCGCGGCGGAAAAGCACTAACATGGCTGGCGGTATCTATCAGACACCGCCAGCCATATTAGGATGTCTGGAGGAACACATGCCTTTACACGGCGGCATTTCCGACGTGCAAAGGCATACGGATTTTTGTTTGGGGGCCCGTTTGCGGCCCCCAGAGGTGAAGAGGGTGTGGGGGGCGCACATGGGGGGTACCCCCCTGCATTTGCCTGCACAAAGCGGCAGGCACCGCGCGGTGCCTGCCGCTTTGTGCATGCAAATGCACAACTTACATTTTCATCATTGCGGCGGGTGCTGCTTCAAGCAGCACCCGCCGCAATGATAAAAATACAGGATGTGACCGCCAGGGTGGCGGTCACATCCTAATTACCATGGAGGGGCCGCCACTGCCCCAGCGGACGGTCCCTCCTACTCTATGGTGGCGGAAGGACTCAGGTCCGTCCGCCATCATAATAGGCCCCTAAATGTCAATCATTCTTCTTCATGTCTCTCATCTGGACAAACCTTACGTTTTCTCACGGGAAGCAGCACACTATGCAGTCTGCAATCTCAATAAGTAAGGAATATAAGAGCTTACCATTGCCCGCCACTACAGTGGCAACCCGCACAGCAGTTTGGTCTGGCACTTGCTCCGCCTCCTCCCCAGAGCTTCCCTCCACCTCTGCGCTGGGCCCAGCACCAGATGTTCCACCTACAAAGTACATTTAAGAATGTTAGATGTCATAGACACACACCACTCACTAGTATTTTGTCTAGGAATGAAGAAATGTGAATACAGAAACCAATCTACTAATTTGTGACTGTCTACTCTAAAGTACAAATGTCCCTTTTTCCAGGGAAGGGTGTTGTCTTGCAGCATTATTTGGCAGTGGCACAACTGATGAATGCTTGCTTTTTAACACGCACCATTTTCCTCATAACAGACAGAAGTTTCACTTCTAAGAACAAATCATTAGGACGAAGGGACCAATGATTCCGCACCAAAAAGAAAAATGAAAGTTCAAACCAGGTGAGGGCTCTGCTCGCCCACAATAAATGTGTGAAATAAAAAAATGAGTATAAGCACTTTTCCATTTTTAATCAACCGTTTATGTTTTATGACAAGCTTGATTTTAATAAATATTTTAAATTTTAATAAAGCTTTAAAACTTAAATAGACTCTGTGGTTTTTGGTCATGAGTGAATGAGCAAAAGGTTTTGCAATTGGCAAGCATGAGTCCGTGCCTCTGACACTTCTGGACTCTGACTCCGTACTCTTGTCCTGCGTTGGATAATCATCATTGGGGATCAATCATCGATGAATTCGGGAGCTAAATGACTCTGCCACACTATCTAGTCAGTAAGGAGATTGGGAGTTCTTCAAAGTCTGATATCACTGAGGTATGTGGAAAGTCTACCTGCGCCTATTATAATTGATAAACAATGCACTATTTAGTGGCCATAGTTCTGTTTGTGCAGATTTGTCCCTGCAACAGTAGTAGAATGGATTGTCCTCCTATCCAAACCAAAAGTAAAGTAATATCTTATTCTTTCTTGGTGGTCATTCACCTTTTTATTGTTGGCAATTGTCAAAGCATAAACATTTAGAAGACTTGAGAAGACATTATGGACAATCCCAGAGGACTGCACTCAGTGCATAGAGCTATTGCTGACTAGAATGGGAGTCCAATGGAATTGCCAAATGTGCAATCTTACTTAGCTACACAGACAGACTAATAAGAATAATCTAGTAATACCGCAGGGAGTCATAGTCGAGGCAGGATAAGAATTTAGATACAGTCTACAAGAAGATCAAAGACGATTTAGAAAAAATCGAATGAGGAACGCTAGGAAAAAATAGGTACTCTATATTAAAATTAAAACTTACCGGGGCCAGCAACGGAGCCCTCGCCTGACCGATCCTGGCCTTGTTCAGCAGCAGCAGCCTCCTCCAATGCCCTCTTGCCCCTGGGGGGAGCTGATGTACAACATGAAAGAAAGAAAGACCAGAAAACATGGATGATATTTGTCAACCAAATGAAGCATTTCAAAAGAACAGTAACAAAATATTTTGGCGAAATAGCAAATGGACAAGTATTCCACGGGATATATTGACCTATCTCATGTGGTCTACTGCGATATTAGTATTGCTTGATTTGCTGACCGTCGACTTGGAAAGGTATGTAACTCACTAAACAAACTACTAAAAAGGTTTGCCTAGGACTGGCAGGCAGCAGTCCGCAGCACGCCAAGTGACAGACAAAGTCCATCGTGATTGCAGATCAGCGACAACACTAAAAGGTTTCCTACTACATTAACCAGTCATTAAAATACTCAAACTATCAATCCACCACCACTATTTCTTCTGATTGCCAGGTGTACAAAGGAAGGACTGGACTTGAGTCTGTAGGAGCTTATTTAGAACCCCCTTGCGGCTCTTTAGCTCCATTGTTGCCTGACTTTTGTGACGCAGCGGCAGAGCAAAAGAGGCGCCATGGTGCGGCGTATATTAACAACGTGACGCATATGGGAGATGCATCACGTTGTAAAGCCCTGCGCCATCAGGGGGCGTTCCGGCGCAAGGGAGGGCGTTCCTGCGCAGGAACGCATCCTAAAAGTAGCTGAGGGAAATCTACAAGATTTCAATCAGTCACTTTGAGGACAATGATGCATGACTCAAACACTGCGCCTGCTTGAAGCAGACGTACGGCTTGACGCAGCATTGGGGAGATAGGGCACCCCAGAGCATAGCTGGAGCTGCGCCATTGTTGCGACGCAACTCCAGCAATGCGCCACCTTTACGGCACAGAAGCGTAACGCTTCAGTGACGTTTTGGGCCCATGGTGCGCTGCATTGTAAATACGGCGCACCATGGATGGTGGTGGCGTGGCGCACAATTACTGGTGCATCCCTGCTACTTTGCAGGGATGCGCCGGTAATTAAAAATCTGACCCTTAGTGTCTAGCATTACGCAGTTCTTTAAACTACACTCATGCATAATTTCACAGGCCAATGAAAGAAACACAAAATCGAAAACAAATAAGCATAGTAGCAGTGCTACTGAGAAGGAGAGCAGTGCACCTGAAATGCACAGAAGATTTTGAAATATAATTTACTTATAATGTAATCAGCAGCATTATTGCTCTTGGTAAAAAACAAAAAATTGCAAGATAATAACACACAGAGCAGGAGAAAACAGAGTAGTAAAGAAATAGCTACTACTACTCACGAAGCCCGGGGATCTCAAGGCTGAGCAGGTCGAGCAGATCGCGTTCCCGGTCCAGGAGATCCTTCCAACGGTGGGTGGCCTGGTTGTAGGCGTGGGCGGAAAATCCGTTCCGCTCGCGGATTTTGCGGATTTTCGGGAAATCCGCAATCCGCGAGATTTGCGAATTTCCCGCAAAATCCGCAAATCCGCGAGCAGCGGATTTTGCTCGCACTGCTCGCACTGTTCGCGTGAGTTCGCGCCCCGCGAATAAGTGCAAAATTGCAGAAATACGATCTTAGCAAAACTGAAAGTAACTACTTACCAGGTTCAAAAGTTCAGGCTCATCATTAGTAGCCATTTCCTGGAGTGCTTCCTGAGGGGCCCCTCCAGAGTTCAGTTGCCAGTTGAAACTATTATGTGACCCTGCTCTGAACCTCAGAATAGTTACACATATGCCACAAAGGTCCTGAATTACAGCTAAGGGAGACAAGCAGGAGCCAGGCTGGAAGTTAAAATCCATTAATCAGCCCCTAATTCATTATTGTCAGTTGGGGCAGGGCAGGTGTTGTAACTAATTTTGCAACAATGAAAGCACTTAGCAAGTGCAAAAGATCACTAATCAGGGCGCACTAAGGAAGCAGGTGCCAGCTAAAAAAATATTCTGTGACACATGAATCAGCCCCAAATTAATTCAGGTCACTTGAGGCAGGGAAGGTGTGCTTTGCTTTGCCGAAAATAATGTACACTGGACAACCAGAGGGTGTGGTGATGAAACAGAGGGTGGAATGGGTGGGCCAGAGGGTGGCATGAGTAGTCAGAGAGTGGCAGTGGTGACAGAGAGTGGCAGTGATGAAGAAGAGTGTCCCAAACAGGCTGGACACGTAGAAACAACAAGTTCGCGAAACTTGCGACCCGACAGGTAAGTTCGCAATTTGCGAAAGTGTACAAAACCCTCGCGAACTGGCAGAAACACGGGCGAACACAAAAAAAAAAAAATCCGCAAATTCGCGGGAATTCGCGGATTTTGCGGATTGCGAATCCGCAAATCCGCAAAATTCGCGAACGCGAGATCCGCAAAATTCGCTCATGCTTACCTGGTTGTAGGTGCGCCGGACCCGAGAGTGCTGGTACATGGCCCGGCACACCTTCTCCCACCGCTTTCGGTGCTCCCGGATCCCGTGCCCGCTAGCGATCTTGCCGCCTGCCATGATGGTTCTGGGGAGGTGGCGCTGAACATAAAAATCTAGTGCGGCCACCTCCTCTGCGCTGAAGATCTCCCGGGCTGTGACTGTCTCCCCCCTCAAACGCCCGCACGAGAGCTGGGCACGGGGTGCGGGACCCTTCTCAGGATGCTTCCTGGCTCCCTTTACCATGGTCTGGGCAGAAAGGAAACTAAATAATAAAGAAGAAATAGAATAGGGAAGAAGAAAAGAAAAGAGTTTTAAAAAGTAGTTTAAAATTAATCAAAAGTAGCAGAAAACACAAAAATATAGAGCTAGAAAAATAGAGGGATAGATAATAAGTAAAATAGATTTAAAAAACTTCAAACAAGCAAAGGATGGCAGAGATTCAGAAAAGATACAGAAAGCATGCCCAGAACCATAGCAATGAATGAGAAACAAGATGGCCGCGCCTGTTCACGACCGCGTGGGTAAGTTCGCGCGAGATTTTCCTCGCGATCACACGCAAAATTGTACTAGCGAGCCGCACACTTTGTGAGATTACAAATCGCGCCCGGAAACGGAAATACGTCATGCAAACAAGATGGCCCCGCCCGTGAACGACTGTGAGGGTAACTTCGCGCCGTTGCGCTACAAGCGGCTCGCTAAAACGTACAAAACCTTGCGAACTAACACGCCGCAAAAAAACAAATCGCATATTAGCACGAATTCGCGGCTTCCGAATTCGATCTTGCGCGAATTCGCGCCAAGCGAATCCCGCGAAATTGCAGAAAAACAAGTTTTGCAAAACTGAAAGCACTCAGCAGGAGCAAAAGTTCAAACTCATCAATAATAACCATTCCCTGTAGTGCTTCCTGAGGGGCCCCTCCAGAGTTCAGTTGCCTACTTGCAACTATTCTATGACCCTGCTCTGACCCTCACAGCAGGCTCATAGAATAGCTACAAGTAGGCCACAAAGGTCCTGGGAAAAAAAATGCACTGCAACAGAAAGCAAATTACAGATAAGGAAGCAGGTGCCAGACTGGAAGTTTAAATTCAGTGACACATTAATAAATCAACCCCAAATTAATTCATGTCAGTTGAAGCAGGGCAGGTGTGCTTGCTTTTCCCCCCCATAATCTACAGTGATGTACCAGAGGGTGGCAGTGATGTACCAGAGGGTGGCAGTGGTGAAACAGAGGGTGCTGTGAACCTGTGATGATGAACCAGACGTAGAAACAACATAGTCGAGACCGTTGCGAGCTGAAAAGTAAGTTCGCAATTGCGAACTGGTACAAAACCCTCGCGAACTGGCATAAACCCTTGCGAACACAAAAAAAACAAAAAAATCAGCAAATTCGCGAGAGTTCGCAGATTTTGCGGATTGCGAATTCACGAATACGCAAATTCGCGAACACCATATTCGCAAAATTCGCCCATGCTTAGATAGTATTCCCCACTAATTTTTTTCAATGAACTGGATGTACACTATAATGTTCATTGATTTCTTCACTTTTAGACATGTCCACCTTTCCAATTTGACCACATGACGTTTGAGTAACATCTTCTAAAAGTATTTCTTCTTCTTCCACATACAGTTTTTTCTAGTACTCATTGTTCTTCATCAGATATAATGTTGCCTTTTGCGCTTTCCTAACATCCACTAATTCTTGCCAGGTTTCTTACTCTTAGTAGGAACACCATTAACTACAATAAATAGTTTATCACTTTCTACATTCTCTACACCAATAGTTTCAATATTTTTCTTTAAATCTAGGGGTAAATAAACAACTCTTCCTTTCAATCCTCTCTGTAAATCTGAAGGAGGCAATTTACCTGTTTTACGCGCCATACGAACAATAGCTTGAAATGGCTGTACACATTGAATCAGAATAGACTCATACATATTTAAATCTATCAGTTCTGGAGGAATAGTTACCAACTCTAGATTATTATGGACAGCTCTAGCGGGCATTTTATTCTTATCTAATTTGTTATAACAATATTTGCAAATACGCTGGTCAGAACCCAAATCAAAACAATTCTCTACCAACAAATAAGTTGCAAATTCCTTCCACTTATCATTATTTTCTCTTTCACTTTTTAAATACAGCTCAACAGTCCTAGTCTGATTTTTATTGTGAGTTCGCCAACAACAAATACAAGAATAATTTGGCCTTTCACCTGAAATCACCTTAAACTTTGTAATTTGTTCTTCAACATTTTTTGTAGTAGTATGTTGCACATTCCCTTCAACATTTTCTTCTATTAAAGTGTCAGTTTCTGCACTCCCTTGTTCATGACCAAAGTAACAAAACTCAGTTTCATCACAAACCTTCTTCACATCTGATAATGACCCACGCAAAAGAGCACTGTTCAAATCATTTAAGATTAGTGCTGGACTTTTTGTGTAATACAATCTTCTGACTAACTTCCGCATTTGAGAATGATGTACTGCTAACATCCTGAAATGATCAAAAACCCTTTGACATACTTTTCTAGAAAGACAAGCCAGAGAATGACCGTGCAAACCACTATTTTTCTCACTCTGCAAAGGTCTAGTCCTTGCAATATCTTAATCTTTTGTTTAACACTTTTTTTTACTATATTCTCGAAAGAAATTGCGTAAAATATCAATAGATTCTGTTGTACACTACAAATACTACTGCAATCCCAAGTGTACACTGGGGCTTTAGGACATCTCCCTAATACTTCATCAGCTAACACTTCTTCTGCATTTCTGGGAACCATCTTCTCTTTCTCAATTGGACAACCATGTCTAACCTCATAAGCTCAACCACTGGTATCGACTGCATGCAATAAATCATTGGTCTGAAAATAACTCTCTTCATTAAAGAAAGTCTCTGAACTTGAACTGTGTTTCCATTCACCCACAAAAATCACAAAATGTTGTTCATTAATTACTCTTTTCCTCTTACATTTGGCCTTCATTAAATGGATTGGTTTATCTAGTGATCGAATTCTGTTTACAACTAAAATGAATAATTTCCTTTTTAATTCAAAAGCCTTTTGAACAATGGATTCAATGTGCTTCTTCTTTTTATAAAATAGTGCTATTTTTTATATTTTTGCACATCTTTTAGCAAGTTAAAAACAACTCTATTATAAAAAATCATTTTTCTGATTTCTGTATACTGATTTTTCCTTCTCTTACCATACATAGGGGCCTATTAGGATGACGGGCGGACTTTGTCCGCCCGTCATCCTAGCGGGGATTGGGACTGCCCGCCATAAGGGCAGGGGTCCTGGAGGGGGTTATTAGGATGTGCCCGTCACAGTGGCGGGAACATCCTGCATGTTAAACATTGTGGCGGGCGGTGCTCTCAGCACCCCACCTGCCACAATGCTCAAAAAAGAACTTTTACATTTGCATAATCAAAGCGGCAGGCACCGCGGGGTACCTGTCGCTTTGATTATGCAAATGCAGGGGGTACCACAGGTAACCGCCGTGTGCACCCCCCTACTCTCCTTCACTCTGGGGGCCCGCAGGGGGCCCTCAGAGTGAAGTCTGCACGCCTTTCCGTGGCTGCATTGCCGCCACGGAAAGGCATTGAAAAATCCCATTATAATATGGCTGGCGGTGTCTGATAGACACGCCACCATATTATTCCTTTTCCGCCCCGGCCGCAAGCCGACCGGGGCGTAAAGCCGTCTGCCGAGGTGCCCCCTTGCCATACTAATATGGCGGGGGAAAACAAGAGTGGATTGCGGGCGGATTGCCCCCGCCAGGCTGGCGGTGGCCACCGCCAGCCTGGTGGGGGCAATCCGCCCGCCATTATAATGGGCCCCTTAGTGTCTTTTGAATATAATTTTCAATTTTTTCTTATTCGTATTCTTTTTTCAGGTAAAAACATACTTTGTACTTTGCACATTCTGCACACTGTTTCTAGGCATAGATTTTTATTTTTTTAAATTCTTTTGTTGTCTTACTGGAAGACTTTTTCTTTTTACCCACATGATGTTGGTCATCCAATACTTGTTGAATTTTCTTCAAATAGTTTTCAGGCATGATGAGTTTATTTTAATGATGATAAACAATATCCTTAAAAAATAAATATAAATAAATGTATTTTAAATTGTTTATAAATTATACTTTTTTATTACTATACAAACACATTGTATATAAAAACCATTTAACCACTTTCTTTTGTAATCACTAATTGAAATTGTAATTGAAGGTGTAAAGATAACTCTGTAGGGGATTAGAGGTCTGCATGTGTAAAGGACAAGGGTTTGTACCAGTGTTTGTGTTAAGCCCTGGGACATTATATGAGTACTTAGGCACTTTTGAATGTTTAGAGCCCTGCAAGGAGAATGCCTGGAGGAAAGTATAAGTGTTCAGGTTTTGGTGCAGTGTTTGGATTAGTACATGATGCTGGGTGGTTGACTGGAGCAGTCCTTAGGGAGTGACAGGGTGTTTGCTGGAGTGTATAGGTACTGCCTGAGTAATTAAATATGTGAAAGACAAGAGTGTAGGTGGTTAGACAACTACATGCATGGTGGACAGGAGTTTGTACAAGTGCATGTGTTAAGGCCTAGCTAACTGTATGAGTACTTGGGTACCAAAACAATGATTAGAGTACTACAAGGAGAGTGCCTGGGTGAAATTATAAGTGGTTCAGTTTTGGCGCAGTGAATGGATTAGTAGTGGTCCTGAAAAGGTCACTACAGGAGTGCAAGAACAGTGACAGGGGGTTTTCTGGAGTGTATCGATACTGCCTGGGTAAATGAATGTGTGTAAGATAAGTGTATACGTGACTAAAAGACTGAATGCACATTGGACAGAGGTTTGTAGCGCTCCATGTTGTAAGACCTGGATTACTGCATGAGTACTTGGGTACTGACTGAATGATTAGGGTACTGCAAGGAGAGTGCCTGGGTGAAATTATAATTGGTTGGGTTTTGGCGCAGTGAATGGATTAGTACATGGTGCAGAATGGGTCACTAGAGGAGTACAAGGGGAGAAACAGGGTGTTTGCAAGAGTGTATAGATACTGACTGGGGAATTGAAGGCCTGAAACACAAGTGTGTAGGTGGTTTGAGGACTACATGCATAGTGCATAGGAGTTTGAAGCAGTCCATGTGCTAAGACCCTGGATCACTGCATGAGTACTTGGGTACTGGCTGAATGATTAGAATACTACAAGGAGAGAGACTGGGTTTATTTATAATTGATTGTGGTCTACTGCAGTGAATGGATTAGTACATGGTGCTCAAAAGGGTCACTAGAGGAGTGCAAGGGAAGTAACAGGGTGTTTGAAGGCGTGTATGGATGCTGACTGGGGAATTGAAGGCCTGAAACACAAATGTGTAGGTGGTTAGAGGACTACATGCATAGTGCATAGGAGTTTGAAGCAGTCCACGTGCTAAGGCCCTGGATCACTGCATGAGTACTTGGGTACTGACTGAATGATTAGAGTACTGCAAGGAGAGTGCCTGGGTGAAATTATAAGTACCTGGGTGTTGGTGCAGTGAATGGATTAGTACATGGTGTTGAATGGGTCACTACAGAAATGCAAGGGGTATAATAGATCTTTAAACAGTTATGTGACCACAGAGACATAGAGTGACCTAATGCTTCTCTCACAATGGTTGCCCAAATGCACACAGACTCACAGTGTGATTGTAGACATGCAAAACTATTCCTTGGAGTTTAGCAAAACAGACTCACTAGTCTGGAAGGGAAAGGGTGACTGCACACATTCTATATATTTCACTATTACACTCCAATGTGAATACCTGAGTCATTCTGCGAATGCATAAGCAATGACTGGCTCTAATACTACAAAACCATGCCAACAGGATAAGTTTTTAAGCAGTTATGTGTCAGCAAATTCATGAAGTAACCAAATGCTTCTCTCACAATGGTTGCCCAAATGCACACAGACTCACAGTGTGATTCTAGACAAGCAACACTATTTCTTGGACTTTAGCAAAACAGACTCACTAGTCTTGAAGGAGTAAGGTAACTGCACACATTCTACATATTTCACTACTACACTCCAGTGTGAATACCTGACTCATTCTGTGAATGCATAAGCAATTACTGGCTTATAATGCTACTAAAACTTGACAACAGGATAGGTTTTTAAACAGTTATGTGTCAGCAGAATACATGAAGTAACCAAATGCTTATTAAATGACGCAGACTCAAGGTGTGATTCTTCTAGACAAGCAACACTATTCCTTGGACTTTAGCAAAACAGACTCACAAGTCTGGAAGGGGTAAGGTGACGGCACACATTCTACATATTTCATTACTGCACTCTAGTGTGAATACCTGAGTCATTCTCCGAATGCATAAGCAATGACTAGCTGCTAATACTACTAAAACTTGACAACAGGATATGTTTTTAAGCAGTTATGTCCATGATGTGGGGTCAGTGAGTCACTGGTCCCATCCTTATGGGCACACTGTGGTTCCTCTATGAGTAATAGAGGTTTCAAAAAAACTTTCAAAGCAAAGTTCCGTTTGATATTTTATTCATAGGTTTCTTTATAGTAAACCATTAGTAAACCATTAGTGTTCTTCGTTGTTAAATTTCTCCTCCAAAGAGAAAATGAATGGATCCAAAAATTGTCGACACAGAAGCCACTTGGGCTTAATGAACGAATTGAACTCTCTTGCTACCTGTAAAGTTGCTCACGGACTGTGGCAGTGATTCCTGAACGATTCAAGGAACACTGGTTATTTGTAATTTTATTTTGATCTCACCTGCTAAATGTTCGTGCACTGTTGATATTTTCACAAGTTACTTTTTACCTAGACCTGACAATATCAGAGTTAACTCTCTGTTTTCCCCTCTCACTGTCACTTTACCTACGTTACACTTGACCCCACACCACTGCCAGGCCACCACGTAGTCCACTTTCTTTCAGCCCACGTACCGTAATGTTACTACATTTCCCAAACTGCATCACGCTCCCGATCCCCCTTTGTTCACTAGACTTTTCTTACGGTCCCTTAATACTCTCTTGAACACGCCCCCTAACTGTCCCACGTGACGGTGTTCCCTTAAGGTAACGAAACGCGGTTAATGGCGTTCCGCCTGAACCAGCGTTGAAGAAAGGAGGACCTTATTCACCATAACCAGGTCAGTTTGAGCTCCCAACCCCCCTCTGTACCACGCCAGATATATCAATTCCGCAGTACCGTTCCCGGTAACTGACGTGCTCCTACTCATTCTCATTACAGGGTAATCAGCATACCTACTGCACGACGCACGTAAGCAGATGCGTGCAGAGCATGTTTATTTCTCCCGATCACAGGGAACTATTTTGGAATAATAATCGGTGTACCTCATAGTCTTCCCCCACCCCTCTCACTCCCTATGTTATATTACCCACTACGTAGGCCACAACAACGTGCATGAATGAATTTATTTTTGAATTCCTGATTCAGTCAGACATTTTTTGATTGTAATGTTTTTGTCCACAGTGTCCTTTCCCTGATGAAGGGGTATATGTTAACCCCGAAATGCATTGGATATATAAGGATGGTACTATGTTATGCTGAATTGAAATGAACAACGAAGAACACTAATGGTTTACTATAAAGAAACCTATGAATAAAATATCAAACGGAACTTTGCTTTGAAAGTTTTTTTGAAACCTCTATTACTCATAGAGGAACCACAGTGTGCCCATAAGGATGGGACCAGTGACTCACTGACCCCACATCATGGACTGTTTAATGCTGATGTCGAGGGACGCCTGACATCACTTGTGGAGCACCTCAAACATTGAATAACCTCATTCAAAAACAGCTGTGCGCCAGCCCTACCTATTCTACTGTTCTACATTTTCGCGTCCACCTTGGACCGGCGGCACGCCCATTGCACAACATGAGCAACTTTGACGACATATCTAAGAGCACGGAGGCCCGAGCCTCGACCTTTGCATTCGAACAAGAGGCAGCGAACCGTATTTACGCACTCATTAGGGAAGAGAATGCTCAGGAAACCACCACCCGCTCCAAAGAGCAACACATTAAACAATTAATATATCTAAGCAAGAGACGCATTAATCAACAACTACACGCAAGTACACTGGTTAAATACCACCGTAACCTACGCATACCAAGGGGACTCAGAATTGCACTCAGACCATCACTATGCAAAAATTCTAAAAATTTTCAAGAAAGGTGGTTTGAAATTTTAAATAAGTGCTCTCTCGACCTTATTCTCCTTATCATTGAAGAATTATCTGGAATATTAGGCGAGCTAACGAAGGAAATAGAGGAAACATCCACAGAATTGTCCAAAATGCTAACAGAGGAGGAACTCAAAAACATATTGGAAGACATTCAATCGCAGATGGAAAAACATACAAATGATATTAACGAGCGCAAGATCCGCAAATACAAGAGGGACACTCTTGATTATAAACTCGGAGAGGTTTATACTTGGGCGGAGGTGTACGCTCAGAAAAGACGTAATAAACCATATACATCACAGACAGATACCTCCTCATCGGACAGTGACAATACTCAAAGAACTAGGAGAACTCCACCGATACCTACTCAGCCGGACACAACTAAGGCACAACAACCCACGACTAGCCAACAGATAGATTCAAGCCCTTTTTTAGAACAGGGCCAAACACAAAAAGGAGACCCCGGAGAGGACAAAACAAAAGAAAAAGAAATAAGGAAAGACCCACCTACCACGAGGAGTACAACGGGAACCATCAAGGACAAGCAAACCAAGAAAACACAGAACAATTAGTTATCAATATTAGCGACTATCAACTCACCCAACATGAAATCCAACTCTTACAGAAAGGAACTTCGTTTGTACCTACAACCGACACAAACAACCTGGAACTCGAAGTCAGTTTCTTTAAACTGATGCGCAAACTTCGACTCCGTCATTTTTTTGACAATGTGTTACCCCCTAACCCTCCAGCAGAACCAGATCAGCTTCTTGGATTGAGACCACATAGTACATTTCAATCACCTGTCAGTCATAAAACATTGGACTTGTTTGAAAACAGAGTTAAACAGGATCTAATGAAAATTCAACACAAACATAAGAAAACCAAGAATATCACACAAAAGGATTTAACCACGTTAAGGAAAATATCTAACAATGAAACAATAACATGCGTCAAAGCAGATAAGGGCGGTGCCCTTATAATTATGAATACAGTCATGTATGAAGCGAAAGTGTTGGAACACATTAGCGACACGACGACATATATGAAACTGGATGGAAACCCCACAACGGAATACATGAAAACCCTTACTAACATACTGGATAAAGCATTGGAAATGGGAATAATCAATGTGAAAACTAAGAATTTCCTCACCAAATCCAATCCCAAGAGTCCGACTTTGAGAATGCTCCCCAAGATTCATAAAAATTTAAGGGACCCCCCCATGAGACCAATCGTCTCTACATGTGGGAGTCTACAAGAACCCGTTGGGCAACTACTAGACAAATACCTACAACCAATGGTACAAACAATGAGGACATACACCAAAGACACCACACATTTTATCTCGAAATTAAGGAATTTACAATTAGAAACCAACCAGGAACTGATTCTATGTACAGCCGATGTACGGTCCCTGTACACGTCAATACCCCACTCCTTGGGGATTGAAGCAATAGAACAATCTTTGCTTAAATCTGACTTGGAAAGACCATTTCAAACGTTCCTAATGGAACTCATGCTATTCACGTTGTACCAAAGTTATTTTAAACACCAAGAAACATGGTACCAGCAACTCGTGGGAATGGCTATGGGCAATTCAGCGGCTCCCGCGTATGCGAACATCTTTATGGAACACTATGAAGAAAACCACATACTTAGCAACAAACAATGGACTGATCACCTCATGCTATTCACAAGATACATAGACGATATCTTTATCGTCTGGAAAAGTACACAAGAAGAACTGCAAAACAGGCTGTTGGAATTCAATAATATCGACCAAAGAATACAATTAACCTGGGAAATTTCAAACACAAGTGTTAACTTCCTGGATGTGAAAGTTTCCATTAGCGGACAAACAATTGAGACAGACCTGTACACTAAGCCTACTGATAGAAACAATATGCTACACTACAGTAGCTTCCACGAATCCAACTTAAAAACATATCTACCATTCTCACAAATGGCACGGGCCAAAAGGATTACATCTAACCCTGAGAAGGCTGCACAACGGATCAAAGAAATCGCATGCAAATTCCATAACAGAGGGTACCCCGAAAACATCATCGAAAGCTCAATACAGAAAATCAACAACACTGACAGACAGAAACTGCTACAACCTAGTGTAAAAAAAGAACAGACACGCATAGTGGTCGTCTCTAAGTTTTCTACTAGTACAAATAAATTCAAAAAGATCATTTATCAACACTGGCCACTTTTGAATCTTGAACCAGACTTCAACCAGATCTTTCAGGAACCCCCCCTATTTGCACATACCAGATCACGCAACCTAGGTGAAATAGTGCGACACAACCCCACCAAACCAGTCCGTTACTCGGGAACCAAACCATGCTTCAACTGTGGGAACTGCAATTCTATCATTCGAGGCAACACAATTAATCATCCAATGAAGGGCAACAAGATCAAGCTCCAAGTTAACGCTACATGCGACACTAGTAATGTCATCTACGCTCTAAAATGCCCGTGTGGTAAACTCTACATCGGGAAGACAGAACGTAAGATTAAGACCAGGCTCATAGAACACAAGTCCAACATTCGTCTGAAAAACACCAAGTCATCACTAGCAGTACATTTCCATGAAGAGAAGCATAACATTTCTCAACTAAAGTTCACGATATTGGAAACCATTTCAAAACAGGAGGGTAGAGACAATACTAAATTTCTCCTCCAAAGAGAAAATGAATGGATCCAAAAATTGTCGACACAGAAGCCACTTGGGCTTAATGAACGAATTGAACTCTCTTGCTACCTGTAAAGTTGCTCACGGACTGTGGCAGTGATTCCTGAACGATTCAAGGAACACTGGTTATTTGTAATTTTATTTTGATCTCACCTGCTAAATGTTCGTGCACTGTTGATATTTTCACAAGTTACTTTTTACCTAGACCTGACAATATCAGAGTTAACTCTCTGTTTTCCCCTCTCACTGTCACTTTACCTACGTTACACTTGACCCCACACCACTGCCAGGCCACCACGTAGTCCACTTTCTTTCAGCCCACGTACCGTAATGTTACTACATTTCCCAAACTGCATCACGCTCCCGATCCCCCTTTGTTCACTAGACTTTTCTTACGGTCCCTTAATACTCTCTTGAACACGCCCCCTAACTGTCCCACATGACGGTGTTCCCTTAAGGTAACGAAACGCGGTTAATGGCGTTCCGCCTGAACCAGCGTTGAAGAAAGGAGGACCTTATTCACCATAACCAGGTCAGTTTGAGCTCCCAACCCCCCTCTGTACAACGCCAGATATATCAATTCCGCAGTACCGTTCCCGGTAACTGACGTGCTCCTACTCATTCTCATTACAGGGTAATCAGCATACCTACTGCACGACGCACGTAAGCAGATGCGCGCAGAGCATGTTTATTTCTCCCGATCACAGGGAACTATTTTGGAATAATAATCGGTGTACCTCATAGTCTTCCCCCACCCCTCTCACTCCCTATGTTATATTACCCACTACGTAGGCCACAACAACGTGCATGAATGAATTTATTTTTGAATTCCTGATTCAGTCAGACATTTTTTGATTGTAATGTTTTTGTCCACAGTGTCCTTTCCCTGATGAAGGGGTATATGTTAACCCCGAAATGCATTGGATATATAAGGATGGTACTATGTTATGCTGAATTGAAATGAACAACGAAGAACACTAATGGTTTACTATAAAGAAACCTATGAATAAAATATCAAACGGAACTTTGCTTTGAAAGTTTTTTTGAAACCTCTATTACTCATAGAGGAACCACAGTGTGCCCATAAGGATGGGACCAGTGACTCACTGACCCCACATCATGGACTGTTTAATGCTGATGTCGAGGGACGCCTGACATCACTTGTGGAGCACCTCAAACATTGAATAACCTCATTCAAAAACAGCTGTGCGCCAGCCCTACCTATTCTACTGTTTAAGCAGTTATGTGTCAGCAAATACATGAAGTAACCAAATGTGTCTCTCATAATAGTTACCCAAATGCACACAGACTCACAGTGTGATTCTAGACAAGCAACACTATTCCTTGGACTTTAGCAAAACAGACTCACTAGTCTGGAAGGGGTAAGGTGACTGCACAAATTCTACATATTTCACTACTGCACTCTAGTGTGAATACCTGACTCATTCTGTGAATGCATAAGCAATGAGTGGCTTCTAATAGTACTAAAACCTGTCCACAGGATAGGTTTTTAAGCAGTTATGTGTCAGCAAATACATAAAGTAACCAAATGCTTCTCTCACAAGTGTTGCCCAAATGCACACACACTCACAAAGTGATTCTAGACAAGCAAGTTTTCCCTGGACTTTAGCAGGACAAACACATTAGTTTTATTAAAAACAAAGGCTCCATATACAATACCCCGCAAATTAATAACTCACCTTTCAAATTGGTTTGTGGATTAAGATGTATGTCAGTCATACACCAGATATTCTTATACAGAATGTCTGTAGTGCACTGCTCTTGGCAAAACCAAAAAATGGCAAACTTTCTCTCTCATTCTGCACACATATACATGTAAATTTCAAATCACATTGCTTCCCACAATAATTCAAAAGCTAACACACATTTCTATTGGTTACTCATTTCAACCCTTTACAATTGACATAACTTTGAACCCTACCCCCATTCAGCTTACTGCCTGTTACCATAGTAACAGTTCATGGAACACTCAACTGAAGACACTAGTGACAAGTTCAGCACATAATGTTGCAAATCCAAACAGTTAGTGTGCTTGACTTTTCAAAATATCAGCTTATCCTATGTAACGTTCCTTTCAAACTGTTTTTCTTAACCAATAAGAAACATGCTTTTAAAACAGAAAGATGCACCCTACTTTTCAGTTTATAATGTTCTCAAACAGACAATCATTTATCTTCTTTCTTCAAAACTGCATCTTATCCACCGTTTAAAAAACCTTAGTTTTCAAACTGCCCATTTCACATATAGACACATTTGAGTGCATCCAGACCTCCCTTCAAAATGCTTAGAGTGTGAATTGTGGGACACAGCTATATTTTCTGGAGCCAAAGGTATGCAGAAAACAGAAGTATTGACAAAGACCTAGCTTTGCTAAATGTAGATATTAAATGGATTGGACTGAGAGGATTCAAGTGGCACCAATTGATGTCATTAGTTAAATCCTTTTTGCATCCCCAACACCCTGACCTCAAAATTGTGCACTGTGGTGGCAATCACCTAGGTACCGTGGGCCCGATTCATAGAACTAAATTAGGACAAAATCCTAAACTTACTACCATTTTGGTATTCACAGAAGGCACTTACTCATTTTGTTATTCACAGAAGGCACTTACTCGTTTTGGTATTATACCGAAAGTCTTAATGTTAGCATTTTTCTCATTTTAGGAGTAGTAAAGTAAGGAGTCCTAACTTTAGGACTCCAAATTTGCCTTCTGTGAATTCCGAAAGTCTTAAAGTTAGGATTTTTCTCAGTTTAGGAGTAGCAAAGTAAGGAGTCCTAACTTTAGGACTCCAAATTTGCTTTCTGTGAATACCGAAAGTCTTAAAGTTAGAATTTTTCTCAGTTTAGGAGTAGTAAAGTTAGGATATTGAAATGAGAAAGTACCGTCTGTGAACACCAAAATGGTAGTAAGCTTAGGATTTTGTCTTAAGTTAGTTCTGTGAATTAGGCCCTTTGATTGGGGTAGGTCTGGAAATGCTTATGAAGGACACCTCTGGAGAATTGATGTCACTTTTCCCCCAAACTGCCTTTGTCTATTCTAACATATGCCAAAGACAGAAATGGAACTGGTCCAATCAATTTTGTGCACAGATTGAGATAGCTAGGAACATGTCAATAAAGCTGTTTCTGCTTATCTCCAAGATTATAGGATGGGATCCATTTAGAACAACAATCTGCGTTTCAATATGGATGGCATCTATAGGAGAGATGGTGTACATTTTACAGATGAGGGTAACAGAGTCAACTTTAGACTCTGCATAGGTACTTACTTATAGGTACCAAAATCTCTCAATAAACACAAGGTCTCTTTTTAGAGCCACCTAAGATCTAAGCACATAAGCTTGATGTATATTTAAAGAATATTACATTTCTTTTTTGCTTGGAGTCGCACAATCAGGGCGTTTTGGAGTCGTGCACCTGATGCGTTTAAAGTAGCCGGGCGCGCTGGGAGTCACGCACCCAATGCGTTCACACCAGGGGGCTGCGCTGAGCGCTGCTCTAGGTCCGCGACACCTAATTTTACCATAAAATTATTTTTGCACCTACCTCTGATTTCTATTCTCCCCGGAGACCCCATCCCCCTGGACCTATATACAAGGTTGGGGACGGTGGGGGGAACCCCAATGCCCTTATGATCCCATCAGCTCCCCGTGTCCTTCGGGAGCCGGCATTGCTTTTCCACATGAGGAGCTGCTAATATGCAGCTCCCCGTGTGGAAAAGCAATCTGGTTTGCATTTTGAAAGAGAGAGCAGGTTTCCCTGCTCTCTCTTTCAAAATCCAAAATCCAAAAACCGAATTTGCTATGGCAGGGCGAGAGTCACAATGCTCCCACCCTGCCATAGCAAACAGCAGGATCCCTGGGGTGGGCAACTCAGGACACTGCAGGAGATGGCCCTGGGGGTGGCGGTCCACAGGGCCTTCAACAGCCCTTCCACAATGTACAAATCCCCGGGGTGTGGTGGGTACCAGGGCTTGGGGGGGCTTTGAACCCCCCACCATTTACTTAAAATCCCCGGGTGTGGTGGTCCCAGGGGCTGAGGGGCCTTTGAGCCCCCACCCATGTATTTTGCTGGGGGGCCTTTGAGCCCCCCATCCTTTTATTTTGTAGCCCCTGGGGGATGGAGGTCCCGGGGGCCGGGCGGGCCCCTCTGGACCTCCCATTGTAATAAATATTTTTGCCCCCAGGATTTGGCCAACCCGGGGGCTAATTGTTAACCACTTGGCTGCTAAGGCAATATTTTACTTTTCATTGATTTTCCATTGAAATCAATGGAAAGTCCATGACGAGTTACCCTTGTCATTAGCGGCGAAGAGGTTAAAGAATTGAATTTATTTAGTTGTGTGAATAAATCAAATTCAGGTAACTAATAGTCCTGAGTGAAATTAATTTCAATAAATCAAATAAACACACATATACTTAAGACTGAATAAACATGACAATACTTAACATTGAAACAATAACCAATAGACATGTGTATAGGCAAAATAGTAGATTTTATCAAAATTGAATCATAAAGGGAAAAATACAATACAGAAAAATATATGTACAAAACAGGAATACAGGACAAGTATCTGAAGACAAATCAAAATCTCTGTAAAGCCTGTAAACCGCCTATCCAAAATACAGATGTGTAAATTCTCCTTTAGATAAAGCTGAAAGTCGACGTTTCGGTCTTTATGGGCAACTCTTTAAGACCATCATCAGGACAGAAGAAAATTAATATTGTAACTCCCTATTAAAGATAAAATGAAACATTTTCACTATAGCATGAAGACTAAATCCAAAATTCATTGTTGAGCTATATACACAGATACAAACAAAGAACATCAAAAACTAAGAACAAAGAAAGATACTAACAAAAAAAAAATGGTCTTAAAGAGTTGCCCATAAAGACCGAAACGTCGACTTTCAGCTTTATCCAAAGGAGAATTTACACATCTGTATTTTGGATAGGCGGTTTACAGGCTTTACAGAGATTTTGATTTGTCTTCAGATACTTGTCCTGTATTCCTGTTTTGTACATATATTTTTCTGTATTGTATTTTTCCCTTTATGATTCAATTTTGATAAAATCTACTATTTTGCCTATACACATGTCTATTAGTTATTGTTTCAATGTTAAGTATTGTCATGTTTATTCAGTCTTAAGTATATGTGTGTTTATTTGATTTATTGAAATTAATTTCACTCAGGACTACTAGTTACCTGAATTTAATTTATTCACACAACTAACTAAATTCAATTTTTTAAAACAAACTCCTTAGGAGGCAAATTTACCCATCCTACTACGTTTTACCCAAGCCCCCAAAGGTATATTGGGTCGCTCACTTTATTTACTATAATTGTTAAAGAAGCAAGTTTTTTTTTCACCGCAGGATCGGCGCACCCTGCGCTCATTTTGCCGTTAAAAAAAAAGAGTTTTTGGGGGGCACCCCCGAAGCAGGTCTAGGGGGTCAGGGTGTTTCTACCCAGCCCCATTTTTACGTTTTGCGCACTTGTTGCACTGATTTCTTGTGCCTCGGTTCTAAAGAGGTACAAAATGGCTGCCAACACTACCTGGTTTGGAGCGTTGACAGCCAGTCGACAGCCAATTTGCATGCAGTTTGTGATCGGGAGGGTGCGCGTAGGGTGCGCGGATCCACAGTGCCCATGGATATTTATGTGATTTTACTTTTGATTTTCTCAGCAACTACGGAATGGATTTAAACCATTTAACAAAAAGGCACAAGTCTGAACCAAGGGCTACCTCTTTGCAAAATTTGGTGTAATTCCGTTTAGCAGATCGGGCTGTAGCTGTGGCTAAAGTTTCCTATGGAAAATTGCATGGGGAAAACGTGTTTGGGATCCCCCCTTTTTTCTCGGCCCCCACATGATGAATCATCCTCAATCAGCGCCAAAGTTATTCCTTTACTTTCCAATTTTGTTGGACGGTCTGGAGTCCGCCTCGGATATCGGGATGAGAGATGGTGGTTTTGGGGTTATTAACCTCACGCCGGGCGGTGTGCATTGTCATAGCAGCCCCTGCCGCATCTATTCCTGGTCTCTGGGGCTGAGGCGGTACAGGGGCCCTGAGGAAGCACTTTGATTTGGACACTAAAGCAGGAAATTACAACTTTGTTTTTTTTGGGCACATGCTGTTCCCTGCACCCCCGCACAACCATTAGGTATTTATTTTTTCCTCCATGCACAACCTGCAAGGATCCACAACCTTGGATTCTGGGACACGTAGTTTTCCTTCACCTAAGGGACTCTACACAGGTGGGCAGTCAATCTACAGGGGGTGGAGCGGGCTTGTTACATCAGTGTAAAAGGAGGCAGGACTTACCATCAGCTTGCTGTAAAACCTCCTGGATGCTTTGGGCGCTGAAGAAGGTTGTATTATGCCAAAATGCATTTGCCACTTCCACAGTTAAATGTGCTTCCAATGGTTTCCCCTTGGGTCTCTGCTCTTTTTTTGGAAGGAGTCTTCGTGCACAAATCGTCGTGTCAGTCAGAGACGCACTACAGAGAACCCCTGCCTCGTTTTGGCCCCGGACTTTACTGTGTCTGAACAGCTGCAGTTCCTTTACTTTCCAATGTTGTTGGACGGTCTGGAGTCCGCTTCGGATATAGGGATGAGAGAAGGTGGTTGTGGGGTTATTAACCTCACGTCAGGCAGTGTGCATTGTCACAGCAGCCCCTGCCACAACGATTCGTGGTCTCTGGGGCTGAGGCGGTACAAGGGACCTGGGGAAGCGCTTTGATTTGGACACTAAAGCAGGAAATTACAACTTTGGTTTTTTTGGGCACATGCTGTTCCCTGCATCCCCGCACAACCATTTGGTATTTATTTTTTCCCCCGTGCACCACCTTCAAGGATCCACAACCTTGGATTCTGGGATATGTAGTTTTCCTTCACCTAAGGGACTCTACACAGGTGGGTGGTCAATCTACAGGGGGTGGAGCGGGCTTGTTACATCAGTGTAAAAGGAGGCAGGACTTACCATCAGATTGCTGTAAAACTTCCTGGATGCTTTGGGCCCTGAAGAAGGCTGTATTATGCTGAAATGCATTCACCACTTCCACAACTAAATGTGCTTCCTATGGTTTCCCCTTGGGTCTCTGCTCTTTTTTTGGAAGGAGTCTTCATGCATATATATATACAAAAACCACTCGCACCGACAACACCAGCAATCCTTTCTCCACCAGGATTCCACCAACAAAGGAAACGAGAGCCGACCCAGAATTGTGGTAAATAATATTATTTAATTTTTTATTGCCACCAGCATAACGTTTCGGCCTGCCCTGAGGCCTTGATCACATGACGCTACCGGAAGGGCAATTCAATTTAAAGTGCAAGTGCAAATACATTTTGTTACATGATTGGTAGGTTTTCCCGGCAGTACGACTAGACATAGAAGACATACTATATGAAACACATGTTGCATCTGCACAATATAAGTGCAAAAAAGTATTCATATAAGCCATTAAAGTGTCATGACACACTTTAAAATATAGTCTGTGCAAAATAGCATTTAAACACATCAGAAGGAAGACGAAATGAGACAAGATGTAATACATTGCCCTGCAGTTCATACCTATGTAAAAGTATGCAACATTTTCATTAGTGTAAGCATGTCCCTGATGTGAGGCTTTCGTACAATAATATAACCCAAGTGGGTAAACTAATGCCAATTGAAGATTAGCAAGTCCTCTTTCTTTGCGTCATTGCGTAACTACCAATAAAGTGCCTAATGCTGGTTTTTCTATTCATTACTTCTGAAAACCTGTTCAAAAACTACTGGACTGATTTGTTTCTCCTCACGAGAATACAACCAGAATGGTTTCGAAACAAAGTCCCTGAGTCTTAAAAAGCTGTTTAGCTATACAATTTCATAAATACATGTAATATTTTATAAAAAAAGAGAAAAGTGCTGAAAACATAACAGTGTAAAATACTAATTCATAAGAAAAAGGAAACATATCCCTAATTTAAAATTGCCATTTAGCAACCTGCAGAAACATTCTAACCGAGATTACTGGACTGTGCAAATGAGATACTGGAAGAGCAGAACATCTTACATCTTGATTTCAACGTTGGGTTAATTCTACCACCCCTATTGACTCAAAGGGATTGGAGGTGGTAGTAAAGTGTGTCTGCACTCAATTTGCTGATTCTGGCGAACCTGCTTAAAAAGCTACAGATAGGTATGGAAGTCTACACTAGTGTTGAGACCTAAAGGTGACTTACAATCTAAGTCAATTATGTATCTGGTCTCAAGGGCTCTACGGATCGCTTCACGGTTACCACCTCTTCGCAGGGGTGGAACTGAGTCAAATATAAAGTATTTTAACAATTGACTTTGGTTTCCATGATGATCTTTAAAATGGCGTGCGACGGGATAGGCGGCATCGCCGGTGTTAATGGCCCTTATGTGCTGGAGTATCTGCTTGTGTGCCTGCAGCATAGTGCTACCCACATAGCTCATGCCACAGGGACCCTCCAGCACATAGACCGAGTATTCCGTCTTGCACGTCAATTGTTTCTGAATCAGCCGGGGGACCTTAGAAAATGGGGTTAAGTATTCTGTTTTATTAACCCCATGTTTACATGCCTTGCATGTGGGACATTTTCTTAAACCCTTGATATATTTAAACCAAGGGATGTTAGCTAATACCTCCAGACTGGATTTGACCAGCGCATCACTGAGAGAGCGCGCCTTCCTATACGAGATTTCTGGCCTTGATGGCATGAGATGCCCTATTACTGGATCATTGTTGATCAGATTCCAGTTCCTAGTGACAATCTTACGCAACACCTAATACTGCCGATATATATATGTATATATGAACCAATTCCTCAGACCTCCATGGGACGTGGCGAAAGAAGAGACGGACCCCACGGCTTCAGGCAAGATGGTATTTTTATTGTTAACATTCCAAGCGACGCGTTTCGAGTACCAAGTACTCTTGCTCACACACGTGATAGCCATGTTGGCTTGCTTTTTTAATGCTGTGTTTCCCTGACCCTTATATATATATGTATATCCATAAAAACCTCCAGCATAGTGACATTATCTCCGATCAGGAGCTCTTCTTGGTCCTTGAATGTACCCTCATGGTAGGGATAGCCCCAAATTGGAAGGTTTCTTTTATGGATCATGACCAGTGCAAGCGGGAGGGCTCAGGGCTAAGAGTAGGATAGCTTTATCCATACCAGAAAAGGCTGGGGGATGCCTATTCTGCCCAATATTGTGACCATGTAATCTCATTCCAGGGATTCGAAAGCTTTTGTAACATCTAAAAAGATCCCAGCAACGGAAATCTCTGGGTCGATGTCGTGTAGTAGCGAAAATATGGTTCGCAAGTTATGGGAGATGGCAGGGCTCCTGGCGCTGGCTGCAGTCGGGTCGCGGACGGGCGCAGATGGGCACAGATGGGCTTGCTTTAGGTGCGCCTTCGGTGCACCAGGGGCTCCGCTGCCAATATGTAGGGGAGGGGGGAGGTGCGTGCAGCTTGGAGGCTGGAGCTGGGCAGTCAGGGGGAGGGGTCACGGTGCAGAGACAGCAGCGGAAACGGCGTAAAGAGAATGCAGGGACAATCAGTACAACAAAAATTACAATAAGGCAAATAAGGCAATCACATAACGAGTAATAAAAAGGCAATGACACAGGAGTATACAATCACACAACAGCCGAGTTACAATAAGCGGTCACACAAGGGGGGAGTGCAATACAAAACCAGCCCGGTGGGCACAAGTCTCAGAGCAGTCTCAAACCCTGCACAGGTGGGCTACTGATGTTGACGTCGGGCATGGCACAGCGGAGCTGCAGGGGAGAGTGCGGGCTGCGGACTGGGGCCAGAGGTCTAACTAGCACTCCCCTGCAGCAACCACCATTATGTAGGGAAGGGGGGAGGGATGTGGAGCTGGGAGGTGGTAGCGGGTGGTCAGGGGGAGGGGTCACAGGGCGGAGGCACCAGCAGGAACGGCATAGGTAGAACTCAGGGACAAACAGTACAACAAAAATTACAATAAGGCAAAGAAGGCAATAAGATGGCTTAAGATCAACACAGACAAAACAAAGCGTATGATCTTTAAAAAACACTGATCATTTAAGGGGAAAATCACCATGGAGAATACTGCATTAGAAGAAGTTGATGCATTTACGTATCTAGGCGTCACTATGGAGAAAGGATGAAATGGAATCATCATATCGAAGAAATCGCATTGAAACATAGACAGTTAGCAGGTGCCCTAACCAAAGAATTTAGCCTGTCCCTGACTAAACCAGTTAGCCCAGTAATGCAGATATATAGTACCAAAGTAGTCAGCTCAGTTCTTTATGGCTTGGAACTCTGGGGATACGAAAACCTAGCACAGATGACAATTGCTGGAAATACGTTTTTTCATGCTATATCCAGTCTCCCCTTGAGTACACCAATACTCCCTCTGCTCAGCGAAATGGGTAGGCAACTGCTTGCAGATATAGCAAGGTTTTGTCCCTTAATATATTGGTGCCGGATCTGGGTCACACCTGAGTTAATCACCTATGCAAACGGGCTCAGGGATATTTTAGCGGCTGATTGTACCATAAAAACAGGTGGCTGAGTGACATCGAGGGGGCACTAACTTCCATGGGTATGATCAATCTTTGAGAGAACTCGAGCAATCTACTGTCTGTACCTAAGGCGGGACTAAAAAAGACATATTGGGATATGGTAGATCTAAATACCAGTAGAATGAGCGATAGTACGACACTGATTGGAAGGTTCATGTCAATAAAACCACGTCCTCAATTAGAACCATACTGGGACAGCATTACCAAATCCCTTGACAAGAAACTTTATTTTCAATTCAGAGTTGTCTGTCTACCGTTAAAATCCTTTCCATCTAATTGGCTAGACTCCGGAGATGACAATTGCCCACATTGTGTTAAACACAAAGAGACCTATCCACACTTTCTTTTTGTATGCCCTTCCTATGCGTTCCCACGTAAGCTTTGGCTAGCCCCCATATTTAAGAATTTGGGGACTAGGAACTGCTGTGAAGCTATAAGAATTCTGAGGTCTGATCCTTCACTTTGCTATGCTGTTCCTTTAAATGGGCCTGGTGCATCAGATTAAAATAATATGCATGAACAACGAATAACCTTTCAGCATGACATCTCCTCCCTGTGTTAGTATTATTCTGAAATCACATTAACCTAAATTTTAGAAAGATACTGAATTACTTTTATCGTGTGCAATGCTTCCATTTGTATTCGTATTGTTTTCATATCTTTTTAAATAGTTCTTAATCTTTTAGTAAAACAATTCATGAATTAGTCATTTAAGTCTGATTTTATTCCATTGTATCAATATTTTCGAGACCCTTTCTTGGTCCAGAAGAAACATTGCAGACCTGGTCTCATTAGGCCATAAGATGCAAAACATGTTGTCCTACGATTACATAAGATCACTCTATTAGGACACATCACCTGTCTACGGTAGACCCAACCTACATTTGGTCCTTTAACCCTGATAGAAGAATCTTCAGAATGGAACTATTGAAGTAGGCATCTCTTAGTTACTTTTATATTTTTCACACCCCCACCCTCACTTATCCTACAGATTTTATGGGCCGTCTCATACACACTCATATGGCTAGAACCATGAAAATATTTCTGCCGAATGACCCTTGGCGGGACCCATACATCATTGCTGTGCTGTCCCGACAAGGAGCTAGCCCGATGATGTAGCATGAGATTCCAAGGGGTGTGTGAGGGCTTCATGAATAATCCGCAGTATTTCCTACCTTACCATCCATCTTCTTTTTCCTCTTTTCTTCTTGATCTTCACAGGAACAGCACCTCCTTTTTGTTTAAGTTACGATTTAGGCGCATAGGTCTTGGACCACTATTGGCATTTAGCCCCCTCCATTACCTTCTCTTTTTTTAATACAATGTTTCCTCATAACAGGAACTTGTTTGTGATATCAGTGTCTATTGATACTGTTACTAAAGCATTGATTTTGCAATGAATTCCTTTGATTTTGTAATTATCTACTTTGTACACTGCCTCCAGTGCACACTGGGCTTGACTTTGCACAGTCATTGGCCTTGCCCTGAACCCAATCTACATGTCCTCAATCTCTCCTGAGTATGACCTGCAGCTGTTCCAAGATGGCAGTAAGCACAGGATGTTTACCTTCGCAAACATTATACCCAATACACCTACCCTCGGTTTTAGCTGACCACTGAGATCCCAAAACCTTGTCCTGAGTGTCTGTGAGGGATTCCTTGTACACAGTTCTCAGCTCCCCTTCCCTAACTATTGCAACCAGCCCTCAGTAACCTCTGGCTACTGCTGAGCAAGATCTCTGGCCATGCTCCAGTTGTATACATTTGCTGAGCCTGATTCACAAAGAGCCTCCACACTCATGGGAGAGACTCAACACTTGCAGCAGAATCTCTGCAATGAGGATTCTCATTGTGGAGATTCGGCCAGACTGCAGAGACTCCCCCAAGATTGCGGGGCCTCTGCCATGAGTGCAGAGGACCTCTGTGAATCAGGCCTGCTGTATTGATTTATCCATAGGAGCTTTGCAACCCAGTACATGTAGATCAAGGTATCAGTTAGTTACTGTACATCATGCACTGGTCATGAGGCAGATCCTTCTGCCAAGCCCTTCGCTCAATACTCTTTACCCTACCTGTTTATGACTATGTATCCATTTCCAGGTCACCTGTGAGTTTGTTTCTGTTTTCATACATACAAAAGCAAAATGCATAATAGTCTGTGATCATGAAACTCAAATCTGACCTTGGGTAAAGACTTTGAACCACCCATGTTGAGTGTGCTCCACATGTTGGTGGAGGCTGCTCGCTATGTGCTTCCAACAAGGCCCAATCCTTTTTTTCCCAAATAAACTTTTCAGACCGCAAGCGAGTTCAGGTAATATAGAAATAGTCAGCCAAGTTGCAATGATCAACTCTTTCATGCTAATCAAATTTCGAGTTCATATTCAAATTTAGGTTTTTTGCAAACCGGCATTCAATTATGATTTTTGTAGTCTCGCTGCTCTTAACCGATTTACCTCAAACCAATGAAAGTTGCCAAGTTGAGCAAAACACTCCCTTTTTTAAGTTTAGTGTTTGTAGATCATTGTTATTTGCTCTCCAGATCAATAAAAATTAGTAAGGAAATATAAATGAGAAAATCAACTGTTGAGATCTCTGTATTCCCGCTATGGATTGGAATGCATACTTTTTGGTATAGTTATTTCATGACTAAAGTTTACTATGATGAAAAACCTTTTTTCCAAAACATTAACTCATGACCTCCTCCCTGAGATTTCCTTAGGTTACCTAATTACAAATAAATGATCAATTTTATTACCACTGAACCATGAATTATGTTTTGCTTTTGTTTTTTCATGTGAATGTCCTTGAGTGCTGTGGCAATTTTTAACACTGTGGTAAAAAACATAATTTATTCAGTTGATGAGCATACTTTCTAATGAGTGGAAGATGTCCTTTGGGAGCCTTGTTACAGTAGAATCAGCACACTTGACATGCTTTGAGGGAAATATGTTATATATTTAGTAGCATGCACATGAATTGAGAAGGAGCCTAGTCTGTGGGTGATATGTGACTGCTCCCTTCTCAGAATAGGTTGCTGAATCTGGGCCTGAATATGATCTTGGCAGATGGGACAAATGTGTCGGATATTTCGTCTGCCGTATTACAAGTTCCATAGGATATAATGGAATTGAAGCTGGTGAACGGGACATCTGTCAAGTTAGTGACAGAGTATCCCTGTCCGCCAAGATTTTAATCAGACTCTCTGGGTCTTGGCACCATTGAAGTGAACAAGAAACCTTCTCAGGGGTCCCACTGATACTTGGTCCTTTTAAACCAACAAAGAAGAAATTGGCACAGAAGCTGTAATATAAAATACATGTTTTTTAAACCTCAGATGAGGGAGACTACACACACAGAAGCCACAGCTGCGTCCACTTCACCTTCAAGAGAACGACGACCCACCAACACCAGCAACAGGCCGCCCGCAGAAGCTGGAACAAGATCACAGCAGACCAGCTCGCCACCTCCCTGAGCCAGCACCCTCCTGCCAGCTCAGCGAACCCCAGCCAGGCCGCCGACAACTTCACAAAGTGGATCAGCAACTGCGCGGACGAACTCGCCCCACTGAGGACCCCGCCTAGCAGACCCGGCAGCAAGAAGGCCCCATGGTTCACCGACGAACTCAAGAGCTCCAAGAAGAACTGCCGAGCCCTCGAGAAAGTCTGGAGAAGGGAACCGACACCGGACAACAGGACCACCTTCAAACTTGCCACCCGGAAACACCACCAGCTGATCCGCGCCGCCAAGAAAACAGCATTCAAGGACCGGTTGGACAACAACGCACACAACTGCAAGGAACTCTTCAACATCGTGAAAGAGCTCTCCAACCCCAGCGCAGGAAACAACGACATCACCCCATCGCAAGACCTCTGCAACTCCCTCGCTTCATACTTCCACAACAAGATCACGGACATACACAGCAGCTTCGACAACCAACCAACGCACACCATGACCGAACAACCACCCCCCACCACCACCCTCCACGCCTGGACCCCGATCAGCACCGAAGACACCATCCGCACGATGAACTCCATCCACTCCGGATCACCGACCGACCCCTGCCCTCACCACGTCTTCAACAAGGCCGACGCTGTCATCGCACCCCACCTGCGAGACATCATCAACACATCCTTCGACACCACCATCTTCCCTGAGAGCTGGAAACACGCCGAACTCAGCGCTCTACTCAAGAAACCAACAGCGGACCCCACCGACCTCAAGAATTACCGCCCCATCTCGCTCCTCCCGTTTCCAGCCAAAGTCATCGAGAAGACCGTCAACAAGCAGATGGCCGCCTTCCTCGAGACGAACGGATCCCTCGACCCCTCACAGTCCGGATTCCGAGCCAACCACAGCACCGAGACCGCCCTCATCGCCGCCACCGATGACATCCGAGCCCTGATGGACAAGGGAGAAACAGCGGCCCTCATCCTCCTAGACCTCTCCGCGGCATTCGACACGGTCTGCCACCGCACCCTAGTAAGGCGCCTCAGCAACATCGGAATCCAGGACAAGGCGCTGGAATGGATCATCTCCTTCCTCGACGGAAGAACACAGAGAGTCCGCCTACCACCGTACAAGTCAGAGGCCTCCGAAGTCATCTGCGGCGTCCCCCAAGGATCATCTCTGAGCCCCACCCTCTTCAACGTCTAGATGAGCCCCCTCGCGGCCATCGTACGCAAACACAACCTCAGCACAATCTCCTACGCCGACGACACCCAGCTGATCCTCTCCCTGACCAACGACCCCGCCGCCGCCAGAGCCAACCTGCACGAAGGGATGAAAGAGGTAGCCGAGTGGATGACGACCAGCCGCCTGAAACTGAACTCGGACAAGACGGAGGTCCTCATCCTGGGCTCCTCACCCTCCGCCTGGGACGACTCCTGGTGGCCTCCCGCCCTGGGCACCGCACCCAAACCGACAGACCATGCACGCAACCTGGGCTTCATCCTGGACTCCTCCCTCTCCATGACCAGGCAAGTCAACAACGTCTCCTCGGCGTGCTTCAACATCCTACGCATGCTACGGAAGATCTTCTGGTGGATCCCCACCGAGACCAGGAAGACCGTCACCCAGGCCCTCGTCACCAGCCGACTGGACTACGGCAACGCCCTCTACGCCGGTACCACCGCCAAGCTCCAGAAGAGACTCCAGCGGATCCAGAACGCCTCAGCCAGACTCATCCTCGACATCCCACAACCAGCCACATCTCCGGACATCTGAGAGACCTTCACTGGCTCCCCGTCAACAAAAGAATCACCTTTTGCCTCCTCACCCACGCACACAAAGCCCTACACGACCAAGGCCCGAGCTACCTCAACAGCCGAGTCAACTTCTACGCTCCCAAACGCCACCTCCGATCAGCCAACCACGCCCTCGCCGCCGTCCCCCGCATCCGAGGAGCGACTACAGGAGGAAGGTCCTTCTCCTACTTGGCCGCCAAGACCTGGAACTCCCTCCCAACCGACCTGCGCCTGACCCAAGACCACCTCTCCTTCAGGAAGAAGCTGAAGACCTGGCTGTTCGAGCAGTAGCGCCCCCCCCCCCCCCCCCCCCCAGCGCCTTGAGACCCTACGGGTATGTAGCGCGCTTTATAAGTGTCACTGATTGATTGATTGATTAGCAAATGAATGGGCCAGTCTAAAGAGTACAGAAAACTGGGGCCTTATATATGCTTAGGGTTACATAGTCAGCCTAAGACCAAGGGGAGGTCCTGGCACATGTAAGCATGCAAAATGACTAATATGGGCATACAAGATCTGCTTGCTCAACAAAGTGGGAGGAGTTAACAGTGGCTGTTTTTGGAAAACACATCCTGACATTTACATACTAGGAATAGTTGCAAGGACAGCTGCAAGCTCAACTGAGCATGTGCGAAGGTGGAAGATGCTGAATATAGTTAGTTTCTAGGCATATTACAAGAGCAGTCAACACTGAGGGAGGACAGAGCACATGGCGAGCATGTTGCAGCACATAGCAAACAAGATGTCTGCCAGAAATACAAAATTGCTTTCAGCTCATGCTAACAAATTCATGCAATATTTAACACTGTAAGGTAGGCCAGAATATGTTAGCAAGAGTCAAGTAAGAGAAATAAGTTACGTTTGTTTTTATGAAGGGTTAGCCAGCAATAACATGAGAGCAGAGCTTTATTTAAACTTATATAACAGGAACATACATAGAGCCCTATGAAAAGTGTGGTTCTGCTGAGGACACCATATTAGTGTACCATACCGCTTCCACTCATACTTCCTGGGCAGCAGCAGGAGTGGACTGAAGGCTTCCAGAGACCTGGGAGCATGAAGGGATCCTAGCAGGAGGCCTCTCATGCAGCCCTGTGCAGTTTAACATGTGCTGTGCAGAAGTGGGAAGTTTTGGGGAAGGATTTGCAGTACAGTAGGTGTAATGCACAAGAATGCTTTACAAACATTAGTGACGCTTATAAGGGGAAGTGGGGGAATCCGGAGTGGGTCAGCAGTAAACAGGCAGGGACCTGGCCCTATATCAGTTGGGGACAATATCAAAGGCCTTTAATGCAGTCTGTCCACTGGGCATCAGCTACTTAGGCCCAGGGCCCCACTATGAAGTAATTTATGGTATGTGAAATCAGTGCCTTCAGGAGTCCAAGCAGTTTGTAGTATTCCAAGATTAGCAGAAAATATTTGTAAAAATTAGAAAGACAGAAAATATATGCACACTTCTGCACTTCTGGTTGAACTTATGGAGTCCTCTTGGTGCATCAAATGCAGCGTCACAGGAATGTAGAAGTAAACATCACTCGGCATAGGCCTCTTTCACAATACTCACAGCAAATTCAATGGAAATGTGAGAATTAAAGAGAAGCCCATAATAACATGCTTTGCAGAACAGATATCATAACTGTGCACTTCTTTTTTGTTTAAGATTTACTCTCCCATTTTCAAGTAAAAAAAATTAAACCCTAAAGTCAATACTCCTTTGTTTTTTAAGGTCAGTAAACACATCTCATTTTCATTTTAAAGTAGGCTTTTCTAAGGTGACCCAACATACCTTTGCGTTAGTTCATGGGTGGTGGTGTGCAAGGTTTAAAGCAAACACTGAACCACTTGTTCCCTTAGACAGGAAATGGCATAGAAGAAACAATGGGACATATATGCAACGAAATGGCACAGCGGGCCACGCCATTTCCAAACTGCTGGATTGCGCTGTATATACAATAATACGGCATACCTCTGTGTTTTCCCTAGCGTTGGTACTAAAAATAGCTGCCTAGCGCCAACACAGACACCATTGCGCCATAATACAAGGGTGCCTCTGTTGCAGAGATGCTATTATATGTGCTGGAAGGGACACCTTCATGCAGATAAACAATCATTATTAGTATTTTGCTTTTTTCGATGTGTGCTGCAGAATCCAGCACACATAGAAACTGCAAACATGTGGAGAAAAAAAAGTATTTCTCTTTGTTGCTCCAATTTAACTCCTGCTTTTGCATTGCGTTTTTGGCACTCCCTCAGATTTACACATCTTTGTAAGTCCGGGACAGTGTCAAAATGCAATGATCTTTGCAGAGGATCACCCACAGCAACACCCATTGCACGCCCCTTTCACGCAGATACCTGTGTGAAAGGGTACCATATTTACAAAGTACCATGCAAATTGGCTTACCACCACTTTAAAAATGTGGTGCTGGGCATTGTGCCACAAGAACGTTAAAAGAAATGGTGAAGTTCGGTTGCGCAATCCCATTGTACATATGCTCCAATGTTTTCCTATATGGTTCATTATGACAATGCTGTAAATCACCTGCTTGGTGCCCCTTTGATTCTGCTGTGTTGTGGTGTTTATGGAGTTTTCTTCCACATCTGTTTCTTGACTGCTCATGGTAGATTGCTGAATGGCCGTGATTACGAGCAGCGTGATTCCACCCAGAGCAGTAGCTCCACACGAAATACCATCTTCTGCATTTCCGGGTGTCTCATAGCCCGGTATGATCGGGTATGCAAGCAATGGACCTAGAGACATGGGACAACAAAATGCACAGAAGAGGACCCAATAGTGTTAGGTCTGTGCAGTTATTTGCTATTCAGCAAAATGAGGGCAAAAGAAGGACAAAGCAGTAAAAACAAGGCAAAGCAGGAAAGAGTGAAGCAGCAGCATGGGAGAGCTGGCTCTGGGGCCTACTCAATTGGGGTTCGGCATTGCCTCCATTAAGTAGGACTTCGGAGAGGGGATGGGCGCTGGATGGTGGTTGGAGGGGCTAGTTGGAAAATGGGCACCTGGTGGGAGCAGCAATGGGAAAAATAAGGGAAAACCGTGAAAAACAAGGCAAAAAGCAGGATAAAACACTCAGATAATGGGGGAAAGGAAGGAGAAAGCAGTAAAAATAAGACAAAAAGCAGGAAAAAGCACACAGAGAACCTGGGGGAAAGGAAAGAGAAAGCAGTCATAGAAACAGGGGGAAGAAAGGAGAAGGCAGTAAATACAAGGAAAAAAGCAGGAGAGAGCGCTCACAGAAAGTGGGAAAGGAAAGAGAAAGCAGTAAAATGATGCAAAAGCAGGAGACAGCGATGCAGCACCATGTGAGAGCTAGGCCTTGGGCCATTGTGGTGTTGCTGGTTATCTGTGGGCTTGATGTCGGTATTTCATCTTCGAGCGTTTGCCAACCGGCTACGTTCCACCCTGTGCAACTGTCAAACAGTTGCCTCAGGCCTAGGTCCCAGGGCCTACCTAACCACGTATTTTTGACTCGGGGTTGATGGAGAGGCCATGGCAGGTGAATTTGACTATTGTGATTAAGCATGGGCGAATTTTGTGAATCTGGCGTTCGTGAATTTGCGTATTTGCGAACTCGCAATCCGCAAAATCTGCGAATTCTCGCGAATTTGCGGATTTTTTTTGTTTTGTGTGTTCACAAGTGTTTCTGCCAGTTCGCGAGGGTTTTGTACCAGTTCACAATTGCGAACTTACTTGTCCGCTCGCAACAGTTGCGACTATGTTGTTTCTACGTCTGGTTCATCATCACAGGTTCCCAGCACCCTCTGTTTCACCACTGCCACCCTCTGTTTCACCCATGCCACCCTCTGGTACATCAATGCCACCCTCTGGTTCATCTTCACTGTAGATTTTGTGGGGGGGGGGAAGCAAGCACACCTGCCCTGCTTCAACTGTCATGAATTGATATGGGGTTGATTTATTAATGTGTCACTGTTTTAAAATTCCAGTCTGGCACCTGCTTCCTTATCTGTAATTTGCTTTCTGTTGCAGTGCAATTTTTTTCCCCAGGACCTTTGTGGCCTACTTGTAGCTATTCTATGAGCCTGCTGTGAGGGTCAGAGCAGGGTCATACAATTGTTGCAACTAGCAACTGAACTCTGGAAGGGCCCCAGTCAGGAAGCACTACAGGGAATGGTTACTATTACTAATGATGAGTTTGAACTTTTGCACCTGCTGAGTCCTTTCAGTTTTGCAAAATTCGTTTTTCTGCAGAACAGCAACTGTAATGCCCCAAACTAACATAGGCAACTGAACTCTGGAGGGGGCCCTCAGGAAGTACTACAGGGAATGGTTACTAATGATGAGTGAACTTTTGCACCTGCTGAGTGCTTTCTGCAGAACAGCAACTGTAATGCCCCAAACAAACATAGGCAACTGAACTCTGGAGGGGGCCCTCAGGAAGTACTACAGGGAATGGTTACTAATGATGAGTGAACTTTTGCACCTGCTGAGTGCTTTCTGCAGAACAGCAACTGTAATGCCCCAAACAAACTTACTTATGAAAGTTGATTTCAAATCCAAAAGTGATCCAAAGATAGTCAAAAGGCCTCAAATCCAAAAAAGTGCAGGCAAATGTCAACCTGAGGAGTTATTCTGATAAAAATCATCATTTTCAGAAGGTCTATGCTGCTTGCTAGTGAATTCCTTGTGCAGAATTGCAAATTTTGTAATTTCGCGAGTGCGAGATTGTTGCTGCCCGCCGCACCTACATGTTCGCAATTGCGAACTCTCGTGATGCGTCGCCAAACTCCAGCGGGACTCCCGCAGCAAGATCCAAAATGGCGCAGCACTCGCAAAATATCGAGAAAAACAACTCGGCAAACGCTGAATGACGGTAAGTGAACGCCGCACGCCGCAAAATTGTATCACCAAGAAAAAAAAATCTGCTGCGTGCGAATTTGCGGATTTTCGGTAAATTCGCGAGAGTACGCAGATTGCGAATTTACCGAAAATCCACAAAATCCGCGAGCGGAACGGATTTTCCGCCCATGCTTAATTGTGATGCAATTTTGTTTTTATATGCACATATATCATTGTGTACATCAACGTTTTCAATATTAACACAACAAAATGGAGAATTGACTGAGCAGTGAGCTGCACAAACTACTATGTTGAGGATATGATTATAGGCAACTTGGAGCAAAAATAATAACCTCCATTTTTATAGCTATATTGATTTAGCTTCATATGTAAAGTTTTGGAACTACTACATGAACAACTAAATGAGACATTTATGGTCACATGCTTATGTAAACCAATAAACAAATACATTACAAATACTATAGCTTAAAGGAAAAAAATCATGGTAAATCTGATTGTCATTCTAATTATTGTTAGGATTTCCAGAGATAGGACTTCCTCGGATATTTTCTCCTTAATAGTTTTCCACTGGTGTTATGAATCGACAGAAAACATTCCAGATCAATAGCGTTTTCAACCTTTTGTTATGATGACAATTTTTGTGGTGAATCGTTAAGGGGCTGCTAAGATAAAAGGGGATTCCCAAAATGCATTTTTCCTCCAATGAATTTTCCACAGACAATTCTACTTGACATAGCTCCAAACCAGCTGAACGGACGTTCATGAATTTTCGCAAGATTTTACGTTAGCCGGGTCTGGTGGCTCAGTGGACTACTGCATCCACTGCAGATGCCTGTGTTCAATCTCATGGTCAGAGATTGAAATCCCAGCAGGTCCACTCAGCCTGTCATCCATCTGATGTCAATAAAATGATTACCATTGAGTTGGATGACAAAAAACATCTGTTATTCAGCGCCAAGAGGCCTCGTTGGGGTGAATGTATGCTTCGCAAATACATATGTTATGTTATTATGGTGCGCATATAATCCTTTGTTCGTACTGCAGGTAAGTAGGGTAAGAAATTTTTAATCTCTTAGGATTTAAGGACACACTGTAGATGTCCTCAGCACCAGTGGAATTTCCTTTCTTTTGATTTAGCCTTGGGAGCTAGAGTAGAGCTTCCTCAGCAACCAAAGCTGTTTTTTTCCCCCGAAATGATGAAAAGTTTGCATGGCGCAATGACATAATTTCAGAGCAAGTTAAAGTGAAAAGAGCCTATCAGCTCATTTCACTTTCAGTGCATCAGTGCTCAGGTGCATATCTCAGCCCCATGAGCAGCGATGCAAACAAGAGAGGTATTGTTAGAAATGGAGAATCACCATATTCCAATCATACCTTTTCCTAGGGAATCCTTGCTTGGGGATTGCCGGAGGAGGAGACAATTCCCAAGCAAAGATCAGCCCACTAGACACCGGGGACTACTTTTGTTAGGTGGGGAGTCACCCCTTTGCAATGGGTCAGTGTTTCCCCATTCCTATGCCTAAAAGTATTTTTGCCCCCCTAAGTGGCAGAATGGAGGATCTTACCTCCAATCTGACTCCAGAGGAATAAGAAAGCCTACTATGTGGAGCCTTGCGAGAGCAGCATACACAGTCTTTTTGAGTGCATTCCTTCTGAGGTGTAGTCAAAAGGGTCCAGCAGAGCAGTTCTTCTTCTTCTGTTGTTCTAGGCAGTGTTCTGAGGAGTTCCTGCAGCTCTCCCATATTTATCCATCATTCTGGGTTGACTAGAGATGGGGGAACAATCCAACCAATAGCGGTATAGTTACCTCCCTCTGTCCTATTCACTTCAAGCAAAGAGTGGCATATTTTTGACCCAGAAGGCACCATTTTGCCAACAACTAAGTAGAGAACATCTCTCCTTGGTGTGTGTGTCTGTGTAACCCAACCCAAAGGTGTGGCTTCTATCTGATCTGATTACACTCCACTCCCAGTCCCTCTTCTAATCTAATTAGTGGGACTCCCATCTGACTGGTGATCAATGAAGTAGTGGATGGCCTGGCTCCTTTGCAGTCTATTTTCCTGCGTTTTTGAAGTTGAGTGTATCTCCCCAGTCCCCTTCCCCACTTCTCCAGAGAGCAAATCTCCTCTCACCAAATGGGTGTATTGTTTCAGCCCTAGGCCTCTTCATACCTACTCAGGGGGATGCTTGGCTCAGGCTGTCAAAGTCTGACCAATCAGAAGAGGCTGCTACAGGGCTGTTTCAGGTAACTCCAGGATATTAACTTCTAAAAACGACTTTCCTGTAATAGTTACATTAAATCCAACTTTGATAAGTTTATTGGATTTAATGTGACCATAAATTTGATGCCTTGAAGGAATTTTGGGAGCTTGCTCCAATCAAAAGCTATACTTTATTAAGTTTATTAAAGCCTTCTCATGTTAACCTAAGGAGCTAGCAGTACTACAATAGAGAGACATGACTTTGGCAGTTTTTCCTTTCTAGGAAGTATGAAACATATTTTATATGTACCCTGCTTTTTACCACAATGCACCCTGCACCTATGGCAGACCTCAGGGCAACTTATAAGTGGGCTTTAGAAGTACTTTTAATGTCAAAATTGAATTTGGACACAGTTTTATTTTATAGTGAGCCTGCAAGGCACGCCGGCTTTAAAATGACAATAGACACCTCAACAGTGGAAGTGCATGAAGGCCACTGGGGTCTCTAAATCTACATGCCTTACTATGTACTAGAGATTTACGGGTAGGTTGCTACCTCCAATCAGACACTGAGGGGGCTGGGGAGCCAGAAAACCCACTAGACACCAGGGTTTTTTTGGGGTGGAGAAATAGGTGGCCAGATATCTAGGCATTGGGGGCCTAACCCCACCGTTCAAATTGCCCACAACAGTCTTTCTGCCCCCTCATGGGGCAGATACGAGGTATTTAACTTCAGCCTTCCCCAGAAAGCCCACTAAACACAAGGAGGTTTTTTATTGCCATATTGTGTGGGGTTGATCTGTCCAACCGCCCACACATCTGACCTAGCCACCACCTCCGATATGACTCCGGCAATCTTTCTCCCCCTGGTGACCTTTTTGCTAAGAAGGGAAATTTAGATTTTGGATGTTTTTTATATATATATGTATATCAGAGTTGGGCTGAGTACTAATGCTAATCTACTTCTATGCTGAATGGATGCACTTTTTGGGATCGGGTCAGCTGACACCTGGGAAACCTACTAAATCCAGGTATTTCTCAAAGCTAAACACCTGGGGCAGTCTAAGATGATGTGCCTTGTGTGGATCCCATGAAATTTTCTTGCACACAATGGCCTGCAGATCTCAAATGTTGAAATAATTTCTGCATTTTCCTTGCATTTCTGTGATGTAAAGCTCCGGCATCCTCAGGGCTCCACAAAGTTCCTACCACCCTGCCTTCCCGCACTTGCCCTGATAAAAATGTTACCCCACTGCTGTGGCTAGTCCTAGTATCCATGATACGAAAGGCACCAAAACACAATGTTGTAAAATTGCCAATTGAGAAAGTTCCAGTGTTTGAACCGGAGCTCGGCCGCCACACAGTGAATGCTACCAAACCCAATCATTTACATAAAAATGCACATTTTCTTTACATTTCTCTGACGTAATTTTCCAGAATCAGCAGGATTCACAATATTCCTACCACCCATCGTTCCCCCACTTGTCCCAATGAAAATGCTATCCGACTTGTGTGACTTGACCTTGACTCAGAAGTGGTCGAATATCTTAGGAATTTCCAAGTGATACTGTCACAAGAGGCATGAGCTCAACATTCAGTGCTTCTGGTGAGGTACAAATTACAAAGACTGCTACCACATTTAGTTGCAAAGGTCACTAAAAAGGGGGCTTGGCAATATACATCTCGCTGCAACTAAACCTTCATGTCAAATCAATTCCTTGCCTAGAGAACTCACTTCGGGCAGTTAAAATCGAGGACTGTGCATATAGGGTGAAGCCTCCTTTAATACTAGTGAATATTTATCTCAACCCAGAGAACAAGTCACAGCTGGCAGTGGTCCCAATTTTGGAAACAATACCCAACACCCTAAACTCAGCCCATGATAATCTATGGGGAGTTTACTTCCAACTTCTTCATTTCACAATAAATTAATGGTAATCTCAAGGCACAAGACGTAATATGGAACATTCCACAGCAGGCAGCCCCTCTAACTAGACCAAGTCACTCTCAGGGCACACAGCTTGTTTCATAGATAACAGCATCAGGGCTACAAATTCTAAACAGGGGCGTAACACAGGCCCCCGCAGGCCCTGTGGTGGGGGGGGGGGGCTCCAAGCTCCAGGGGGCCCCCTCGGCACTGCACTCTGGCCGGGAAGCTCCTGATTGAGCCCGGAGGGGTGTTCCTTTACCTACTGTGCAGGGAGGCCCCCTCAGTTTTCGATACGCCAGTGATTCTAAATGGGAGGTTCACAGGGGATACACCCCCTGCTTGGATGCATACCTCAAAGGGGTCCTTCACTGTACTAGAATCCACAGCAGCTTCACAGGCTCTTTGTAAACACATCGTAGATTCTAAAATTGAAGAACAAGAGGAAAGTAACCACAACCCACAGATAATAGCAGTAAATTCCAAACTTGCTGTTCATGCATCAGCCAGCACGCTAACCCTTGACTTAAAATCAGAAAAACGGAAGTGCATGCGCTGGCAAGTACAATGCAAGGAGGAAATCCTAACAGACTGTATACATCTGCGTAAAGAGTACAAGAGGGCAGTAGGGTTGGCCAAGAAACGGCACTCCAACGTGCTTTGAGCAAAAATGCGCCACACATGGAAAATAACCCACGGGCTAAATAAGGACAACGCTGGAGTCTATGGGACAAACATAAGCATAGAGATCTGGTGTCAACATCTGCGAAAACATTACTTAATAAGGCTAGAGAGCCATTGGGAACCACAGCCAAATGAACCCAACAAGGCTGCTGGGGCGTCCTGAATCAGACCCATCCACTAGACAGCTTGAATTGAAGTGCACCGATTGGGGCACGACTAAATCTCTTAAGACACCCCTCGACCTTCATGTGGCAACGGCAGTTTCAGCGTGTATGTCGTCTGGGGTCAGTGCTAGGAAGCCCCGTTGTTGGGGTAGCAATGTCCTCTACATGCCCCTAAAACTTAACCAAACGAGTCGGGTCACCATCTCAGGACACAGGACTGGCCACGGCAAAACCCAGGACGGGACAGCCAGATAGGGAACAAGACCCAGTAGAAAATAATTTAAAACAAATAGAATCAATAATAAGGAGTAGAATCACTGGCACCCCAAGGCTGAATAGACTCCCTTCCGCCCTGTATACAGTTAAACCCAAACTATGGGCAAATGCTTCTGCCTCCTCTTTAGTACTGTGAACTTGGAGTGGATCCGTAATCTCAGCTATAGTACATGCAAACATTGGGGCTTATTTACAAGTCTGTAGCGCCACTTTTGCGTCATTTTTAACATGGGAAAAGTGACGTACGCGTGGTGCAAGGGGCTTGTAAATAAGCCCCATTGACTTTAGGGAAGGGGTTGTTCTAGTGTCAATGAAATGCTGAGTCAGCCACAAGAAAATAGGCATACAAAGGGTTAGCGCCTATTAGCTATTAACTCAAAATTCTCTTGTCAGTGCCCACAAAACTTGCATTTGGTACATACACTGTTAATGTTGACTGTTGGCATTTTGCTTGAGTACAGGACTTTAGGATTTTAATGATTAGGCAGGAAGAGAATGTGAGGGATTCACCAGTACTGGACTTTTTTTTGTTCATTATTTCTTGTGACAAAGTTGGGAAGACATATTTTGGGTAAGTGTGGAAATATTGTATTTGCCGATCAGTTTAATATTTTGTTATTTTTTGGGCTTTTAAAAAGCTGAATGGTTATTTTTAACAGTAATGTGCTTTTAGTATGGACTTAACTCTGGCCAGGCAAATAAAATCAGGAGCAAGATAGCGTGCATTCTGTAAATAAAGTCTATGTGCTTCCCTAATAAGAAATCTGTGGATTGGGTTAACTGTTTGATATAGTGCTGCGTGCCACAATGTTGCTGTTTCTAAGTGGTGTGATAGGAGATGTAATGTTATAGGAGGCTGCATGCTTTCATAATTTTTGTTGCTTTTTTCATTGTGTGCTTAACAAAAGCAATATCCATGATTTCCTACTAGCTTGGAAAATCTTTAAACAAATAGCTATTTATTGCACTGGAAATGTCCTAGGCATTTAAGAGTGTCAGGCTCTCTTGCCTAAATTCACTGGTATGAGGTATTGTGGGAGGCGTTTCAACATTTTTCCACGGTCCGGACCTGCCGCTGGATGGATGAGGAAGGAGTTATCTACCTTTAAGAATGAGTATACATAACAGGCCTATAGGGCAGCCAAAACAATGGATCACTGTCCCTCTCATCAACCACAAAACATAACCTTTCTCTGACTTTACAAACAGATTTATGTTTACTTCTTGGAAGAGCAGCAGCATTTACATATGCCACCAACTTTGATTCTTCTAGGGTGGCTTCTTTTAAACAAAATGAGGGCCCTTTCATGTCGAATTTTCTTTTGATACTACAATTAATATTATACACTTATTTAACGTTAAACCACAGATCAATGTGCGGGCAGTTTAAACATTTTTGACTTGATATTTTATGTGCGTATGTTCCAACAGGAATTTAAAAGTTACATGATGAGACATACGTCTCAAGGCCTATCAATGACCAGAACTGTAAACTATTATAAATGAATCTGGCTTGCCACTCATCTGCTACATCCCTGCTCTATGATCAGACATGTTATCTGTAGGCGCCAGAATTCCACCCACTCAAACTCAGATAAGGTAATTAGGCTGCTCACTTGGATAGTTGTGGTAGTTTCCTAGGAGCCAGTTTAAGATGAGGCCTTTATGAGGTTGCAGTAGTCCAGGGAGGGACACAGCATGAAGTGACTTTAGAATGACTTTTCGTGAATATAAATGTTGCTGGATGTTTTTGATAATGGATCCAATATGCTAATATAACATTAATATGTAGTTAAAAAGAGTTTAAAATAATGGATGGAAGTTTAAAATAACGTATAGGAAGTGTGTTTATTACCACATTTTAGTTAGGCCACATTTTTCGGAAATCTCCAGTGTATGCTAACATGAATGGTGTTTTGATGCTCTTGTCCTTTTCCCCTCCCATCTCTTCCCCTGTGCTTCTTCTCTCCCCACAGACTCCACAAACAAAAAAGTGTACCATCCTGTACTTTCCCTAAAGTGTATGCATTGTAAATGAACTTTCTAGCATTCCTAATGTTGCAAATGCGAAAGCTACTTCCTCTGTAGTTCTGTTGCTAGGATGACACCCTTCTACTGGTGTGTAGTCCATTGTTTAGAAATGTTGCAATTATTAGTTGAACTTCCTATGATGAAATGCTGCCAAAGCTGCTCAAAGCTTCTTTGGAAATAGGCTAGTGTCATGCACTTAAAAGTGACGCTGCAGATTCTGACTTGCCCAATATGTGTTTTATTTTAGAGCCATGCATAAACTGCAGGTTTCTCTAATTGTGTATGCAATAATTGTGTATAAAACCCCCTTCCTTATGGTGGTGAGCCACATTTTAGGATTTTCCTCCAGGGGTGCTGCCTGATTTCTTGTTATTATGCTGTTCATCTGAGGCTTACAAAAGTAACTCTGCTTTCTGACTATGTACTTTTTCTTTGACTCTTCATGGCATGTTTGCACTACTCTATACAGCTTGATTTTTGAGATTTTGCAATAAAATCATGTTATATTTTTCTTTATCTAAAACTCAGTTATTTAGTGGCCCCAGTTACCTATTTACTACTGTGCTAATGTAATGTGGGGCCTGATGTTGGGCAGTGTGGCTTTTAAATTAGGATCAACCCTAGAGTGGAACTGACCGGGGTTATCATCATCATCAAACCGACTTTATTCGATTAGTTAAAATCATAAAACTATGCTTTACAATACATTCATAGAGACAATGTTATGAGACACAATTATAAAATACAAGAAATTCTCACTAGAAAAAAAAAGACAGGGGTAATTTTTGAGTGCTTTGAATGTTGTTGAGTTCTGAATTTCGGGGTATTAGGTTCCACTTCCACCATGTGTGAAAATGGGTTGCATTAATTCGAAATTTGGCTATCATACATTCGGCAAAGAATATTGTGGTCATTCTCATTTCTCAAATAGGGATATGTTTTGCAAGTTTGCCATATTCTGCTGAGTTTGCAGCACAAAAAGTAACTCAAACCTGTGTAACAAGTTTTTTGTTGGATATATATTCCAGTGCAAAACTTGATTTGCACCTTAAAGCTGCCTAAGAGTAACATAAAGCAATGCAAAGTGCTGCTTTGCTTTACTCTGCTTGAGAGGGGCATTACATGGGTGGTACATGGGTGGTTCATGGGTTTTTCCATGTTACCACCCATCATTTTTGAGACAAAAAATTTTCTACTAACAATAGTATACAAGATTTTGTGCCAGTAAATAACACCACTTTGAAACAGGAAGGAGCTAAAAGAGAAATGCTTTAATTTCTCCTTCCTTTTCTGACTTTGCATGTGCGCTGCACTGTACAATACACATACAAATAACGAAAAGTTTTACATAGTATTTACATAATATTGTATAGTATTTTGTACTGGAAGAGCACCGTTCAAGTACAAAGCCAAGACTAGACTCACACAGACATCCTCACACTTTGGTGCAAAGGTCTGTGAGTGGCAATCGTCTGCCTGATGGAGCACCGGCACTTGGGAGCAGAGTGTGCCATATCTCGGTAGATTTAGCGATTTCCTCCTATCTCGTAGCGCAGCAACTTTGAGTGCTGCACTGCGCTGTGTGACATGGTCGTAAATCTGGCCCTTACTATTTTTAGTATTTACTTTCTACATTATAGATGCATGGCTACAAGCAATGATGCAGGAAAATTTAATGGGTAGTGATGCAGCCTTAAAAGCAGGACTTGCTAAAAGTTTCGAACCAACAAGGACTAGCTAGAGAACTCTGTTGACTGTGTTAAAAAACATGCATTTTGGTAGCAACCTTGATGGATTTAATCAGGCGTCCCCCTCCAGAGATGAATTCATGCTGTTCAAAATTGCTACCATTGAGAAGAGAGGCCAACACATAGTGTGCATCCCAGGGAAGTTGAAAAGGTGACATGATCCCTAATGCAAGTTTTCAACTGGTACCCCAGGCCTCAGCTAGATAGTGATACTGAAGAAACCATCAGCAGACCCCACCGACCTAAAAAACTACTGCCCCATCTCGCTCCTTCCTTTTCCTGCCAAAGTCATCGAGAAGACCGTCAACAGACAGCTGGCCGCCTTCCTTGAGACAAATGGATCCCTCAACCACTCGCAGTCCGGCTTCCGGGCCAACCACAGCACCGAGACTGCCCTCATCGCAGCCACCGACGACATCCAAACCCTGCTCGACAACAGGGAAACAGCGGCCCTCATCCTCCTGGACCTCTCCGCGGCGTTCAACACAGTCTGCCACCGCACCCTAGAACAGCGCCTGCACAACATCGGAATCCAGGAGAAGGCACTGGAGTGGATCATCTCCTTCCTCGCCGGAAGAACCCAGAGAGTCCGCCTCCCCCCGTTCAGATCCGAGGCTACCGAAGTCATCTGCGGTGTACCACAAGGATCATCACTCAGTCCCACGCTGTTCAACATCTACATGAGCCCCTTCGCGGCCATCGCACGCCAACACAACCTCAACATCATCTCCTACGCCGGCGACACCCAGCTGATCCTCTCCCTCACCAACGACCCCACCACCACCAGAACCAACTTACACAAAGGGATGAAAGACGTAGCCGAGTGGATGATGAACAGCCGCCTGAAACTGAACTCAGATTAGACGGAAGTCCTCATCCTGGGATCATCGCCCTCCGCCTGGGACGACTCCTGGTGCCTCCTGCCCTGGGCAGCGCACCTAAACCAACAGACCACGCACGCAACCTGGGCTTCATCCTGGACTCCTCCCTCTCCATGACCAGACAAGTCAACGCTGTCTCCTCGTCATGCTTCAACATCCTACGCATGCTACGTAAGATCTTCCGGTGGATCCCTACCGAAACAAGGAAGACGGTCACCCAGGCCCTCGTCACCAGCCAACTGGACTACGGAAACTCCCTCTACGCCGGAACCACTGCAAAACTCCAGAATAGACTCCAGCGCATTCAGAACGCCTCAGCACGACTCATCCTGGACATCCCCCGACACAGACACATCTCCGCACACCTGAGAAACCTGCACTGGCTCCCCGTCAGCAAGAGAATCACATTCCGACTCCTCACCCACGCACACAAAGCTCTCCACAACCAAGGCCCAAGATACCTCAACGACCGCCTGACCTTCTACACTCCCACCCGCCAGCTTCGATCGACCAACCATGCCCTCGCCGCCATCCCCCGAATCCGAAGAGCCAAACCGGGAGGATGATCCTTCTCCTACCTAGCTGCCAAGACGTGGAACTCCCTCCCCATCCACCTCCGCCTGACCCAAGACCACCTCGCCTTCAGGAAGCAACTCAAGACCTGGCTGTTCGAGCAGTAGCGGACCCCCCTACCCCAAGCGCCTTGAGACCCTCCGGGTGAGTAGCGCGCTATACAAATGCTCTGATTGATTAATTGATTGATTGATAGTGAAAGACTGTGATAATTGGGGTGCAATGGACCCCTCGAATACCTAGGTACCAGTGCCAATGCATATTCTGCACTACCGATATCTACACCATGATATGTACTTGGTTATATGTCCACACTCAAAGGTTTTAAACTAAGTAGCCTGAATTGTGAATGAAACCGTATGATACAAAGATTTACACTCACAATGTAGGCGTTGGTAATAGGTGACATTCTTCTTGGACAGGAACAGTGAATAGCTTTGTTCACTCACGTCCTTTCCAAACTAAGGGGCCGATTAGGACTGCGGTGAATCCGCATCCTCCAGGCCGGCGGAAGCCACCGCCAGCCCGGAGGATGCGGATTCACCGCTGCGGTGATTCTAAAGACCCCCGGCAGATTAGGATGGCTGGGGGGTCATCGACGGACGGGAAGACCGTCCGCCGCTTTTCCGCCGCAGTCTCCTTCCAACCGCGGCAAAAAAGCTCTAATATGGTGGCGGTGTCTATCAGACACCGCCAGCCATATTAGGATTTGCATTGGGACATGCCTTTCCGCGGCGGCAATGCCACCACAAAAAGGCTTACGGTCTTTTCTTTGGGGGCCTGTTGCGGGCCCCCAGGGTGAAGGGGGTTGGGTGGTGCACATGAGGTAATATGAATTTTTATGGTCAATTGTGTCCCCTAACGTAGACCCCAACGGCTGCATGTACGTGCTTCAAGTACATGTACGTTCCCTCCACAACCAGCTATGAAGACGCAAATACATTTGCGTCCAACGTTAACATGTCCTCTTTCAGATCCACCATGAATGGGTCGGATATTCAGTTCCTAAGTATGCCTTGCCACCGTCTTTACATGGTGCACTTTCATGTTTTCCTGGCTCTGGTGAGTTAGGCCCTGATTCCTGCCATCGAGCCCTTTCTGCCTTCTGTCTCTGAAAGCTGCAGCTTGCCGCTTCCTGACCCTTGCCTTACTCCCTGTGCGGCGAGCGGTGCCTGGCTCGACCTGCTTGCCTGCCAAGACTGTATTTTGCCTTCAAGTTATCTGCTCCGCTCCTCGAAAATACATTCCTGTCTAGTGATTTAGGAAAACATCTCCCCAGCTGCAGAGCAAAGGGCCCGGCCTTCCTGTCTCCGTGCAAGTAATTCATAGCTCCTGTTACCATGGTAGGCCCATGGCCCCCTTGCTTTACACGTAGACACGTAGTCGCATATGCACGCACTAGCAGTCAGTATAGAATAGCCTCTGCCCGAGAGACCTTTCCTTCTAGATAATACAGTTCCTCAAACACAAGATATTAGATATGATTTGGGATTAGGTTGTTCTGACACCCCAGACTTCTGTCTCCTCATGTAGGGCTAAATGTCAAGTCCCCTTCACCCTCCAGTTCCACGTCACTCACACGTCATGCTGCTGCGCGCGCATCTCTGCCATGTATTTCTGCTGACACTGCAGGATTCTTCTATGGATCCACCTACCTGTGATACGTTTCATGTGACGTTGTCTAGCACACACCTCCGTGTACGCCCTCATGCACGCCTTCTGTTACGTACATGTGTTCTTATCTCGTTTCTCTCAGCTGTTACGCCTTCTGCATTCATCACCACTATATGCATTGACTATATATATGATATTCTGTTAATAAAGCATTGTACATGTCCATTGTGATTCCCTTCCTGAACCCTTGTGGTGATGGAACATGATACCTGGTTCGAACCAATTCCTTTTTAAGGAATAAAACCTTCATAAACTCAGATGCCACGGACTCTGCCTCTTATTTTTGACTGAGTTATTCTTATTGAACTTTACCGCATAAATTAAGTATAGGTAATTTAAATTTACCACAAAATTGGCGCCCGAATAGGGACCCCCTCCCCCACCTTACGCGCCGGCGGTGCGTTGCAGGCCTAGTCCCCTGCCACAGCCGGACGGACAACTACGCGTACCCGCAGGATTTCCTGTATCTCCCTCAGGCCAACGGAGGTGACTGAGGCTGCGATCGACACCCAGACGAGGCGGTGAGGAGTGCGGAGGATCCTGACCAGAGCCCAGCTGAGAGAGCAAGGTCCGAGGTATTCAGAGGCCCACCAGTTCCGAAGTTCCGAAGTACCTACGTCACGAATCGAGTCGAGTCCAGTCCGGTCCAGTCCAGTGTCGAGTTTCCGAGGCCTTCCGTTCCGTGCTTCCCGGTGAGTACCGTTGCTGGGGACGCATCTAGACGGGTGCATTAGTTTGTGTCCGGTCAAGACGGGTTTGGGTACGCAGACCCGGTCTGCACTGTTTAGCGGTGTATCTGTACTGTTTAGCAGTATATCCAGTATGCAGGTAGCTAGTTTTATTCTAGTTATTGTTGTTCGTTTTCAAAATGTTTAAATGTGTTTTAATGTCGTGGTATGAGTGATTGTTTGATTTTCATTACTGTGTGTATTGTATTAGTGGTGTCCAAATACGAGTAAGTATCAAGTACCAAGTATCACGGCTGAAAATGCCGCTGTTTTCTAAACTGAAACAGATAGGAACTAGAAAAGGAATACTCGAGGAAGCTGTTCCCATCCCACCCAGGGACACTCCTGGATATTTTATGTACCACAAACACGGCTTAGATGCTGTATTATTTCTCGACTTGTGGGTGGACTACACCAAAGATCTAGCAGAGAATCAGAGATGGCCAGTTACAGGGACATGGGATGCCGAGTGCATCATGAGAGTAGAAGAAGCGTTATGGAAAAAGAAAGCCAGACAGTCACAGAAAGATGCCATTGAATTATGGCGTAAAGAATCGCACAGACGGACAGAGAAAGCACTCAGAAAAGCAGAGAGAAGTAAAGAGGATTCTGAAAAAGCCAAAGAAAAAGAACTACTAGAAGAAGGAGAACGAGTTAGGATAGAATAACATGATAGACGTAGTAATGCTATTATGACAGGATTGTATCCAGTCCTGGCCGAGGGCCTGCCCAAGGCGACCCCGGAAGTACCGAAAGATCAGCACCCTCCATTGCTCCCGACTAAATTACGTCACAAGACCGCAGCAGAGATTTTCCTTTCTTCCTATTTAGACGATGTAGCACCCGCATACACCAATGTTCCACCTGCACCTATACCACCCCCTAATAACCACCTTCCCCAACGACAGGCCACTCCTCCACCACTTCCTGCAACCCCCATTAACCCTATTAATCTGCTTAATCCTTTTGGGCCTGACACGGCCCTACCGACGGATCATGCTCAAGCCTCCACTTCAGGAGGTGCATCAGGAGGTTTCCAGACCCCGCCACCAGTACATCGATTAAATACTAAAGAACTAGCAATGCAACGTACTCCGAGACCGATTAGCAATGAAAAGGCGAAAGAACTTATCACATACTGTAGATATGACCCCATACCAGGCAAAGATGGTTGCATGTTATTAGCCTCAATACGTATAAGACGTGCTGCAGACTTTTTAGTTCTGTTTCCAGGAATAAAAGCTAATCTAGACAGGATATATCATTTTGTTCAGACTGGGGAGGGTCCGGAATGTATTCAGGAGGCCATGGCGCATCAGAAAGTAGACATTCAGAGCCTACTATTAAGATTCTTCATAAACTGTTTCATAAGAGAACGAGACCGGCCTGGTGTAAATGAGGAAGAGATGAAGGTACTAACTGCATGGAGTCAGAATATTTCAGACGGAAAACATGATAAACAAAGTTGTATAGAGAGCATGTACAGAAAAATTTGTAAAGAAATAGTAGTATTCCATGCAAAAGCGAAAGCTGAAAGGGAAGCAGAATCAGATGCGAATAAATCCTCAGAGGATGAGCCAGAGACAGAGACAGAAGATAGAGGAACGATAGCATATGTAGGAAGGGGTAGATCCTTTAATAAACCGATACGTCCAGAAAGCAAGAGACTTTTTCACTCTGCTATGTCAAATCCAAAGACTCCTGAACATCTATTTCAGGCTACCGATAAAGTACTTCAAGAACGAATGGGGTACCATGTACTCGACTCCATGGATGAGCAAGAATTAGCCAGGTCAGCAGTACAATGGGCTGACAATTCTGATAAATATAGTGATGACGCATTAGCGCAGACTTTTTTGAATCATTCCCCAGACGAACAGCGACTAGCTAGTATGTACATGATACAACACCTCTTAATATTGTATAAGAGCCAATATTCTGATCCAGGTCCCTTACCTGATGTATTAATAGAACTACTCATGAATAAATGGAGGGGCCTGGGTACCGATTTAATTAAGGTAATTTTAGAACATCGGCACAGATATAGTGCTTTCCTGAATCCACAGTTCGTTCCAGCTCCACCCCCAGAAAGAAAAATGTATTACATAGACAGACAGAATCCCTTACGAGAAGTGCACCCAGTTAGGAATGATGATAATACCTTTAGACGTGTGTTTGTGTACACGCCCATAACAAAAATGGAATTATTGGAAATGAAGAAATTAGTGCCTAGCCATGACAAAGACCCAGCAGGTTTCCACCGTGAAATAAAAGACATGTTACTCATGGGTGATTATACCTATCCCGACATTATGAAAATATTGAAAGTATTATTGCCTGCCGGTATTTACGAGAAACTCAAAGAAAAAGAGTGGGAGGTGGGAGAGCAAAAGATTGATTGGGCTGCATTAGAGAACAAAGAAAATACTAGAACCCCAGGCCTAGGGCTTGGGGATAAAACTAAAGCATTACCGGGATTGTTAGTACAAGTATTACCACGTTTATTAGCAACGAAAAAGGAGGACTGGGATGCAATCTCAGCCTGCAAACAGAAACCCGATGAAGACACTAGTGATTTTTATTCCCGATTTGAGAAATGTTTTATTATTAATAGTGGGCTGAAAGCAAGTAGCGAGTCATATCCACACCTTTTTGTATCCAAATTAGTCGAGAATTCCCTGCCCCAAGTTAAGAATCATGTACTGAAAGTCGAGAGCACCTGGCAAGCAAACACGCCTTCCCAAATGTTACAAATGTTACAGTACCACCAGAACAGAATTAGAGAAGAACATGAGCACGAACAAAGACGCATGAAAGATACGAAAATGAAAATGTTAGTAGCTCAGTCAGTTCCAGCTGACGGTCAGAAAAAGGGCATGACACAGTCCAATAATTCAGCAGCTCCTGTTAAAGGGACATGCAACTATTGTAAACAGCCAGGTCACTATATAAACGATTGTGCAGTTTTGAAACACAATATAGCTACAGGTAAAACTAAAGAAAGACCGCGTCCTCCTAGACAGGACCAGGTCCAACAACAAGTACCACAGAATATACAGCCTATGCAGGCTTCGCAACAGACAGTACAGACCGTAGCGGTACCACAGCCACAACCGATTGCCGCAACACAACATGCAACGCAACAGATGTACCAGTATGCCCAAACTGATTATCCCGATTATCAGCGATACACATGAAACAGCCTAGAGAGGGAAGTTGGCTTGCCTCTTATTGAGGTTCCTGTAGATCAAGAGGGTCCTTACGTACATAGCCAAGTGTTAGGAAAAGATAGAAAGTTTTTGATTGATACAGGGGCAAGCAGAACAACAATAAGTCATGACGAGGTTCCAGGGGCACCCCTCTCAGGCTCCCAGAATGTTTCCCTTGGATTTTCAGGCAAACCTATTGTGAATGAAGTATCGAAACCAGTACCTCTTTTAGTTGGTCCGTTGTCTCGCACTACAGATTTGTTATTAACGAAATCATGTCCAGAAAACTTGTTAGGTATCAAGACACTGAAAGCTCTAGGAGCTGTGATTTGCTGTTCTCCGGAAGGAGTAAGATTGTTCTTACGTGACTTTAAGGGTCACTATGTGTTGAGAGATATTGATCCCAGATTACAGAATGTCCCTGCACATTTATGGGCACAAGGCCCCACTGATGTAGGTTGCATGCACATTACACCATATCGAGTCACACTCAAGCCAGTAGTAGTCTTACCACGAATCCGACAATACAAGTTACCCCCAGATGCTGTAGTGGCTTTACTGAAAATCATTGACGAGCTCATTGCACAAGGAGTGGTTGTAGAAACCGACTCAAATCTATGTAACTCCCCTATCATTCCAATCCTTAAACGTACTGATCCAAATGCACCCCCAGTTTATCGATTAGTGATCGATTTACGAGAACTGAATAAATGCATTGTACCACAGTATCCCGTGGTCCCAGACATCTCGTCTCTATTGACTGCCATTGATTCCGAAGCAACGTTCTTTACTGTAATTGATCTGAAGAACGCCTTCTTTAGTGTCCCCATTGATCCGGAAAGCCAATATCTCTTCGGATTCTGTTTAAGTGGTCGAAGCTTCAAATTTGCACGCGCACCTCAAGGATTCACAGAAAGCCCCAGCATCTATAGCCAAGCACTGAAAAGACAACTTGACAGTATACACATGCCTGACAACACTGCCCTGCTTCAGTATGTCGATGATCTACTGATCACCGCCCGCAGCGAACCTGAATGTGAGCAAGCGTCACTGACGGTTTTACATTTCTTGGCTGCCAAGGGGCACAAGGTGTCCCCTTCGAAGCTGCAATTCTGTGTTCAGCAAGTGGTTTACCTTGGGCACTTGCTGTCCAAAGGGGGGAGACAGCTAACACCTGACCGCATCCAGTTAATTGTAAACATGTCACAACCCAAGACACAAAAGGAGGTACGAACCTTCATAGGCCTCACTTCTTACTGTAGACAATGGATCCCTCAGTATGCATTTCTAGCCAAACCACTCATACAGTTGACAACCCAGGAGGCAGCGACATCGACTGCCCTCCCTTGGACTCAGGAACATACACAAGCTTTTGACGACTTAAAGAAAGCCTTATGTCAAGCACCAGCGACACCATGTTACAGCAAGCCTTTTACACTTTTTGTCACAGAACGTGAAGGTACTGCATTGTTAGTACTCACTCAGGATCAAGCAGGTTCACACAAACCGTGTGCTTATTTTTCTAGTACATTGGATCCAGTAGCCCAGGCGCTGCCTGCGTGCTTGAAATCTGTAGCAGCGACAGCTCTAGCAATCAGACAAAGTGATTCCATAGTGTTAGGACATCAATTGACAGTACAAGTTCCACACTCCGTGGAAGTTCTTTTAAACCGAACACAGACTCAGCACTTGTCTATAGCACGACTGACAGGTTATGAATTGACATTGTTTCAGCCACACATAGAAATCAGACGTTGTAATACATTGAACCCTGCTACACTTCTGCCATTAAGTGAGACAGATCCTTTGGCACATGATTGTATTGAAGTCATTACCATCACGACGAAACCCAGACAAGACTTGACAGACACTGCATTACCAGATCCAGACCTGACACTTTATGTGGATGGTTCATGCATGAGAACAAGTACAGGAGAATTAGTGGCCACCTACGCAGTCACAACAGAAACTGAAGTCATAGAAACAAATTGTATTGACACCCTGTCAGCTCAAGCAGCAGAGCTCATCGCTCTGACTCAAGCCTGTATTCGAGCAAAGAACAAGAGAGTTAACATATACACAGATTCACGTTATGCATTCGGAGTCGTACACGACTTCGGTGTACTCTGGCGAGAGAGAGGTTTCTTGACCTCCCACGGGGCCAAAATTCAGCACGGTCCCCTCATTCAAGCTCTGTTAGACGCAATACATCTGCCTACAGCCATATCCATCATGAAGTGCAAGGCACATACGAAAGTCACAGATATCATTTCCCAGGGTAACGACCTGGCAGACCGAACAGCCAAGCATACAGCTCAGACTCAGACTCACGCAACTGACCTGGCAAAGACAATAGTCCCGACACCGACACATTGCATGACTGTTAAGGATCCCGCCCTAGATGTAATTGACATACAGACACATGCTACACCAGACGAAATCAAGAAATGGATTGAACTAGGAGGGATCCAGACAGAACAGGGATGGATGACGAAGGGAAAATCTACATGGTTTCTCCCAGACTCTATGGTTCAAGTTATCATTAACACAGTACACAGTCCTGCACATTTAGGAGAAAAAGCCATGTTAGACAGTATTCAAAACCTCTGGTTCAATAAACATTTACGAGCAGCAGCCAAACAGAAAGTGCGTACTTGCATGATCTGTTGTCAGTTCAACCCAGGAAAAAGCATTCCCGTAGAGCAAGGTGGATTTCATCCTCCCGATCACCCTTTTGAAGTCGTCCAGATGGATTATATCCAGATGGAACGTTGTCGAGGATTCAAATATGTCCTCGTAGTTGTATGTGCACTCTCCCGTTGGACAGAAGCATATCCAGTCCCAGATTACACTGCTCCGACCACTGCCAAGCAGCTGGTTCGTGAATTCTTCCCCAGGTATGGTTTGCCCCGCATCGTATACTCAGATAACGGTCAGCCATTCTCGTCCGAGCTTATGAAGCAGGTATCACTCCTGCTAGGCTATCAATGGAGATTCCACTGTGTCCGACATCCCGAGGCAGCAGGTCTGGTGGAACGTCATAATCAGACTCTGAAAATTCGTCTTGCCAAGATCTGTAGAGAGAAAGGTGTCGACTGGATAGTAGCTTTACCAGTTGCACTCTTTTACATGAGAATGGTCGCACACTCACGAACAGGGCTATCCCCGTACGAGGTGGTCTTTGGTAGGCCACCGAATATGTGGGGGACGCCTCTGCCTCGCAAAATTACTGATGTTGACTGTAACATGCTGACAGATTACCTTGCTTCCTTGATGTCTGCACTACAATCATGTCATTCACAGGTTGCTGCAGCCTTTCCCGACAACACCGAGGTGAAGCCACATGAGGTTGTTCCGGGGGACCTCGTCTTCGTGAGGAACTTCGACAGGAGAAGTCCGCTGGAGCCCCGTTGGCAAGCGCCGAAGCTAGTACTATTGACTACAAGGACTGCGATTAAAGTCGAGGGCCGTAAGGGCTGGCTTCACTCGAGTCATGTCAAAAAATGCCATGGACTGCCGCCAGATCTAGACTCCCAGCCCTGCCCTCCTCCACAGACTGACTCAAAACTCCCCCTGGTCGAGAAAACTTCTTCTCAGGAATATAAATTAAAATTGAGGTCTAGCAAGTCAGACAGTTTAATTGTTTAAGTCCTCCCCTAGGTGAATCGGTTAGACAAGTTTCTGACATGTATCCCCTAGACCCCAATAGAGAGAGAGATAGACAGAAACAGCTCAAGAAACGTGAATATTGTAAATCACTTCGTAGTCACTGTATTGTGACACTATTGATTATGTTTTTTCTGAGTCTTATGATTATTGCTGCAAGTATACTGTTTTATATATGTTATCCTATTTTCAAGCGTGCACATTCTTCCTTAAATGTCACTGCCGAGCACACTTTCAGTGAACTGCCCCCGCATGAGTTATCTTACCGACTTGCGCTGCGCAACAACACATTCATTAGTATGTTACATCAGTTCCCATCAGACCAGCAATGCTACCAATTGTTGGATATGTGGCCGACTCCCTCCCTATCAGAAATACAAGGGAGTTCTGCCCCTCTTCCCGTACCCGTTCACACACAATGGTTCCTGTGGTGCATGGTTTAGTTTAATGAACTCTTTAGATTCCAATTCCGTAGTTTACCAGGGCAACTGGGTATGGGGAAATCTGAACACCGTTCTGCATAGAGTATGTTTCCCTGACAAGGAGGGTCTTTCCAAAAGGACAGGGACTGATCTAGAAAACGAAGTATATGGATTAGGTAACTTTACACTTAACCTCATGATTCTGAATGTTGAATCAGAAACCGAACCAGTCTTGCCCGCTATGTCCGTATTACCAGTCAAAGGTGAATTATGTGTCAGAAAGAATGGTTCAGTACACCTGGGTCATAGTAAATGTACTACTGTGATCGAATTCAGTGATAAGGGCAAGTCTACATTTAAAGCTTCCCGTCATTCCTATTTCATTTGTGGTCATACCGCATATATACGCTTACCTCTAGATTGGGATGGCACCTGTTACATTGCATTCCTTCTGCCATCTGTTTTCCTAGCCCCTCCTGATTATCATAGGGACTCCCATCTAGTACACGTCAGACCCAAGAGAGATCTCCCGATTGTGGACTACACTGAAACGGCATGGGAGCAATATACAGACTTCAATAAAGGTTTCTTTCCTTATTTAGGTGCTGTCTTTAACAGTAAACTGATACGTAAATTAACCAGAACCCTCGAAGCAGTAGTGAATGAAACTACTTCCGCCCTAGGCAACTTAACGGAGGAGCAGTCTGCTATGCGGATTGTTGTTCTTCAAAATCGTCTTGTCCTTGACGTCATCCTGGCCGATAGGGGCGGAGCTTGTAGAGTCATCGGATCGAGCTGCTGTGTTTTCATTCCAGAAAACGCGCCATCAGTATATAGAGCCATAACCCATCTTCACAAGATTGCAAGTCAGATACACCAGAATCCAGGCACCTGGACTTGGTCCGGTTGGTTCTGGAGTGTACTATCAGCCTGGGGATGGAAAGTCCTATCCTTCCTAGGAATAGCCCTTCTCATAGTATTCAGTTGTTGCCTATGTCTGTAATGTGGGCCAGCGATTTGCGGCTCGTGCGCCACATCAAGAAAGAAGAGCAAATGATGTTACATGAACAGATTGATAGATTAATGAGGATTGATATATCATGAAGGGTCCGTAGGGGACAAGGAGGGAATGAAGTAATATGAATTTTTATGGTCAATTGTGTCCCCTAACGTAGACCCCAACGGCTCCATGTACGTGCTTCAAGTACATGTACGTTCCCTCCACAACCAGCTATGAAGACGCAAATACATTGGCGTCCAACGTTAATATGTCCTCTTTCAGATCCACCATGAATGGGTCGGATATTCAGTTCCTAAGTATGCCTTGCCACCGTCTTTACATGGTGCACTTTCATGTTTTCCTGGCTCTGGTGAGTTAGGCCCTGATTCCTGCCATCGAGCCCTTTCTGCCTTCTGTCTCTGAAAGCTGCAGCTTGCCGCTTCCTGACCCTTGCCTTACTCCCTGTGCGGCGAGCGGTGCCTGGCTCGACCTGCTTGCCTGCCAAGACTGTATTTTGCCTTCAAGTTATCTGCTCCGCTCCTCGAAAATACATTCCTGTCTAGTGATTTAGGAAAACATCTCCCCAGCTGCAGAGCAAAGGGCCCGGCCTTCCTGTCTCCGTGCAAGTAATTCATAGCTCCTGTTACCATGGTAGGCCCATGGCCCCCTTGCTTTACACGTAGACACGTAGTCGCATATGCACGCACTAGCAGTCAGTATAGAATAGCCTCTACCCGAGAGACCTTTCCTTCTAGATAATACAGTTCCTCAAACACAAGATATTAGATATGATTTGGGATTAGGTTGTTCTGACACCCCAGACTTCTGTCTCCTCATGTAGGGCTAAATGTCAAGTCCCCTTCACCCTCCAGTTCCACGTCACTCACACGTCATGCTGCTGCGCGCGCATCTCTGCCATGTATTTCTGCTGACACTGCAGGATTCTTCTATGGATCCACCTACCTGTGATACGTTTCATGTGACGTTGTCTAGCACACACCTCCGTGTACGCCCTCATGCACGCCTTCTGTTACGTACATGTGTTCTTATCTCGTTTCTCTCAGCTGTTACGCCTTCTGCATTCATCACCACTATATGCATTGACTATATATATGATATTCTGTTAATAAAGCATTGTACATGTCCATTGTGATTCCCTTCCTGAACCCTTGTGGTGATGGAACATGATACCTGGTTCGAACCAATTCCTTTTTAAGGAATAAAACCTTCATAAACTCAGATGCCACGGACTCTGCCTCTTATTTTTGACTGAGTTATTCTTATTGAACTTTACCGCATAAATTAAGTATAGGTAATTTAAATTTACCACACACATGGGGGGTACCTATGGTACCCCCTGCGTTTACATGCACAAAGGGGCAGGCAGTCGCGGTGCCTGCCACTTTGTGCATGTAAATGTAACACATGCTTTTTTAACCTTGCGGCGGGTGCTGCTTCAAGCTGCTCCCACCGCAAGGTTAAAGATCCAGGATGTGACCGCCAGGGTGGCGGTCACATCCTAATTGCACCGGAGGGACCGCGGATGCCCCTGCGGATGGTCCCTCCACCTCGGGGGTGGCAGACGGACGCAGGTCCGTCCGCCATCCTAATGAGGCCCTTAATGTCACACGGGAGCTGCTTATATGAGCAGGCACTTTATCTACTATGTTTCTAACAGTGGAAAGAGTAAAAAAAGAAGGTACCTATTATGTAACTTGTTGATAAAACTATACACAGCAGGCTATTGTAAAACTATAAATTGTATTTTTATAGCATGATACGCTGGAACCCAAGATTAGAGTTAAATAGTTAGTAGATTAGTAATATGATCACTCTTGTGGATTTGTTGTGTTAAATATGTTCTTGAGATACTGTGAGTGTACTAGTGTATTGAAGTAGGATTTGAATAATGGGAATGGATTGGAAAAGGGAAGTAGTAAGTAATTCTTTGGAGTAGTGGACATGTTTTCCTGTTAATTGTGTGATTTAGAGAAATGGTAGGGGGAATTTTGAAAATGATGTTTGGGAATTCATAGTAGTGAGAAAGGTTCGCTGTGAGTCGAGGGGTGGGACAAAGTTGAACGGAGTGATTTTTTAAAAACAAAAACTGAAAGTAATTTATACATACCTATACACAGGACACTCCTTGATGTTTTACAAACCCTGCTGTATACACACCCATCTGGCCATAGACGCAGAAATGTTTACAGAATGTGATATTCACATGTATCTTGTGGTGAGGTATGCAATTTTGCTTAAGAAATAACAGAAATTAAGTTACACATATTTATAGACAAATGACACTTCTTAAAGTTTTAGAAACACGGCGACCGGGAACACACAGAGGAGGGATACCACTACTTTGTTCGCAATCCACAGAGGGATCGAACCTAATCCACTTCCATGAGACTTTAATTGGATCCCCTCCCGGTATGGCTAGATACACACACGTATCCAGTATATCTGTGCTTCCGTCCACCATACTTGGTTTGGAGAACTTTTAAACGGAGGAAAATTCGATTGCTCTAAACTCAGAGCAGAAAATCTTTGTTTATTTCTGAGTGTCATTAACTTTACAGACTGAACCATCCACCTGAAGCTAAAAGTGACCATTAGTCCGACCTACTGACCAGTGGGCCACACCACTAGCCCTGAAGAGTCGTGTTGACTCAACTTTAAACACGACGAAACACGTGTCGGCTGAATGTGGAACAAATAAACAACCTTCCTAAAGATAAAGATACAAGGATCTGCTGTTGCTTATTACAGAACTGCTAAATACTTTGTTGAAACGTTTTTCTTTCTCTGATTGTACTGATTTGTGGTTGCGAGAGCTTTGCTTCTTTAAGTTTGGGAGAGTCTGTTGATTTTCTAATTGAACGGTTAAGGGCTTCTCCGTTCGCTCTTCACGCACCACAACTTCACTTGTTGCTTTAAGTAACTTCATAACGTTTATTCTAGGCAGAGCGCCCTACATGTTCTGAAAATCTAAAAAAAAACCTACAGTTAGCCATACTGTTTCTTCAGACCGGGTGCCTCCACGTTATGTTTGAACTGACCTTTACTCCCATCCACAACTAACTTTGTCCAGACATGGACAGAGACAAAGCGGCAGCTGATCTTTTTGATAATTTAGCAAAAGGGATGCCTACACACCAGGCTTCAACCTCCACAGGTCCTGCGCCTGTTGAGGGTCTCAGGGACAAGTTTATCAAATTAGAGAAACTAAAAAAACAAGAGAACTCACGGTGGTGGGATGGAACCACCCTCAAATATTACAGACGGATTAAACAAGTACCTAGAGGGCTTCGCTCCCACACTTTCCCTATCTAAAAAATACTTACGCCTGCTTGAAGCAGGCGTAAGGAGTGACACACCACGTTGAGTATGGGTGGCCCCTGTGCATTGCAGGAGTTGTGTCACGCTTGCGACACGACTCCAGCAATGCGCTGCCCATACGCCACAAGATGGGTCACGCATCTTCCCTTCCTTGCACCATGGTGCGCCACATTGTAAATGCGGCGCATCTGTGGTGGCGGAAAGAGGGGATTGCTTGACGCATCTGTTCTGGCGCATCCCTGCTGATTTGCATGGATACGCCAGAACATGTAAATATGCCCCTCTATATATATTTAGAGGTGGATGTCTTTACATTTAGATGTCTGTGGTTTCGCCTCTATCTTGCATCACTGGTGATCTGAATGTATTTCAGCAATTCCACAAAAAACCCATATTGCAGTTGCAAGTACTGGGAATCCACCCTCCCCCCCCCCCCCCCCCTCCCCCCCCGAGCACTACTTTGGAACAACTGAAGATGGGACAGGGCGAGCTTGGTGCTGGGAATCAGAGGGCTCTGCAGGAATCCCTTTTATTTGATTTATGGAAGCGTTTGGAGCCAGGCACAGCTTAAGGCGCATGCAGAGGAGTGAAACTTTGGGACCTCAGCTTTAATTGACAGCGCATGTATTAGAAATGCAAATTCCAGCAGCCTGAACAGTGAAAACAAGGTGTGCGCTGCTGTGTAACTTCGTGGGTTGTGGAAATGAAGAATGTTTTCACATTGTGACTATAATGTAGTTACCAGCAGTTAGGTGGAACAACATTATTTACATACTTAACGGTATGCTGGAAAATTAATTTGTGACAGGTGCCAACACGTTTGTTAATTAGGAACAATTATGCTTTTAAACATTCCATGAAGAATATGCAGCACGCACGATGCCAGTAAGGAATTGATGCAAATGGCTTTTTATGTTTTGTATTCTGCTAGAGCTAGAGAGAATACCTTTTAAATATACGTTTCTACAAGTGAATGCCAAACAATAACATTGAGATTTTTCAAACATGAAAGATTCAGGAGCACAATAGTAAATCTTTCATACTCATATAATTGGCAACACTTGTGGAGGATACTTAAATCAGACAGATACTCAATACATTTAATGGTTGGCACAGGCTGTGTGAACAGCTTAAAAGCGTTCCAGTTGTTACAAGTGATGTCTTTGTAATAAATAGATTTTCCCAGCGATTCGAATGCGAGCCTTTTCTAAATTGAGAGATGGATGTCTTTACATATATATATATTTATATTGCCAGTAGGTAGTTATAGCTAGGACCAAAGTTGCCATAGGAAATTAGTTTTTTATTTTGCCAACCTCTATAGTGCCGCTTGACGAATCCTCATGAATTTTTTAGTTCAGCTGCTGTGCTGAAAGTTTTGGGGTGAACCGTAAAGTGGGGACCGAGAAAAAAGGGGGTCCCAAAATGCATTTTCCCCATGTTATGTCTATGGGGATTTTTAATTTTTTTAAACAACTACAACCCGAACCACTGAACTGAATTACACAAATTTGGCTGAAATCTTGATGTTAGTCCAGAAAGAGTGCTTTTGTGATTTGATGTAAATGCGTTCAGCAGTTTCAGAGATATTTACGCTGAAAAAATATAGATATCTGGGAGCCAACAATCAGGAGCCATCTTTGGACTTGGTTAAACAGAGTCCCACAAAAAACATTTTCTTTAAAGAAAAGAAGCAGGGTAGACCCACTCTGACTCCCTAGGTCTCTGGGGGGGAGGGGGTGGGGGGGTTCCAGGGCAAAAGAAGCATTTTATTTGTATAATTTCAGTGGGCTCCAGTGCTTTTTTAATTGTCGGCCCTCAAGTGGGCCAGATCCTAGGGGCATTATGGAAAAAAGGAGTGGGGGGCCGCTCCTGGGGATTATTATGCCCCAGGAACCACTACTTCCCCGGGGATTATTTTGTTTTAGATGAGGGGGTTCTTGGACCCCCCAGCCCTGGGAACCACCACCACCCCGGGGCTTAGTTGCACATTGATGCAGGGGGTCCAATGTTCCCGGGATAGAGATGCCGGGACCCAGGGAATGAGATACCTGGGGGAGAAATCAGCTCAGGGAGGGGAGCCACACAGCTCCCTCCCCCTTTTTAAATGCTCACTAAGTGCCCTTTGTGGGACCAGTGCACCCAGGATCAAGTTGCCCAGCTCAAGGGGTGCGGTCCCTGGGGCCAAAATCAGCCCATGGAGGGGGTCAATACAACCCCTTCCCTTATTTTATTTGGCTGGGGGATGGGGCCCCTGGGCATTCCCTTGTTAGGAGCAGTGAGTGTGCATTATATTTGTTTATTTATTAAACTCATTCTGCGATTTACTCTCCTAAAAAAAGAGTAAATGGAGCTTCGATGAAGCCACTGGGGAGAGAGTGTCAAACGATTGAGGATTATCAAGCAATTCAGATTTACCCAAACTTACATAAAGCGTGATCTGTGGATAAAAAATCACGCAATATCGACCTATTGAAGGTTGTCTCGGGTTAGGGCTAAAATGAATACCGCAATAAAAGCAGTTGAGAGCTGATCAAATCATCCAAATACCACATACCCAGCTCTATGTGACAAATATGGTTCAGACAGCTGCTCTAAACAGCTAATGACCTTCTCAAAAACGCATTTTCTACTTTTATACATTCCAGATATCAATATACCCCCATTGGGTCGGACCATAGCTAGCAACAGAGACACACTTGGTTTGATGAACTGCAATTCTCCTTTCAGCCTTACTGAGACGGAAATCTAAAAACTAACTCTCTAGCCCATTTGAACTGCTGCTTACTGGTTTTTTTTCTCTCAAATGGATCCAGGTCCCAGCCTAATCAAATTGGCTCTCCAAATTGAAAAAAGCAGTGGGGGCTCCTCTGCTAAGGCGGAGGAGCACCGCCCCACTGCTTTTCAGCAGTGAAAGGAAAAATAAAATGATAATAACTGTAAGTTATTATCATTGTATTTTTTCCTATTGCAGGCGCGGCATCTTTGCTAGGTGGGGTGGAGCTGCTCTTCTGACAGAGCTGGGGAGAGGAAGCAGTGGTTTGCATTCCCTAACCAATGTTTGGTTGGTCCTCTGAGGCCAGCCAAACATTCATGCGCACTTAGCATGTTCTCCACCGAGGCTGTAATATAGCCTGGGTGGAGAACATGCCCAGGCTCCCTATCCCTGTCTGTGTGCCTTGGTTTGGTGCTCAGATCAATTACAACTCTGTAATGCATCTTTGTGATTGGCTCATGGAAGCTTCCGGTGCTTCGTTTTGGGTAGCAGAGGAGAGAAGCAATGAGGGAGGATGCAGCGTGGAGGTAAGTTGCATTCCATTTTTTTAATTTTATTTGCAACTCATCCCCATCTGTCCGTTCCACCCCGCTCCCGCCTGACTACCCGCCCGCTCCCCCAACCCAAATCCATGCCAGCCGCCACTGGAAGAAAGTACAGACTTTGCCATCGTTTGTCCCACAGGCTGGGTGTCCTCACAGCACTGGGTCCACAAGTTATCATAAATGTTTTACTCAAAGTGGTTTAAGATACAATTGGTCCATGAAAGTAGTAAAAGTGTCGAGTGCAGGGTTTGACAAACCGCTGTGTGGCAAGTGGGTTATTGGTCGCTAGGGAGGGAAAGTCCAAAGAATGAAGAAAGAGGGGCCATATTATCAAGAAAGGGCGATACATTATCGCCCCTTTTATCGGCAGGAAACTGCCGCTAAAGCGGCGATAATGAGCTTGATAATATGCCCTTGTGAATTCCCATAGTAGCCCAGGTTCTGGTGTTAACCTGGGCTTCTATGGGATTCCACAAGGGCATATTATCAAGCCTATTATCGCCGCTTTAGCAGCAGTTTCCTGCTGATAAAAGCGTTGATAATGTATCGCCCTTTCTTGATAATATGGCCCGATGCCTTTAAATATTGTGTTCATCTTGTGTTTATCTTGTCAACATTTGTGATGTTTCAAAGACAGAGGTCCAATGTGAGGCTATGTCTTCTGATATATTTATTAATTTTAAATGTGATTGGTATATACTTTTCTTTGTCTAAATGCCAGCTGAGAACAATTTTTCAAGTAAGTTATGTGATGATCTAGCTGGAGTACAGAGTATGAGAGAAAAGCCTTTAGAATGTCGATATTTTACAACACACAACAAAATGCAAAAACCTTTATTTGATCTGTATACTTTCAGCATTTAGGAAAGCAAAAATGAAGCACATTTTTTGTAAGTCTGAAGTGTGCTGGAACCTGAGTTTTGAATATGAATCAAATCAAGGCACTTTACTTTGTGATGCACTATTGATAAATATTCACAGAAACCCGATTTCCACATATCAGAATTTGTGTGCTTTCCATCAGTTTTATAAGGAATACTGTGTGACTGTGCAGAGTTAGTAGCCATTTCAATAGAAAATATGCTGTCTGGAAAGGAAGATGTGCTACTATATGATATGATGCGTTAGTTACATTCAAAATTGCCACTTCTCAAGTCCATTAAAGATAGGTGGGTCGCAAAAGTTTGGAATTCTACAAAGTGGATCATGGTTTTAAAAAGTTTGGGAACCACTAGTCTAGCTGTATCTGAACACCATTGTCAGTTCTCAACATCAAAACAGTGGCATCTGCATAAAGCAGAACAGGAATTGAGTGTCTCCTAGCTAGAAAATGTACTTTGGCTAACAAGGGCCTTTCCAGATCATTGGTTTAACATGTAAACAAGCAATACCAATTCTCTAATCTAGCTAATGATATTTGCCTAGAGAGTCTAGGAGTCAGATTGAGTGATAGCAATTTGAGTCTGCTCTGTCCCCCTTTTTAAAAATGAGAACAACATTAAAGGTCTGTATTTAACTTGAACATGTCCAATGGGATCCCCTTCTGCCCAGAAACTTTGGCACTCTGGCTTATATTAATTGCTTATGAGAACCTAATTATATTCAAAAGTTAATGGGTTACACACAGATTTAAATGTCAGGACATTATTATTGATAGTGCTGAAGCTTCTCTAAAGTATGGAGATATCCCTACCTTCTAAATGACTGTACTATATGTAGTCTCACTAGCGATTACTAAAGTAGCCCAGACATCCTCTCTTAGTGCGGTTCACCTGGCCAGGAGGATGTTTTTATCTCCATGCCTATGTTGCAGGGATTCTGCTCAGACACAGAACTGTGCACAGAGACTCAGGACCTCAGTGAATTAGGGTGTGCCGAAAACTCACCTTGGTACCCAAAATCCCCTGCCAGACTAGCATCAGTGTCACATTAGCTCTTAGTCCTACAGCAAAGAGACCAATGATTAGACAACCAAGGAACATGCGACTCAGGTTACCTCAGGAAAAGTGGGAAACAAGAGCACTCTTTCGTTACACTCTCATACCAGTACAAAACATGGAGTAAAGGGAGACAAGAGCAAGTTTAAAATATTTATTTTAACGCTGTGATCTCAGGTGCAGCAGCTTAGCTTATACAAGCAGACATATGATTAGAAATAAGATTATCAGCATTGTTACTATTCCATAAAATACAAAGGGAAAAAGAATGTTATACTGCTAAATGGAAACAGGCTTAAAATATACCTATATTTCACCCTCCCTTACTAGTAGGCTATTTTATAACTAAAGAAGGTCTCTTCGGCTTGCATAGACGCCCTCATACCTCAAGGATTAGCAGGAGTGAATCACATCAAGTTCTACACAAGCTCACAGCATACAAAAGTTCTCCAAGTGTGTTCAATCATGCTTACACAGTGCATTATTAAACGCGCCAGTATCAGAGGTGGCCACAGCTGCATATGTGTTACGGCTAGAATGTGCACTGATCAGTTCGAACAACAGCCACAATGTTGAAATAACCTTGACAGCCTCGGCACACACTGTTCAGACTAGGCTATTGAAGCAAGTCTAGCGATGCAGAAAAACAAGTTATTCTCATGTGAAGCAAAAACCCTCAGTCTTCTCTAAACAATAGTTAAAGTGAGTGCTGTGTTCAAAAGACAGCTAAAAGGTAAAATGGTGTTTAAACTTCTAATAAGCTCATGCTAACGTATCACTGTGTGAATTCAAGGCTTATCCCCACTACACCCTCCCTTGATCGGAGCACGTACACAAACGGGGTCAATGTGGAATGCAGAGTTCAAGTTCGAAAGATAGAAACAAGTTCAAATTGCCACAATGGAAAAACGGGAGCCAACTCCGGATTCAAAAACCACACACAAATTTAGTATCCACCAATAGACAGGCGAAATTCAACCAAAAAAGGCTTTGGAGTTGAGTCATCTACATGTAGAGTAGGGGTAGGAGAAATAAATCCGCTGTTCAACAAATGACGTTGAAGGTGAAAGAGAGAGTGAAGGGAAATAACAACCTCACTCCAACAGGGTATATGCACAATATGTTGCAAAAGCCTCCAATAGGAAGTCATTGTTCTCAGCCGAAAACATTTCAGCCATCCAATTAAGTAATGGGAATGAACATACATGATCCTCAATAACCGGAGCCTCTAGCACCATCAGAGGGCAACTTGGGTTTTCTTCTATGTAACTGGGTGCCAAGAAGTCATGCGCCGCTGCAAAAACATTCCAACATCCCAGGACTCCATGCATCGCTGCAAAGGCCATAATCCCACCGCCAGAACAAAGCAATTCATGAGCAACTAAGGGGCTCATCAGTTGATCATAATCCGCATTGGGAGACACCATAATGCAGAGACACACATCCAGGGCCCAGTCGAAATCGCAGCTCAGGCAATAAAAAAACAGGCTGGACGCATGTGAAACAGGAAAATCGAAACGATAATCCATAAGCTGCACTCAAGGTAGCCAGAGGCAGCTCCCCACAGTAATCAAGCATTCGGATGTGGAGCAGCAACAGCCGGGGCAGATTGTCGTGTAACACAGGTTGCGCATCCATTTTTAAATAAAAAAATCAATAGAAGCACACTAGCAACAAGAGGGAGCATTAAGGGAAATCCACCAAAGAGGCTGGAAAAGATCAAATGAAAAAATGCCGGGAACACGCCAAATATCGTTTGGAATGAAGTCACAAGGCCACTACTAACAATTTTTAAATAGTGTGCTAAAACTATGTTCGAGGAGGCATTAAAGATAGTGTGAATTAACTCCCCAAAATGCAGAGGCAGATCCGTATTCAATAACGCATGCACTTCAGTACAGGTGTTTGCCAAGTGAAGGAAAAATGTTTCGCAAGCAGATGTAAGGGCTACTTCTCTCTGGGACAAAAGAGCTCTTAACTGACTCATCTTGTTGATCTCTGCTTTCAAGGTCGGAATCGACGGCCAGATGAAAACATCCATCTTCCGATGTGGAGGAGGAAACAGGATGTTTTTACAACAAACTACACGTTGGGAGACCGTAACCACGTAAGGAATTCCAGCCAGCATCCCACAAAAATCTTCATTATTTAAAAGTAAATAACTACCGTTTGCTAGTAATGTGAATGTCGGTGTGATAGCTGGTGTGGTTGTACCTTTTAAAACACTTGCTAAATTTGGTGCATTTTGATTATACAAGCCATGCAATTGTATATTCCTAAATACTAAAGAGTGATCAGGTGTCATTGTAAAATCTTCACCGTTCAAATACACCTCTTTACCTTCCCTAAGGCATCTATATGTAAATGGTAATGACCAAGCTTCATGAAGATAAGCGCAGCCTAAAGGTTTATACCTGCCTATTGCATAATACTTCATGCAAGCTTCGAATGTAAACAAAGGAAACGGCTCTTGATGCCTTTGGGTTTAGTTGCGCTGTACAAATCCTATATTCATTCATTCATTCAAAGGCAGCGTTATTAACCCATGGATGAGCCACACAGCAGAATTATTTTCAGCCACAGAGAATGGTAATGGTTCTAACTTTTCAATATGTAACATAAAAAAAGTGGCATCTTTCATTGACATAAATTGTTGCTTTTTAGTTAATTTAAATGGTGCAAATAATGAGTACGTGTTCATGTAGTCCCAAGGCACTTTACCAGCATTCAACATTTGTAAAGTCCATGCAAACTGCATAATGGAAACGTAATTTATTTTGACCATGGAACAAAACAGAGAAATCTTCTTGCACAATATCAATAACAGAAGAAACAATATTATCTAACGTATAAATGGGGGAAGAAAGAGTGTAAATGCTATTATCTATAAGTGCAAGCACTTTTTCTAAATTAGCTTGATCTATAGCTCTTAACTGGGAAGCAGCCTCAAACTGAGGCAGTTTCCAAGCTTTGTTATACACAGCATATATCCACCTTTTGGATCTGTCCGAAGCAGGGCACTTGACAAAGTCATTCAGATCAATATTGTCAGTCAGTTTAGATAAATGAAGCTTAACTGACTAAAGTGGAGTGTTTGAGCCAATTCTTACACAGCTTGCCTAGAGAATAGGTAGTGACAGAATGGTCATTCTCAAAACGGGGATCCACCCTAACCTGTGTGTGCCCAGTGGCTAAACCCAGGAAACGATGTTGGCAGGAATCCAGACTTTTGTGCCACAGCAACCAACCCTCTGGATCCAAACTGGAATTGTTAAAAGAAGAATTCAGCAACAATGTCTGTAATTCTCTAATGGATATACTGGTATTTTTATCCCAACCGGGGTACTCTTCCAATTCTGGAAAAGAAGGAGCATTTAATTTTTTAGTAGTAGCCAATCCAAAGCAGGTGGTTTGTGAAGTAGTCAAATTCAAAAACAACATATGGTTCGGGATGAGACATGCACAATGCAAAGCCTCACTGCCTTGCACTTGCCAACTTTTAGAACCCCAAACAGATTTAAGATCAATAGTATCTTTCCACAGCTCATAGCCCCCAATAGCTAATTGGTCAAGAAAGGACTTGGAATATAACAATTTAGTGTGGGTAATTCTAACTTTGGAAGAGGACTTTTTAGTCACCTTAAAAGTAAGTGAATCTTTTCAAAAGAGAACTCTAGCTACCTTCAATAGGAGCGGGGCAATGTTCCCATTGGGTATAATTAACCATAATTCTCCTTGTATTTGCCTTATGCAGGCAGTGATTGCCATAGTGTTGATAACAGAATTAATCACCATAATTCGCTGAATCTAAATATAAATCCTCAGCATCACAAACAGCATAATATTTCAAATCAGAAAATAAAGCCTTTACGGCCTGAACTCCCAATCATCAAAGCGTATATTTTGTTTGCTCACATCCCCCATAGAAACTCTAAGTACTTTAGGGACATTTATAACCTCTGTGGGACCATGAATTTGAAATCTAACAGCAACCCATACAATCCCATCTAAGACGGGCCAGGCAGAAATATTCACAAAAGCCAGGTCCCTCTTCATTCTGTGTGATGAGGAGTGGGTTGCCAATGTTCCATTGATTAGTCATATAGCAGTTCTTTCTTCAACGTGGTGTCCATTCACAAGATGGAAAAAATACACCACAAATCCAATTGACATAAACAAAAAAATTGAAAAAAGCACCAACCAAATGTAAGTCCAAGGTGAATCAAAAAATGTTTTTTAAACCATGTTGCAAAAACTGACAATTTTAAGGGAACTTCGAGGTGGTAGAGTTAGTGTCAAATGAAAATCTGGACTCAGTTGCCAGACAGGTCTGTAAATTGGGCATCGACAAGTCTGTGGGGTAAGTATACTCAGTTTCATTAAGAGGACCATCCGGCAGAGCATTCAATAAAGGACTTTATACAGCAGGCATCGCAATTGGAACGTCAGGCCTGGTGTTAGGAGCCGGAGCCAAAACAGAATTTCTCAGCATTGCCGGACAGGAGACCGCAGGTGTCAATCTAAGAAGAATCGGCCACTCTGTGTAGTTTGACATTGTCAATGGAGATGTACCTTTTTTCTTTAAGACTTGGAAGAGGGGGTAAAACGACTGTTCTTGTGCCCTGCGCGCCAAGCACAGGAACTGCAGCTCGATATGAGGGACCAAACTCTTTCTTGTTCTCAATCTTCTCTCGGACCAGTTCTCCGACTCAGGGTAGCCAGCCAAATACAGGGATCTGCAACGCAGCATCAGATGTGGAGGGCAAGTGTTCCTTTGCAAGGCTATCTCTCGTCTCTTGTAGATTCTGTAAAACATTACAATGTTCATCTACGTCAAAGGGGGCAGCTGCCGCCACCTGGTCTAGAACTTTAAGGTCCGGGACAAACATTTTGATACCAAAGAGCATCTCGTATGGGGTCTGCCCAAGCAGAGACCTTCTAGGGAGATTATTAAGTGCACGCTTTACGCTATTGAGATGGGCGAGCCAGTTCCGGCCTGTACCTATAACCCTGGCCGTCAATGATTGCTTTAAGTCTCGGTTAATTCATTCCATAACACTGTTGCCCTCAGGCTGGTATGGAGATGAAAATTTCACCTGGACCCCCAATGAACCTATTGCATCCTTGTACGTCTTAGAGGCGAACGCTGGACCCTGGTCCGAATGGAAGGTACCACACGGAAAAATTCCCACAAAGACATGCAAATCTCTTATGACAGTTCGTGAATCAGCACTTCGGTGTGGCCACACCCAAACAAAGCTCGTGCAAGAATCAACTGCAACTAAGATGTACTTATACGCAGTTTAAGAGGAAAAAGGACCGCAGTGATCTAAATGAACACAATCAAGTGGCTTATTAGGAATGTACAACTATGTCTGGGGTGACTGCGCAGCAGTCGAAGGCTTAATCTGCTGGCAAATGTCACATCGAAGGACATAATCACGCGTCTGTTTGTACAGTCCCTGCCACCAAACACGTTGTTGTAGCTGAGATACAGTAGCTGAAACGCCTGCATGCACGGACACAACACCCTTGTGGGCAGCTGTAATCATTGTGAACCTGCGATCGATGTTGGGAATCAATCTGTCACCAACGTCTGTTATTTTCACATAAAGAACATTATCAGGACTTAAGTGAGAAGATTACTTTGAATGAAATCCAGTAGGATATTTACTTCCCCTCTCAGTTTCAGCAATTGCTGCCAAGATGTCATCATCAATCTTACTTTTGGAACATGTAACTTCTGCAACCAAATATGTCACTACTGCTGTCTTCGCGGCCTCATGGGCCACACTATTGCCAACAGTGTGAACTCCCACACGCTGGTGACCAAGAGTATGAATTACTAACACGAGTGGCAAGTGCTCCTTAAGTTCAGCCACTCGAACCCAGATCATTTTATGTTTTATTGCGCTACCTTTGGAGTCGCAATATTCATTTTGAGTCCAAAAGTACAGATTGTCATTGTAAGACTGGACACAGTAATAAGAGTCACTCACAATAAGAGTAGTCACAACAGGATCCGCATACTCCAATGCAAGCAGTAGAGCACGGAGCTCCGCCAATTGGGTGGTACAGTCCCCTAATGTCTGTGTATGCACAAAATCGGACTTGAACACGCCCTTCACTATAGTACCAACCACAATTGTGCAGGCTGAGACATATGCGTGCTCAGACCCATGCAAAGCATGCGCAGAACCGTCAGTGTAATTGATACAATGGAAATCCTCCAAAGGACGCAAAGTCAAAGGAGCAGGATGAACAAATTCATACAGCCGAAACTCCTGCGACTGTAAGGAGGCGTCAAAAATGAATGTGACATCCGGAGACGTCAATGATGTTGCCCATTGTATCCACCGTGGGTGCAAAGTCTTAGAATTCGGTACACTGGCTTTTGTCACTGCCTCTAGGGCAGGATACGGGGTAACAACCAACATGCGTTTTCCCTGCAACAGTGCTCGTTCCTTCAGAATCGCCATTTGCACTGCTGTTAAAACTTTTTCCACAGTGGAAAACCACATTTCAACCAAAGTGTACAAGTGTGACTTGTAAGAGATAGGGACTGTGTCACCTTCATTAAAAGTAAGGTAAGTGAAACCCACCGCCCCAGGGACGATTCTTATCACCAAGTTGGCATGGGGTATCACGAGTCAGTAAGAATTTAGATTCTAGAAGATCAGCCTGCAAAGATTGCAAAATGGCTGAATGTTAAGGTAGCCAGCACGATTTGGTAAAATTTGGTTGTATCAAAGCATACAGTGGCTTGATACGCTGGGCATATTCAAGAATGTAAGTACGTCCGAAATTCAAAAAGCCCAGTAAAGACTGCAGATTTTCAGCATTGTTGGAGCGCGCAGTTGTGAGCATTTCTCCAAGAAGTGAGGAGCCAAACCCCTACCTTCATTGTTGAGCTCGTAGCCCAGGAACAAAACTGTATACTCTGCAATGTGAGACTTTGCAAAGTTGAATTTGTAACCAAAGTCCGCAAAAATAAAAATTATGCGGTCAACGTGGCTCAGATGCGCCCATATTTCGTCGTCTGTGAGATAAATGTCATCCACATAGGAGCACGCATCTGGGTTATAGCCCTTAGCCAGGCGTTTAAATTGTCTTTGTTTGCCACCGCTGGTAAAACTGGTCCATTGACTACTTAGACCAGATAGGTTGTGGGCAAAAAAAACGTTGGATATGTCAAGTGTGGTTTTAAACCTTTTACGCACAAGACCATCCACAAGGGCAGAGCCGTGGGTATTCTGTACTGCACAAGTACAGCATTGCAAGATTAAATGCCGGTAATCCAATACCAAACGGTAAGAACCATCAGGCTCGGTCACAGTAAAAAGAGGGTTATTCATTGGAGACACACATGTTTCAATCACACCTTGATATTCCAATTGTTCAAGGATTTCTGCCATGAAAGCCTTGGCTTCACACCGCCTGGGATACCGGGGTTGAGGCTGTAGCATAGACCGTGAGGGAATCTCATGTTGGGGGGAGAATTTATCCCAACCACAGTGAGTACGGTACAAAGGTGGCGCAAGAACTTTAGCCCACAAAATTCAGCGCATGCTCTTTCGACACTGTGTGCACGAAACTAGGGAGGATTACCTCCTCCCCTCTCGGAGCTGCGAGAACAAAAGGGGGGGGTCAGTAAGCCCCCGCTAACAAAATGTCATACGTGGTAGGCAGATTTTCCCAAAATACCCCTTTTATGGTACTTTGTATGTCACCTTAAAATAAAAGGTCAATCTCAAAAAGTCTTTCAGGAGGAGCTACTCTAGTGTCAGCTGTCTCAACAACAACAAATCTGTCAGTCGCTGTCACCTGCAGTAGTGGACGCAGGGCCTCTCGTACTATGGTAATCTCCGCTGCGCTGTCCAACAGCGTCAGGGCCCTTGTCAGATTCCGAAGCGGCGTTCTCACTATCTGTGGCATTTCTCGCTGTTAAAGCGGCATCTTTCTTTTTCTGAAACTGGGGTCTTTTCTGCGAAGAATCGTCCTGCTTGCCTTTACCATCTTTCGGGCGGGGCTAGTTGCGACTCTGCTGGCCACCCCTTCCTCTCCCTCCACCACCGGACGATGAGGCCGATGTGTCCTGCAAAGAACGAGGAGAACGTTGATCAGGAACCTGAAAACAATCAGGCAATTTAATCGTTGCACGGTTGCACAAGTCATAAGTGCGTTCAGTAGACGCAGGCACTGGTGACGCAGGAAGAGACCCCTGTTTCTGTTTACCCTGTCATTTGTTCTTACTCCAATTTTGTTTTTGACATTTATGTTGCTCGTCTTTATCAGTCTTTGCACACTGTGTCTGTTTTTAATCTTTTGTAGAAAAAGGCTTGATACCTTAACTATTATGGCCTATGGTCTTATAAGCCGCTATGATAATTCTCTGTAACTGTCGGGGTTTGTCGCATCGGGGATATCGCGCAAGGCATTAGACACTTAGAAGTTTACCGCATCTCCCTTTATATTAGAAAGGATGAGATCGAAAACTACGTCAAATGAGCCCACAAGTCTCATTCCCAATTCAACCGCAGCGTCCGGTTCGTGCTCATCCTGAACATGCTTAATGACCGAGGGAAGGACAGCCATTGACGGAGTGCCGAAGCACCATGTGTACACTGCCGCAAAGACTCTACCCCATGATTCGCAGTCAGCAGCTTCTGGTGCCAAGTCCTTAGGAAAACTAATTGTAAGAATCCTGTGTTTTTCTACAGGACTCGATTTAGGAAAGACGGCCTCAAGCTGGTCAAAATTCTCGGCAAGCCAAAAAGGCATATTATCCTTATCATGGGGACGCTTACCCATAACTGCATTAACAGTGACGGGACTAGGCATCATTCCGCTTGGTCCAGCTGGAAGCGCCGCAACACCAGGGGCCCGCCCTGGAAATTGCGGGTAATATATTGAACTAGGGCCCTGATAACCCCAATTGCGGAGGTATATAGGGGCCTTAATTCAGCAATGGGGACTGCCCCCGCATGAGGATGCAGGGTAAATCCAGCAAACACAGGCCAAGAAGCACCTGGAATGGACAAAGGACTTAAACTATAGGCATTAAAATGTGGGGAAGGGCGCCATTAAACCAAACATGGTGTTGTCATGCAGAAATCGGAACTTCCTGTGTCCTAAAAGGACCATATTCCGCGGGCACAGCTGTGTGAGTATAAGTGTGGAACACCTAAGTAGCCACATCCACAGGAGGAAAATTCACCAATGAGTAGAATATCTCAAACAGGTAGCAACCTTAGCACTCAGCACTAAAATTACTGCCTTGCCCTCCTAGGTGACGTTCTAAGTCTGCAAATGATTGCGGACTGCAATGCGACTATGCTGCGGGATGTCAATGTCACCCATAATGACACAGAAAAGAAGAAGTACAATGCAAAACAATGTAGCACAACTGGGTAGTAATTCAAAAGGAACCCATTTTTAAAGATTCAAGCTTGAAAAGACCTATGTAAATATAGGTAGGTTTATCCATCATCAATGTTATCCGGAAACAAAAGTGAGGGTGTCATGGACTGATATAAGCACTACTCAAGCGTCATGTAATAAGACCACCATTGTTAAGGTGCCATGTTGCAGGGATTCTGCTCAGACACAGAACTGTGCACAGAGACTCAATACCTCAGTGAATTAGGGTGTGCCAAAAACTCACTTTAGTACCCAAAATCTCCTACCAGACTAGCATCAGTGTCACATTAGCTCGTAGTCCTATAGCAATGAAACCAATGATTAGACAACCCAGAATGTGCGACTCAGGTTACCTCAGGAAAAGTGGGAAACAAGAGCACTTTTTTGTTACACTCTCATACCAGTACAAAACATGGAGTAAAGGGAGACAAGAGCAAGTTTGAAATATTTATTTTAACGCCGTGATCTCAGGTGCAGCAGCTTAGCTAATACAAGCAGACATATGATTAGAAATAAGATTATCAGCATTGTTACTACTCCATAAAATACAAAGGAAGAGAGCTGGAAACAGGCTTAAAATATACCTATATTTCACCCTCCCTTGCTAGTAGGGAATTTTATAACTAAAGAAGGACTCTTAGGCTTTCATAGATGGCCCCCATACCTTAATGATTAGCAGGAGTGAATCACATGAAGTTCTACACAAGCTCTCAGCATACAAAAGTTCTCCAAGTGTGTTCAATCATGCTTACACAGTGCATTATTAAACGCACCAGTATCAGAGGTGGCCACAGCTGCATAGGTGTTATGTCTGGAACGTGCGCTGATCAGCTCGAACAACAGCCACAGTGCTGAAATAACCTTGACAGACTCGGCACTCACTGTCCAGACTAGGCTATCAAAGCAAGTCTAGCGATGCAGAAAAACAAGTTATTCTCATGTGAAACAAAAACACTCAGCTTTCTCTAAACAATAGTTAAAGTATTTGCCGTGTGCAAAGGACAGCTAAAAGGTAAAATGGCGTTTAAACTTCTAATAGGCTCATGCTAACGTAACACTCTGTGAATGCAAGGCTCATCCCCACTACACCAACATGTTTGTACTACTTCTCATCTCTCTGGGGCTTTGCAAGGGTGAACTTGAGATCTCTATGCGTGTGTAAACATGCCCATTCAAACCAGCCTGGGTTATTACCCCATCAGGAGTTTTTCAGCATGTCAAAAGCCTCTTAGTGGTAATAGAAATGGGATCAAATGCACATGTAATGTTGTTCTCATCTGTGGACAGATCATAAAATCCTGACAGTTCTGACCAATGAAATGTAAAAGTAATTGGTCTCTATTCACATTGTGCCATTTAGGCATATGCCCATTAGTTCTAACCACCTCTTTGACTAATAAAGGATTGTGAGCACTGGTATAATTCGTAAATGTATTAAAATCAGAAGCAATACGTTGCAGATTATAGGTAACGTCTGTTGTGCTAAGTCTACTCTCGCCAAAGAACATGAGTTCCTATACAAGGGAGCAAGAAATAGGCAAACATGCACAAACTGCAAATGATACTTGAAAAAGAAAATGATTTAACACTACACAGAAATGATCACAGCCAAAATGAGGCTGATCAGTCCGCAAGGAAGCCCCCATCTCACTAACCACTTCGGGTGGCAAAAAGCAAAGGTGGCCATTGAAATCCCCACCCAAATAACATGTAAATCCTAATTTCATGTCAAAAGGTGCCCCCATGTCTTTATCTAAAGCTTTGATTATATCTATACTATGAAGATCTGACGACATTATTATAAAAGTTCATCAGCAATATTTAAAGACCTCCAATATGCTCAAACCATATCATTTGACTGTGAGGTGAATCTGACCGGAATCTCCAAATTTTCCCTGAGAACAAAACTGAAACGAAGATTGGAAGTCTACCTATGGTCCTCCCTTCCTTTGAAGTGGGTTTAGGCAAATACAAAGTCAAATAACCATCTGTGTAAATGGTATGCACAGCCCATGCCTCTTGAAAATGGAAACATTTGTACTCCCAAAAAAAAACAGATCCGGGCAGGGTAATGCCTTTCGCAGAAATCCAGGAAATCGTGGCAGTTTTATTCTAAAGCATCTGTCATTTTCTTTTTTATTGTCATCAAAGAAGGGGGTACTACTGTTAGGAAAACTGCTCATCCTCAGAGAGTGGCTCATATAAACACTTAAAAGTGTCACTATGCGATAGAGTAAGTCAATCGGTCTCATCAACTGAGTCAAGAGGGGCAAATATAATAAACATTTTACATTATAAGCCTGAACTCAAAAGTGCGAACCTCGGAAAGTTACCCAGTACTTTTCCGGCGTGTAAAATTAGCCGAAAGGGACTCCTACCATCTTATTTAGACCAAAGAAAGGGTAATTTAATCTATCAACTAAATTTCCCACAGGAGTGGATAATCTAGAATTCACCACCCCTCAGTCACCAATACAAGATTTATGGCTGTAGTCTACCCACACCACCCTTGTCACTGTAATTATATCACCACTCAGGTACCAAGTATTGCCTCCCCCATTTGGTCAACCAGTGCACAATCTTATTTCTCAACTTAGACCAGCCTTCAGACCGATTGCCCTATAATAGAATGACATCTTTGAGAATGATGAGATAAGGTGTTGCTTCCGGTGGTAGGTATAGAGTGGAAGAGGGTCCCGATGAAAGTTTACAAAACAAAAACATATCAGGGACAGAAGCTACAAGTATTGCAGGTAGTGGGGGCAGGGAATACAGTATCAGGATTGAGATGCCCTTTTGTCCCTCAGTTCCCTTCTTCATCTGTCCTGTGGCATAAACACAGGTCTCATTCTAAATTTGGAAACTGTAGGCCTTTAATCGTCAAAATATAGATTCCCATTCTGTTCATTCCACTTTAAATCATGTACAAATTCCAGCAAAACCAAAAGCGTCAATCCAATCCCCTCTAACTTACAAAGGACAGAATCAAACATGCCCTTAATGGTGCCCTTGACAGACCATATGCAACTATTTGTCGAGGCAAAGAAAGACTGTTGTAATGCAGATAGCTCTTCCCTCCCATTCAGCCCAAGCTGACCTCTACATTTACATTAACAAGAACGATTCTCACTCAAGTTTGATTTAATTCTCTAGCACGTCACATGTGGGCTGCTTTCTTTTTCACAGGTGGTGAGCAAAGCAGAAAGGAAGGTGACAATGAATCAATACACAACAGTTCTTGTGACACGCATGGGTTAGTCGTTAAATCTCTGGAATTATCCATAAAAGTTCAAACCTGATCTGAAACAGCCCGGCACCATGGTCAAAGCTCCTGCTCCTACATACGGACACCTGGGTACAGGTGAAACTAGGTGGAGGGACTCACCTTTCCTCGAAAGTACCGACTACAAAAGGACTGAAGCAAGGCTGCGTGCTTGCACCAACCCTGTTTATTATATTTATGGCTGACCTTCCAAATCGGCTGGATGCCTGCAACTCTCATGCTCCCAGGCTGCAAAGGAGAACTCTAACAAATCTCATGTATGCAGATGATGTAGTTCTGCTAAGTTATACTTATGTTGGCTTCAACGCTTACTAACTGAAATGCAGAAATACACAACAGAAAATAACTTAAAATAAACCTGACCAAAAGAAAGATAATGTCAATTAACAGTAAAAAGAGCACACAGAAACATTAGTTCCTTGGCAGCACTAAAAATGACCATGCCAGGGAGTATAAGTATCTAGGGGTTGTTTTTGACAAGGAAGGTTCCTTTTGGTGCCAAAAAGAGGAAATAAAAAGGAAAGGTCTGTTAACTGTCTTAACCATGAAAAATCTTGCAACATTGACTCCCCTAGGGGGGCGCTCGGTGGCGCCAAACCAAGATGGCCACACTGTTGTGAGGCTCTCGCCCGATCGAGCACCTCTTCCATCCTGCAGACCATCCTGACCGGCGATCACTGCCCGAAAACTGCACCACAGGAATCGCGATGCTCCCCTGCACATGATGATGCCCGTGATGTCGCGCTAGCCCTAACAGCAGCCGAGATATCCGCCTGGAACCTAGAGCGGACTGGCCGACAGGCGCGCGATCTGCTGCTCGTCTGGCTCGCCCTCCCGGGAAAGACCGCAGCTTTGGGCCTGGGCGGGGCTGCTCCTCTGGCTACCAGAGTGGAGAACTGTGTACCTGCGATCGCCATCCCTGCCGCCTTACTGGATACAGCCCCTGCTGACCAGGTCTGTGGGCTGTGAGGCGGCGAGACACGGCACGCTCGACAAGCACTGCCGGCTGAAGAGGAGGCGCGACCGCGGAGCGGCGTCAGGGGGACGCGACCCGCCATATTGCCAGGTTGAAGTACAGCGACATTGAAGAGGACACCCGCCTAATAGCGTAACTCTACGGGTGGGGAAGTTCTGCGGCACTGCTGTCCCGGCGCGAGATTGGAGTCGGCCCACCGCCGGCTGCCGGTGCCGGTGCCCGGCTCCCCCCCCCCTCCCGCTTCTGGACCCGCGGGCCCGCTGTTCCCCTGCACTAATTGCCCGGCGGCCCCCACACGGACAATTGCTATCCCCTAACTGCCGTGCTGTGACGGAGCCTGCTGCACTGCCGAGACGACCCTGCGGGACACTCACTTGCCAGGTGACCCACATGTAACTGCTCTTCCCGCCGGGAGGGCACGAGGTGAGGCGGGAAATTGCTGAGCGGGCGGAGAGGCCTCGGATCGGGCCCTACTGACATAGTCCCTGCACAAGCTGTGAGGCTGTTAGCCCGAATAAACCTGATCCCGGCTACACTTTAGGGGTGGGGAGGCCAGGGGAACGGCTAAGAACTTGCTATAAGCTGACATTCCCCAACTCCTGCCGGTGGCCTTACCCCCTCCCTCCGAGACGCAGGAACCTGCGATGTCCCGCTCTCGCTGGGCGCCAAACCACAACTTGGCCTGCGGAGACCTGATCTGACGGCCCCCCTCCTGCGGTACACAACCCGGTGTGAAGCCCAGTCTCCCTGATTGCGCGAACTTTCGGCGTACACATCCCCTTGCCCCCCTGCCTTACCTCCGCTCTCCCCCTCTGCCCTGAAGGGTGCTGTGTCTACGGAGAGCGGACACCGGGCGCCACTACCACCCAGGACGTAGGAAGTCTGGGGACCCCCCTGGGATCTCTGCCTCACGCTCGGATTAGTTCCTACCCTGTAGCGGTGCTGCCACCGAGAGGAGCTATGGGACGTCCCGACGCCAGGCAGTCGAAGATCCCCTTCGAGACAAAGAAAACGCCTAAATCGTCGACGGTTGCGGAAAGAAGTCCCCCATCGCCGGACCCTCAGGAGGAGGACTGGAAAACCATCCTGCTCGGCATGAAACAAAGCCTCACTTCCATTGACTCTAAAATGGACGCAATTAACTCGCGCATTGACAGCGTGGTCAATAAACTCGAGCGCCACGACACACGTATCCAGGAGGCGGAGGAAAGAATCTCTACTTTGGAAGACGGGGCCACATCCAGATCCAGGCAGGTGACCCAAATGGACAAACTCCTCAAAATAATCGCTGACAAAAATGAAGATTTGGAAGCGCGGTCCCGCCGCAACAACATCCGCGTCATAGGCCTTGCGGAATCCACCAACTCCGGGAAGATGGAGGTCTTCATGGAAAACCTAGTTGTCGAACTGTTTGGTAGGGAGACCTTTTCCCCACATCTCATCGTCGAGCGAGCGCACAGGTCTCTCGCCGCGCGGCCCCCCCCGGGAGCCCAGCCAAGACCGATTATTGCAAGATTCCTTAATTACAGGGACCGTGACGCTGTGCTCCGATGTGCCAGGGAGAAGGGACCAGTAAAATATGGCAATACCACTCTGTCCTTCTTCCCCGACTTCACCCCAACGGTCCAGGACGCCAGACGTAAATTTGCTGGAGTTAAAAAGAAGCTTCAAAATCTTGAAATCCCTTATGCCATGCTTTATCCTGCCAAATTAAAAGTGACCCTTCATGGCAAACACCACTTCTTTCAAAACCCACAGCAAGTGGAAGACTTTTTGAAACAACAGAGGAAGGAACAATCCCGAGAAGACACGGAGCGACTACGCTCTAGGTCGCAATCTCCACTGTCCCAACAGGACTAACTCTGTCCATAAACACGTACCCACGTTTTCTGCCTTCACTTGCTTTCACACTACTTTGCAACCGTGAACATGGAGAGTAGTGGGCTGCCTCCGAATTCCTGGACTACCTCCTGTATTGCATTTTGGACTACCATCCCCACGAGCTGCAATAGAGGAACCTAGGAGACCCAGCTGACTCTTAAGCCGGTGAGGTGCCAGCTCTAATGCTTATACAGCCCGGTCTGATATATAAATGTGTGCTCGATTACCCACCTCCGTCCCGCTCCTCCGGGCGGGTGAAAGTAGGGAGGTGGGAGGCTGGTCTGGAGCCCCTAGTTAGAAACCTCCAATGGGTGATCCCCTGTTATCTACCCCCCTTCTGAGGGTGGGAGGTGGTAATTTATTGCACTTTGTTCTGCTTTTCTTGGGTTATTATGGGTGGGGGTGGGTTGCACTTTCTCGGCTAGTTTGGGTTGCCGTAGTGGGTGGGGGAGGGGGGATTGTCACGCCAAGTTACCCGAGGACCCTGCCACCTGCATGGTCTCTGAAATACTGCACTTGACAGGCTGCTCTGGTTCTCTGCGTGACGGGGTTTGTTTTTTGTTCAGGATTGGTTACGACTTACCCATACACTGCTGCTACAGATATGTGGGTGCCCCGCGAGGGGGTGGGGTGGAGGGGTCGAACTGTCAAACTGCTCTGGTCGGTGAAACTATGTCTACATGTCTGCTCCTGTTCGTTGTACACACTTGCTATGCTTTATTATCAAGGGTTAGATGGCAGACCTGAATGCTAGGCTCCCTGCACTTAACTTTCAGATGGTGTCGTGGAATGTTAGGGGGCTGAACGACCCGAGGAAGAAAAGGCAGATACTCGGCTATCTGGACAGAAACGGAATCTCAATTGCCTTGTTACAGGAAACACACCTCCTCCCCGGTAGTCCCCCCCTCTTTGCTTCGAGATGGGCGTCCTGCAGGGTGTTTGCGTCCTATTCTAATTATTCCAGAGGAGTAGCTATTCTTGTCAAGAAAGGATTAGGGTTTACCCCAGAAGGCACAGAGGTGGACTCAGGTGGGAGGTACTGCATGGTCTGGGGCACACTTCACACACACCGTATACTCATCGCCTGTTACTATGGCCCCAACATTGACGACCCAGAGACCCTTCTCACTTTGTGGGGCAAAATCCAATCGCTAGACACTTCACGCATTGTGTTGGGAGGAGACTTTAACACAGCTCTACATCCGGGGTTAGACAGGTCACATCCACAACCCATGCACTACACTCATACCCAACGTACTCTACAAGGCATAGTGGATGACCATCATTTAATAGATTCATGGCGTCACATAAACCCCTCCCTGAAGCAAGGCACACACTTCTCAGCAGTGCACTCCACTTGGGCCCGGTTGGACTACATTTTCCTAACTCCTGGCATAGCTCCCTGGATTGTGAAATCCCTGCACCTCGCGCGCACTTTGTCGGACCATTCTCCGGTCCTCCTTTCCCTGCGTATCCCCCTAGACATCTCCCCATTTGAATCCTGGCGACTGAACCCCGCACACCTCACTGACACCGCTTTCAAAGCGGAATTGGAACAGGACATCACAGACTTCTTTGCTCGCAACATTAATTCCGTTTCTAGCATGGTCACGGTCTGGGAAGCATTCAAGGTCACCGTCCGGGGGTGGTGTATTTCAAAGGGGGGGGGTGTACTCAAAGCCCTTAGAGGCACACTGCGACAGCTAGAAACTGAGATCAGGACACTAGAACGGGAGGTTGACGGAAGTGGACACGACCATGAGGCCAGGGCGCGACTCAGACACAAAATTGATGAATATACTGACGAGGCGGAGAGGGAAAGCAAATTCCTGGGGAAACCATACACCGCACGCATATATGGAAAGGGCGACAGGCCGGGTAGGGCACTTGCTTCGGCTGTACGGCCACCAAGACACCGTAATTATATTACCACCCTGATTGACGACGAAGGCATCCTACATAAGGACCTTCCCAGCCAACTTGAGATCCTCACTGTCCACTATAAGACACTTTACTCCTCCCACCGGCGTGAGACGCTTGATCTAAGCTCCTACTTGGCAGACACAGCCATAGCCTGGCTGGGCCCCTCCCAACAAAAATTCCTCCACCATGTGCTAGAATTGGACGAAATTAAAGATGCCATAATGAGTATGAAATCAGGCAAGGCCCCTGGCTCGGATGGCCTACCTATAGATTTTTACAAGACCTATATCCACATTTTGGCGCCCATATTACAACAAGTATACTTCACCGCCCTCGAGGAGGGCACATTGCCGGCTAGCATGAGAGAAGCCCTCATCACCTCCCTATTGAAACCGGGCAAACCCCCAGAAAGATGCGACTCGTACAGACCCCTCTCCTTGTTAAATACAGACGTTAAAATACTGGCTAAAGTCTTGGCTACCCGCCTCAATCTCCTCATGGAACGACTGGTCCTCCCGGACCAGGTGGGCTTTGTCCCAAATCGCGCCACCTCACATAACTTACGCACCCTACAGACAATTTTGCAGGACATCACTCCCAAATGTGAAGCCGCAGTAGTGTTCCTAGATGCTACCAAAGCTTTTGATTCCCTGGAATGGGATTACCTATTTGCCCTACTGGAACACATGGGTACGCCGTATAGTTTTATAAACTGGATTAAACTGCTTTATAATAAGCCGCACGCGGCGGTCCTGCTGAATGGAGCTAGATCTGATAATTTTGAGATCCAAAGAGGCACCCGGCAGGGCTGCCCCCTGTCCCCGGTCCTTTTTGTGATCGCTATTGAACCCCTCGCCGCCAAACTACGACAGCACCACAACCACCGCTCTTTGATTTACCCTGAAAGACAAATACTTGTCTCGCTATATGCGGACGACATGACCCTCTACGTCCATAACCCGAATGAAAATCTGAACCCCCTCCTACGGGAGGTCACTAAATACGGGGCCATCGCTGGGGTTCAAATCAATTGGTCCAAATCAGCCCTATTTCCCCTTACGGATAAAACCACGCAGTTCCCTCTCGACTACCCTCTGGAGTGGGAAGGGGATGAGATTAAATACCTAGGCATAATAATCACCAGAGACCGCGAGACCCTTATAAGGGCGAATTATGGCACCGTCATGGACAAATTAGCAGACAATGTCACGAAGTGGATACACCTCCCGCTTTCCATGGCGGGTCGCATTTCTTTGATCAAGATGGTTATACTCCCTAAACTACTCTACCTATTCACGAACATCCCCTAAAGCCCGGGAGCACATTTCTTCCGCTCCCTGGATTCCCAGCTGTCCAGGTTGATTTGGGGAGGTAAACAGGCCAGACTGGGATTGTCGACACTAATGCTACCCTACCACCTCGGTGGGTTCGAAGTCCTTAGTTTTAGACTTTATTTTGATTGTGCGCAGGCTCACTTCGCGGCATACTGGCTCCGACCTCCGCCCTTCATGGCGCATCTCGCTGTAGAAGATGGGTATATGCGGCCTGTTAAGCCTTCGGGGTATCTATACACGGACTCCCGGGTGACAGAACGGGATCCCTCTACCGTCGATTGCACGGTACAAGCCTGGCACAGGATAGCAGACCGTACGAGCATTGCCTTTCTTTACTCTCCACTCATGCCCATAGCACATGACCCCAGACTGAGCGTCTCCTGCGAGGAACTGGGCCGCAAAATGCTCACTAAACTAGCACTCCACACATGGGGCGATCTATACACGCAAGGGAAATTTCGCTCCGCTGCCCACATATTTGGGGATCAGGTCCCCTCGACCATGGACACGTTCCTATACACACGACTGCGGCACAGCGTCAAGGCAATCACTCCCGATTTCCCGAACGAACCGGAAATCATGGTACCCTTACATACGCTACTCCAAACTACGGCCCCGAAACATGTCGTCTCCATGTTATATAAGTATACATATTCGGCTGCGACGCCTCCTTCCCTTCGAGCGCGCGCAGAATGGGACGGCGATTTGGATGCCCCGCTCACTGAAGATCAGTGGGAACTGAGCTGCGCCCATACCAACTCAGTGACAGGTAATGCCCGCCTCAGGTTACTGCATTTTAAATTTCTGCACCGCCTTTATCACACTCCCGCTAAACTACACCGTTTCGGTTTGAGGGAGGATGATAGATGCCTCCGCTGTAACCGCCAAGGGGCCCATTTCATGCATCTAGCGTGGAATTGCAGTGCAGTGGCTTCTTACTGGGCGGAGGTGTTTGCAGCTATGTCGGATATAATGGAGATCACAATCTCACCATGCCCGAAAATCGCCCTGCTGGGACTCTCCTCCCCCGAGCTCAAGCACAACCGGAAGTTGTTCGCACTGGGGTTCCTCCTAGCGAAACGACAACTTGCCTGCCGATGGGGTCGGGGCCGCGCTCCCAAGTTTAAGACCTGGTTGACTTCTATGTCCACATGGCAGGACCAATTACATAATTACGCAGAACTCTTACCACATAAGATACGGCCTAAGGATCTGTGGGGCCCGTTTGCAGCATACTTACTCAGGCAACAGCCCATAGACGACTCAGAAATAGCCCATACATAACAGCCACTGTCGCATCACAAAACTTACCTGGTACTAAATCGTGAAGCATTGTGCGCCCGGACCCCTCCCCCCCCTCCCCTCCCCCCCCTCCCATCTCCAGACACTCACACCCTCTTTCCAAACCCAGTACATAGCCTGTATCTTTGCGCCGACTGTTAGCCCTGGTATGACTACCTTACACCTCTAGGGATAGCTGCACTTTAACCACTAGCTCTGACCCTTACTGGTCGGGGCCCCCCCGACTCCTGTATATCACCCCCCCCTCCCTTTAACCATTGCCCAACAGTCATCTGACTGATTCGTGACACCACATGACTGCTAGTTTTCACGCACCGGAGCACGGTCCACACCCGACTCTTCTCCTTCCGGCATCTTCGGCCCCCTCAACCAGCGGCAGTAGGCACTCACCTACATTATAGTGACCACATGCAAGGAATGCACCACGAAGGCACTCCACGCTAACCGGAATCTTTCCCATACATAACACTGGGTGAGGCTACTGGAGGTTGGGAAGCCTAAACTGATCCCCAAGTTGTTGTTCGAGTTTACGATTTAATATAAAATGAGACCTCAAAGGTTCACCGTTTATCTTCACTGTATAACGGGATTAGCTGATACCGACCATCCTACCAGCTTATGATAGGTTTCCACGCGGCCGGCCCAGATGGGTTGTAGGCGGCATGCTGTGTTATCTAAAATCTCCTTTGATAGATCACTACTACTCAGATACGATGCACTTTGCAAGCGCTGCCGGCCTGAGATCGATCCAGGTTGTAGGCACACAAGCTGTGTAATTCTCCTTTTATTGTTTCATAATAAAGGTCTCTCAAAAAAAAAAAAACATTGACTCCCCTATTGAAGATAGTTCAGGTCTCCCCTCGATAACCTATGGCAGCGAGGCAATACGGGGAAGAGACGCTAAGGAGCTGGATAGGACTTTGGTTAAAGCTTACAGAGCTATGTTTTGTCTTCCGTCTTATACGTCAGCAGCACAAATAAGGCTGGAGTTTGGCCTGCAACAACAAGTCTTAGCTAGATATGGTGCATATATCATATGTTGGCATAAGATAAGTAAAGCCAATCCAAACAAGCTTAACAATCTGTTGTGGCACGACATACAACACAGGGAGTTTTCCCAGGCAAGAAATTATCTCAAACTAGCCTTAGATTCCACCAAATTGTCTGGACTGTGGGATGCGCAACTCGGCCACCTTAATTTAAAAAAACTGGTCTGGAAAAACACAAAACTATACTCCTTATTGGAGGATAAGGCAGTTTTCTCGAAAAGATCACATGCCTGGATGACGCTCAGATCCTATAAATCACTCACCCCACAACCATATTACAATCAGGGCTACCCTAGGGTGATAAAAATTAATTTCCTAAGGTACAGACTGGGGATCCTTCCATGTACTCAGCAACTACCACCATGGCTGAGGATAAAACGCCAAGATACTTGCAGGTTGTGTAACTTCAAGAATGTTGATATTCTGCACTTAATTTGCCTATGTGAAGAACTGCACCAAGCGCAGACACAACTTCTAAAAGATCCATTCAAACAGAAAGACATCCGCACCAGAAGGCGAGCAGTGCTGGCCTGCCTAAACCCGGTAAATACTCAATTAAACTGCAGACTGGTATCATTTCTGAGGATGGCTGAACAAAAAAATGCTGCTAACATCAAAGATTGCTCTCAAAGCCCATCACCGTGAAACAGGTACCAGATGTTGATTAGGAGTAGCGGCGGGAACATTATTGTGCCAAGCGGAGACAATCTCGCTTGGACAATCAAGCAAGCATGGCCGCAGCCAAGATTTTTGAATCAAAGAAAATTTACAGCATCTTGTGACCCATTGACTGTTCCAAATAGCATAATCCAATAGTGTTTCATTACAATGTATTTTTCACTTCAGCTTTTAAATGATTTTAATCATGTTTTATGAATTTGGTATGCTATTTTTGCAATGGTTTTAATTAACTATGCTAATAAACTAAACTTAAACTTAAACTGTATTGGGGAACTGAGACACTGCATGTTGAGTCAGCTCATGTCTCTCCACTACATTAACAATTGCATTGTTAATGACCCTTATTGCTTTTGACAAAAAGTTAGCAATAGAGAATGATGCAATATGCTCCTTGCCACCTAGTGCATTTACAGATGTCCTTTTGCCCAATATGAGCCCTCTTTAACAAAAAGGTCCATAATTTAAATCCAAGAGAGGTGGTGCAGCCTAATCTGTGCTCTGACAGATGGGGCCACCTTGGCCTAGTCTTCGCTCAGGCATGTCCCACCTAGCAGGATGACAAAACCTGCTTCATAGCACCAAAATCCCAATACAATGCTTAGAGTGCAGTGTGGGTCTGGTACTCCAGTCTCTGGCCCCAACAATGTTCATGCATCCCACAGAAATTTGTGACGTCTCTTAAGGAATATCTAACAGCTTGAATTACAATGACTGATTCTAAAAACGTGTGTCCATTCCAGTGCTCTAGAAAATGGCAAATTACATTTGTGACAATGCACTCTAGATTTACAGCTTCTAAAAATCTGCCTTACTTCAACATTGGCCTAAATACTGAAGTTGTAGTGAATGCAACTCTGGTGGGCCTGAGAGGAATTCTATATCTGATGGACACTACCAGTGAAGCCCCTTGCCAACTGATTCCATATGCAAATTGAGGTCTCTCAGTCCCCAAAGGGGGCATGCTCGCAGACTGTAAACCAGAGTCTAGCAATAGTATGGCCCTGTGAGCACTTGCATTGTTTCTCTATTGTAAATCATTTATTGGCATCACAGTGCATCAAGGTTTATCTGTCTTCTATGGATAGCCAAAAGCCAATTTGCCATCCTGAATTGAGGCATGTGGACTTCAACAGCAGAATATCAGATTAAAGATACTCCACCATTTTAGGAAGGACTAAAACTTAGCTTTGTCTATAAGTCTCCTCTTGCCACCCTTGAAATCACACATTCCATAGCAGAAGACTACCTTCACTACACCATTATTCATACAACTGTGCACCCCACAAAAATGGCACTCTTTGTTCCCACTCTGTGTACGGAGGCTGATCTACTTGACACTCAAAGATGGAAGGTTCTAGAGTGCACACTCAAGCTGCAATAAAACACATTTCAAAGTCCTTGAAACTTTTACCCATGTCTACTATCAGGCTCCGGTCCAGGACTCTTCAGGATTACACCAATGATGTTATGGGCTCCATCTCATGACGGCCCCAAAGTCTGAAGTAGTTTACACAGACTATTCGGATAGTCACACGAGGGAGAAATATGAAAACAAAAAGATAAAAAGCCGGGAAGGAAAAGAAGGGAACAGCGGGGAGGGAGATCTGTAACGACAAGTAACAGATATTCAAACACAATGCTGCTTTGTGAATACGTAACCCAATTCACATTCCTTTAATCTATGATTCAGCTATTCTACTCTCTGACTACCTGTAAAGAAAAATATGGTGGGCTTTATTTAGGAGAGTTCTAGGAATGGAACGAGGGATTTGGATAACTGTAAGAAATTAGAAAACAAGAATTTTGTGTTTTAACATGGGTAAGACATTCTGAGTTCTGAGAATAGGAATCTAATCATCTTAGGAAACACACCTGTAAACCTTGTTATATTGCTTAACCAAACCCACTGACATTTCCTCAGTGTTTCTCTCCTATAAAATATAAACAGGAATACAACTTGAAATAGTGTGTGCAGCATCAACAGTTAATAATTCTTAACCTTGAGAGTGCTGATGTTAATCATTGGTTTCTCATCTTTCCGGAATGAGAACACCGGTTGCAGAAAATATAAAGGTCTCTGCCTCAAAACCAAGGGCAGAGCATAGCCACAAATGTTCGCAGCAATAACTCAAAGCACCCCAAATGCTTAGTCTCTGTGATGAATGTATCATACACCAGCTGATGACTCTTAACCTCAGAGCCTGCGGTACTTGGAAAAGAATCCCCAATCACAGGAAACGCCCAAAATAAAGTCAATAACTAGGGAAGAATTAATCCCCTTTGCAGGTTTTCTAACAGCGTCTGATTCTCCTTGAAAACAAACAGTGAGTCAAACTCCAACTCCGGAGACGCACTTTAAACACCCCAAGCGGGAAGACAAAGAATCCTGCTTCTTCGTCAATCCTGTGAAACCAATACAGGAACCAAGTCAGGAAGAACACAGAACAGCCTTACCGGACTTCTTTGAGGCACACCAAACACATGAAGAATTATCTGCAGCGTTCTGATATCCTTGATTCCCTTCAGTGGCGTCACTAGGGTTGGTGTCACCCGGTGCGGGTAGCTCATTGTGTCACCCCCTCACGACTTACCGCATGGACCTCCTTCGCTCCGAGTCTACCAGTGGGCACAGTTGGCAAATAGCGGGACCATACAGAATCCTTAGTAACGTTTGTAAATTTAATTTGTCACACCCCTATTTGAGGGGATAGCGAAGTCTATAATCATTGCTCCTGAGGAGGGGGCAGCCCTGCTAGCCCCGAGGAGACGGCTTCCCCCTCATTTCATGGCGAACCTGGCGATTTAACCAGGTTTTACTGGTGGATGCGTTTCTGCCAGGCAGCTCTTCACCATGGTGGCGTTGTGTGACAATGACACCATAGTTGAGCCTCCCACCCAGGCTTGGACATCGGGGGGAGCTGCTCCTACAAGCTATTCCAAATAAAGGTCTCAGTTCAATAGCACATAAATGCCCAATAAAGGACTGCCAAATATAGCCCCAGCCCCCCTTCCTGTACTGTGATGGGAGTGACAGAAGTAAATGGTCTGAAAAATGATAGCGCCACAGATTCACCCCTTTGTGTCGTCTTCACATTTCAATTTACAGATGGCTGCCAGTGGCAGGTCCCATGATAGTGAATCTTACAGCACATTTTTCATTACATATTAAAATTGTATCAGTGTAGAGAAGTGTAAAATTTGAGAGACAGAAAGGTCAAAAAGAAAGCTTTTTTGAACACATATTAGATTGATAATTGATTTAAGGTTATAATGAGTTATTGACAGTAAAATGTATTCAGAAAGTGGCCGTGGGATATGCTTCTAATAGCAGAATGTCCCCAAATACAATACAATGTGGAAGCACAAGCCATTTCTCTCCGAGCCATGGAGTTTCTGTCATCATTCAGCACTTCTCCCTTTTCCACAACAGCAGTTAAAACATGAATGGCTAAATATCCTAGTTTGCAAAAGTTTTCTAAATAATAATGGCTCAGCCATATTTGTCTCATAATGCAAGATGATGTGATCATTTCAACTAATAAATTGTTTGTAGCTCAAACATATCAAAAGTTAAGAAAAAATGTGACTTGTGTTGCTGCAGAGTAGATGACATAGCTCAATGTTCTATGTTGGGATTTTAACTTATAAACTGCAAGTAACAAAAACAGTAGCCCACCACCCACTGGCCTATTTACATGATTATGTGCACTTTGTGATCTGCATGGTGCATGTTTTGCAGCAGGTACATTAACCTTCTTAGCTACCTTTCCATGAGTCAAATCTTCCATTAGACAAAATTCCGATCTCGCTCTAGGAAGAACATTAATCACAAGTCATCATGACATTTTTGTTGTTACCGAAAATTGCTGGAGGGCAGGGAGGAGGCACTAGTTATTAAGGCTGGCTGAAGTTGGTTCCCCAGTTCCAAATTTAGCAGCTCCTCTGCCCATAGTGCCACATCCTTTCCCCCACTGAACACCATACTGCAGTGCCCCACTGAGAAAAACTCAGACTGCCTTCAACTACAACCCAATTGTTGCCACTGCACTACAAACACCTGGATGCGGCTCAATATGGCACTAGGCAAGAAGAGCAATATGCGGCCTACAAAGCAAAAGTGACATGCATCCTGGAAAAAGCAAACAATCAAAGGGAATGCAAAATGTTGCAAACCATGTGTAATGTAAGCAGGAACAACATGGCTACTTTAACGCTTTTACACTCAGTGTTCAGAAATGAGTGCTTTTGCCTGAAAAGTTAAGGACATGACTCGGGGCCCTGAATGGCCCATTTCAATGGCCATTGCTTATATCCTTACAAAACATAAGCAGTATCTATGGTAGATGCAGAGCAGCAGTACAAATGTTGTTTTTGAATCCTCACTTTGCAGTACCTCCAAGATTGGTGCACTAGTTCCAAGCCCTGGGAAAACAATGCCAAGACAACAAAAATAGCGCTTCACTGGCCAAGTCTGTAAAAGTGGCGCTAAATGTATTTGGGTGTGAATAAAATCTATATAGCCAGTTTGCTACCACTAGTCTGTCTTACTTTATTTAGTTATTTATTTTTTATATTCTTTAACTTTTATTCCCGATGCTGCACTTTGGAATTAAATGTCAGAAAAATACGACATTCATTTCCAGCAAGAACTACAACCCATTACAGGCAGTGGGCAAAAAGAAAGTATAATAGCAGCTCCTAACAGTGGGGAGAACTCAAAGGCAAATCAGCAGGGCATCCCTTTGGCACTATTGATGAACCCCGCAAGGCCGCAAAAACTATCATCTGCGTCACTCACAAAGTAAAAAGAAAAAAAGAAGAGCAGCCTGTGACTGTGTTATTATTAGTGCGTGCCCCCCCCCCCCCCCCCCCGCCGGTCCGGACGGAGAAACTCACTGACTCACCTGTCCTGCTGTTAGACGGGGGAGGGGTGAGTGGGGGGGATCTACACATAGCTGCCAAGGTTTCAGATTGCTATGTGTGACATTTTCATAATTTCAGTGTAATTATGAGTGACATTTCAATGACTATGAGTGACACTTTCTCGCTAGCAAAATCAAGCAATGAAGACGAGGGAATCATGTAAATATCGGAAAGTACACCCATTTGAGCATAGCTGCTAAAGTTTCAGATTGATTATGTGTGACATTTTCATAGATTCAGTGGATTTAAAAGAGTCAGGAAATGACTAAATATGTAACACATAGAGTGGCAATTTCTTGCAATCAAAATAATGTAATGAAGTCAATGGAAATAGACAAATAGCAGAAATTAACCTCATTTGAGCAACAGGAAGTCGAAGTCTGCAGTAGGTGCGTTTAAAGCTATGTCTTAATTTCGAAACAATCAGCACCCTCCGCCCCAGGCTCTGCAGAACCACAATGCGCCTCAGAGTCAGAGGTGATCTCCTAACGTCTGCCTCCACCCCTCCTAAGCAGCAAGAGCACAGTGCAAAGACGGACCCTCTCAAGCACAGTGTGCCAGGCCACAGAATGAGCCCCATGGGAGAGTGAGACAGAGCCCCCCAACCTCAGTTCTTGTCCCAATCCCTAGTCTGCCTCCCGCTAAGCAGACACAGAACTGAGCTAAGAAGAGAAGTGTCCAGGATAGGACAACATGGGAGAAGCACATAGTGCTCCCCCAACCAGGCCCAGACTCTTACATCCCCCTGCCCCTGTTCCAATCTAACCGCCAAAGTATGACAGACAGGGCATTGCCATGTCTCGGGGCTGTAAGCACCTTTCTCAGACCCTCCTCCCTGCCGAGAAAACATGTGGGACTGGGAGAGCAGACTCCTTTAGGCTGCACTGCTCCCCCACCCTCGGGACGTTTTCTCATCCCTCCTCCCTGCCGAGAAAACATGTGGGAGAGCAGACTTCTTTAATTTAATTTAATTTGCGTGTTTATATAGCGCTAGAATCTCTCCCGGGGGAGTATCCCCGTGCTTCGACCGCTGCGAAACCCTTCCTGGCTTCCCTGAGAGATGGTCCCTTAATGGGTATCTCCAGGGTGAGACCAGGCATCCCCGGCGGTCTGGTGGGGCCGTTAGTGAAGATGAGGCAAGCTAATGCCCAGAGTTGCCGAGTGTGATCACTGATCAGAGTGGGCACCGAGGCGAGAGAATTATCGAGTCCGCTGACCCTGGTCCAGAAACCTGCCGCGCCGGGAATCGAACCCTGGTCCCGGGCTGTCCTCTGCTCTCGGGTCTGCCGCCTCTAACCAGTGAGCCACACTACCTCACTGCACTGCACTGCACACCCAGCCCACGGGACCCCAAACGTCTTCCTTCAATCACTTACACTCCCCATCTCTGAGCAGGTGGATTTGTTCCCCAAATCGTGGAAAAATACATGGAAAAAGGCATTACTGGGTCTGTGCGATCTTTCCACATTCCAGACGTTTAACAACTATTCTGCTTTCAATGATTTTCAAACAGGCAGCGCTGCCTGACTGGCGTGTTGGTGACTCGAGACAGCTCAGGCCTCAACGAGCGAGCCACAGCACTGACCCCCCCCCCCAAAAACACACATCCGTCTTACTTGTTGGAGGTCCAGGTGGCTGCTGCAACCTTGACGCCGGTCATCATGACTTCGTCACTGACGTCCTGTCCCACGGTGCTCTCTGTAAGCCGGCACGGAATTATACTACATTAATATACTTGAAATGATCATCGGTCACGGTGGCCAGGGAATAAAATTAAAGTCAAGACGTGCCGCCTCTGATCCACCTGCTGCAGTGCAGGCCAGTCACTCGCCCTTAGGGCCCAATGCTGCGCATACGGATTCAGAGTCAAAGATAAATGGCAAGACATCATCCACAATCCGCCTGTACGCGGGCGGCGGGCCTAAGAGGCGCGCTGACGTGGCACTGCGCACAGGCACCTCCTCCAGTCCCCCTGAGCAGGAAAGTAAGGTTGCAAGTTGCTGCAAGGCAGTGCAACTGACTGAACTTGCACGTACGTTGCGGTTGCAACGTCGTTTACTAGTTTTTCACTTCAAGCAAGTATGCACACTGTTTACAGCACACACTGCTGCTGACCGCCTTGGTGTCACCCCAGTGGGATGGTGACACCCGGTGCGGGCCGCACCCCCCGCACCCTCCTAGTGACGCCGCTGATTCCCTTTACTTCCTGAATGATGTCACCACGTGCAGGACGCCTGACGCTCCATCTCTCCCATACCAAGCATGCCGGGAGTGGTCGTTTCGGTCTCCCGATCGGCTCTGATACCTAAAAAAGAACAGTTCGAGGCTGGCCGTGTGACCTCTGTGACGGCCGTCCCTCATCAAACATGTGAAACATGACAGTACATCCCCCTTTACAAGGGGTTCCTTCCAACCCCCGGCAGAGCCGGATGCAACCTATGGAAGTCTTTCACCAAATGTGGAGCATGCACATCCTTAGCCGCTTCCCATGAATTCTCTTCAGGACCAAAACCCTTCCATGCTAACAGATACTGCAGCTTTCCTCTCACCACTCTAGAATCCAACACCTTTTGTACTTCATACTCCTGGTCCTGTTGCACCCTAACAGGGTGTGGCGCTTTTTTCACTGGACTATACGAGGGTTTACGAGGGTTTAAGCAGTGACACATGAAATACAGGGTGTATTTTCATATGAGCAGGTAATCGGACTTTCACTGCCACCGGGTTAACGTGTTTAACCACCTCATATGGCCCTATGTACTTGGGGTTAAAGACACTATGTTTCTTAAACCGAATGTTCTTAGTAGAAACCCACACCCGATCCCGGGGTTTATACATTGGGCCAACCCTACGATGTTTATCAGCCTGTACCTTGTATTTGGCCTTGGCAGTGGTCAAATTGTCTTGTGTGGCAAGAAGAATTCTGCGAACACGTGACAATCTTTCTTGTGCTAAAGGTGACTTATTGACAGCACCTGGGAGCATTAGCGGAGTGAACCTAAGGTGATGCCCATAGGAACAAAAGAAAGGTGTATGTTTGGTGGAAGAATGCTGAGCGCTGTTGTAAGCTTCCTCTGCGACCCACAACCAATCCACCCAAGACCCCTTGTTACTTTGGACATAACATCGAAGATATTGTTTGAGTGTTTGGTTCACCCTCTCAGTCTGTCCATCAGTTTGTGGGTGAAAGCTAGTGGACAAGGATGAATTGATCTTTAAATCGGAGCACCAAGACGTCCAAAGGTTAGCAGTGAACTGGGCCCCCCTATCTGACACTATGACCTTGGGGAGACCATGCAGGCGTACAACATGGATCATCAGTAAATGGGCTAGTTGACCTGCCGTGGGCACCTGATTACATGCTATAAAATGTCCCATTTTTGTGAGATAATCCACTACGACAATAATAGCTGTTTTCCCCTGGTCTTTAGGAAGGCCTACGATGAAATCTACACGGATTCTCTGGTGTTGGGAGTGGCTGTAATAAACCCTGGGGTCTCTGTCTGTCGGCTTTCATCTGAGCACAAATGGAACATTCTTTTATCCATTGTTTCAAATCGGGCCTTATTGAAGTCCACCAAAACTGCCTCAAGGTTTTTTCCACTGTTTTAGCATATCCCATATGTCCTGCACAGGGCGCTTCGTGACACCACTGGAACACAGTCTTTCTGAGAGGCAGCGTGGGTACCAACACCTGAGATCCCTTCATGGGTATTCCTTGTACCATCTTCCACTCTCTATGATGCCGTAACCATGTTCTCCAAACACATGTTTTAACCCCGTTTCTAACTCCCAACACAAAGTCTTCGGTTTGAACAGCCCCTATAACTCTGGACGGTTCTATGATGGCTCGACGTGGGGTAACATCATGTAACACTGGATGTTCTTGTCTAGTGAGGGCGTCGGCCTTCTTGTTCTGGGCTCCGGGGCGGTAGGTTATCAAGAATTGATATTCCTCAAAAAATAACATTCAACGCAATTGCCGGGGAGTAAGATGTCTTGCATCTCACATAAATTGGAGGTTTCGATGATCCGAATAAACAATCACCTGGTGTTTGGCCCCCAGCAACCAATGTCTCCATTCCCGAAAGCCATCCCTGATGGCAAGCAGCTCCTTCTCCGCGATAGTGTAATTCACCTCAGCGGGGCTCAGTTTCCGAGACATGAAGGCGATGGGGTGAAAACACCCTGTCTGTTTATTCTTCTGTGATAATACCGCTCCAATCACTACTTCAGAAGCGTTAGCCTCCACTATAAAGGGATCTTCGGGATTGGCATGTACCAACACTGGAGCGGTAGAGAAGGCCGTTTTCAATCCGTCAAAAGATTGTTGTGCTAGGGTATCCCATATAAACGGTGTGTTCTTTCTCGTGAGTTTAGTTAAAGGAGTAACCAGATTGGAAAAGTTACTAATAAACCTCCTGTAGAAGTTGGCAAATCCCAACAGACATTGAATGTCTGTGATGGTATGTGGTTGGGGCCATTCTTTGATGGCTTTAACCTTCCGTTCAGCCATCTCCTGACCGTTGGGTGTGAGCATGACACCCAGAAACTCCACCGTGGTGACATGGAATTCACATTTCGTGATTTTGCAATATAAGTGGTGTTCCTGTAGTGCTTGCAATACATTCTTCACATGTATAACATGCTCTTCGGTGGTAGCTGAATAAATCAAAATGTCGTCTATATAGACCACAACGTAATGATCCAAATGTTCTCTGAGGACTTCATTCAAGAAAAAATTAAAGGCGGCCGGGGCGTTACATAGCCCGAAGGGCATCACGAGATATTCATACAGTCCGTACCGCGTGTTAAAGGCCGTCTTCCATTCGTCACCTTCCTTAATCCGCACAAGGTGGTAGGCACCCCTGAGATCCAACTTGGTGTATATTCGAACTGCTCTTACTTGTTCCAATAGCACTGTAATTAAAGGCAAGGGATACTGATTCTTTATAGTGATGGTGTTTAACACTCTATAGTCAATACAACAGCGTTTCTCTCCATTCGCCTTCGGTATAAAGAACAACGGGGAGGCAGCAGGCGAACGCGAGGGCCGTATAAATCCTAAGGCAAGGTATTTGTCCAAGTATTCTCGAAGGACCTCATTTTCAGGCAGGGTCAAAGCATACACCCTTCCCTTAGGTATAGATGCACCGGGTACCAAGTCGATGCGAAAGTCAAAATCGCGATGTGGTGGGAGCACCTCTGCCTTGGTATTACTAAATACCTCCTCGTATTCCGGGGGCAATTCTACCTCTTTTTTGGCTGCCGTAGCTACATGGTGTCTCAATGATAAGACTTGTGCAGGTCCTCCTCTTTCCGGTATACAATGTTCTTTGCAGTATGTCGAATTAAACACCACCGTGTCAGAAGACCAATGAATCCATGGGTCATGTTTCTTTAACCAAGGAAGACCCAATATGGTTCCAAAATGAGGTGCATCGATGAGACCAAAAGAAAGGCGTTCCTGATGTTCGTCATCAAAAATCAGATCATACTCAGGAGTGTGGTGTTGAATAGGGCCCATGGATAACTCCCTACCATCCACAGCATCCACTGTTTCGGGGTGTGTTTTGGCGATAAGATGTACTCCTAATCTTTCTGCCTCTTTGTGAGCCATGAAACACCCAGTGGCACCTGAATCAATCATAACATGGAGTGATTTCGCCTCATTGTCAATTATGATTTTCATATCCAGAAACAAATGGCTTCTTTCTTGACGACAGGGGTGGGTTAAAGGGATGATCATTACGCTCAAGGGTTTACCTTCCTCTACCTTCAAGCTTTGGAGTTTTCCGCCTTGTTCTCAGACGTACCTGCCGCTGCTTGACTGGTACGATACCTCCCCGGTTTGGGTTTAACAGTGCAATCACGTAAATAATGCCCCTTTTTCCCGCAGTAGATACACAAGCCTTGTTTTCTCCGATGATCTTTTTCACTGAGGGTTAAAGAGGCCCTGACAGCACCCACTTCCATAGCTTCTACTGGCATAGGTGTTTTGTCCCCTGTACGGTCATACACCGTCAGAGGACGTTCTTTTTTCTTTAGGTCCCCTTTTCTGTCCTTCATCCTATGATCCAACCTGAGTGTGAGTTCAATGAGAGCGGCGCTGGTTCTGGGTTGGGGATCTATGGTAGCCAAAGCGTCTTTGAGTTCGTCGGAAAGGCCATGATAGAACACGACGGACATTTTTGCTTCAGGCCAATCAGTTTCTGCTACAAGTCTTCTGAAACTGTTCAGGTATGTTACCAGGTCTGAGTTCCCTTGCTTAAGTTCAAGCAAATCCTTATCGGCTGAAAAAGTTTCAGCTCGTCTATCAAAAGTCTTTTCGAATTCACACCGGAATTCTGCCCAATCATACAGTAGAGGATCGTCCCTTCGAACCACTGGTACCGCCCATTGTGCAGCTTCACCTCCCAGGTATGATATCAGAAAAGCCACTCTGGCCTGGTTGGTAGCAAACATCTTTGGTTTGCACATAAATTGCAAAAGGATTTGGGACATGAAGACCTGTACTTTCTTATTATCCCCCATAAACCGCTCGGGAGGAGCCAAAGGTATTTGAGAAGGCATTTCTACCACTACAGACGTTGATGGACCTGGAGTACCGCTGGTATCAGATGATTCCCTCTGCAAAGTATGTACTTGTGCTTGTAATTGAGCAATATGGGCCCTTGCAGCGACAGCTTCCTGTCTGGACGTCACTAATTCAGCCTGTACCACTGCCAAAGCTGCCAAAACATCATCCATGGTAGCCATGGCGTGGATGCAATCGGGAAGAGTAATAACCTTGGGCCGATAATTCTCTCAGGCTCCGGTCCAGGACTCTTCAGGATTACACCAATGATGTTATGGGCTCCATCTCATGACGGCCCCAAAGTCTGAAGTAGGTTACACAGACTATTGGGATAGTCACACGAGGGAGAAATATGCAAACAAAAAGATAAAAAGCCGGGAAGGAAAGGAAGGGAACAGCGGGGTGGGAGATCTGTAACGACAAGTAACAGATATTCAAACACAATGCTGCTTTGTGAATACGTAACCCAATTCACATTCCTTTCATCTATGATGTAGCTATTCTACTCTCTGCCTACCTGTAAAGAAAAATACGGTGGGCTTTATTTAGGAGAGTTCTAGGAATGGAACAAGGGATTTGGATAACTGGAAGAAATGGGAAAACAAGAATTTTGTGTTTTAACATGGGTAAGACATTCTGAGTTCTGAGAATAGGAATCTAGTCATCTTAGGAAACACACCTGTAAACCTTGTTATATTGCTTAACCAAACCCACTGACAGTTCTTCCGTTGTTTCTCTCCTATAAAATATAAACAGGAATACAACTTGAAATAGTGTGTGCAGCATCAACAGTTAATAACTCTTAACCTTGAGAGTGCTGATGTTAATCATTGGTTTCTCATCTCTCCGGAATGAGAACACAGGTTGCAGAAAATATAAAGGTCTCTGCCTCAAAACCAAGGGCAGAGCACAGCCACAAATGTTTGCAGCAATAACTCAAAGCACCCCAAATGCTTAGTCTCTGTGATGAATGTATCGTACACCAGCTGATGACTCTTAACCTCAGAGCCCGCGGTACTTGGAAAAGAATCCCCAATCACGGGAAACGCCCAAAATAAAGTCAATAACTAGGGAAGAATTAATCCCCTTTGCAGGTTTTCTAACAGCGTCTGATTCTCCTTGAAAACAAACAGTGAGTCACGCTCCAACTCCGGAGACGCACTTTAAACACCCCAAGCGGGAAGACAAAGAATCCTGCTTCTTCGTCAATCCCGTGAAACCAATACAGGAACCAAGTCAGGAAGAACACAGAACAGCCTTACCGGACTTCTTTGAGGCACGCCAAACACACGAAGAATTATCAGCAGCGTTCTGAAATCCTTGATTCCCTTTACTTCCTGAATGACGTCACCACGTGCAGGATGCCTGACGCTCCATCTCTCGCGTACCAAGCATGCCGGGAGTGGTAGTTTCGGTCTCCCGACCGGCTCTGATACCTAAAAAAGAACAGTTCGAGGCTGGCCGTGTGACCTCTGTGACGGCCGTCACTCATCAAACATGTGAAACATGACATCTACAATGAGTTGGCCAGTTATGATAGTGGATTACGGTCACAGGGAGCATGCCATTTCAAACTTGCTCAGTACTAAATCAAATTATTAAACTTGTTCATGCATCCCAGCATTGAGGCTACCAAAGAACTATTGCTCAGCCACGAAAGTCATAGAATATGAAGACCTACCTTTTTCCACTGTGTCTACCGCCACATTATTAAACATCATGGACCTTATTCTCAAAGCTATCTGTACAAGTAAAGATTTTCATGGGCAAATAGCTTTTTTGGGAAAACCTCTGATTTAATTCAGAAGAAGTTGGTTCCACAATTGTGTAATGTTGAAAAGTCCTACAGTCCAGAATTCCTCAGAAGTGGCTTGAATGCCCCAGATATCTCTCCAGAGAGTGCTCCTCCATAGATCAGCCCATAGGGATCAACTAGGCCATATTGGTATCAGGAGCCCTTCTGCTTTTTGGGTTCCTGTAGCAGACAAAGCGAGGTCAATCAATTTTCATATTGGAGAGCAGTCCAGTGTGTGGGTACCTGCAAAAGTCAGCAGTCCTTGGGTCTTCTTCAGCTAGCAGCTGGAAGAGTCAAAGAGTGCCAGTCTATATCAGCCAAGAGCTTCTCTGCACCATCAACTGCTTCATCGAAACTGCCACCTTCCCTGATGACTGGAAACACGCTTAGATCAAGCCGTCTGCTTACCCAGCAGACCTCAAGAACTTAAGACCCATCTCCCGCCTCCCTACCCAGCCAAGGTCATTGAGACAGCCATCAACGGCCAACTCTCTGAGTTTATCAAGAGACCCATGTCTTGAACATCTCTTAATCCGGCTTCCGAAGTAACCACAGCACTGAGACAGCATTCTTTGCCACCACCGACAACATCTACTCCCTCCACGACCATGGCGAAACCACAGCCCTCATCCTACTGGACCTCTCTGCTGCCATCGAGACCGCCTCCCCCCACACCCTAATCGTGAGATTTCCTGACACCGGCATCTGAGACAAGGCCCTGGACTGGATCCACTCCTTCTCTACCGACCGAACACAGCAAGCCAGACTACCTTTGTTTCTCTCAGAACCTACAGAGATCATCTGTGGAGTGAACCAGGGCTCCATCCTGAGCCCCACCCTCTTCAACATCTACATGCCCCCCTCACAGCCATCGTTAGAAACCACAGACTCAACATCATTTCCTACGCCGATGCCACTCAGCTGATCCTCTCCCTCACCAATGAACCCACAGCCACCAGAATCAACTTTCACAGAGTGATGAAGGCTATTGCTACCTGGATGAAAGAGAGCTGCCTCAAGCTCAACTCGGACAAGACCAAGGTACTGAGATGACTCCTGGTGGCCCGCTGCATTGGGAACCTCTCCCAACCCCACGGACCACGCATTTAACCTCAGCATCATACTGGACTCCTCACTCACAATAAACCGCCAGATCAACGCTGTATCCTCATCCTGCCTCCACACACTCCACATGCTTCAAAAGACATTTAGATGGGTCCCCACAGAATCCATAAAGACAGTCAACCATGCATTCATCACCAGCATACTCAATTATGGCAACGCGATCTACGCCCGCTCCACCCAGAAACAGCTAAGAAAACTACAGAACCTTTAAAACGTTGCAGCCAAACTGGTCCTCAACATACCCCGCTGCAGCCACATCATCCAACACCTCTGACAGCTCCACTGACTCCCAGTTGACAGAGAATCACTGCCAAGCTCCTCACACATACCTAAAAATCTCTCCACGATGCAGTACCAGCATATCTGACCCACTGCCTCTCATTCCTCGTACCCGCCAGACAATTTAGATTCTCCCAACTTGCCCTGGCCACCGTCCCACAGATTCACAAGACCAGAACCTGAGTAAGATCTTTCCTCTACCTAGCCACCAAGACGTGGCACACCCTGCCCCTCCACCTCAGGCAATTCCCATCGCTGTCCCAATTTAGGAAGATCTCATTACCTGTCTCTTCGACTGAACCTCCTTGCACATACGGATCAGCAGCCGCTCCCCTTAGTACCTTGAGACCCTCAGGGGTGAGTAGCCATGCTATACAAACTCCTGAATAATGGATCGAGTGAGTCTTAATCTGTGCATTAGTGGTTCAAGAATTCCCTGCACCCAATCCTGGCACTTTTTTTCACAATACCAACCTGCTATTTATACGCTTACTTTCCAGTTTACTTTTTGAAGCTTTCCAGAGTCTCTCATTCAAAGTGGCCATAGCCTTCTCACAGCATCAGAAGCCTAAGGTTCTGTAGTGTAGTTCCTATATTCTTAATAGGCTCTGTGCTTTGGAATAATATATACTGTAGAATTGACGTAGGACTTATGTCTACTAGGTCTCTATCGAATACATTAGACTTACTTGTGAGTGCCAGCTAGCTCAGAGGTCACTAGAAACTTTTTCGAATTAACAAGAAGGGATTAGGTTCTAACAGCCGCATAAACACGACAACTTTGTTTCACCAAGAATAAGAAATGTATCTATAAAAAAGTAGTGGAAACAATAGATAGATATTTCACTCAGTCAATCATGCATGCTTCGTTTCACCAGAGGTGCAGAGAAATAGAGAGACAAGCGTTTTCAATAAAAGTATTTACTGAACAGTATTCTTTCTCATGCAGAAGAAATTAACTGCTACAATCGTAATACTGGCTGTAAAGTCTAATGCGTACAGCAAGAAGAGTATTTTAAAACAATACTGTAAAAGCATGGTATGGTTTCTAAGCCATAAAATACATACTTTAATAAATAAAGACTTAAAGTACTCAACTGGTGCCTGTAAAATGCGCCTACCCCGATGTACCTAACCTAAGTCTAGTACGAGGGAAGATGTAAGTGTGGCGTAGCATAAGTTAGTATTCTTTTTGCCAAGAATCTTTCCAAGATTTCTCCTAGGGTCTATTCAGCTCCGTACCTTGGTTTAGAATGAAGGAGGTCTGGGATCTCTCTGTCTCAGGACTCAATTTCCCAACACCCCGCAAGGGGAGCTTGGAAACCCTGGAGCTGGATTTCTCAGCAAGAGAAAAGACAGCGTCTCTCTTTGTGCGTCTGCTGGAGGGTCGTCTTCCTTCGTCACTTGCTGTAGGTAGATGCGTTGGGCAAGTAGATAGTCGAACTGCTCCAAACCACCGTTTGTTTGCTATGATAAGTGTGGGCATACTTATACCTTGAAGGTGCTGAGTTTGACGTAAGGTTGGGCATAATAACGTCATCAAAGAGTCTCAGTTTTTTGAAAACTCCATGAGTTCTTGAACAAACCAATATTCAAGCAAGGGGAAGTCCCTAACTGCTGAAGCCGACTTTTCCAAGAAATCGTTGTGGATTTTCTGAACTAGTGGAAGTAGCCATGCTGTATTTGGACTGCATGAGCTATGTCTAAATATGGTTATGATTTCTATGCCTATATAAAGGATATGGTGATTTATACCTATATAAGGACATGTATCTGGAAAATTACATTAGGGTCCTAAAATGCTATATAACACCCACTTCACTGTATTATGTTCAACATTACTAAATTTAAGCACTAAAACATATCTAAAGCATGTGTTTACAATCCCACCTAAAAATACATAATATGCATTTGAAAGTGGTCGTACACATAAAAATGAGCATTTGTATAGTACACATTTGAAAGCAATAATTTCATTGTAAGCATATAGTATGACATTTGCAATGCTATCCGAGTGAATCATGAAATTACATTTATGAAATGGCTCTTAGTTACAGATAAAGAGTCAAGACCATTCCACAACAGAATATATAAACTGTTCTGGTATGTAGATACGTTCAATGTTGTTTCTAGGAAGTATTCAAAGGATTCTTGTTCTCTAGGAAAGTTCTACTTCAAGCAGATTACTTTGTGCCCCAAAAAAAAGTTCAATTTTGGAAAAAGTCAAATCAAATCGTAGAAAAATAGAGTTCCAAAGTTAGAAGTTATGTTTTGGAAAGCGAAGGTGGAATTCAGGGTTCATAGAATACTGTGTGCTATTTTCAAAAAGTTATTCTTGTTGTCAGGAGAAAACATTAAATTGTCTAATCTGGCAAAGAAATTGTCCACCACAGTGGGTGAAAGTTGAACCACTTAATTGAGTAGATCATTCGTACACAGATGAGAAGCATCACCGTCAGTGTTAGTCGCATTAGCAATGTTCGCAGTAGATGGTACCTGTGTGCTTGTTGGTCCAAGTATCTCACCTTCAGCTAGAATCGCCGGTGAGAACTCAATGAATGCTGTCATCAGGATTAGTAGCATTTTGGGGGCAACACAATGCATGAGCCGTTACCGAACCAAGCAAAGCATCAACATCCGTTGGCAGTGCTGATGGAAGTGTCAGACAGATATCTAACACGCATTCCTCTCCACAAAGCAGGCATCGTAGAACAGGTAAGATGCAATCTTGCCAGATTGGTCTGAATGAAAGGAACCAAGTGGAATTCATATCTCTCAAACGAGCCAAGCCAAGAATCTGTGTTCACGAAACTACATTGGCAGAAGATCGTTCTCCATGGTAGTCTGGGTATCGCTGGTGACTGGACTTGCTATATCACAGCAGAAGGAACAAAAATAGTATCCCTGCTATGAGACCCAAGATGAGAGGCAGGCCGCCGAACACAGAGTGCATGAAGTTTGGAAAAATGCCTAGGACTGCTTTAAAGGGTGCTAACAGTCCCGAAAAAATTGTCTTAAATACATGTACAATACCACTGGTATCAGACATGTTGAAGATATGACCTAAAATTTCTGCGAAATGTATGGGGCAGTTCGTTGATAATAGGGCATATATCTCTGCAGAGGACCTTGCAACTTGCAGATCATACTTCTCTCTGGACCAGGTCAGAGGCACAGTTTTTTGTAAAAGAATGCCTTTCATTCTGCTTAAAGTATCAATTCATATAGAAGAGATGTTTAGTGAAGGCCATAGCGGCGGCTCCCTGTCTGTCTGGGTTTTAGGAAACAATACTTGCATACAACAAGTGATCCTGGCTGACACACTAACGAGATAGGCTATTCCTGGCATCATTCCACACTAGCTGTGATCATCCAACATTATGTAGCTCCCATTGGAAAACTGACTAAACATTAGATCTATCATGTTGCTGGGGAACCCTGCAGGTGGCAAGATAGGTTGTTTGAAGAACGCAGGCTCCCTGTAAATTAATACCTTGACACAGAAATGTACCGGGTAGTGAGCTTTTGCAATTTTTACCACTAAGAAATACCTCCTTTCCCCCACTCAAACATTTGTGTGTGTATGGTAAATCCCAGTTCGACTTTATGTATTCTTTACCAAACCTTTCATACAGGCCTGCTGGTATGTGTTTCAAGCAATACTGAAACTGGAAAATCGTCACTGGTATCGTGATGGTGCCATGTATTATCCATTCCACTACTGGTTTCTCAGAAACAGTTAATGGTGATCTTTCTAGTTTTTCTATGGTCAGCACTGTATAGTCTGCTCCCCTCTGTGCCAAAGAGATTTTTTTATCTGTAAGGTTTAATCCAGTAAACAATGACGTGGTGTTGATTAGACACCAAGGCACATAGCCTGAACGAAGGTTTTGTAATGTCCAGTCTAGCAGCACAATTGAGACTGGCCATGTTGTAACATGAGCAAGTCCTTTTCCATTACGTCTATGGCAGAGGATACAATGCTGTCCAAAGAATAAATTCTGGATGAAAGAGTTGCTGACCCATTGTCAACCACAGAGAGAGCTTACTCTTAATTAATACGATCAATTTCTCGTATTCGTTCTGCAGTTTCCATTTGCGTGACTTTCTATGTTTCGTTTTAAGCAGCGTATATACCGGGGTATATGAGACGTTTATTTCTTTTTAAACATAGTTTATTGATTTTCTAAACTTACATTCCAATACGTATCTTGTATCATTTATACACAGTATTCTTATTGTCATTTAAACATTTGGTAACATGATGCACGTCAACATTAGTATTTTATCCATGTAGCTACAATAAGAAGCAGACTGACATTGCACAGCTTTAAGAATCAGAAAAGAGAAATGCAGCCATGGAATAGAGTCCCATACATAGAATTTCAACAATTAAAAAGAAAAATGATACGAAGGAAAAACCCCTTATAAGCCCCAACTACCCCCTCCCCAAGGTTGCGGTCAGTGTTGCTATTGAATTCTTACTGTCGGAACAGCTAACGGCCGGGCAATATTACAAAGGTGTCCGGTTGGGCATTCGTCTGTAAATACACCTCAGTGACAGTCTGTAGTATACCCAGGAGTCTTGTGCACAGCTCCAAGCTACTCTGTCATAGCACATTAAAACAATGCCACTTCTTGCATTCGTAACCCTTCTAACATACCTTCCTATTGGAGGGAGATCGGTGTCTTACGTAGGCCCCTAGTTTCTTCCCTGTGGAGTGCTGCACCCTCTGCTGCAGCCCAACGTAACAATTCCACATGCCAGCTATACACTTAAGGGGGTTTAGAAGATTTCCACTTTCCTGTTATATTTCGGATGGCCAATATGCATGCCAGGTTTATGAAGCGGTATTGCACTTTGTTAGTAGTGATCGGGGCATGGAGCCCAAGGATGCATTCTACTGCTGTATCTGTAACGGCTAGCTTCGTGGAGGATTCTATCATTTGTTGTACCGTGTCCTAGTTGCCAGGCAGTCGTGGGCAGTCCCATACCATATGTTGAAAGCCAGCCCCAACCAAGAAACAACGCGGGCAGTGGTGCTGTGTCTGGGGAAACATCACATCTAGTCTATGTGGGGTTAAATAAGCATGATGCAATACCATTGTTTGTATGTATTTGAATCTAGCATTTAGAGGAATTTTCCTGGGGTGTTCCAGCACAATAGACCAATCCCTGTCTGAGACGTCCCTCCCTATCTCTGCCTCCCAGTGTGTCTTTAATGCGTGTAGGGGGACTCTTGTGTGTTTGCTAATGCCAGTGTACAGGCATTTGACAAAATGACGTCCCCCACCCATATCATATACCATCTTTATCAGTTCATATTCAGGGGGGGATGTTCGTTGAGCAGCCCAATTCTTTTTAATAAACCCAAGCAGTGCTGTATGTGTGAGGAACATGGATGCCGGAGCACCAGTGCAACGCATAAATGTATTGTGGTCCATTAGTGTTTCCGCTCCAAACAGATCAGCTACCGTACTCACTCCAACCTACAACCAGGGTGTCAGAATTCGTTTTGTCAGTCTTCCAATGGCCAGCGGAATCCCCAGCAACGGAGTATTCCCTGCGTATCTACCTCCCATACGTATATATTTTAGAGCCGCCGTCCAGCATCGCAGTGCCGCTGGGGTCCTACTGCCTGACAGTAAGAGGGCGTGCAGCCTACCATTATCCAAGTCAGACAATTTATAATCAATTTCATGCAAGTTACGTCCTGCTGTCCAATGTGATAGCCATTGTAATTGACACGCATAATAGGCGCGGAAATCTGGCACACCCAATCCACCTGCCGTAGTGCCAATTTGAAGTTTTTTTAGACTAATACGCCGCCTGCATGTGCCCCAGATGAGATCAATTAACAGTGTGTTCAGTATGTTAAAAGTATGCTGTGGTACTAACAATGGTAGGTTCGTGAAGTAATACACCAAACAGGGCAGTACAACCATTTTCGCTTTAACTGCCCTGCTTGTAACAGACATTGGTAAAGTCATCCAGAAAGCGGCACTAGCTCTCAGCGCCCTGATTGCCTTATTTAGTTTTCCTCCCAACATGCCTGCAGGTGTCCTAAAGACTTGAATGCCTAGATAACGAAACGTCGTAGTGGTAACCTGAATTGTGGTGTCACCAATGTCCAGTTCCTCAATGTCAACCCCATTTGTGGAGAAAAAGGCATGCGTTTTTGAGGTGTTTCAAGCTAACCCTGATATACACTCGAATCTGTGGAATGCTTCAAACAATGGGGTCAGAGGAGTGCGAAGGTCGGATATATACAAAAGAATGTCATTGGCATATGCCGAGAATAAATGGGTTGTATTACCCAAGAGCATCCCCTTCGATATGAAATCGCGTCGCCGTTGTATGGCCAGTGGCTCTAGTGCTAATATAAAAAGAAGGGGGGATAGTGGGCATCCCTGGCGTGTACCTTTACGTATAGCGTATTCTTCTGATATATGGCCTCCCGTCCTAGTGCGCGCCATAGGGGCATTATACAATATTCACACCCATTTACCGTAATCCTCCGGGATACCACTTTTCCCCAGCGCTTGGAACATGTATTCCCACTGTATAGAATCAAAAGCCTGCCGTAGGTCCAGGGAAGTACAACCGACATATGGACAATTTTCCTAATGTTTAGAAATGTGCTCTGGGCAGGTAAAAAACGATTTTGGTCATTGTGAATTAATTTTGATAAATGTGGAGCGAGTACCTTACTCAAGATTTTATATTCTGTGGATAACAATGATAGTGGGCGATAATTCGCCATATCATGTGTTATCCCTACCCGGTTTGGGGAGCGCAATAACCAGTGCTTGTGCGCCGTAGTAGGCAGAGAGACCCTCTCCCACACCTCCTTATATAAATCCATGAATGGGGGTCCAGAGCCTCCGCATAGGTATCATAAAACTCTATGGGCAAGCCGTCAATACCAGGTGTTTTGGTGCATGGCAGCCCCTTCATAGCCACTTTTAACCCTTACGTTGCGGTTCTGGAATCATTGGATATGTTAAGTCCGATAAAAAGGCGTCTATACGTGTCTCTGCAGGGCCGATAGGCGTCCCGTATAAGGCAGCATAATAGTCACGGAATGCAGTGTTTATGTCCCCTTGTGTAGTGAGTATGTCGCCCGCATCTGTTATAATGCGGGGTATTACCACTGACGGAGGAGCATCTCGTAAGATGCGAGCCAGTAAGGCTCCCGCTCTATCTGCCTCGCTATGTGCACGTTGTGTAAATGCTGCATGGTCTATTACTCTCATTGATTCCAACAGTTCCGCATGTCGTATCCGTGCTTCTTGCAGAGGCTCTTTTTTCCCTGCATCCATGAGTGCTTCTTTTTCCAGGGTGCACATTTGACCTTCCACCTCAAGTAGCGATTTATGGAGCTCCTGTCGTGCCCCTACCGTCGTACCTATGGTCCTACCCCGTACCACCACCTTAAACACGTCCCATTCTATCAGTGCATTAGATGCAGTATTTCTGTTTTCTACAAAGTAATTTACAATAGTATCGGATAGGGTGCTACGGAAAACTTGATCTTCCAGCATTTGTGGCCATAAGCGCCAAGTGGGGACTGGTGTGGGTTTTCTACCCCATGTAATAGTGGTTTCCAACGGGTTATGGTCTGAGAACGTCTTTGGAAGCTAAGTGGAATCTATCACTTGCATAGCTATCCTACCCGTGCAAAGAAATCTGTCTATTCTCGTGTGGAGGTCATGTACTCTAGAGTAATAGGAGTATTCTCCATTAAGGGGGTGTCTCATGCGCCACACATCCTGTAGGTCCCAGCCCATCATCCAGTGTGAGAAAGCGTTAGCCTGTTTCTAGACCATAACACCCTGCAATGGCGGATGTGATCTATCCAACAATATGTCCAAGACTACGTTACAGTCCCCCCCCCAACAACCAGGGGTACGCCTCCCATCCAGCCAGGGCCCCATGCAGCGTAGGCCAGTATTGGTCTTGTTCGTAATTAGGGGCATAAAAAGTGCTCAGTACTACCAGTTGGCCATCCAAAAGCCTTTTAATGAACGCATATCTACCTTGTTTGTCAATTCGTTGGTCCTGGGCTATAAAGGGCACCCCGTGACAAATCCAAATCGTGGCACCCCTAGCATAATTAGAATTAACCCTGGGCGCCCAAATCGGCTACGCTCACGGAGTAGACGTAGTGTTGCCTCCTACGCATTTTGCGTAGACAGCGTAGCCGGCCACACTACGCCCACTCCGTGAGCGTAGCCGAGTCGGCCGCCACCCGCCTCCCTCCCGCCCTGCCCTACATACATTATTTAAGCGAAAGAGATTTAAAACAGCAAGTTTAAGGCACTTACCGTGTCCGGGGCTCGTCCGGGGCTCCTTCTTGGAATAGCGTCCCATCTTAGATACCAATGCGCATGCGCGGCCACCCACGCATGTGCATTTCTCGGGAGAAATGCGCATGCGCGGCCGCTTGCGCATGCGCATTGGTACCCATGACGGACGCGATTCCAAGAGGGAGCCCTGGACTAGCCCCGGACACAGTAAGTGATTTAAACTTGCTGTTTTAATGCTCTTTTGCTTAAATAATGTATGTAGGGGAGAGCGGGAGGGAGGTGCGTAGTGGGGCTACGCGGAGTGCCGGGGTGGGCGTAGCTTCTCGCCCACTCCGTGTAGCTCCGCGAAGCCCCACTACGCCCACTTCGCCCGGTGTTAATTAGAAGACACAGTGGAAAACACTTGCCCCCTCTACTTTTTTCTGATCTTAGCAATTTCGCTCCCTATCATATGTGACTCCTGTAAGTAGACAATGTGCGCTTTGCAGCGCTGTAATTGTGCATGTATCCTGTGTCTTTTATGAGTCGTGTCCATACCCCTTATGTTCCATGGTATGATTGTATACTTTCCCGTTACATACATTTAATCCACAAACATAGCATATAATAACAGAACAATATGCATCCGCAGTTTTGTAGATCGAAAATAGCAAACAGTACAAGACCGCAACACAACCCTCCTCCAACAAAACTAGGTCCAACCAGAAACAAGCATCGGACCATAACTCCCGCAAACTGATCCAATGTACAGATAAGGATCTGTAAGGAATATACAAATCGAGTGAACATAACAATCATCAAAATAAAGAAAATTACATTAGGCCTTCGCCATTTGGGGGGTTGCGACTGTGCCTTACCCATGGTATTGCGTATCAAACAATTGCCAGATCAAGCTACTACAGCACTGGAGCACTAATGCTGGGTACCTAAATAAAGGAGAAAAAAAGGGAATTACGATATCTGGGATAGGGGAACAATGCAGCTGCAGTGCAATATGAAAGCAATTAGAGATTACAATACTTGTGTGGGTCCGTCAACCTAACAGGTTCGCGATCAGCTGCGGCGTTGCCGAGGGAAACAGAGCCACGCTACCCTCGAAATCTGATTCATGAGTGTCTTCTGCAGCCGAGGAGGAGTTATGAGTTGATCTCGGTGCATTTGTGAAGGTCGCGGTGGCCTGCACCACCTGTTGTTTGGTCTGTTGGGCCTGTTGTGAAGTGATCCTCATGCGTTCTCTAGCCCTCTGCTGCCTACGGCTTCTGTGTCTGGGCGATAGAGCCGCCATTGAGTCCTGCCTTTCCTCCGCGATCAGAGTCCTCTCTTCCGCATTAGTGAGTTCCATGACTTCCAGCCACTCCTCGACATCGCCAGGGCTCTCAAAAAAGTAAGATTTTTGGTCATGAATAATCTTGAGGTGTGCCAGAAACAAGAGCGCATATTGGAGTTTCAATTTCCGGAGTCGTCTCTTCACTGCCATGAAGGAAGCTCATTGTTTTTGCACCATCACCGTGTAGACGGGGAACAGCGAAATCCGGGTATTTTCAAAGTTAATCGGTGCTGCTGTTCTTGCTTTCTGGCGTAGGACATCACGGTCGCTGTAGTTTAAGAACTTCACTATAAGGGGTCTCGGGGGGCTCCAGGCTTTGGCCGACCCGTTGGTATTCTGTACTCCCTTTCGATGCAATACTGCATAGACATTATCTTTGAACCATTGCTCCATAAACTCAACCGCATCCGGCTCCTCGCTTCTCTCTGGAAGGCCAAATATGTGGACATTGTCTCTGCGTGCCCTTCCTTCCGCATCCTCTACTCTGTCCATCAAGGTGGCCACTTGCGTTTAGAGCGTTTGGAGCTGTTTCACGTCAGATTCCGTCTGCTTTTGTTTGGGCAATAATTTCGCCAATATCATCCCCCTGTTCTTTAACTGTTTCCGCCGTCTTCACATGGTCCGCCCTAAGTAGGTTCAGACTCGTGGACAGGGATCCTATTTGGGTCTCCAGTGCCTTACGTGTGTCCCGTAGCTCACGCAAAATGAGGTCCAGCTTATCTTCCGAGTCGGATTCCTTAGTTGAGGGCACGTAGCCAGAACCCATTCCTTTACCCGTACTCTCCAGGTCTCCTTGGGTTTGGTGCGTACTGCAGGAGTAAGACATCTTTGATTAGGGGCGCCGAACTTTACCCGTAGTTCATCAAGGAGACGATTTGCAGGGGGGCACAAGTCAGAGGGGGAGCTCGATAGAATGTAACCTGTGTAGGTAATGTGTGCCCTGGTACAGTATGAAACTAAGAAGTAGGCCGCAGATGCCTGGCAGCACCACCTTGCAGGCTGTGGCTCCCGAAACTACAGCAGCATCCACCTGGTCCTCAAGGGGTATATACCATCCGTAGCAGGAGCTAGCTCAGTCCATATGTAAGGATAGGGTGCACCCAGTAGTTCGGTGGACAATGTCACCTGTAGGGCAGGTACTGGCCAGTCAGGCTTGTCTCAGCAGGGCCCTGGCGGTGTACCGGGCTCATCAGCAAGGAAAAGGTCCTGTGCACAGTAGGCTGCTGGCCAGGAGATACGGATCACATAGGAGCCTGCTCCCCAAGGGTCGGAGCGGTTGTAATCACACGGCCACCATCGCGGTAACACATAACATTTGCTCAGAAAGGAAGTAGGTCGTCCGGCGGCACCCACCGCGCTTGCGATGACGCAGTGAGGTCGCGCACGGTAGTGGAGCCACTCGGTACTGCACACCGCCGTTGTGGAGAAGACCTCAGGACATCCCCGGCCCGCGTAGTCGCGTATCCTGGGTCGCGGGCAGAGGAGGATCTACCGCAGCGGGTGCAGCCACAATCACAGAGCAAGCAATAGCGGCCCACCGCTCATCACCAAAGTCCCTTGCCCTCCTCCGCTACTGTCACCGTCCCCAGTCGGCACTCCTCCAGCAGTGTAGGTGTAGGATCACTACACGGTAGAACTTGCGGCCTCCACATCCAGCACGCGCCCACAGCAATCCTCTTCAACCGGGGCACACACCACCAATATATTCGGTTCCGTGCATTCCGGTCCGGCCGCACTGTCCCGCTCCACAGTCGTAGGTAAGTTATGGTTTTAACTTTGGCAAATATTCACAGGATTTTGTAGGCTCAAGGCCGGAGCTCTTCTATCTAGCGTTCACCATGTTCAGCAGTTGTCCACACCCCCCGTATATGAAACGTTTATAACGTGGTTTACAAGGCCCTAGTAAGAAGTCTCTCAAATCAACGTCATATTTAGGTAAAGTTAAGTGTTGTTTTATTTCTGGAAGTGTGGATTCCACTCAAGGCATAGTTTTCCTACACTGTAAGTTGTTATTATTCCTGGATGTTGTCTCTGAACATATCGTGGATCTGGCCAAGTTACTGTGACCCTTTGTGTCTTGTTCAGGAATCTATCTTGACAGTTATTCGTGTCTGTGGGCCGGATTAATTATTTTTTTGAATCAGGATTAGTTCTGTTCTGTTGTAAAATATAGTTTACGTCTACCTCCTCATCTGTAGTTCCATTACTATCAGGTATGGGCTTAGGTATGGACGGTTTATTTAAATCTTTTATATTAGCCAGGCCAAGACAAGATGTCTGTTGAACAGTGTCATTTAAAAACATAATTTGTTCTGGGATGGTGCAGGCTCTGAATTAGGCTTTTAAACCTTGCATCTGACAGTCTTTTGTGCCCCAGACAGTTTTTGTCGCAATACTGTCTTTCCAAAAGTCAAAACCTAATGTGGACAATTGAGCATAAAAAGCCACAGAATAAATTTGCCTAGTATTGGTCAACATACTTTTCATGCCGGTCTTATTAACATTTTTAAAGTAAAAAGTTTCTGGATTTGTGACATTAAAGCCTAAGCAGTATGGAAATTTTTCATAAAATGTTTTAGAGCTACCCTTTGGTGGCGTCGGACAATGTTCCTATTGATTATAAGTTAAAACATTTCTAGGGTTTGCAGATTTGTGCAAAAAATTATGACCAGAATGAATAAAACAATACATTTTTTTATAATCTGATGAACCTTCTAAATATTCATGTTTAGTAAATTTTGCTGACATTTCTAAGTCTGCCATCATGTTATTAACCGTCTCAAAGTACCAATCATCAGAAAATGTGCTGGGTGAAACAAAATCACTCAAGGAAACTTTAAATTGGTGTGGAATCTTCAACGGCTCGACCGGACCATAAATTTCATAATCAGTTCTGTCCCATGCTATACCACCAGGTGGGGGAATGGCTGTGATGTTCACTAATGACAGGTCTCTTTGTTCACGATTTGATGATTTGTGTGGCTTCAGGAGCAAGTCGATGTTCTTACTTGCTGTGTCCATTTTACTATATTTTCCATCTATCAGCTTTCCAAAACTTAAAACAAGAATGAGCCAAAGTAGGAGAAAAAGTACACCTAACACAATCCAAAATTCAACCCTTGGTGAAACCAGATATGCATTTGCAAGCTGGTGACAAAGTTCTGTTACTTGTTCCGTGAAAGTTTTATTAGTTGGTGTTATTTCAGGCTCACTGGGATCCTCAGAAAAGGTATCAAAGTTGATGAAATAGCCAGAGGCAGTTCTGTCAATTGTTGGTATTGCATCCAGATTACTTGAAATCGCTGAAGCTGCTTGATCCTTTGTCATATTAGTATAGTCAGAGGCTATATCATTGTAGACAGGAGTGTCTTGACGAAAGGTTATTTGGGTCTCAGGAGGCACAAGTTCCATGGCTTTGTTGCATAGTCCTTCTTTTCGCACTGCAGATTCTTCAAAGGTGATGAGTCACCCAGCTGAACCTCTTGAATAGTAGCAAGATTGGGTCATCTGCTACATCTTTAGAGTCCACTGGGCCTACTACTTATTATCAGCCACATGATGTGGTTTTACCAAGTCAATTCATACAGACTGATTCTCCTTTCTTCCAGTAAGGGGCGGAGGTAACACTGTTCTTGATCCGTGAACTGCTAGTACAGGTACTGGTTTTCTGTAAGAAGGCCCAAATTCCTTCTTATCCGCTATTTTCTCTCTGACTAGATCCCCAATTTTTGGAATCCAGACAGATCTTGCTGGGACAGGTGTTTTTTTCTTCAGTGGTCGTTGGCTTCTGTAATGTGTTGCTTAGACTTCTTCGTGTTTCATTTAAGTTCTGCAAAACAGCAAAACGTTCTTTGCTATCAAAGGGTTTTTGTTCTACCACTGAAGTGTGACGATCGATGTCTTGGACAAGCATTCTAGTACCAAAAAGGATTTCATATGGAGTGATTCCACCCAGATAATTTCTTTGCAGATTGTCAAGACTACTTTGGACACTTATTAGATATTTGACCCACCCGTCACCCGAGCCTAATGCCCTAGCTGTTATAGATTGCTTTATATCCTGTTTTTTTCTTTCCACTACAGAATTTCCCTCAGAATGGAATGGACTCGAAAAACGCAATGCAACACCCAAACTGGCCATGGCCTCCTTGTAAGCTCAAGAGCTAAACGCAGGACCCTGGTCAGAGTGTAGCGTGCCGATTGCATATGTGCCGATAAAGACTTGCAAATCTTTTATAATAGTTAGGTCTTTAGCCGAGTGCTGAGGCCACATCTAAATGAATCTGTCCTAATGGTTGTGGGACTAGATTCGCCCATGGTGACGTCTGCGTGTAGAAAGTCTAATGCAGTCTAACAATAGTGTCTGTACTAGGCTGGCTACGCTGTAGTCAGGTGTCTGGCGGCGCTCTAAGATCTCTGTAGCAGATATCGCAATTAATTCCAAATTCGTAAATATGGGCACTCATCCCTGGCCAGCAGTATGTCTTTTTTAATTCTAGTAGAGATTTTGAGATCCCTTGATGTATCAGACCCTCTTCCTTGTGTTCTTCTTGCATCAAAGCATCTCTCCCGTTCCTGTTCGGAATTACCCTATCCCCCACTCTAGGGATTCGAGCAAAAGGAACAGAGTTGTCATCAATTATGTATGTATATTTGAGTGGATAGTTTAGAGGTAATGCAGCTTCGCTCCCTTTGCTTGTGGCCTTGACGGTATACACCCGTTACAACGCATCTTTTACAACTACCTACTATTACAACGCATCTTTTACAACGCATACCATTACAACGCATTGCGCTGGGGGGCGCTCTAGGATAGGGAATAAGTATAATTTACTATCCAACACCTTCCCTAGTGTCCACGGGGACTGGAGTTAGAATAGTAAATTATACTTACCACTATCCAGCACCTCAAAGCGCTATGCGTTGTAATGGTTTGCGTTGTAATGGTCGCGTTGTAATAGTAGGTAGTTGTAACGGTATGCGTTGTAACATGGTACATCCGGCCTTGACAGCTAGCATTGTTTCACCGTCTATTTCTGTTTTTGAACGAGTGATTGCAGCTATGGAAGCCGTTTCCACAGCTGCCTTCGCGGCTTCATCGGCCAATGAATTCCCTTCAGCGTGAACGCCATCAGGCTGATGACTCAGTGTATGGATCACGTGAGTCTTATGTAGTTCTTTCTATAATAGAACTACTTGTTCCCAAAGCAATTTATGCTTGATTGTGCCACCTTTTGTGTCTTTAAAACCATTCTGAACCCAGTTCTGCAAGTATTCATTGTAAGATTGGACGCAGTAATACGAATCGCACACTATGAGTGTGGGGAAATCGTGATCGGTATTCTCCAGCCCCATCTTGAAAGCCTGTAGTTCAGCTCGCTGAGCTGAACAGTCTCCTAGGGATTGAGTTTTTGTGACCATAGGTCGGAATTTACCTTTGCGCCAGCCACCTTTAACAATCACGCACGCATCACTATAAGTTTGTTTACCCCCAATTGCGGGCTGCGCTGATCTGTCAGTATAAATTATACATCTGTAATGTTCTAGAGGCAAAATCTCGATGGGCAGAGGACATTCTTGTTCGTATTGTAGAATTTCTCAGGTAGGGGTCAAAAACATATTCAACGTCTGTTGCAGCAAGAGAATTAACCCATTGTATCCATCTCGGATGTAAAGCTTTTGCATTTGGAATGCTCACTTTTGTCACTGCCTCTAAGGCAGGTACAGGTGTGACGACCATTATGCGTTTTCCCAGTGTGAGGGCTCTCTCTTTTGCTAATGCAGTTTGAACCGCTGTCAGACTCTTTTTCTGGAGAAGTGAATTTCATTTCAGCTTCTGTGTACAATTGTGATTTATAACCTATTGGTACCTTTTCACCCTCATTAAAGGTAAGGTATGTCAATCCGCATCTCCCTAGGATGATTCGGATTACAAGGTTGCGTATGTTTCCGCGTGTTTGTAAATGTGTTGTTGCTAACATGTCTGTTTGCACTGAACAAAAAATTTCAGTGTGTTTTTGAGTTCAATTAGTGGTTTTGAAATCAGGTTGGATTAATTTGTAGAGAGGTTTAACCCTTTCTGCGTAATTTAGAATGTAAGTTCTTCCGAAATTCAGGAAATCTAGAATTGACTGTAAGTTTTTTAGCGTTTTTGGAGTTTGGAGCAGAGCACACTTACTAAAAGATTTGCTGCCAGGCTTTTGCCTTCACTTGAAAGTTCGTATCCTAAGAATAGGACGTTGAGGTGGGCAATTCTCGATTTCTTAAAATTTAATTTGTACCCTTCAGATGCGAAGCCAAGTATTATGGTGTTCACACTGTTCAAGTGCCTATCCAAGTCATCGTCTGTAAGATAGATGTAATCGATATAAGATAATGCCTCATCATCATACGTTTGTAGTAACTCTGTTACTCTGGCTGAAAATAACCCAGGACTATTCTTGAATCCCTGGGGGAGACCGCAAAACTGACGCTGTGTCCCCATTATTGAGAAAAGCGGTCAAGTACCTCCTGTCTGGTACAATGTTTTGACAGAAGAAACTGTTAGAAATATCTAATGTGGTTTTGTATTTTTTGCACACAATGTTATTCATCAGTGCTGCACTTGGTGCATTTTGTACTGCAAAGGTGTTGCAACAAGAGTTTAAATGTCTGTATTCCAAAACTAGAAAATATGTATTGTCTGGTTTGGAGACAGGAAACAAAGGGTTGTTCATTGATGATGTGCATGTTTCAATCACCCGTTGGAATTCAAGTTGATCTAAGATCTCTCTGACCTGTTTTTTAGCTTCTTGCTTAACTGGATACCGCCTCTGAGCAGTAGGTAGATTTTTTTAACTGGATCTTATGGTGAGGAGAGTCCTCATCCCATCCCACATGATTTTTACATAATGCTGGAGCTTGGGCGACAGCCTATTTTCTGGCATAGGTGTATTTTTTATGAATAGGAAAATGATTTGAGAAGGCTGGCATAATGATGTTTTCGCCATGTGGGCACTCCCTGACAAATGTACATCACTACTGGAAAATGAATACAACTCACATCTCTGTTTTGGAAGGAATTGACTAAAAGGATTAGTAGAAAGTATTTTAGGTTAACCACTTACCATCCACAAATCGAATTACAGACAGAATAGTTGAATCAGTCTTTGGAGAACACACTGTGCCATATTTATAAAAACAAAATGCAGCCATTGTTGTAAAAGAGAGAAAGTGAAAGTGTAGAAAAAAGCTTCTTAAAGCATTAAGTTTTAATGTGTTATGAAACATTTTTCTTCACATTAAAAGTGAAGAAAAATGCTTCATAAAGAAGTACGTTTTAATGTGTTATAAAACATTTTTCTTCACATTGAATTAAGTCAATTATGCCTTGTGAAATATTTTCCTACACTTTCAATGTCTCCCATTTAAAAAATAACAGTATTTTTTTCCTCTAAATCCTACCGGCTGCTGCGAACAGGATGCCTGCTATTTGTAAATGCAACACTTTTAAATGGGAAAAGATTCAAATGAAGAGTTTTGTGGAATTTTTATTTTGAGAAATTTGGAGTGTAGCAAAATGTTCCATATTATGGAGCATGTTGCTTCACTTTGCATTTCTCCCATTTAAAAAAAGGGCTGTATTTTTCTGTTACACCTGCAACAGTGTCAACATATGGTGAGAGGTAGGTCCTGTGCCACAAGTACATACAATACAGGATCTCAGTCATCCATAGACATATATTCCATTCATTCACACATGTTCATACATCTCCACAGACCACAGTCTTACTGACACTCATGGTAGCTTTCTCCTAGTATCCCCTACTATCAGATTTAAGAGAGATTGATGGGTTTAAGAGCCACTGCAGATCAAATGACGATCACATGTTGACCTGTCATACAACCAGGGCCACTAGAATTATGCAAATTTAGGGCTGCTGCATTTTCTGCATAGTTATGGATTTCCTGCATTTGCTCCATAATCCATCATCTGCTACATGTACTGCCGATTGTAATTTAAAAAGCAGTTTTTAGCTCAAGCGGATCAAAAGTTGCTTAAAAGGCATCAATGTGTGTTACAGCACAGTGGAAGGACATTTGCAAAGATTAAATGGTCCGATGTCTGTTGCTTATTGATATTTTTTGGTGTTAAACTATTACCAATGAGTTGAAACCTTTGCCTAGATAGTGTAACATATGTAAAAATTGCAAAATAATGTAGCAAAAAAAGGACACAAAATTGCTATATTACGCTGCTTAAATTGCCTTTTCTTCTTGCTGCATAATTAAGTCAATCCTACCATATAATTTGTTCATCCCATGCCTCATAATTGCAGTGGCCCCAACTATTTAAATCGAGTGACTTTTGGTGGTTCATAAATCAAAAGAATTAGGATCACAAATAGTTGCAAAATATGTCTTTTGCAATAAGGCCTTCTTGTCTGAAACCACTTTTGAAAGAGTTATTTTGAATTGATATTTCTATGTCAATTTTGTATTGAAAAGTCTAGAAGCACAGTAACAACCAGCATCAATCTTATGATTGTTTCTACATAGGGAACTAAAATAATTTTGTTCACACATAGTATCTGGCTTCATACCAATTAGGTTTAAAGATAATGAAGGTGGGTGTGGGAGTCTTTGGGAAGAATGCTCAAGTTGATTGGCCTTTAAAGCTCAAGATGATTTTTAGTGATCATGAGTAGATCTTACTACAGAAAAGGTTGGAGACCCCTGCATTAGAGCAATATCTGCACTGTTTCCTCATTAATCCCCCAGGTGTTTGGTACCAATGGGGTGCATTAGCTGAATTCCCATATACCAATTCTTTCCACTTCTCTTTTGAAAGATGCCCCTTCTTTTGTTCTTATGGTAAACATCTGCAGATAATTTAGCACATGGTTTCCATGTCAACAGTCCCCTGGGTGACAACTCTGTTACAAAGACTTTATGTCACACAGAAAGCATCTCATTAACATTTGTTCCAGACAAAGCAGATCATAAATACTTTGCTGACAGGCTTTGGAGCACTATTTTCACTTAAAACTGAAAAATTAAAATCCTTGGTTACTCATATTCGATTTTTAGGTCTCGTGACCTACAATGCGCGCAAGCGCATTGAGGGAACGAGAATTCAAGTGGCGAAAATCATCGTCAAACCAAGGGCTTTCAGCCCCGCGGTTTTCATGCAGTTCAAGTGAATCACGTGATTAAACATGCACACGCATCGGCAGCATTTCTCCTGCAGGCTCGCAAAAGGCTCTCCTCCCTCCCCACATCAAAGTCATCAATCACCCTCCCACAGGCTTCCCCAGGGCTGCCCCGCCCCCTGCTTCACGGCCAGGCCATCTGTTCCCTGCCTTCTCTTCTCTCTGATCTCCCCTCAGGCGCCCCTCCCAGCACTTCCTTGTTTTCCTTGAACCCCTGGCTCAATTGAGCTGCTCTGCTCATACTGGGGAGCTTGTTTGTTTTGTTTCGTGTTTCTATTTATTTTGTGATTTCCCGTCCAGTTGCTTGCCCCCACCTCCCTCGCCCATTCTCCTGTTGCTCCACCATGCCTTCCAGTCCCTTTTTCTCTTTTTTTAATACTTCCTTCAAAATAGATATGATGTATGCTTCCCTACTTCGTCATTTAGAGTTCATTCTAACTACCAAAACATGGACAATTTCTACACATTGATTGATCGCGCAGCGGTGGGTTTACAGCAGTAGCATCATGTTGGCGCTATGTCCCCGTGTCTTTTACAGCTCGCCATGGCCCCCACTGGGGCGCATTCAGTGCCTCTACATTACACGCCTCCGAACGCCCCAGCTCGGGGATTCTGAGTGCATCTGCCCAGCTATAAGCTGTGCAGGTGCAGCGCGTGCCTCGGGGACATGGCAGCTGTCTGCATGTCTCTGCCATTTGCTCTTTCTGCCTGTGAGTCCATGGTAACACCTAGTACTTCCCATTGTCCCTTTGTGCCTTTTAGAGCAGCACGGCCTTCTATGTATAATCCACGTGATTCTGACTCAGATGGAGCTCTTGTTTCAGGCTAACCGGTTCCTGTGATTTATATAATTTCCAATTGTGTTCAGTTGATGTTTATAAAGTCTTGAGAGATAGAGAGTGTGGCAGCTTGCTTTCTTGTCTCCTCCACTGCCTTGAAGTTGTTTGCCTGGTGTGATTTATCTGCAGGTTGAGTTCCGGAGCAGGACACACACACATCCAAGCATATTGCACTCACTTGGTTATTGGCCAGCACAATGTGCCTGAAAGCTCGGCCCGCTTGTTAGAAGGCATTGTCGGACTGGGAAAGATTACGGCCCCGGACATCAAAATAAATGCGCCCCCCATGTGTAATTAGATAGATAAAAAAAAGCGGCCAATATTTCGAACTTGTTGCAGGTTTGAACTCGTAAAGACACGCAGTACACATGATTTTTCAGGGTATAGAAGACTGCAAGGATTTGAGCTTTCTACAGGCTGTTATTGTTTTAACATCAGGGAAGTCAACAATAACAAGCATTGGTATAGACAATAGGTCTCGCTTGTTATATTTAATTAGCAGCAGCAGCATTTCTCCTGCGCCAGGCCACATCAAAGGCTCTGTGCCACTTTCACCCACACAGCAACACTTACAGACACGCAACACCACTCACACCCACGCAAGCCCACTATCATCCACGCAACACCACACTCACCCAAGCAACACCACTCACACACGCAACGCAAAACATCCACGCAACCCCACTCATCCACGCAACCCCACTCATCCACGCAACCCCACTGATCGACGCAACGCCACTCACCCACGCAACCCCACTCACCCACACAACGCCACTCACCCACGCAACGCCACTCACCCACGCAACACCACTCACCAATGCAACACCACTCACCCACGCAACACCACTCACCCACGCAACAACACTCACACATGCAACGCCACTCACCCACGCAACGCCACTCACTCACTCACTCACGCAAAGCCACTCACACCCACGCAGTGCCACTTTCACCCACACAGCACCACTTTCAGACACGCAACGCCACTCACACCCACGCAAGCCCACTATCACCCACGCAATGCCACACTCACCCAAGCAACGCCACTCACCCAAGCAACACCACTCACACACGCAACACAACTCACCCACGCAACCCCACTCATTCACGCAACACCACTCATCCAAGCAACGCCACTCATCCACGCAACGCCACTCACCCACGCAACGCCACTCACCCATGCAACGCCACTCACCCACGAACACCACTCACCCACGCAACGCCACTCACTCACGCAACGCCACTCACACACACAACGCCACTCACACACGCAACGCCACTCACACATGCAACGCCACTCACCCACGCAATGCCACTCACCCACGCAACGCCACTCACCCACGCAACGCCACTCACCCACGCAACACCACTCACCCATGCAACGCCACTCATCCACACAACACCACTCATCCACACAACGCCACTCACCCACGCAATGCCACTCACCCACGCAACGCCACTCACACACGCAACGCCAGTCACACGCAACACCACTCACACACGCAACGCCACTCACACACGCAACGCCACTCACACATGCAACACCACTCACCCACGCAGCACCACTCACCCACGCAGCACCACTCACCCACGCAGCGCCACTCACCCACACAGCGCCACTCTCACACATGCAATGCCACTCTCACCCACGCAACGCCACTCACCCACGCAACGCCACTCACCCAGGCAACGCCACTCACCCAGGCAACGCCACTCACCCACGCAACGCCACTCACCCAGGCAACGCCACTCACCCAGGCAACGCCACTCACCCAGGCAACAACACTCACACATGCAACGCCACTCACCCACGCAACGCAACTCACTCAAAGCCACTCACACACACGCAGTGCCACTTTCACCCACAACCAAAAGACCAAAACAACAAAAAGAACAACAAGCACTGGCGTTGCCAATAGGTCTCGCAGTACGAAAGTTGGAGCTATTGGTTTTGTAAATGACAAAGCCCTTTATGTTTTTAAAATGAAAACAAAAATAAAAGGCATTGTTATTTGCAATTGTAATAGCTCCAACTTTCCTACTGCGAAACCTATTGGCAACGCCAGTGCTTGTTGTTCTTTTTGTTGTTTTGGTGTATTTTTACATATTAACTTTTTCTCTATTTTTATGAATTGCAGTTTGACTTTTACTGTGTTGTCTTTTCAACCTTTTAACTGCTTTGCACATTTTATTAATGTTAAGTCTATCTTCTGTGTGTTATAGCTACCAGGGGGTTGAGCTCAGGTAGGTTTAAAATGTTGAAACCTTTGTTTGGACTAATATGTTAGTCACTTTTTTACTTGTGATGGGATATCACTCTGCTAAATTAATCATCACTTTCTCACAGAAACTGTATTAAGGGCCCGATTATGATTGCGGTGAATCCGCATCCTCCGGGCCGGCGGAAGCCACCGCCGGCCCGCATGATGCGGATTCACCGCTGCGTTGTGAGAAATGACCCCCGCCATATTAGGATGGCAGGGGGGTCATCTGCCGACGTGGATACCGTCCGCCGCTTTTCCGCCGCAAGACCGCAGCGGAAAAGGTATCATATGGTGGCGGTGTCTATCAGACACCGCCAGCGATATTACAATTTGCATTTTGAGATGCCTTTCTGCGGTGGCAATGCATACGGTCTTTTCTTTGGGGGCCCGTTGCGGTCTTCCAGGGTGAAGGGGGGTGGGCTGCACATGGGGGGTACCCCCATGCACCCCCTGCATTTACATGCACGAAGCGGCAGGCACTGCGCGGTGCCTGCCGCTTTGTGCATGCAAATGCACTGCTTGCATTTTTAATGTTAAACATACAGGATGGGACCGCCAGGGTGGCGGTCACATCCTAATTTACACGGAGGGACCGCTGCTGCCCCTGCGGACGGTCCCTCCTCCTCTGGGGTGGCAGACGGACGCAGGTCCGTCCGCCATCCTAATAGGGCCCATAGTTGGGTTCAGTATTTAGGTTACAGGTGTGAACATTTCTCTGAATTTGTAGATATTTGCCTCTGTATTTCATCATCTTAAAGTTTGTTGATTGATCAGATGAAAAGAAAAATCACTGAATAACTTGCTAGGGGATTTGAAGATAACTTGAACTGCAAATCAAACAAATCTGTATCCTTCTTTCATACATGTTTCTACTCCTAGTTAAATGCTACTAGTCCCATTTGCACTGAAAATAGGAATCAATGTCAGAATTCATTCTGAAAAGTTGGTAAAAAACACCCTCAACAAACATTTCACCAGTTAAAAACGAGATGGCAGACACAATACCTTCTCCCAGTTGACCTCGAGCAGAACAAGAACCAGCTAAAAATGTACAAGTACAAGTAGTGTATTTTTGCAGTGGAGCAGATTTTCTGGAATGCAGGATCAGTGAACCAAGATACTCAACTTCAGAAATTTTTAGCGCCCCCATTCTGGGTTGAAAGGAGATTTCACATCTGAATGTATCTACATCGTAGGTATGGAGGTGCATAATTAACCCCAAAATATGAGATGCCCCCTATATAACAGAGAAATACTGCTGAAATGGATGTTACAAAACCTAGTTCTACAGATAATTCCCAAGTTTGGGACCTTGTCTCAGGGCAAAATCCACAATGTTTAATCCTGGGAAAAACCTAGGGAAAAATGTCCCAGGAAACACCAGAGGTGCTGCTAACCAAATGAGGAATAAGTATTGTCTATATATATATATATATTCACTGAAAAAACATAGGTTTCACACCCGTTATAGTTAGGAATCAGCATTTAAAAAACCTATTAAATTCACTGAAAAAACCATAGGTTTGACACCAGTTATAACCATTGAAATTCCCACTTTATAGTTAGTTGGACTCACTATAACTTGCGCGCCTGCAATGCACTGCTGATGACGCCACATAATACATCACTCATGACATGGTCAGTGACATCACTCATGACATCACTGATGACACCATCCAGTGAGTGTGTGTCTTTCTGAAAAATAAATATGTTTTATATATGTATATGTAAAGGTCGATGGAAGAAAAATGTTTAAATAAGTGTCTTAATGGATGTTTTTCTTAAAAAAATTGATTGGTTGACTGGCTTATTAAGTGTATCTTAGTGAATACATATATTAGCGAGTATTGTTTAAATATTTAAATGTTTGTATCAGTGTTTCACTTTGTGTATAAGTGGCTGCATGGGTTGGTGAGTAGCTACATGTGTGTGTATATGGGTTATTAGATGTTTTTTTAGTATCAGTATGAGTGTCTGAATGGTTTGGTGGGGGTGTTACTTAGCACATAGATGCATCAATGACTGACTCACTATTTGTATGTGTTTTGAAGACAGCATATGTGCAGGACTGTATGTGTGTATGAGTGTGTATATGTGTGTGTTAGTGAGTGAATGACTGTCTCACTAGTGTCTTTATCAGTAACTACATATTTTTTATTCTAGTATATGTGAGTATTGATGTATATAAGTGAGTATATGTGAAAGTGAAAGATTAAAAGAGTTCTTGTGTAAATAAGTATGTCTTTCTATAATTGATTGTTTAAGTGAGTAAGTATGTGTAAGTTTCCTTAGAAGTAAGGTGGTAGTGTGTGTATAGCTGTAAATGCAAATAAATGGATGCTCAATAGTTTATTTGCATGTGTGATTATGTGTGTGAGTAACTTTTGGATGACTGTCGGTGTGTAACAGGATGTATAGGTGTTTCACTACATAGGATGAGTGAATATATGTATGAGTGACTATATAGAACTGTTGGTGAATGAGTGGATGTGCATATAGATGGTGGTATTACTGAATTGGTTGTTGTAACTGGTATGGGTATCACTATTTTTTTGAAAATTTTAGTTTCTATTTTTGAATATGTGTTTCAAGGGTTACATTACACTGAAAGGAGGTCTGTCACTCTGTCACAAGGATGGTGTCATCAGTGATGTCATGAGTGATGTCACTGACCATGTCATGAGTGATGTAATATGTGACGTCATCAGCAGTGCATTGCAGGCGCGCAAGTTATAGTGAGTCCAACTAACTATAACGTGGGAATTTCAATGGTTTTATGGCAGTAAAATTTCCAGCTAACTATAACTGGTGTCAAACCTATGGTTTTTCAGTGAATTTAATAGGTTTTTTAAATGCTAATTCCTAACGATAACTGGTGTGAAATATGTGGTTTTTTCAGTGAATTCCATAGGTTTTTTAAATGCTAATTCCTAACTATATAATACCTGAAAGCCCACCAGGAATCTCCAGTATGTGCCAGGGGACTGCATTGCAGAGAGGTTTAATGAAGCCACGCCCATTTTTACACCTCTCTGCAACGCAGCCCCCGTGCATGTTTGAAGAGAGGGAACTAATTCCCCTTGCATACTGGGGGCCCCTCAGGGCCAACTAGCCCACCTGGAACCTCCAGTATGCGCCAGGGGGCTGCATTGCAGAGGTGTAATGAGGCTATGCCCCTTGTTACACCTCTCTGCAATGCAGCCCCCTGCCGCGTTTGCAGAGGGGGAACTAATTCCCCTTGCATACTGGGGGTCCCTGGGGGCCAACTAGCCCACCAGGGGCCTCCAGTATGAGCCAGGGGGCTGCATTGCAGAGAGGTGTAATGAGGCCACACCCTTTTTCACACCTCTCTGCAATGCAGCCCCAGTGCATGTTTGAAGAGGGGGAACTAATTCCCTTTGCATACTAGGGGTACCTGGGGGCCAACTAGCCCACCTGAAACCTCCAGTATGCGCCAGGGGGCTGCATTGCACAGAGGTGTAATGAGGCTATGCCCCTTTTTACACCTCTCTGCAACGCAGGCCACTTGCGCATTTGCAGAGGGGGGACTAATTCCCCTTGCATACTGGGGGTCCCTGGGTCATATCTGCCCAAACACCGATATTCCGAATGATTGAAAATGACTTTTCTTGAAAAACATTTGGATTTGGATTATCACGTCCTATACTTTGGAATTTTTGAAAGACTGACTTTGAGGATGTTATGAATTACTCAAGTCTGCCCGAATTGTGTGGGTAAAATTGATACCTAGTCACTTTGAATAAGAATGTACTTACGTCTCGTCTAACATTTGGAAGAAATATCTAGTTATATGACAACAGGATACCGACATAACTTGAAGGAAATAAGAACGCCCTGAAGAAGTTCTGTTGTACAGAATTTATTTTTATTTTGAAAGTTTTATATAGCGCGAACAAGATCTTCGCAGATATCAGAGCGCTTTACAGAGGAGGGGAGCATGTATACGCAGATACATCAATCATGTTAGGAGTACATCGAAGTGATATCATAAAACAATCAAGTAAATCAATTTCAGAGTCAACATAAGATACAAGGGTTCGAACAAGTAGTACAGATGAGTATCGAGTCTTTGTAGTTTTCCCCAATAGTCGTTCAAGTGTATTTAGCCATGAGGATTGCTTTTACTTCTCTCTTGAACAGTATGGTAGAGGTGATGAGCCTTGTTTCAGGGGGGAGCGAGTTCCAAATCCTGGGGGCCATTCCTGAGAAAGAGCGTTTATAGGTTTTTTCCTTGCGGAATCTTTTAGGCTTTAGCAAAAGATTGTTTGTGCCTCTAGTGTTCCTGGAGCCTCCAGAAATCGTCAGTTTCTGAGCGAGGTATCTAGGTGAGCTCAGGTGTACAGCCTTGTGGGTCAAACAAGCGATTTTCAGGTGTATTCTGGCTTCAAACGGCAGCCAGTTCAGGGATTTGAAGTCAGGGGAAATGTGCGAGTGTTTTTTTGATCCAGTGATAAGTCTCGCTGCGGCGTTTAGAGAGGCTCTTATGGGTGCCGTAGTAGCTAGGGGGAGACCGCAGAGGGCGGTGCTGCCATATTCTATTCGAGGTATGACTAGTGATTGTACCGCAGTTTGGAAGTCTTTGGCTGGAAGGAAAGGTTTAAGTTTCCTGAGGGTGTTGATTTGGTAGTTTGCTCCCTTAGTTGCTTTGTTGATGTGTTCCTGCATGCTGAAATTGGTGTCAAGTGTTATGCCCAAGGATTTCGCGGAGTCCACGATGGTGGGTTGGACATTGAGTGCCGTTAGGTCTTTAAGCCACATTTGCGTGGTAGTGATCTTCGCGGGAAGTGCGATCAGGAGGAACTCTGTTTTAAGGGCATTGAGTTTGAGATGATTAGCGGCCAGCCAAGATTGGGTGCTTCTGATCGTTGAGTTCAAAAGCGTGATGTCTTTGGGTGATTGTAGTTTGAGATAGAGTTGGGTGTCATCAGCATACATGTGGAAATGTACATTGGATTCTTGCAGCAAGGTGGTGAGAGGTTCCATAACTAGGTTGAACAAAGTTGGGGATAAGGAGGATCCTTGTGGTACGCCTAGCGATACAGGTCTTGGTGCGGACATCAAGTTGTTGCTCTTGAATTTCTGCGACCTGTTATGCAGAAAAGAAGTGAACCATTTGAGCACAGTTCCAGATAGGCCCATTCTTGTGTTTAATAGTTCGAGTAGGTTCTCATGTTTGACGGTGTCAAATGCGGAGGAGAGATCAAGGAGGATGAGGAGGCAGGTATCGTTATGATCTAGTATTTGGAGGGCGTCATCGATTATGTGAATCATGGCAGTTTCCGTACTGTGATTGGCTCGGAAGCCTGATTGGTGAGAGTTGAGGAGATCAAATTCATTAATATGTTTAGTCAATTGTATTTGTGCGCATTTTTCCAGCAGTTTGGCAAGAGTCGTAATGTTGGTAATGGGTCGGTAGTTGTTTAGGTCAGAAGGGTCGGCTGTAGGTTTCTTTAGCAAAGGTGTTACTTGTCCAACTTTGAGGGAGTCTGGAATGATCCCTTGTTGAAGTGAGCTGTTAATGATTTTGGTCCAGAGTGGAAGGAGCGACGGGGTAAGGACTTTTACAGCGTTAGCAGGAAGGGGGTCCGTGAGGTGATTGGATGGTTTCAGAGTGCTGAGCAGTTTGCCAATTTCTTCTTCCGTGTAGGAGAGAAAGGTTGACCAGGTTGCATTGTTTTTTGGTTTAGTGGGTGTTATGTAGTGGGGTTTGGGATAGAGGCTTGCGTCCATGAGGAGATCATTCTTTATGTTATCCGTTTTTTGGTTAAAGAAAGAGGCAAGGTCTTCGCAGGAAGGGGCATTGCACATAGTGTTGAGAGGTTGGGGTTGTTCTTTGGTTTGTGAACGGATAAGTTCAAACAGCTTTCTCGGACGGTTTTTGGCTTGGTCTAGCTGACGGCTGAAGAAGTCTGATTTTGATCGTTTTATTTTCCTGAAGTAGGCATTTCTCTTTTACTTCAGGTTTTTTAGGTTCAGTGCAGAGGGGGCTGATCTCCAGGAGCGCTCTGCCAATCTCATGGCACGTCTATCGTCATTGAGACTCCCGTCATACCAGGGATTGGAGATTTTTGTGGTGGCTTTTTTTAGCTGCAAGGGGGCGACTTCATTAATTATTGCGGTCATATTGTTAAGATAGTGATCAGTCAAGAATTGGACGTCCTTCACGCCAGCCGGAGGAAGTAGTAAGTTGTAGCTGTTGGAGGGCAGAGAGTTTGAGTTTAGTTTTTTCATGTCTCTTTTCCAGACTTTGGGCCTGGCGGATTGGATAGGGTTAAATTTAACTTTTTCATTGATGAAGAACGTGATGATATGATGGTCCGACCAGTCACAGGGTTGGATAGATTCGAGTTGGATAGCGGCCTCTTTGGAGATGATAAGGTCGAGGATAGAGCCTTTCTTGTGTGTTGGACTGTTGCAAATTTGTGCAAGGTCCAGGGCGTTGAGGAAATTCTTCAGACCTTTTACCACCGCATCATTATGATCATTCCAGTGGAGGTTGAAATCCCCAAGGTATATTTGTGTGAGTTGCCGCCCGGCGTTGGTTGAGATCATGTCCATGATTTGTTGGGAGAAGGTGAGGTTGTCACCGGGTGGGTGGTAAACGCCGTGAAGAGTGCAGATCGGTTTGCCCTGACTGATAATATCTAGGTTGATGTATTCACAGGACGATGGGGAGGGCGGGGAAGGTGAAGATACTTTCAATACAGAGAGGTTGCTCCTGTATATACATGCGATTCCGCCACCTTTTTTATTGCCAGACCTGTCGAGTCTAGTGATGAGGTAGTTGGGGGGAACCAGAATGTCCATTATAGGTGTAGAAGACTCTGTTAGCCATGTTTCAGTCATGATGATTAAGTCCAGATCCAATTTTAGGATGAGATCGGCGATAGCGGCGGAGTGTCTAGCGGCTGATCTGCAGTTTAGGAGAGTACATTTGAGACGGGGTGTGTCGAGGGTGGAAGGGTGCTCTAGGGCGAGGGGGACTTTACTCAGGTTACTATGGATAGCGACTCTGTTGTTCAGTGTGGGGGGTCTAAGGGGATTGGAGTGAATCGTAGGTATGGCAGTGAGTGTGTCGGGTGTGTTGCTGAGGGGAGCTGGGTCATAGGAGCGGAGGAGGGTGATTGTGTCTAGGTCCGAAAGAGGGTTGCAGGAGCGACGGGGGCGGTTTTCACGATTGTGAACAGGGATTGAGGTCCAGTGTGGTGGAAGTCGAGTGCGTGAGTTCGCCGCCCGGGTGGAGGACCAGTTGGGAGGGGAGGTGATGGTGGAGACGCGTGAGTGGTGTCTGGGGTGTGTGCTGAGTAAATGTTTGATGATGTGAATGTCTTGTTTGATCTGTTGGAGAGTGTTGGGCGGGGGGTGGCTGGAGTGTGATAGACAGAGTAGTTGTTGTTTGATGCTGTACATGTCTTCTTTGAGTTGGAGGAGGGAGGCCGTAATGTGGTCCACTGAGGGACATGTGTTGGAGGTGGGGATGGGAGGGTCAGGCGTGGATGACATAGGGGGGAGGTTGGTGGTGTGGATGAGAGTATTGGTGGTGGGCGTAGAATGCATTGTGGAGGATGGGCGTTTATTAGTGGTGAAGAGGGTGGAGGTTGGGTGATGGGGGATAAGACTGGGGGGGGTAGTGGGATTGTAGATGGTTCTATTTAGAGAGGGTCGAGTTGAGCTTATGGAGGTGGAGTGTTCTGTGTGATTAGTTAGTGGGAGGAAGTGGGGGCTGAGAATGGGTGGGGATAAAGGGTGGGGTTTGCCTTTGTGTGTGTCGGTCTGATGTTGATCTAGGATAGGCGGGATGCGGGTGGGAGCAGTGGAATCAGGGGTGAGAGGAACGGGGATGAGGGCTGGTGTGTAGGTGGAAGGAGTGGGGTTGTTGTTGTAAGAGGGAGAGAGATCTATGTCTGTGCTTGAGGGATGTGGGATAGCTATGGTAGGTGGGGGAATGACTAAGGTGCCGGGAATAGAGGGGTGGTGTATGTCTTTTTGGGTGGGAGCTGTGGTATCAGGGGTGGGAAAGTGGATGAGGGCTGGTGTGTGGGGGGAAGGGGTGAGGTTGGTGTAAGAGGGTAAGTAATCTATGTCTGTGCTCGACGGGAGTGAGGTAGGTATGGTAGGTGGGTGAGTGACTGGGGTGTCGGGAGTAAAGGAGAGGTGCATGTAGTTTAGGGGTTGGGGTGGATTAGAATGAGTGTGGTTTGAGGCTGCGGTGTCAGGGGTGACGGGAATGGGTGTGGTATGGGAGGGTGACAGGGTGAGGTTGTAGGGGGGGGAGGGGGTATCGCTGGAATGTGTGGGTGAGGGATCTATGTCTGTAAATGTGGAGTGCGCGATAGCTACCTTAGGTGGGTGAATGTCTAAGGTGCCGGGGGTGGAGGGAAGGTGCGTGCCGTTTTGTGGTTGAGCTAGGTTAGGAGGGTTGTGGTTGGGGGCTGTGAGTTCAGGAGTGATGGGCCTGCGGATGCTATGAGTGGGTGTCCGATGACTGGTGAGGTGCTGTTTGAACGTGGGGAACAGATTGTCTAGTAGTTCCAGGTTCTTGTCTGTGGATTGAATTAGGATAATCCCGTTATTGTATATAGTGATGGTTGTTCTGCCAGGGAAAAGTTGTGATGGGGTGATGGTAAGTTTTAGGCCATGCGCGAAATTCCTGGAGGTGGAGACGGAGAGTATGGTGCGGAACGTGTTTCTCCATTGGGCTCTGCGTGTGGTGTGGAAGATAATATCAATGTTCAGTGAACCATTGACTGGTGAGAAGTAGGTGTATGCACACGGAGTTTCAGGGTGGGACCTCAGGAAGTTGTGTTTAAAGCGTTTAGCGGCTTTTTTAGTGAGTGCTGGTGGGTAGTTGATTTTATATGTGTGTTTGCCGACGGGTTCCATAATGGGAGAACAGTCTAGATAGGTGTAGGGGGGGGTGTAGGAAGGAGGGTGTAGTAGGGAGGGTGCACTGTCCTAGACAGTTGCGAGGGCCTAAGGTGATACTAGTGCGTTCACAGTAATGCTATGTGCAGAGTACAGCCGACGAAGATAGTGAGATAATTGGGAGAGACACTAGTGAGCTGCCAAGGTATTTGAGGTAGTAGTTGGTGCGTGCAAGAACAACTGACACTAGTGAGTTGCCATGGTAATTGAGGTAGTACTCGGTGCATACGAGATATGTGATACGAGATACGAGAGATATATGAGGTATAACATATGAAATATATATGAGGTATAACATATGAAGTATAGCCCTGAGAAAGAAAAACTTGAATAAGATAAAATAAAATAACTGTGCAGACCATACAAGTATCTAGATCAAAGGTGCCAATAGTGAGTAGTCACAATATGTAAGGTACAGTGATGGAATACAGTTGCACACATAGATTAAATGACACATATTAAATGGCACAGCAAGTGGCATTAGCGAGCAGCAAAAGAAGAAGAAGAATATATGAGGTAGCAAAAGGTGCATTACCGGTGACTATAAAGTGGGACGTGCAAGATACAGTTAGGAATATATAGAATATAATGCAACTGTACGAGGCATTAATATATGGGTAGCAATTGCAATTGGTGCAGAAAAAGTGAAGTGTGCTGGATACAATCAGGAATAAAATAATACATATCACAGTGAAGAAGCAAACTATCTAAATCCGCCGTGAAAAAACGTCCAGCTGTGTAAATTGTGCAACCGCTAAAAAGAAGTAGTCTGAAAGTCTAAGAGGTCTTAGGTCTTTAAGGTCGATGGTAGAAATGTCTAGGCCATGATGGTCTCCCCCATAAAGCCAAGCTAAGATGGCCGAACCGATGGGGGAGATAGAAATAGAAATATTGGTCCTTTGTCTGTTGTTGTTACTTTGGGCTCAGAGCAGGACCATTTCACTTTCTATTAAGGCAGGCATTGCTCATAGCTTGCTGGTGAGGAAAAGTGGGGGAGTTAGAGCTGTGGAGCCTCGTGGACATCAAAGGTACTAGCGCGGATTTATTTCTACAGATTTATGGCCCCATGTTGCTCTAGGAGAGAGCTTACGAATGTGAGCAGTTTAATGGCCCCAGCCATTTTGTACAAAGGAGGTGGACTAAAAATGTGCACAGGCGGGTGGGGTGGGATAAATACCTTATGCCTCCAATCGATGTTCCAAACCTGTATGTCCCTGGGAGGTGGGGGGCTCAATGACACATATCCGCTCCCGGGTGGGGGTGGCTCATGTCGGTCCTTCAGCTCTTGTTTGGTCCCAGAGCCCAGATCAGCAGATCAGCAGATCCCAGCGCCACTATAACTTCCCATCCGTTTCCCGGTGCTTCCGGGAGCTGGATCCACTGAACCGGCGTCCTTCCTGGTTCTGCATCCAACCTCCTATGCTGTGATGCGGGCGGGAAGGGGGGGTCCGTCGACGTTCAGGCACCGCAATCAGCCGCTTGCGCCTTGGAGCGGGTGGGAGGGGGGCCACTCTCCGGTGCAGCCGATCGTGCCCTGCGGTAGTCATGACAGCAGAATCAGTTCCTCAAATGCATTGCCGAGGTCTGACTCACATTTTTGAATAATTGATAAGGGAGTTGACGGTAGTCATACCAGACGTTCAGGCACCGCAATCAGCAGCCTGCGCTTGGAGCGGGGGGGAGGGGGGCCACTCTCCGGTGCAGCCGATCGTACTCGGCGGTAGTTGTGACAGCAGAATCAGTTCCTCGAACACGGCAGTAGTCAGAACTCCTCGCGGGGGCATCCGAGATAGTGGTTTCCCGGCTTCAGAGTCGGAGTTGTAGTTATGCGTTCCACTGCGGCGGCCATTTTCGGTATTGCGCGATTCGGTGGAACGCACGCCGGTTTTGATGCTGTGCTTCTTTATTTGCTAAGTATCCGGCGCTGCTCAACAATTACAGAGTCCAGGGCTTCTGGGCAGCGATCCTCCAGAGGCTCGAGGCTCGACCGGCGCCGGAGCCCATCGGTATATCCACTGCTCCGATAAAGGGGTGGGGGAGGGGGTCAGCTTCAGGTCGCTCCACAACCGGGCGCAGGACTCGACGATGGCAGGAGCCCTTTGCGTGATCACAATCGTGCTGGGGGAGCCTCAAAGCGACGCATCAGGGTGCCGACTCTCCGCAGGCTCAGGGCATCGAGGCTCGGGGCATCCGGCTCCCGTGTTCAGCAGACGTTCGTTGGGAGAGGTGATGTCTCCAGCTGACCCAGGCTGCGACGGGCTGCTCCAGCCTTCCACCGGACAGGTATGAGGAAATAAAAGTTACTGGTTACTCCTGTTACTTTTACGAATTCGGTTCCGCGGAGTGGAGGGTGCTGACCGGGATAAAATCCTCTAGGGGAATCCCGAGCACCAGGAGCTCTTAGCAGGCTCCTGCTCCGGTGGCCATCTTGTGTGCAATGAATGAAATGTTTCGGCTGGCTGTGGTACATAAACTTAAGGAAAATAAAAGCATTTGAATATATACCAAGATTCAGCTCTTCAATAAGGACTCTAAGTGATATGATTTGATTGGACTTATTGTGCAAGTGGTGCTGTGCCAAACTTTGGAATATTCTCCACTACTCTCTACTACTTACTCTCTCCTACTCCACTACTCTCAAATACTCACTCTCTACTACTCATTCTCTACTATTCTACTACTCTCTACTACTCTCTCTCTACTACTCTCTCCCTATTACTCACTATCTATGACTCTCTATTACTCACTCTCTACTATTCCCTCTTTACTACTCACTCTTTACTACTCACTCTCTACTACTCTCTACTACTCACTCTCTACTTCTCACTCTCTACTACTCTCTAATACTCACTCTCTACTACTCTCCCTCTACTACTCACTCTCTACTACTCACTCTACTACTCACTCTCTACTACTCTCAACTAACTCTCTACTACTCTCTCTACTAGTCTCTACTACTCACTCTACTACTCACTCTCTACTACTTTCTACTATTCTCTCTCTCTGCTACTCACTCTCTACTACTCTCTACTACTCACTCTCTACTACTCACTCTCTACTTCTCACTCTTTACTACTCTCTACTACTCACTCTCTACTGCTCTCTACTACTCACTCTACTGCTTCCTCTCTACTACTCTCTACTACTCACTCTCTACTACTCACTCTCTACTACTCACTCTACTATTCACTCTATTACTCTCTACTACTCACTCTCTGCTACTCTCTCTACTGCTCTCTACTACTCTCAACTACTCACTCTCTACTCTCTATTACTCACTCTCTACTCTCTACCTCTCTCTCTACTAGTCTCTACCTCTCTACCGCTACCTCTCTACCTCTTCCTCTCTACCTCTACACCTCTACCTCTCTACCTCTCTCTACACGCACACATATACACATATATATATGCATATATATGCATATGCATTTATATATGTATGTGTATGTATATATATATATATATATATCCCAAACAGTTGCCTGACAAAACAAGAGGGGAGCCACGCTTGAAGATCGTTTGTGCCACTTTTATTCAATGTAGGAAGCCTCGTGCACAAACTCCAGCTAGCAACAGGAAATAAAGTCTCGCCTGACGCGTTTCATGCAAAGGCATTTCATCAGAGGCTGTAGACTGTTCTTTAAATCAGGTCGACCATTTCTTGGCGCCACAATTTGACTCCCATAAGTCACACCCACTGGGCGCGGCAACTCCTGTTGCCTGATGGTACTTGTGGTACCCTGTCTTTCGTTGATGTGCTGTCGTGTCTGAAAGAAATATGTATTACCCCAGTGGGTGTTGCAGCTTGGTTTGCTGACACGCTGCTTTATTGTCCCACACAGAACCGGCATCTTCTTTCCTTCGCTGAGCCTCATTAGACATCTCTGCAGGGGAGCTAATCAAAGCCCCGGTGCTCCACTCCACGGCTCAGGCTTGCCGCTAGTAATCCCAAACAGTTGCCTGACAAAACAAGAGGGGAGCCACGCTTGAAGATCGTTTGTGCCACTTTTATTCAATGTAGGAAGCCTCGTGCACAAACTCCAGCTAGCAACAGGAAATAAAGTCTCGCCTGACGCGTTTCATGCAAAGGCATTTCATCAGAGGCTGTAGACTGTTCTTTAAATCAGCTCGACCATTTCTTGGCGCCACAATTTGACTCCCATAAGTCACACCCACTGGGCGCGGCAACTCCTGTTGCCTGATGGTACTTGTGGTACCCTGTCTTTCGTTGATGTGCTGTCGTGTCTGAAAGAAATATGTATTACCCCAGTGGGTGTTGCAGCTTGGTTTGCTGACACGCTGCTTTATTGTCCCACACAGAACCGGCATCTTCTTTCCTTCGCTGAGCGTCATTAGACATCTCTGCAGGGGAGCTAATCAAAGCCCCGGTGCTCCACTCCACGGCTCAGGCTTGCCGCTAGTAATCCCAAACAGTTGCCTGACAAAACAAGAGGGGAGCCACACTTGAAGATCGTTTGTGCCACTTTTATTCAATGTAGGAATCCTCGTGCACAAACTCCAGCTAGCAACAGGAAATAAAGTCTCGCCTGACACGTTTCATGCAAAGGCATTTCATCAGAGGCTGTAGACTGTTCTTTAAATCAGCTCGACCATTTCTTGGCGCCACAATTTGACTCCCATAAGTCACACCCACTGGGCGCGGCAACTCCTGTTGCCTGATGGTACTTGTGGTACCCTGTCTTTCGTTGATGTGCTGTCGTGTCTGAAAGAAATATGTATTACCCCAGTGGGTGTTGCAGCTTGGTTTGCTGTGACGCTGCTTTATTGTCCCACACAGAACCGGCATCTTCTTTCCTTCGCTGAGCGTCATTAGACATCTCTGCAGGGGAGCTAATCAAAGCCCCGGTGCTCCACTCCACGGCTCAGGCTTGCCGCTAGTAATCCCAAACAGTTGCCTGACAAAACAAGAGGGGAGCCACGCTTGAAGATCGTTTGTGCCACTTTTATTCAATGTAGGAAGCCTCGTGCACAAACTCCAGCTAGCAACAGGAAATAAAGTCTCGCCTGACGCGTTTCATGCAAAGGCATTTCATCAGAGGCTGTAGACTGTTATTTAAATCAGCTCGACCATTTCTTGGCGCCACAATTTGACTCCCATAAGTCACACCCACTGGGCGCGGCAACTCTTGTTGCCTGATGGTACTTGTGGTACCCTGTCTTTCGTTGATGTGCTGTCGTGTCTGAAAGAAATATGTATTACCCCAGTGGGTGTTGCAGCTTGGTTTGCTGACACGCTGCTTTATTGTCCCACACAGAACCGGCATCTTCTTTCCTTCGCTGAGCGTCATTAGACATCTCTGCAGGGGAGCTAATCAAAGCCCCGGTGCTCCACTCCACGGCTCAGGCTTGCCGCTAGTAATCCCAAACAGTTGCCTGACAAAACAAGAGGGGAGCCACGCTTGAAGATCGTTTGTGCCACTTTTATTCAATGTAGGAAGCCTCGTGCACAAACTCCAGCTAGCAACAGGAAATAAAGTCTCGCCTGACGCGTTTCATGCAAAGGCATTTCATCAGAGGCTGTAGACTGTTCTTTAAATCAGCTCGACCATTTCCTGGCGCCACAATTTGACTCCCATAAGTCACACCCACTGGGCGCGGCAACTCCTGTTGCCTGATGGTACTTGTGGTACCCTGTCTTTCGTTGATATGCTGTCGTGTCTGAAAGAAATATGTATTACCCCAGTGGGTGTTGCAGCTTGGTTTGCTGACACGCTGCTTTATTGTCCCACACAGAACCGGCATCTTCTTTCCTTCGCTGAGCGTCATTAGACATCTCTGCAGGGGAGCTAATCAAAGCCCCGGTGCTCCACTCCACGGCTCAGGCTTGCCGCTAGTAATCCCAAACAGTTGCCTGACAAAACAAGAGGGGAGCCACGCTTGAAGATCGTTTGTGCCACTTTTATTCAATGTAGGAAGCCTCGTGCACAAACTCCAGCTAGCAACAGGAAATAAAGTCTCGCCTGACGCGTTTCATGCAAAGGCATTTCATCAGAGGCTGTAGACTGTTCTTTAAATCAGCTTGACCATTTCTTGGCGCCACAATTTGACTCCCATAAGTCACACCCATTGGGCGCGGCAACTCCTGTTGCCTGATGGTACTTGTGGTACCCTGTCTTTCGTTGATGTGCTGTCGTGTCTGAAAGAAATATGTATTACCCCAGTGGGTGTTGCAGCTTGGTTTGCTGACACGCTGCTTTATTGTCCCACACAGAACCGGCATCTTCTTTCCTTCGCTGAGCGTCATTAGACATCTCTGCAGGGGAGCTAATCAAAGCCCCGGTGCTCCACTCCACGGCTCAGGCTTGCCGCTAGTAATCCCAAACAGTTGCCTGACAAAACAAGAGGGGAGCCACGCTTGAAGATCGTTTGTGCCACTTTTATTCAATGTAGGAAGCCTCGTGCACAAACTCCAGCTAGCAACAGGAAATAAAGTCTCGCCTGACGCGTTTCATGCAAAGGCATTTCATCAGAGGCTGTAGACTGTTCTTTAAATCAGCTCGACCATTTCTTGGCGCCACAATTTGACTCCCATAAGTCACACCCACTGGGCGCGGCAACTCCTGTTGCCTGATGGTACTTGTGGTACCCTGTCTTTCGTTGATGTGCTGTCGTGTCTGAAAGAAATTTCCTGTTGCTAGCTGGAGTTTGTGCACGAGGCTTCCTACATTGAATAAAAGTGGCACAAACGATCTTCAAGCGTGGCTCCCCTCTTGTTTTGTCAGGCAACTGTTTGGGATTACTAGCGGCAAGCCTGAGCCGTGGAGTGGAGCACCGGGGCTTTGATTAGCTCCCCTGCAGAGATGTCTAATGACGCTCAGCGAAGGAAAGAAGATGCCGGTTCTGTGTGGGACAATGAAGCAGCGTGTCAGCAAACCAAGCTGCAACACCCACTGGGGTAATACATATTTCTTTCAGACACGACAGCACATCAACGAAAGACAGGGTACCACAAGTACCATCAGGCAACAGGAGTTGCCGTGCCCAGTGGGTGTCACTTATGGGAGTAAAATTGTGGCGCCAAGAAATGGTCGAGCTGAATTTAAGAACAGTCTACAGCCTCTGATGAATTGCCTTTGCATGAAACGCGTCAGGCGAGACTTTATTTCCTGTTGCTAGCTGGAGTTTGTGCACGAGGCTTCCTACATTGAATAAAAGTGGCACAAACGATCTTCAAGCGTGGCTCCCCTCTTGTTTTGTCAGGCAACTGTTTGGGATTACTAGCGGCAAGCCTGAGCCGTGGAGTGGAGCACCGGGGCTTTGATTAGCTCCCCTGCAGAGATGTCTAATGACGCTCAGCGAAGGAAAGAAGATGCCGGTTCTGTGTGGGACAATAAAGCAGCGTGTCAGCAAACCAAGCTACAACACCCACTGGGGTAATACATATTTCTTTCAGACACGACAGCACATCAACGAAAGACAGGGTACCACAAGTACCATCCGGCAACAGGAGTTGCCGCGCCCAGTGGGTGTGACTTATGGGAGTCAAATTGTGGCGCCAAGAAATGGTCGAGCTGAATTAAAGAACAGTCTACAGCCTCTGATGAAATGCCTTTGCATGAAACGCGTCAGGCGAGACTTTATTTCCTGTTGCTAGCTGGAGTTTGTGCACGAGGCTTCCTACATTGAATAAAAGTGGCACAAACGATCTTCAAGCGTGGCTCCCCTCTTGTTTTGTCAGGCAACTGTTTGGGATTACTAGCGGCAAGCCTGAGCCGTGGAGTGGAGCACCGGGGCTTTGATTAGCTCCCCTGCAGAGATGTCTAATGACGCTCAGCGAAGGAAAGAAGATGCCGGTTCTGTGTGGGACAATAAAGCAGCGTGTCAGCAAACCAAGCTGCAACACCCACTGGGGTAATACATATTTCTTTCAGACACGACACCACATCAACGAAAGACAGGGTACCACAAGTACCATCAGGCAACAGGAGTTGCCGCGCCCAGTGGGTGTGACTTATGGGAGTCAAATTGTGGCGCCAAGAAATGGTTGAGCTGAATTAAAGAACAGTCTACAGCCTCTGATGAAATGCCTTTGCATGAAACGCGTCAGGCGAGACTTTATTTCCTGTTGCTAGCTGGAGTTTGTGCACGAGGCTTCCTACATTGAATAAAAGTGGCACAAACGATCTTCAAGCGTGGCTCCCCTCTTGTTTTGTCAGGCAACTGTTTGGGATATATATATATATATATATATATATATACATACATATATAAACATATATATAATCTGTATATCTATATAAATACAAATATAAATGCATGCATACATATACATATATGCGTACAGATGCATGGTATTTACATTAAAGTTTAAAAAACACTAATAAAAGCAAAGCTAAAAAGCCACCTCATTACAAACAGAATGGCTTTAACTTAAACGAGGGTGAGATCTATTGCATTTTCAATGCTTGTTTACTTTGGTTCCATCAAGAAGGCATTTAGATGTGTCACATATTTTCCATAAATTCTGCATGTTAGCACTCTAGTTGCTCATTAGATCACTGTAGTAAAGCTACTGCTCACCAGGGAAGTCTGCTGCTGGTATTCAAAGTGCATGTTTCAGTCTGCATGTCAGAATTTGTTTAATGAAATAGAAGAGGATTTGAGAAGTCACTCAAAATGATAACTAATTTTTGTTTCTGAAGCACTAATCATACATTCTATGGCAAAATGAACCCCCTCATTTTGTTCCTTTTTAAATTAAATGTTTTCAGACTTACCGCTTCATTCCAATCAAGATGGCTTCTGGTGTGCCATACTTTTGTCATAAGTAAGACTGTTAGCGCTCTAGTTGTTCTTTAGAACACTCTGGGACATTCTGTCATTGGGCTATACTTGGGCTACATCTGGATGATATTTGGGCTACATTTAGGCTCTTTTGTCTCTGGTGGCCATCTTGGGAGAATTGATGTCAGATTTTTTTTATGAAATTGAAAAGGATTTGAGAAGTCACTCAAAATGTGCCCTAATTTTTCTTTCTGCAGCACTAATCATACTTTCTATGGCAAAATATACCCCCTCATTTTGTTCCTTTTTAAATTAAATGTTTTAAGAGTTACCACTTTATTCCAATCAAGATGGCTTCAGGTGTGCCATACCTTTGTAATAAGTAGGACTCTTATCGCTCTAGTTGTTCTTTAGAACACTCTGGGACATTCTGTCATTGGGCTATACTTGGGCTACATCTGGGTGATATTTGGGCTACATTTGGGCTCTTTTGTCTCTGGTGGCCATCTTGGGAGACTGCATGTCAGAATTATTTCCGCTTGAGTAACTCGGTGGAGGAAAGCTACTCCTTGTTATGCCGGTCGATTACTGACATGCTTGACAAGGTTGTGCCCCTCCGTAAGTCTAGAGGGAGAGTGAACAGGGCTTTTCCCTGGTACACGGAAGAGCTACGACAATTGAAGCTGAGCTGTAAACGTGCCGAGAGAGTGTGGAGGAAGCAGTACTCCGCCCCGGCAAAAAACTCGTATAAGCTCGCTCTGCGTGATTACAAGGCTCAGATTAAGAGGGCCAAAGCAACCTTCTTAGAAGCTTCCTTGACTCAGACGTCTAATAAATCCCAAGCCCTGTTTAAAATCATCAGGGACTTGTCCCACCCTGTCTGTGCGGCCAATACGGTTCGTGCGTCGCAGGCACTTTGTGACTCACTGGCTATAGCTTTTGAGGAGAAGACTGCTAAGATCTTGGAGGGCCTTACGCACCCTTTAAATACTACCTTCGGCTCGGGAGCTCCGGTTGGCTCGCTCAGTCGACCCCAGCCAATTGCCTCCAGCACTGGTTTGGGAGCTCCGATCGTGCCACCCAGTCGACCCCGGTCACTTGTCCTTCCCCCAAGAGTGTCGGATATGGGAACTCCGGCCGATCTGCCCAGTCGACCCTGGACTGATGCCTTTGGCCCGAGTCTGGGAGCTCCGGGTAGCTCACCCAGTCGACCCCAGCCGACTGGCTCTGCTTGCTCCTTGGGAGCCCTGGGCGCAGGAGCTCCGGTGGGCCTGCCCAGTCGACCCCAGACGGGTGGTGACGACCTGTGTCTGGGAGCTCCGGGCAGCCCATCCAGTCGACCCCAGCTCAATTCCCCTGACCTTTGTCTGGGAGGTCCATTACCCCCCCAGTCGACCCCAACTTAGGTTTTTTCCTTCCCCTTCCTTCGAGGAATTTTGTAAGGTGGCACATACGGTGTCCTCGGGGTCCCCGCTTGACCCAATGCCCCCCAAATTCTGGAAGGCTTTCCATGCAGACCTTTTCTTGCCTTTGTTTTCGATCTGTCTCCAATCTTTGGAGTCGGCATCGGTGCCAGATTGCTGGAAATTAGCAGTAGTGTCACCTCTGCTTAAAAAGCCCACTTGGACCCTGCCTGTCTCTCTAACTACAGGCCCATATCCTTGCTCCCTTTTCCTATCAAGATTCTGGAAAAATGGGTGACTCGTTCACTCTCTGGTTTCCTGGAAAACATCGGCTGGTTCGATGAGGACCAGTTTGGCTTCCGCCCCGGTCACGGGACGGAGTCCGCGCTGGTGACCGTATTGGACAACCTTCGTTCGCGTGTCGACAGTGGTCGGGCAGCCTTTTTAGTGCTGCTCGACATGTCGTCCGCGTTCGACACGGTCTGCCATCGGACCATTGTCAGGAGACTGGAGGAGTGCGGGGTCACTGATGGGGCAAGAGACTGGCTGACATCCTATCTTGAGGGCAGGCAACAGCTGGTTTCACTTCCACCATTCACCTCTGAGCCAAGGAGTGTAGGACAGGGGGTCCCACAGGGCTCGGCCATCAGCCCTATACTTTTTAATTTGTACCTCCGTCCCTTAGTCCAGCTAATAAAATCTTTTGGTGTCTCGGCATTCAATTATGCCGATGACACCCAGCTGGTCTTTTCACTGGAAGGGAATAATGCGGTCTCGCTGGATACTTTCCATCGCTGCATGGCAGCCACAGCAGACTGGTTACGAGCTAATTCTCTACAATTTAATAGCTCCAAGACGGAGGTACTCCACTGTTCCATCGACAGGATTCCGCGGGCACTCCCAGACAACTTTTGGCCTAGTACCTTTCTTGAGCCAGTACTGGCGGCAGAATCAGCCTGTAATTTGGGGGTGAATTTTGGCCCTAACCTACAGCTTGACATACACGTCAATAAAACCACTTCTACGTGTATGATGCTTAAGCGCATGTTGCGCAAGGTTCTGCCCCTTCTCCCCGCTCAAGCAAGGCCGGAAGTAGTTCGTGGGACTATATTTAGTCGCCTCGACTACTGCAATGGGCTTCTTCTGGAGGCCCCAAAAAATCTGACCGGTAAGCTACAGCGGGTGCAAAACATGGCCGCCAAGCTGGCTCTCTCCCGCCCTAGGTCCAGCTCCTCCACCCTTGCCTTAAGAGACTTACACTGGCTCCCGGTTCATCTGCGGGTACAATACAAAGCTGCGTGCCTTGTGTTTAAAGCTGTTCACCAACAGGGCCCCATCCCTTTGCAAAAGATGTTTGCATGGTACTCTGCACCGCGACCCCTCCGCTCTTCTTCGGCGCATCTTCTTGTAGTTCCGAGGTTTCACAGAGTGAGGATGGGTGGCCGCTCCTTGTAAATGTAAATGTAAATGAGAAGCCACAAGGACTACCTTCCCTTTCGGAAAGCGCTAAAAACCCACCTATTTCCATAAATGGCCTGAGCTGCTAAGTCTATGGTTCTTGATCAAAGCGCCAGGATGCCCTCTGGGTGACAGGTTTTGCGCTCTATAAATACACTAAATAAATAAATAAATAAATAAATAAATTATTTAATGAAATAGAAGAGGATTTGAGAAGTCACTCAAAATGTGCCCTAATTTTTCTTTCTGCAGCACTAATAATACTTTCTATGGCATAATATACCCCCTCATTTTGTTTCTTTTTAAATTAAATGTTTTAAGAGTTACCACTTTATTCCCATCATGATGGCTTCAGGTGTGCTATACCTTTGTAATAAGTAGGACTGTTAGCGCTCTAGTTGTTCTTTAGAACACTCTAGGAAGCTGCAGTAGAACACAAAGGAATCAACTGACAGTCTCTGTCCTTGTTGGATGTACATGTTTTACTGAGAATGTCAGACTTTATTCTCACATGACTGAGAAAGATAATGTGAATTTACAGAAAATATGCTTTCAGTGTAGCTTATAGATCCCCTTCCAAACCACTGTGGGAAAATCATGAGATATTAGTTTTCTTTCAAACATGATTCATGATATCACAGCAGAAGGCTTTTTCAACATTGTAAACTCACCTTAGAACACACCACAATTACTAAAATGAGTATGGTACCATCAACAAATGATTTATAATGTAAATAAAGTCCGAAAACCCTCTATAAACTACAATGCTTTTTAATGAGGTGCTATCATGTATATTGGTCCCAAGATGGCTGCCAACACTTCTAGGATGAAATGCTGACAGCCAATCAGATTAGATGTGTGGTTAGGCTCCGCCCAGATATATATATTTTTTTGAACCTAAATTGCTCAAAATTCACTGGAGCATATATCTTGAGACATAGCAAAGGCACATCGGGCTACCAGTCCCTACAATTTTGCCACGTTTTGTGGAAATCCATTCAGCCGTTCGGGCTAAAAGTGAGTCCAACCGCGCTATGGAAATTAACATGGGGAAAACACGTTTTGAGACCCCCCTTTTATCTTGGCCCCCGATTGACAAATCCCCCCAAACTTTCAGGTAAGGAGCGGAGCAAAGCGAGGCAAATTTAAGGAAAATTACAGGCAGATTCCTCAACCGACGCCAAAGTTATTCCCAATAGAATGTTGCGGATTTCCTATAGAAAACAATCCTAACTATAACTACCTACTGGCGACCACCTGTAGGTAATATATTTATATATATTTACTTAACGCTCCAATTTCTCCTGGTATACACAAGAGGACAAACAGCACTCGGAAAAGTAATTATGCAAATCACGCTGATTTTATTTTGCAGAAGGGGCTCACACAGACGCGTTTCGGCGTGCTGCCTTCGTCAGTGTGTGTTACACGAAAACAATGTCGACATGTTTTTAAAGCTGTTAGCTCATTGCGGACATGGACATAAACAAAGGACAATCATCACTACATTCAAAAGGGCGCGCCATCTTTGAAGGACCTAGATGTAGTATGTCACAATCACTGTACCCTCTACGCCGCGCGCGCGCGCACCTTCCCTGACGTCAGCGCGCACCACCTAGCGTGGAGCGCACACACAGGGCCCATCGCAAGAGATTCGCGTCGCCCGCCGCTTTTAAAAAGCGAGCAGGCGCAAACATGACATGCAGCACTTTTCCAGTGGTGGCGCCGGTGCGGGCGAGAGGAGTTACAGGTAAGGAGCGGGAGGCGGGAGGCGGGAGGCGGGAGGCGGGGAGCGGGAGGTGGGAGGCGGGAGGCAGGAGGCGGGAGGCGGGATTATGGCAGTGTGGGAGCTGGAGAATTGGCGCACAGTGAGTGTACTATACTAGGCCTAGAGGGAACAGTGCTTACCCCTGGTTGGCATCTTTGGCAATCTCACTTCTATTTTCTTCATTGGTTAACGGCAGCTGTGCAGGTTTCATTTTGTCTGTGGGCTAACTCCGGACGGCTTTGTTAGGGCTACTCTACTCCACCTTAACTTTTAGCCATTCTGAACAGCAGTACTCGTGTACAACAAGGCTAAACACATTGGCAAGTCTATAGTTCATGCATAGGCGCAACATATTGGATTTGACAGTGCTTGTTTGTCTTAATCCTATCCTGTTTCCATGTACTGTAGAGTTATGAATGGGATCTCCAAGAGTTTATGACTATGATCTACTAGTTGGTACGGAGCCATCGGCGCTTGGCATAAAAGCGGGCAGGCGAGGAATCGTAAACCGCAACAAAGAACTACCTCTTTAAAGTCACTTCAGAATCAAATCCACGGCGTTAGGGTTGTCTTTTGGGATGCAGGCTTTTCTATCCTTTTTTGCTATTTAAAGGTCCTTCTGTTCTAGGCAGGCTTCCATCACAATTCTACATGTTTAATGGGCACAAAAAACGAGTGATGCACAGGTCAGAAAGGCATAAAAAACGAGTGAGGCACCCAAAAAACGAGTGATGCACAGGTCAGAAAGGCACAAAAAACGAGTGAGGCGCCCAGAAAACGAGTGATGCACAGGTCAGAAAGGCACAAAAAACGAGTGAGGCACAGGTCAGGAAGGCACAAAAAACGAGTGAGACACAGGACAGAAGGGCACAAAAAACAAGTGAGATACAGGGCATAAAGGCACAAAAAAACGAGTGGGGCACTGGACAAAAAGGCACAAAAACACGTGGGGCAGAAGGGCACCAAAAACGAGTTGGACACAGGACAGAAAGGCACAACAAGCATTGGAAATGCAATAGGTCTTGCATTAGAAAAGTTGGAGCTATTGGTCGTGTAAATGACAAATATTTTATTTATGTGTTGGTTTTTAAAATAGCTAAATGGATAGCTTTGTCATTTACAATGCCAATAGTTATAACTTTCGCGAATGTGACACCTATAGCATTTGGAATGCAACATGTTTTGTATTTACGTGGCTTAGATGGCAGCTCTGGTCGTTAGGCCACATCTCTAGAGAGCACGAGAGTGCAGCGGGGGAGAGAAGCACAGAGAGTGCAGCAAGGAAGGGAAGCACGGAGAGGGAGCCCAAGAGTGAAGCAAGGGTGAGATGCACGGACAGGGAGCCTGAGAGTGCAGCAGGGGACAGAAGCATGGAGAGGGAGACAGAGTGTATCAGGGGCGAGAAGAACGGACAGGGAGCCCAAGAGAGAGAAGCAGGAGAGGGAGTCTGAGATTATAGAAAGGGAAAGAGTTGAGCATAGAAAGGGAGAAGATGAGTTTGGGAGAGAGGCATGAGAGGTGGAAGGCAGAGCAATGGAGATAGACCTGGAAAGGAGTAACCATGGGGCAGATGAAGATGAGAGCAACAGGGAAAAACTAGTGGTGTTGACTAATGCCGAAATGGTATAAATGATGCTGTGTTAGTGCTCATTGACAATCATGTGTACCTTGAGGGGAGGGGAGAGGGGAGGGAAAAGAAGGGAGAGTGAGGAAAGAGGGGAGAAAGGGAGGAGAGTGTGGTGAGAGAGGAGAGAGGGTAGATGAGAGAGAAGGAAGAGTGTGGTGAGAGATGGTGGAGGGGAGAGGGGGGAGAGAGAGAGGAGACAGGAGAGAGTATAGTTGTGAGAGGGGAGAGTGGTGAGAGGGAGGGTAGAGGGGGAGGGGAAAGTGATGGGAGAGTGAGGGGAGAAAGAGAAGGGAGGGGAGAGTGATGGGGAGAGTGGTGAGAGTGCATACTGGTGAGGTGGGATGAGAGGAGATAGTTGTTATAGGGGAGAGTAACAAGATGGAGGGCATGCTGCCAGTTAAGAATATTTATTGAAATCTAATGATGGTACCACCATTGAAGTCTTGTGCTTTTCTAAACTTGAAGTGTACTTGCCAGTGTAACCAGTTCATGTCATGGCGTGCTTATCCAATATTGCAAACTACCCTTAAGACCCTTATTGTGGCGCTGTATGTGTGAAAATGCACTATCTTTTCACTTTTTAAAGAAAAATTTTGGAGTGCCATTTGGCGTCGCAGACACGCAGGGTTTGGTTCCTGGCGCACATAGCCATGGTTGCAGTGCACAGAGACCCTCCACTGCCGCACACAGAGGAAAATAATTAGAGGGAACATTGGTCACAATCAATACTTCCATTAAGTACAATAAAACCCAAAGATGGGCACCTGCCCCATGTGAAATAGTGATGCATATAATATCAATAAGTTCTTAAGATGAACCAAAAAATTGAGCCGTGGATCGGCTAATGTCCCTTATTTTTACATGTCCAACATGTCCAACATAATTTATAAGTCACATTTTGTTTTCATACATATAAAGGTTACTTATAAAAAAGAGAACATTTTGTGCAGACAGATGCAGTAGGTGCAATCGCGAGAAACATTTGGCATAACAATTCATTATTAAGTTAGCTCAGTTAGTTAATCCTACTGAGTTTAGTCTCTAAGTTAAATCCTGGCAGCATTGTCAAACAATCATATATATAAACTCATTTAAAGTTGCATAGTTGATGTAGACTCAGCATAAGTCCTTTGCACTTAAATATTATCTTTGAATACTGAGAATATAAATGTCATCATATTGCAATCATGGATTAATAGTTTCAAAATTCATGGTCATAAAAAACATGATTATAATGAACAAATCAACTCCTATGGATCTAATTAGGATTATAATTAACCTGATGAATGTCAAACATTATATGGTTGGTTGGTTGGTTGATAGCTTTATTTCGATATGCAAATATCATAAAAGCATTACAAAAAAATTTATAAAACAGCACATCATAAAAGACTGTACATCAAAAACAGAAGAGTAAAAACTTGCAATTGATCAGGAATAAATTAGTAAAAGTGGATTAAATTGATATGGACAGTCTTTTTAAGCGAATCAACCACGCCCATTTTAAAAATTTGGATACAGCACAAACTATGGGAGAGGATGTATGAGTTAATAAAATCCGTAAGGCCACCATATACTGGCGAGTTCCCAGTTGTCTACATAGAGGTTTGAGCCAGTGAGTTCTTGGGCGGATGTAATCAGGACATTCAAAAAAGAAGTGAGCCAACAGTTTCGGGCCTAGTTGTACATAGGGCGCAGTGGGGTGATGCCTGCGCGGGTATATTCCATCTAGAGATGAGGTCTGCTAGTGGTAAAGTGCCTAGTCTAAATTTAATATAGAGTGCCCGGTCTGCAGAGATTGTAATTATGTCCAGGTAAGGCTCAAAGGCAACAACGTCTTTTATTTTCAAGTAAGTTGCGGTGGAGTTGCAGTGTCGCGGGTTGCTGATAAGCTGGGCAGAGACCCATTCCCAGTATAGTATTTTTAGGGTCGGCTTCGGCGAAGCAGAATGTGTGGACCAGCAAGACCCCAGACCTAGGTCTCCCAGGAGGTTATTAATGTCCCTTAGCCACTTAATCCTGTGCCAGCCACCCAACCCATCACCTCTGACAACCCGTTCGCATATGTTTTTAGTTCGGGAACCCTCCAGAGGCGAGCCCAGAGGAGAAGAGGCCGGAGACGAGCCTGGTCCTTAATTGATTTACAGCCCACGGCAAGAAGCACCGGAACTGTTGGAGTGCTCTTCGGGATGGCCAGAAGGTCCTTCAGGAATTTGTTCTCAGCCTTGGTCAAAACCTCCATGTTGCCAAGGTCCCATAGCTCAGCCCCATAGAGAGATGCCGTTACAGCTCTGGCTTTGTATATGTCGATTACTGGAGCTACACATTGTTTAGATGAATTATGGTACTCCTTCAACAAAGCTCCCCCCACCCTTTTATGGCTGATGGTCATTTTGTTGATGTGGGATGTCCAGCTCATAACGTGCTCATGCGAATTCCCAGATAGTCAAATTCTGAGACTCTCTCAAGGGGAACAGAATTCAGTATAGGAGGGCGCGCCAAGCTTACGGGGGGTGCATGGTTAGATATTTGGTTTTGTCCACATTGATGACAAGTCCTCTTTTTGTGCAAAAGTCCTGAAAGCGGTTCAAAAGCTTCTGATGGCCCTGGGGAGTCTTGGAGATAAGGAGGGTGTCCTCGGCAAACAACAGGGTTGGGATCCTCACGCCCCCCAGTGAGGGTGCGTCTGCGGGTTCTTCAAGCAGGTGCTCTACCACACCATTCACGTACAGGGAAAATAGGGTGGGAGCTAGTACGCAACCCTGCCGGACACCCCTAACAACCGGGATCCTATCGGTCTTTTCCCCGTTCTGTCCCCATCGCACCTGGGCATAGTTGGCATTGTGTAGTTTGATGAGGAGCATTAGAATGTAGGGGGGCATCCCGAGACCATACAAAACCCTCCAGAGTTCCTCCCTAGGAACCAGGTCAAAGGCAGTCTTCATTTCTATAAAGGCCAAGTAAAGACTGCCTTTGCCCAGTTCCACCACCTTCCAGTTAAGTAGCAGGAGTCTAAAGACTTGCTCAATAGTTCCTGTACCAGAACGGAAGCCTGCTTGCAGTTCGGACAATATGTGATTTTCATCCAACCAATGGAGAATCCTCCCCAAAATTGCTTTTCCCGCCACCTTCTAGGTTGAGTCAATGAGGCTTATTGGCCTATAATTCCCCGGGTGGTACCGAAAGCCCTTTTTAAAAATTGGGACTACCTCTGCCCCTTTCCAAGACTGAGGGACAGGGCCTCCCTCTAAGATAGCATTCAGGAGGGCAGAGATCAACATACCCCATTCACCCGGATAGGCTCGAAGAAGATCCCCTGGCAACCCATCCGGACCAGCTGCTTTTAATGGTGTTAAAGATTTAATCAGGTTCGTAACCTCCCATGCAGTAAAGAGGTCAGTGACTCTGTCCAGAGGAAATGGGCGGAGGGGGAATGGGTCGTTGAGTATGCCTTCTACAGCAGAATATAGGGCCTTAAAATGGTTAAACCACGTCTGGGCCGGAATGGTGCAAGTCCTCAAGGTGTCATCTGGACGATTTCTACTGCCCACCAAGTCCCAAAAGCCTTTGGCGTCTCTCCCTCAACTTGCGGCCAAGAGGTCCTGCCAAAAGTTATCCTCCTATTCCTTTTTTGGAGTTTTCAAGCAATGTGAGTATAACCTTCTCGCCTCCCTGGTCCTAACTTGGGACTTAGATTTTACTGCTTCAACGAGTTGTGTCTTTGCTTCCCTGCAAAGTAGTCGCTCATGCTACTTTCTCAGTCTAAAGGGTATGGTCACACTAAGCGGCACATGACAACCTTCTGAGCTTTTGGTCTGAAGCAACACACCAGGGACACGGAAATGGGCAAAGGGCATGTATTACATGGTAAGGGAATATGTGCAATGTTAAGATTTGCTGTTACCCAAATCATTGGTTAAGTAAGCTTTACATCTAGAGTTGACGCGACTTAAACATAAGATGTTTATTCCTTGTGCCTATGCCATACATTTAGAGTCAATTTTAGCAACTGATTGCTTAACAGAAGATAAACACTCTCAATCAGTTGAGTAAACAAAAAGAAGGTTGAACCTTGATTAACCTTGTTTGTCCATGTATAAATTATACATGGCAATTAATAGTTCATGAATTTAAAACCATGAGTGTGATTTGAAGATATACAATACGTCGGTTAGTACATGCTCTCCACGAAGCATGTAGCTTGTTACAAATGTTTTGACTTACACCTCAGGCATTGCCTGCCCCAAAGCAGTGAGGAACGTGTTTTCTGACATGATTCCTAAATGTTTCATCACGGAAGCCAAAAATTAAGGGGCTTAAAAACCTAGGAAGAAGCATGAAGATGTACATATTGAAGACTCGAAGGTAGATAACCTGATCTTTCACTAATGCCTCTGTGATAGGATAGGTAAATGAGGTCATACATAAGAGCAGCTGAACAGCATGAAAGATCACAGTCCTGCTGGCCTTGGAAGAGGAGGTTCTATTGCCACTGATCTTCTTGGCCTCCAACATTATTCTTATGTAGGTGTAGAGTATGATCAAAGCCACAACGGAAAAAGTAAAGCCGTGTTTGGCAGACAGTAGGGCAGACTGCGTTGGTGTTATTAAGAAGGCCTCCATACGACACACCATTGAAGTTGAGAAGTAGCTCACTTTCACAACAGAAAGCATAACAACAGTGTCAATGAAGCATGGCAAGAAGCCACTGACAGTAATGGCAATGATGGCCATCCATGACTTCTCCACCCGACATATCTCAGCATGTCGGAGCGGGTAACAGATTGCCACATACCGCTCCAAAGACATAGCTGCTAGGCTGTTTGGGCTATTTAGAAAGAAGATAGAGGAAAATGTTACTAACACATAGCAAGCAGAGGGTGGAATCCTGTAGATGATCATAGCAAACAAAAAGAGGATTCCAGAGGTAAGAAGGTAGGCAGTGTCATTTAGCAGCAGATACACGAAGAGGATGTAACGGGTTTGTACCCTCAGATGCACAGTGGAGACAAATGCATTTACCATGAGCAGGACAAAGACGAGAAAGATGCCCAGAAACAAGAAGAGCAAGAGGATCGTCAGGAGTATTGCACTGTTGAGGCGCAACTCAGTGCCTGAGACCTGAGTGGTGTTACTCTTTGTTGATGAAGTGTTATCCATTTTCAAACAGCTTTTGTTTCTTCTATGGAAGCTTACTTCATATACCTGCATGGGACAAACACAGATGCTTTATGTCAAGGAATTTTTATCTAGTCATAATGGGTGTATAAACGCATCAAGCAACAGTGTAATGCTGCTAACGTATGGTTCAAACAATAGGGTTTTAGAAGTTACAGTCTGCACAGGACACTGCAGATATGATCATTGCAATGAAACGTATGGGACCTATTTACTGGAAAGTCACCCAGTGCAGCAAGTCAGCTTTCTGTGTTGCACTGCCTGACTTGGAAAGGATAGGAATGTGCCACATTTAAGGTAATACCATGTTGCAAGGGTGCCTTTGTTGGATGGAGGACTGCTTTTGTGCAGAATGCAGCACTCATAGAACGTTGAAGAAATTAGAAGAAATAGAGCTATTGGAAGGTGTAAGATTTTTGTAGAAGAGTAGGATCTGCTTACTATGGTTACCCCCACTTTTCGCTGGTGTTTCACTGTTTTTCAACTGGATGGGGCCCTGCTATTCAGGACCCTAGCCTAGCTGCTTCCTCTCTGTACTTTAGGTACACTCCTGATTGGTTCCTGGGTTACCCTTGTGAGTCCCTAGTATATGGTACCTTAGGTACCAAGGCATGGGTACCCCAGAGTCCTACCATTGGCTGAAGCATGTATTATGCCACCCCTGGGAAGCCTTCCAAAATGGTCCAACAGGTCTGCTACTGCAGCCTGGGTAAGGTGGTATATGCACCCATTACTAGGATATATGTTTTTAACAATTGACGGAAGGCACACTCATTGAGATATCTCAGAGACGATGCTTTTAGTCCAAATAGTTATCTTCTTTATTGTGGTAATTATACCAGATAAAACACACAGCCAACGCGTTTTGTTCCTTTGGCATAAACTCTGCTGCGTATGTTAAACCAGAGAGATGGTAAGTGTATTGAGAATCGCGGGGAGAGTCATCAAGTTAGAGCCATGCAAATATACCTGCCCCAGATTTGATCCAATTATGCGTGAAATATATATAAAGAAACAAGGCGTATGTTTCCTGCCCCTTAATAAATATATATTCCCAGAATGCTGAAGAAATTAATATCAGAAGGCGCCAAGTTTGGCTCCTGCACGGTCATAAAGTCTTACAACCTGGTAGGTCTTCAACGGTAAGTAGGGGCCCAGAGGACGCTTGATTCACCTCTTATGTGGCAGGATGGGCTCAGTCCAGATCACAGAATTCCGGCATGCTAACAGGGAGAGACGAGACGAGATAGTTACCTATATCTACCTTAAATCACTGACACATATAAACCTATAAGTCACTCCTATGGCAGGCCTTATCAATCCTGAAGGCAGAGCGCTTGGTTTGTGGGAGAGGGTGCCCATGTATGAGCAGGACCCCTCTGCAGCTTTCGGAATCTATTCTTCGAGGCTGTTCTGTGATGCAGCCAGATCATATACTCTTAAGTGCATTATAACCTTGCGGTAAATGCAAACTTTGGAATGGAAACATGTCGTGTTTGGTGTCAAACACTTTGGAATCCTACCCCCCACCCCCGTCCTGGGGGTACAATTTCACCCTTCTAGACGGAGAAGATATGTACACACTTACCTAACCGGTATTAATTTAAAAGAGCCCTAGCATCACAAAATGGATGCTGCAGCCACAGACCTCCTGCTGCTGGACGAAACTCCGGCAGGGTAGGCCTGTACAACAGGTTTCCTGTCACAGGGAGGTGTAACCATCTCACAGACACGATTTAGTGTATTGGGGCTGGGTGGGTGCATTCATAGAATGCTTTTTAGACAGTGCTGGGGGCACACTTGGTGTCCCTGTGCATACCCTTGTTCAAACCGGTTGGAGGGGCACTCAGGCCCTGCTCTGGCGCAAAACTGGACAAAGGGAAAGGGGTGTAACCACCCCTCTCCCCAGACCCTCCCATAGGTGGGTCCCCAGAATATGTCCAACCCCCTAACTTAGTATAAGTATGGGACCCCAGTCCTTAGGTCTTTAGATTACACCTGGCAAACACTCTACAACACATATCCTGGAACGTGGACATTCTACATGACTGGAAGACAGAAGAATATCCCTTGGGGTCAAGGAGTGACTCCCCTATTCAAACAGGCACCAAGAAGCATCTTGCTGGTCTGCATTTCTGAGGCTCCCGCCGGACCCTGAAGTATTTGCGACTCAGGTCACAGAATTCCAGACTTCTCAGAGGCCGATACGAGATTCCAGCAAAGCTAAGACCCGCAGCCCTCACGAGTGACATGGGACTTGAACTTCTGGACACCGTGCATATTTGCTAGTGCATCAACTTCCTGGGCCTTCCCGAAGTTGTGCATTGAGCTACTTGTAGAACAAGCCCCGAGCACCATCTGCACAGAAGATTGTGGGCCTACACTCCACAAGTGTTACGGGAGCCTTCTTCTAGCATTTCTGGTCAAGACCCCTTTGCGATACCTTGTCCGTCGACTGGTGAGTCCCCAAGAAGGTAACTATTCTTTCCTTTGGACTTCCCTGGTGGCTCCAGAAGTGCCCTGACTCAATACCAAGAGGTGAGTCCCTCATACCTTGCTGGTCTGCAGCAAAGCCAACCATTGCTTTCTGCATGGGTTGCTGTTGCCAAGGCTTGTTGGGTCCAATCCGGAAACCAACACTGCAGCACTCGACATCCTTCTTGGGAAAGCTCAAATCCAGCTCCTGGTTGTCCTCAATTCCTCCTGGTCCTCATGGCTGAAGAGTCAAGCTTTACCTTCTTCACCTGAAATCACCCGACATCGGTGTGCATCTACTCATCGCCTTCCTGGTCACTGGCAAGTGACCCAGACTCTGTCCCCTCCACTTTCAGGTTCTTCACATCTCTGATCCACCCTTGTATCCACCCGGGCACTTTCCACTTGGATGCCAGCAACACTTTGCAGCAGCTCTCCATTGAAATCGACGATGAAACCCGACACGAAAAGACACCTATGCACCTGGCTTCCCTGGATGAGGTAACTTGAGTACTCCTGTGCTCCCGTGGGTGTTGACTTCTGCAGCTGTACTGAACTCTAGAACTGACGTAGGTCAACGATGCGCTCATCTGGACAACAGTGTTTATTATTTCATCCACTTCCCTTTTCCCCAGAGCGCATCCTTGTATAGTAGTGTTTGCACACTCTGTGGGGGGGTTGCGTCCATGAGAGGAGTGGGGCTTCTCTTCACGCCATCGTCCCCGCTGGCAGACTCCAGAGGTTAGTGACTTTATCTGGTTTTGCGCTGCTGATATCGCGACACTGCTGCGCCATCGACAGCAGCTGTTGTGTGTACATTCCTGATAAAGCCCCTACTGTCTACTCCGCAATACAGAAATTACACAGGCTTGCTTCATATATCCATCAGGATAATGGTTCTGGTCCCTCTCAGGGTGGCTCTGGGGTCTGTTGACATCATGGGGTTGGAAGATACTACTTGTCCTAATATCTATCGGAGGTGTCATCTTTACTTGTTGCCTATGTATTAATTGCCTTCCAGCATGTTGCACCTATTGTGTGAGCAAGCTCACCCTTACCCCTATTTTGTCAAGACGCGATAACAAGGTCTCTACTATGATGATGCAGGATATCCACAACATGATGCTCATTGATGAGGGCATTTTTGAATACTAAGTGGATTATGATACTCATGTGCTGCTTTATTTTCTCTTGTAACTTTAAGTGGCTATGCATTTATTTTCTCCCCACTTAGAATTGTAAAGACCCTGCCGGATGGCCTCAATAAAGCATTTAGCCACCCATCCTAAAAGGAGGGTCTGTTAGGTTTGAAAATCCCATTACTGCACCTTACTTGTTTTAACGAAGAAACCGACTTTTTTAAAATATTTGTACGTTTTATAATTGTGAGTTTTAATTAACTGTACAATAAACAAACCCATTTCTGCAATGCACTTGTTTCATAGTATATTAGGTTAGCAGTGTGTGGCTAAATAGACACCATTTGTATTCACGTTATGCAACCCACTGAGTTATTCCCCTGAATGTGCAGGCATCAGTTAGCGAGTGTGACTCCATTTTGTATTTCGTAATCCCTATTAGGCTGCTTAGACTGTGCCTGAACTAGGTTTTATTACTCGTATTGCTTCCTTTAGCAGAACGCTGTCTTTCGTTATAATTTTCTCTTCTGTTCAAGGCTGTTTCTTGACTAACTAATGAATAGGCCATTCTGCCCTCACATACCTATTTGAGTGTGTAGTTCTGCTCCCACATTAGTAGACGCTGAGGCTCAGTACGGTAACCTTGAGTTGTAGATAACACGTACCCATCTGGAAGGCGGTAGTTTATTTCTCTGTGCCCTCATTGTTCATGTCCAGCCCAGGCCGGTAACTTTCCACTGTGGGCATGGTTGGAGGCTTTTGGGAAGAATCATTACGGGTTGTAAACTGTTGGGGGTTCAGTCCTTCGGCAGACATCGTAGAGTGAAGGTCAGATTGAACTCCACTGCAGAGTATTGCTAATAAAAGTATGTGTGTATTCTCTACTGTCTGACCGATTGTTCATTACTTGGAAAGGCATCGCAGGTGTAAGTAACCCGGGTGGCCCCGAAGGGCCACTACCTTCACTTTGCCCACTCCCCTCGTGTTATAGGTACTTTTAATTTCACCCACAGACCAACCCCTTTCCACAACAGACATCTCTGGCAAGCCATCACTATGCAACCTGTCAGAGAAAGCCAGGGACAGTTACACTGATGTGTATACTGCATTTTCTGGAAGCACATGCAACAGCTTCATGTTCTATCATTCTCTTCTTGCAATTTGGTTAGTGGTTAGAGATTTTGGTGACATGTCAGTCATTGGTAAGTACAGTATCTCACACGGGGCTACATGTGTATCTGCTGGGTGCCATCTGAATCATACTCATTAATTGTTACATCACAATATGCACACAAATTGCCCTGAGACACACTGCATGTATGCAGGCATGAGGCATTTCATTTAGAACATACCCCTCTTTTTAGATCTTTTACGTGTTTGTTGCAGGTAATGCTGGGTATGCTCCCTATCTCCATATTCTCACACCCTACAGATGTCCTATCATACTATCTTAAAAGACATACAATAGGTCATATGTGTGTACACAATCTAATATTGAACGTACTTTCAGGATCTTAAGTCACAATTCATATGTTTGACACTACAGATGGTTGCTGGTGCAGTCCCCAGAAGTTGTGTGCAGGATTGCTGTAGTCTCTTGTGTGTTGCAAAACATTGCCATACACGGTTTACATATAAATCTTGACCATGATCTGCCCCTACTTCCAGGTAGCCTGGATGGTTTACAGAATAGAGGTTAGAGCATACTGGTGCGAGATTAACTACTTAACTGTCTCTTGTCTTGTGTCTATAATACATGGTGGACTACAACACCGTTTATATATACCATCTTGTAACAACTCTATTTAATTTACCTATGCTCCAGTTAAAAATACATTACCACTTTGATCTCTATAACATCCAAACATATTTCATTATCAACCCTTAAGCACAAGCTCTCACATTGTACACTCATGCTATGGAACATACACACATAAAAACATAGGGGCTGATTAGGTGTTTTGCGTTCTTTGACTGCCAGGCTCATGGTGGCAGTCCTATGGCCCCCTATTTGGAGGCAACCATTTGGACCACCACTGGTGTGACTATTATGAGTTTCCCCCCGCTGCCGACCTTTTCATGGTGGTGAGCCTGCCATGAAAAGGCTGGAGGTTGTGAAACAAAGAGGGCCCTACAGGGCCCCCATGTCCTTACCGCTGTGATGATGCATTCAGGGGCACAACAAGTGCCTCCCTGTTTGCATGCACCCCAATTTCCAGCATGGACTTTAGAGTCTATGCCGTGCTGGAACTTCTTTGGCGTTCCCATTGCATTTCCCATTTTCAGGGCACTGCCGTGGGAGCAGCAAAAGAAAAGCCCACCAGACACCAGTTATACACATAATCTGGCGGGCTGGTCATGCATGGCTTTGGCAGTGCTGTGCCGGTGCAAAGCCGGTGCAGCACCGCTAAACTCGTAATCAGCCCCATAGTTTTGACAATTAAATGTCATAACACAATCTCAGTTAAAATATTTGTGATCCTCTAAATGCATGTGGTTTTCTCTACATATTAGCGTCTCTCTTCTGCATGCAGCATTTTTTTCACCATATAAGGGACCTTCCCTCCTGCATGCGGAGTCACTGCCTGTATGTGGACATCTTTGACCTGCATGCAGGCAGAGATCTCTGCAAATGAAGCAGAGAGCTCTGCCTACTGCAACAAAAGGGAAATGACATGCAAGAAGAGTTAGTCAGCCGCTTGCAACAATTCTGCACCATCCTTTCCCCACAAAAGCATCCGCATCCACCCTTCTATTCTTTTCCTTATTAAAAACTCTCATGGCAGAGGTACAAGTTGAAAGGCTCCTCAATCACTGATGAAGGATTGAAGATTCTTTGTGAGGGCGGCATCCAAAGGAACCTTCATGGGATCCAGAGACACAATGATGATACTTGTAATGTAATGATGATACTTGTAATATGCAATGTTCTGTGCTATGCCCCACCTACAGGCAAACTGCTTGTGTATATGAAGAGCGGGGGGGGGGGGGGGGGGGTAGGCTTTGTGTAGAACCATGCATGTGGACTGTCAGTTTCTAGCTCTCAGCAGATGCACTGTCTGATCTCGTCCAAATCATTTCATCATCCTACAAGATGTGCACTTTTATGTTCATCATAAAAAACACTCAAGATGGTCTATTTTAATTCATTAGAACCAATAGATCGGGCTTCCCCCCTGTCTCCAGTGTCCTTCTCAGACACAATGAATAGTTGAAAATAATTCCACCAGCATTTATGTTAATGATGATACAGGAGTTCTTCCCGAGAAAAAAAAACGGAACTAGTAGGTGCCAACTATTTTAAATGCTCAGACAAGGCGGGTAAATACATATTTTGGATCAACCCCAATTTCATAAATTATCAGAAGGGTGCCCTGAACTTGTTTTAAGTGAAGTACAGAGCACACTTCAACACTGTAACCCTCTGACTTAGTGAACGAGGGGCAGGTGGGAGGTCTCATCCTTGCTTGTGCTGCTTACTCAATCACGCCTACGCAGTCCTTAACCCGTTTACTGCTTCAAACGTTCAGCGCCGGTGCTGAACGTTCGAAGAAACGGGTGCAGCCATGTCGGCTGTTGGATGTGCGCAGCACCAGGGAAGTAGCTTGCCCTACGTCCAATGGGCGACGGCAGCAGTGATAGGATTAAAGTGAGTGAGCACGTGACCATGGGGCTGAATTGGAGTTCTGCTGAGGGGTATTTCTGCACAATTACATTTTAATCGTGTGAGATCCATCTCATATTACCACACAAGATTTTCAAGATTTCAAGATTCATTTATTTAAGTGAACGGTCTTTTATAGAAACACGTAAAATCATTAGTAGAATTTGTACACGGTTGGTCTACAAAATACTTCATATCACCGCACACAGGGGACCTTCTGCTTTCTGCTCAAAAACTGTACGTAGTATCAAGCAAGTGGCAGTGTGGTAGCGCGACTGTAGAAGCCCTTGTGATCTGTAATTTGTGGATCTGCAGGGGTTATAAATGTAATACATAGTGATAGGAATATGAATTGGTGACATAGGCACCCCAGACTATTCACCTGGGCATAAAGGCATCAAAGCGCACTGAAGGGTAAACCAGACTCGGCTGATAGATGCTCAAATAAAGCCAAGAAGGCTGCCAAATGTTGCAATGAGGCACAGAGCTCCATACCGCAGGGTCAGTAATAAACACACAAAGAACTAAGGTTTATATTACCAAAAAGAGCCTAATAATTATCACTGAGTTTCGTAAGCGCTTTATTCCTGATACAAAACTTGTTACAAAGAACTTAAGCCCTCTAAAGTGGGGACTAGAGGCCATGTTTATCAAGATACCCATTTGCGATTCTCAAATAGCGATTTTTAAGGAATCGCTATTTGAGAATCGCAAATGGATATGTATGTAAAAAATCACATTTTTTTTGCGATTCCTTAGAATTCCTTAATTGCGATTAGCAAATTGCAAATCGCAGTTAAGGAAAACTTTCCCATTCATTTCTATGGGCCAGGAGGCCCATAGGAATGAATGGGAAATAATTCTCAATTTGCGATTCACAATTTGCTAATCGCAAATTAAGAATTATTTCAAGGGTGCAGGGGTGTACAAAGGACACCCTGTTGCACCCCTGAAATATGCATGGGTGGACATGTGGCGCACATATACCCTAAGGGCATGTATGTGGGTCACATGGCCCTTTGAAAAATGCAAAAACATGCATTTTTAAAGGAATTCGCAACTTACCACCAACTAGAAGTTGGTGGTAATTTGCGATTCCTTAAGGCCAATTTGCGAATTTTGTTTGGCTTCTTACATTGCATTTAAGGAATCGCAAAATTAGCGATTCCTTAAATGCAATCGCAAAATAAGGAATCACAAATTTTGTGATTCCTTATTTTTAAAGCAGATTTCCTTGATACATACCATTTGTCCAAATTGCATTCGCAAAGCCGAAATTCTGCGAATTTCGGCGTTTGCGAAGTCAATTTGGCTTGATACATATGGCCCTAGATGACCAGGAGCCGACTAAGTGGCCATTAATGGTAGAAGGTTCCTGCCATTTTATGCTCTGCATGCCAAATTGTAATGGGCAGAAAGAAACATGAATTAATTATAAAGGTGAAAAAAATATATAACAAACAACAGACTGAAAGAAACTGTGGAAACAAAACAAGAAGACATTCAACGGTGCTCATTTATTTTTCGTGCTGAATAGTGTGGTAAAAACGTGATAAATGCAAATAACTGTTCCTATGGACATTAACCTCCTTCGAGGCACAAAATGTGCTAACATTATTATTAAGTTATTTCACGCATTTATTACTGCAGGTTTTCGTCCCATCATATATCTGGTGGCAATATGGCATAATGTTGGCTTGGCATAATGTTTGCTTGCTTTGAGGTAGTTTGATCAGCTGCATTACTAAAGCGACAACTATACTGCGAACAACGACGGATTAAAATTGCCTTTTGCATTTAAGTATGTTTATGAAGCACAATATGAGACAAATGGCATCCATACCAGTAATACATTGAGCGTGCTTGTTTTGTGAAAAAATACAGCAATTTTGAGGGTTTGCTGTTATTGATTTTAAATGAAAATTTGGATTTTTTTTAAAATTGAGAAATGAATGTGTTGTGAACCTCTTACATGTCACACAGAGTACAATTATTATTTTACAGTTTGCTATTTGATGTATAGAAAAAGCAACTAGACCTGAATTTTCTTTGAGTTTACGCTAGGGTTGCATCACTTGTGTAGCAAAACCATGATGTAAAATCCTTTTGGGTTTTACAAAGCAGCGCAAAATCTATTTGCGTGTCTTCACGCAGTTTAGGAAATACCAAGTAAAGCAAGGTAGCACATAGAGAGCTCGGTGGCACCTCCAAACTCCTCCTCCTCCCCTCCCCCTCTCCCCCCTCCCCCCTCCGAGTGGCCGAGCACTATGCCAGGGCCGGTTGTGGTTTCCAGTCCGTCCCTGGTCATATTGCAGGAGATATGGCTTTATTTCGCTCTCTCCCCTTCACTCAACACATCCCAGAAACTGCTTGCTACCCTGCATTGCGTAAACGTTTAATAAATATGGCCCCTTAACTTTATTTTTCCACGCTACTGATATACTTGTGGAAATTATGTACATGTTTTCATTTACATTTGTGTTAGAAAAGGATTTTCATGTTGCAGCCTTCTCATTTCACTCTCTCTTGTACCATGATTTCAAAATTTAAAATGCACTCGCTTTGCTGTCCGGGAAATAAAGGCGAACACAGATCCAGGTTAGAAGAATTACCAGCATTTGCTGCAGGAAGTTGGCTGAGGCTGACTCTCTGACTTTGAACAAACCCTTCCACGCCCTCTTTGCTGCTGCTTCTTCAGCTGACCTCCTCCAAGTCTTTCTGTGGATCAGGCATCACCATCGCCTCTCCCACACCTTCTACCTCTACCCTCGTTTGATCTCCCCCATACTTCAGCGCTGTGTTACTTTGCAGCTAGGTTTAGCCTCTCTAAATCCCTTGCTCCTTTGCCTTCCAGCTAGGTGCGCCCCTAAATAGCTGTATATACATATACAAAGAAATAGGACAGGAAATGGCACTTTGCCTAAAGAGAATACAATACTGAGCTCGAGTGACTACAATTTAACTCGTTTATCAAACCACGGAAAGAAATGCCTGTGGCTTATGTGTGTATCTCCATACTTTAAAACAATCCTGACATTTACAGGCAATCATGTTGCAAAGTTCTACTGGAATGCACTGGAGGTAGGGAAGTGTCAGAAGCAAGTAAAGCCGATAAGACATGTGTGTTGTTTACTGGAGAAAATAAATGAAGCCTGTAAAACAGGGGCAACATCAAGCCCTACCTGCCCTTTTCCTTCAATAAGAACAGCGCTCAGGAAAACCGTGCAGACCAAAATAAACTAGGTGAGGTGCTAACTCCCTCCTGCGGAGGTGTCTACTAGAGAGCCACAGATAAACTGAGGACTGTATTAACCTGTAATTCCTGGAGCAGCCTGTGAAAACCATCCCCCTTGAGTGGCAGATGCCATGCAGGAAGAGTAATTCTGGGCACTGATGCTTATATTGACTTTTTCCAAGGTGAGGTAAAAAATAGTGGGGCATATTATCAAGGGGGTTTATCTCCGCTTTTTTGGCTTTAAAAGCCAAGAAAGCAGAGATAAAATTATCTCCCTATTATCTCCCTATTACCTAGCTGCCGCTAACACCAGTTAGTGACAGCTAGTAGGAGATAGCGATCATCTTGGGCCCCACTTTGCATGTCAGTGATATTTATCACTAATGAGATGCAAAGTGGGCGTGCCAAGATGTTAGAGACTGAAAACAGTCGCTAACATCGCTATATCCTATTACCAACTTTTGGAGATATTCGCGCTAAGCGGGAATATCTCTAAAAGCTAACACCTGCCCTGAGCTGTTCTTAGCCATGTTATCCAATGGGAGGTGGATAACATGGCTAAGAGCATTAGCTCGCTAATGCATGAATATCGCTGACTTTTCAGCGATATTCATGCTTTGCGGCGATTTTTACCGCATTTGCGTTAAACCTTGGTAATACCAAGGTTTATTTGCGGTACAAATCGCCGCAGTGCTGCGGTTAATTTTTGTCTCTAACCAAGCAATAGCGATAATTATCGCTATTGCTTGGTAATATGCCCCAGTATGTCCTATGGAACATACAGAAAAAAAAACAATAAGTATAGAAGACAGGTCTATAAGCAGCTGCAGAATGTGTGAAATATAAGGTGCTGAGAGGGCAGTGAGTGGCCCATGCAAACCCTGTAGTCTCTGTTCATGCTAGCAGCAGATGACCTGAGATGAGGTCCACATGCCTGCCACATCCATGGTGCATCTTTGAGGAATGATTCATCTTTGATAGGACACTGGAAGGCAATACTTTTGGTAACTTTCCGGGAAAGTTGAAATATTACAGGTTGTTCCCCACACTGAATTATGGTTCTTTGAAGTCTCTGGTTATTCCAAATATACAGTCTCATACCAGCATGAGAAATGACTTTGAAATATCTGAGGGGCATATTATCAAGGACCGGTGTTAAAATTATCGCCGTTTTATCGGCAGGAAACTGCCGATAAAACGGCGATAATGGGCTTGATATTATCAAGTTAACATCAGAACATGGTCTTTTGTGGGAATTAACAAGGGCGAATAATCAAGCCCATTATCGCCGTTTTATCGGCAGTTTCCTGCCGATAAAATGGTGATTATTTTAACACCGGTCCTTGATAATATGCCCCTTAGTTCCTTTAGGCGTGACTGCAGTAGCTGACCAAGCCGGGTCCTCTAAAAAGTAACCATGCACCCACATGTAAACTCTCTAAGATTAAGCACATTTTAATCTTTTGGAAGAATTGTCCTATTGAGCTGCTCACTCCCCTTGACTAATTTGGGTCATACTCACCATCAGTCCTAAAATCAGCCTTATTCGTCCTTTTTGCTCTCGCTTTGATTCACTTGTAATCTTGGTCCCTCCTTGGTATGCTAAATAGTAGAAAATATTTTTAGCTACTTTTAATGGAGCCCCTATTAGCCTACAGCCTGATTTAGATGAGACTGCTAAGGTAGGAACTGACATAAAATATCAGATGCACCACCCACAATGTATATTTAAACGTCCTACTATGGTCGGATGTACTTCATGTATGGATGCTCTGGGTCCACCATTGAGGATGGTGCAACACTAGCTACACCAAAGATTGTGTCAGTTCAGCAACCCCATGTATGTGGCAGATTCAGCACCAGGTTTGGCCAAGCTAGCATGGTGAAAAGGATGGTGAATTTTCATGCAAATGTGATAACAGTGTCCCTGAGTTTATTGATCCCCACTCAAGCATGGTAGAGAGATTTGACAAGTGATCAAATACCATTTCTAAGATATTCAGTTGGTGGGGAATTCTGATACCCTAAATGCGCATTGACAGACATTTCTCCAATGGTTCTTCTCCCTTGTCTAAAGTGCATCCTACAACAGTGGCTGTGGCCCTTTGACTGAGAGACATCCTCAAACTATCAGCATCAAAATATGCAGACCGCCAGTGCGTAACTTTGCCACACTGTTGGATGGAAACTGCTCACAGCAAAAGTGTGAATTTGCTCATGCTAACATATTTTATGTATTGATTTATAAATATATTTGATTGAAGGTTGCTTTTTTTTTTTAAAGGCATGTTTGTCCTACCTTACAGACGAATGCACTGAGCCACTCACTCCCTTGTCTTGTTCAGAGATGGAATAGCAACCATATAAGCATGTTCTCTTCAGTCACCTCAAAAGCAACCACACCTCGATTCCCGAGCACATTACCATCCCTGCTTTATATATACTTGTTACTCCAAAGGGCCTTCAGTGTAGGGCTTCTGTGCCCTGCTCTCTTGCACAAAAGCTCCCTCAAGGTATCTTGAACTCATTAGAAAAGATGTTCATTAAAGAAACAAATGATCTGTGTACCACATTGTACATCATGGTCTGGACTCCAGGATGTTCATTTGGAAAGCAAAATGTATTTCAGAGAGTAGGGTTTTAAAATAATGTATACCAATATTATCAGAGGTGTGCATGTATATCTCAGCAATACATGAGGCCATCTATTCCGTGCACTCTAAGACAATAAACACTGCAAAACTATGTCCTGTGCCACAAAGAATGTGATCTCTAAAATGATGTTCTTACACAAAGATTTGCACTGATGTGTTTGAGAAAACTATTGGTTCATGAAGACGTCTATCCCTCGAGGTCCGAAAACAAAGGGGCGCATTTTTTAGCCCCTGCGTCACTTTTATGCCACTAGTGCGCCACTTTTTGTGACGCACCAGTGGCGTAAATCATGTGCCATGTTGCGCCATATTTACAATGTGACGCATCTAGGTAGATGCGTGACTTCGTAAACCCCTGCACTACATTATACCTGCACCAGGTATAATGTATGCAGAGGGGTGTACCCCCGCAAGAAAGGGTTGTAGGAGTGGCGCAGCGAAATCACATGGGGCAATGTTCTTTGCCTCATGTGAAAGGAGGATTGCAGGAGTTGCGTCAGGCTTCCCACACAACTCCAGCAATGCGCCACTTTTTGCACTGACGGATACATCAGTTAGACTGACATATCTGTCCTTCCTCGTGATAAGATGTGTCATATTGTAAATATGACGCATCATTGGTGTCGAAAGGAGGGTGCACTGAGAAGTGTTACATCGCTGCTTTCAGGCAGCGATGCACCACTTCTTGTAAATGAGGACCAAAGTGTACAACATACACGCATGTGTCTCCCTGGGACTCATAGGTCCTGGTGAAACTTTAATTACAGAAGAGTAATCTAGCATCATTTTGGGAATTTCATGCTACACTTGTGAAGCGAAAGTCCTGAAATCACGCTATTATGCTACGTACCATAATTACCATGTTCACAGCAATATTTTTGTGCAGGACCACAGGAACAACAGGTGCAACCAAAACACAAGCATCTGTTGTTTTTTGCACCTTTGTTTTACGGAATTGCTTTTTTATGCAAAATGCTGTTGTCAGGTCGAAAATGGATGTAAGTATGCATTTTATTCTAAAATGTAGCGGTAAAAGCAGGTTTTGCATTTGTGTATTTTACACACATTTTTGTGCATTTTTTGTTGAAATTTCATGTTATTATGCAAAAGAAAACTATGCAAATTTTGCAAACCCCTCATCAAGACCTCTCTTGCATAAATGCAGTCAGTTTTTCCCCCTCATAGTTCGATGAAACAAGTTACAGATTTCAGTAAGCACATCCTTTTATCAAATCTGTATTGAATAGCAGGTCCTTCGTTGTCCAAGCTCCTAATTTTTGGATTTCTCTTCCTCTCTATCAGGAAGCACGGAACACTTTTCTGAATCACCCAACATGTATTTTTATGTGGTCTAGTATGCCTGGTATTCACATTTTTTAAAATTGTGGGTGCACCTTGTAGTCTTCTGGTATTCATTTGCTTTTTACCTAAACAGATAAACAATAATCACCTTCATGACAATGACTCCGGATAGAGGTGCAACCTGGTGTCGCATTACACAAGGGATCCCGGGGGCGCAACAGGCATCTGAGCCCTCTCTTTGTGCCCCCCAGGGCATTTTGGTATTAGAAGAAGGGGCCGCAGATGCTTGTACAGCCCCTTCTGTAATATCGATAGTGCTGGAGCACATAAAGCTCCAGAACTATTATTCCCTCATTTGCATGGGTCTGAACATACAATTATTACTTACTGGCAGTCGCCAGTAGCTAGTTATAGTTAGGACCTAGTTTTCATAGGAAAAGCGTGTTTTGCTGTGCCAATATCTTTGGCGCAGTTTGACGAATCTCTGCAAAATTTTGAAAACTAATGGGGCGTTCTTGTGAGCTCCTGTGTTGAAAGTTTTGGGGTGATTCATCAAGCGATGGTCGCGATAAAAGGGGGTCCCAAAACATGTTTTCTCCATGTTCCTTTCCATAGGAATTTTTAGACAATGCTACAGCCCAAAATGCTGAACAGAATTACACCAAATTTGTAAAAAGGTAAATTTTAGTCCAAAAAGCACTCTTTCCGTCAAATGGTGTAAATCCGTGCAGAAGTTGCTGAGAAATTCATATTAAAAAAAATATTAGTATCTGGTGGGCACTGTGGATCTGCGAATCCTCCTGAGCACGAGGTTGTCTCTGATTGGCTGCCAACACTTGAAAGCAGAACGTGTTGCCAGCCATCTTGTGATTCATTTGAACTGCGTCACAAGCCAAAAGGTTGAAAATCATAAAAAAAAGAAAAGGAGGCAGGGAAGAAACACACTGAGCCTCTAGGCCTGGTCAAGGGGTCCCACAGGGACTCCCAGTGCTAAAAAAAATATTTTTTAATATTTTTGGTGGGATTCACACAAGCGTACGGTGCACAAATTCTGTCAATTTAAAAAAAAAAAACAAAGCACGGTCTCCTGCGCTTCATTTGTTTTAAGCCCCTGGGTGGGCCATATCCCTGGGGAAATGTATAAATATTATGTGGGGGCCCAGGGGAGTCCCTGCAGCCCCGGGGATGGCCACCTCCTTGAGGCTTTTTATCAAACATGTTTTGGGGGGTCCTGTCCCACCACAGTGCACAGGGGCATTCCTTTATTATGGGTGGGGGCCTAGCGGGCCTCCGCAAGCCTCGGGGACTACCACCGAACACATGGCTTTTTAGAAAAAATGTATGGGGGGGATCCAGTCCCCCCACAGTGGCTCGGGGACCGTACTTCATCGGGGCATTCCTTTATCACAGGTGGGGGCCTCGTGGGCCTTCATAAGTCCTGGGGAACTCCTTCTTCCTTGGGCTTCAATTTTTAAAAGAAGTGTAGTGGGGGCACAACCCCTTCACACTACCCCGGGGACCACCACCTCCCTGGGGGATACATAAACTAAGGGCAAGGGTCCGTTGCAGACCCCCGGCCCCGGAGACCGCCACCTCCTCGGGGCTTTAAACTTGATGGGACGGGCCGGGCTGACCCCCTTGAGGAGCTGTTCTTGGCACTGGGTTATAGGGTGGCTCTAAAAAGAGCCCTTGCTCTCGTTATTACTTTGTTGGAGCTACTTGTAAGGGCAGATGCAGAGCTTAAGCTTCTTGTGAAATACTCTGTCCTCTTCATTGGTGAAGTGATCTCCATCACTTCTGTCGATGTCATTGATATCAGAAACTTAGATTGTTTTTATAGATGGAGCCCATTATATGGTCTATGAGGTAAGCAGAAACAGCTTTATTGACATTCTTCCTAGCTTTCTCAATCTGTGGACAGAATTGATTAGACCACTTCCATTTCTGTCTTTGACATATATTAGAGTATAAAAAGACAGTGTGAGGGAACAGCAACATCAATTGTACAAAGGTATCCTTCATTAGCATTTCTAGACCTACCCCGGTCAATGTGCCTAGGTCATTGCCACCACAGTGCACAATCATGAGGTCAGGTAGTTGGATATGCAAAAATGTTTTAACAAAAAGCATCAATTAGTGCCACCATAATCCTCTCTGTGCAATCCATGTAATATCCACATTTTGCAAACCTAGGTCTTCGTCAATACCTCTGTGTTCAGCATAGTTTGTGCACCAGGACACATAGCTGTGCCCTACAATCCAAACTGTAAGCATCTTGAAGGGATGTCTGGAAGGAATGAAAAGATGTCTGTAGCTCAAGTAGTCAGCTGGTAGAATAAAAGGTATCTAAAATGGTGGAGAAGATGCTGCTTTTGAAAAAGTGGCTGTTTATTAACACTGTGCACTCAAAATTAAGATGCATTTTATTTTGCTCAAGAAGGATGATTCTGATTGGTTATAGAAAAATGTCTGAAAGGTACTGTAAATCGGATAAGCTAATATTTTGCAAAAGTCAACCACACCTGCCATTTGCTCAACTAATCTAGTGTGCTGAACTTGAAAATATGGTGAACTCTCGACCTTCTGGTAGAGTTGAATGTTGCAAAAAGTGTTACTATGGAAACTAGCATTAAGGAGAATGTGGGAAGGTTTGAAACTTAACTGGGATTTTATAATATGAAAAGGTGACATATATAAGTGATATGCTGCTACAGTATGTTTTCCTAAATAAGTACTATGTATAAAAGTGGTGTGATATCAAAAAGTAATACTAGTATTATTGGAACTGGGTTTTTGACCTCCCGTAAGGGTTCACAGCTCTATCTAATAGAACTCTGTTGCACAATTAGAAATTTGGTAGAAAGCAATTTCATTTGCAAGTTACATTTATTTGTTTGGAGAAAGAGAGGGAAACTTTGCCATTACTGGTTTTACCTTGTTGAAAGGGGTGCATTACATTTATTGTGTGAGAAAGGAAATCTTTTATGAGTTTTTCAAATTTCATATTCTGCAATAGTATTACAGAGGTGATTTACACATATGTAGGGTATGTTATGTAGTAGTGCTTGTAGTGATATTTTTAGATTTGAAAAGCGTTATTTTCAAAGTTTTGAAATGATTAGAGAAGTATGATGTTTGAAATATATTATGAAATGTACTGATTTGTATTGCAGTTTGTTTTATTCTACTGAAATGATGATTAAAGTAGTTTGTGCATAGTAATATGTGTACATTGGTAGATGGATTAGTGTGGTATGGTAGTTTGCATCAGTTTTTGGAAAGGTACAGTTGAAATATGCTGCATAATTTTAGGTGTCTCTTTAAAATAGGAAGTTCTGTGTGTCAAGTTTTATGGTCTGCATGGTCTTGTGACTGAGGTATCTCTGTACTCAGATATGTAATCTCATATGTGTTATGCATCTGTTAGACGTGTAAAGCACAGGTATACATATATATATATATATATATATATATATATATATATATATATATATATATATATATATATATATATATATATATATATATATATATATATATTAATTCAGGTCAGGAACTCATATAGAAGGAGGCCACACGAGTGAAATCAGCTCCACTACTTTATTAACATCTTGCAAGCAGGCTTCAAACCGCAATGTCTACTTCAGGAAATGTAACGCCAGACGCGTTTCGAGAATTCTGCTTCTCTTTCTCAATGGCGTGTGAACAGGTAAGGCAGCGATATGGAAAACGCAAGTCTTTTCAATTAGTTCCTGCCCTAATGGGCGTGGCCCTTTGTGGGCCTTCTGGGATCTGTAGTCTTTGCGTGCGTGTTACCCATGTGGGCGCGCTGTCCTTTCTGGTAATATACATAAGTCTTAACCCAGTGGGTCGAAGTTCCACTTTGGCAGAGACCTGCCTTCACTTTCCAGATGTCAATGGGAGCATAACTGACACTCCCCTGTAGAGCGCCAGTTATCTCGTTCGCATTGCTGAAGAATCCTTCTTTGTCAGCAACAAACCCGCTGCAGCGATGGGCTCCCTTCCACGACCGAGCCAGCCGTTCAGTAATTAATTCAGGTCAGGAACTCATTTAGAAGGAGGCCACACGAGTGAAATCAGCTCCACTACTTTATTAATATCTTGCAAGCAGGCTTCAAACCGCAATGTCTACTTCAGGAAATGTAACACCAGACGCGTTTCGAAAATTCTGCTTCTCTTCCTCAATGGCGTGTGAACAGGTAAGGCAGCGATATGCAAAACGCAAGTCTTTTCAATTAGTTCCTGCCCTAATGGGCGTGGCCCTTTGTGGGCCTTCTGGGATCTGTAGTCTTTGCGTGAAGAGAAGCAGAATTCTCGAAACGCGTCTGGCGTTACATTTCCTGAAGTAGACATTGCGGTTTGAAGCCTGCTTGCAAGATGTTAATAAAGTAGTGGAGCTGATTTTATTTGTGTGGCCTCCTTCTAAATGAGTTCCTGACCTGAATTTATATATATATATATATATATATATATATATATATATATATATATATATATATATATATATATATATATATTCAATGAAAAAACCATAGGTTATAGGCCATATATAGTTAGGAATTAGCATTTACAAAACCTTATTTTACTCGCATAAAACCATTGAAATTCCATATATAGTTAGCTAACTATAAGCGCTAACTATATATCGCGCACCCGCAATCCACTGCTGATGATGTCACATATTACATCATTCATGACATGGTCAGTGACATCACTGATGACATCACTGATCACAACATCCAGTGATTGTATGTGTCTGTAAAGTTTAAATATGTTTCACATATTGAAGAATGAGTGGATGTATAAGTGTCTGGATGAAGAATTTAGTAGGTGCATGACTGACTGTATGAGTGAGTGATTAAATGTGTCTCACTGAGTACATGGGTTAGTGACTAAACTGTCTTAATTCGTGCATCAGTATGTTTGATGTTGTGTAAGCTGCTGCATGTGTTGATCAGTAGCTATAAGAGTGGCCATATGGGTTATTGATTGGTTGCCCAAATATTTGAATGGGAGGCTGAGTGTGTGTGTGGGTGGCTGGGAGGTGCGTGACTCTGTGCATAGATGTGTAAGCAGTTGATTCACTAGGAGTATGAGTTCAAGAGTGCATGTGGAAACAGCTATATGGGCGGTTGACTGTGCATGGGTGTGTTGGTGAGTGAATGGATTTCTCATTGCTACATGTGCAAGTAAGTACGTATGTAAAACACAATACATATGAGAGTTGAGATATATAAATAACTGAACATAAGAGCCAGTGAATGTGTGAGTGGCTGTATCGATCACTGTGAGCTTGTATCAGGGATTATATAAGAGAGTAAATATGTGTTATTATATGTTTGAATAAGTAAGATGTGTATAACTGTATAGTTGAGGAAATGGAGGTGTGATTGATTCTTTGCATGACTGACTAGGTGTGTGAGTAACTCCATGGATGAGTGACAGTCTGTGAGTGTCTGTTTATACTGAGTGTATGTAAGGTTATATTAGAGTCTGAAGAGGTTCATTGTATTATCACATGAGTGATGTGATCAGTGATGACAAATGAGATGTCATCAGTGATGTCATTTGAGTTGTCATCAGTGATGTCATTTGAGATGTCATCATTGATATCATTTGAGTTGTCATCAGTGATGTCATTTGAGATGTCATCAGTGATGTCATCAGTGATGTCACTGACCATGTCATGAATGATGTAATATGTGACATCATCAGCAGTGGATTGCGGGTGCGCGATATATAGTTAGCGCTTATAGTTAGCTAACTATATATGGAATTTCAATGGTTTTATGCGAGTAAAATAAGGTTTTGTAAATGCTAATTCCTAACTATATATGGCCTATAACCTATGGTTTTTTCATTGAATTTTCAAGGTTTTGTAAATGCAAATTCCTAACTATATATCCACTATAACCTATGGTTTTTTCTGTGAATTTCATTGGTTTTTTAATAGCAAATATGAAAAGCTTTAAAATGTCAAGTACGTGATAGATAAAAACATTTTCGTATTTATGCACGCTGATGTGCTTTGAACGCTGCCCCCCCCTCCCCTCCGTTGTAATCCGTCGTACCTCCTTGTCTCTCCATTTGATTGATTGTTGTCCAAGCATTTACTGTTTTAGAATTGGTTCTCTTTGGATCATTCTCTATTTACAAACAAGCACAAAGTCGCAATACTCTGTTTAGTCTTTGCAGATAGTGAAAAATCGTGTAAAAAAAATAAAAGTAATCGAGCAAAATCAGTAGGCCACTAATTGGATCTCTTTTTGACCTCGCTAAAATAGAAATATTAGGAACAACCCTTCTTGAGAAATACGAAAATAGTGACATGAACTGAGCTCCACACCATGAGGGCTGCAAGACAGCTCGGCTCCATCACCCATCCCGCACAAAATAATGACAAACCCTATGCAAATATTAAAAATATAGACAACACACCAGCAAAGAAACAGGGTAAAACATTTTATTAAAAAACTATTTACATAACGTTGGTTTATAAGATGATGTCAGTAGTGGACCGATGTGTGAATAGATCGAAAACAGCACAAGGCTCCAAGATCCGGATAGCAAGCTCCTGGATGTTGGGTGCCATAGTTTAGAGTTCTGAATTTCAGCCTTTTTCAATGCCTGTGCTTTGTTGAATCAAAATGGCGGCTTGACACAAAGCTGACTCAAGCGTTGCTACTGATGCTATGCAGACCAAAACTGGTTTTCAGTTTGTACATTTTTCTAGATTTTTCAATCCAAGTTTGGTTGACTTTGTAGAACGATGGCTTCAGATTTTCAACATACGGTGTGGTGGCGCTGACTGGGAGGGGGCGCTTCGCTCCTGCCCCCTCCCCAAGTAAGATTTTCATACGTGAAAGTACGTTAATGGTTTTGGTCCCTGAGATGCTTCGATGTCACTACCATTCTCAAATAGCATAAGTTCTAGATGTTGGGTGCCATAGTTAAGAGTTCTGAGCAGCGCTTGTAACACTGTCTGAAGCTTATTTCCACCTACTGCAGCTTCACTATTCTCAAAGTAAGTGAGTGTCGTTTGTGGACCTGACTGCATTAGAAAACAATGTAATATGTTACCTTCCTAAACAGCTTGACGGAGGCCCCTGAGGGACGCTGTGATGGCCATGGACTCGGAGAAGACGCTTGGCTCCGACACCCTCCCCAAGTCTTATAGCACTGGTGTAGCCTGAGATCGCCCCCGACATAGGCGGCCGGCTCCCGGGGTCCGGCGGTACTTTTTGCCTTTTGATGACTCTTCAATTCTGGACCTTGTCCCACAATCCGTTTGACCTGAAGACAAGCTGTAGTGGGGCGCCCCTTTATCGTTTTAGTTGCCATTCCGCCCGCTTTTGCTACACTGTGCCTCTTCCGCCATTCAGCTGTTTTCCGCCCGCTCTTGCGACTACAGCGTCTCGCTCACCATGTAGTTGAGATGCGCCCGCTCTTGCGGTGCAGCGATAGGCGGCTGCCACAGGACTCTCAAAATGGCGGCCGGCTCTTCGGTTTTGGGCCTGGTCCACTAAAATGGCCCTGGGACACCTTGGAACTCGGACGCTTGTCTGCTAGGGCTTGGGTCCCATTCTCGAAAAGCGTCCCCTCAGCCGTGAAGATTCTACAAAAGTCTTGGGGGCCTCCGACTCCCGCAGGCTTCTGGTGGGGAGCGGCTGCCATGATTGCTCGTGGAATGGCCACGACGGAGCTACGAGATGGTAGTGGTCTCATGCTGACGCCAGCTTTAGTGTGAAACATCCAGAAACACTGTAGACTACCAATTCGATCAGTTCCGGTAGCGCCCCAACATGACCCGGAAGAGAAGAACTTGCCCTCCCCTCTTTGACTGATGGTTCTTGTTGCCTGTCCCCTCTGTTGTCATTTAACAGAACTTTTTGGACTGCTGAAAGGGGTTGTGTTCTGAACGCTGGTTGGTGGAGACATTTAGACTATATTCTTGACCTACGTTGTCGCGTAATGCGTTTTATGACACGCCGCGTTAGCGCACCCGGAAGTGATCCGAGGCGCGGCGCGCAGCGCGTAACGTAAGCATAACAGGTCATGTGACTTGTTAATAAAACTTTTCATTGGTTCATTTTACTTTTGTTAATTTAATGATGAAAAGCTTGGTCTTATGACCTAAAAATTACGCTTTTTATTATTTTCGAACAATATTTTTTTTTCAAACATATGTTATAATATTCCAGGCTAATGTACTTTCCCGGAAAATTTACAACTGTCTTGCAAGTAAAATATATTCCTTTTTCGAGAAAAAGGGCGTTTCTTCCTTCCATGACGGAGCCGTTGAGTAAAAGAGATTCGGCCTGCTGTCTTAGTCGCCGATACGCCTGATTATCAGATTCTTATCGATCACTTTATGTTGCAGACATGAAAAACACAACTGCCCTTGACCATTTATCTTTACTGCGTTCCTACATATTATACCTTTTATCCGTCATGTAATTGGACTGCTTTATTTCACTTGCCTTTTACTGATTCCAAAACAATCACTAAAAGTAAAAACTTTACAAATGAAAATACTACTACCGTGTTTTGTTTTAAAAACCTTTATTGTGAAAATGTCAGTATACAAATACGGGCCTATAACCACGTGGGCCGGCCACGGAGCAAACTCAAATCGTATATGATGAGGAGACATTTACACTGTAGAAGAACGTAACGAGCGGGCCATTAGGTGACAAGAACAAAGGTGTCTAACAGTTGCGGAATCGGTGGACGTACATTTTGTAATTAAAATACGACAGGGCCACTTACAATAACATTTTCTAGATATACATTTGCGGGCAAAGAGTTACGAGTCCCATTTATACCGGCGCCATTTTGGGCGAGGCCGGGCAGGTCCAAGATATAGTCAAAATGTCTCCACCAACCATCGGCCAGACCAGAACCCCTTTCGGCCCTTTATGTTACAAGATGGTGTCTTCTATTCAGAAAATATTGGTGGCAGCATTTTGAAAGGAAACAGAAACAGCCGTTCTCCTAGTGAGTTTCACATTGTTACATTTAGGAAGAATGTTGAAGAGTAGTATGTGGAAAATCTGAAGCCATTTTTCTACAAACTCTCAATCAGACTTAGATGGAAAAAAAACCTGAAGAATGTACAAACTGAAAACCAATTTTTGTCTGTATAGCACCAACAGTAACGCTTGAGTCAGCTTTGTGTCAAGCCGCCATTTTCATTCAATCAATAGCGTCCCCCTGCACACATTCAGGGACCTGGTCGTGTCTTTAGATGAAACGCATTGTAGGAAAAGAAGCAGAAAGGAAAAGGAAAAAATTTCCGCCGGACCTAGTGAAGCTGCAGCAGGTGCAAATAAGCTTCAGACAGTCTTACAAGCACTGCTCAGAACTCTCAACTGAGGCACTCAACATCCAGGACTTGCCATTCGGATCTTAGCGCCTTGTATTTTTGTTTTGTTCTTGATGGAGGGGAAACAACAAAAAACAGGCATTGAAAACGGCTCAACTGGAGCAAAAAAAAAATTACTTCTTGGGTGCATTAGGGCATTTATGATTTTCGAATGCCGTATTCATCAGGTTGATGCTCATGTTGCCATAGGACAGCATAGCACCACAGTGTATACAAGTTAACTTCATATGTTCAGATGAGGCAGGTGGCATATTTAGCATTCACCTTCTTTGATCCAGGAGGGATGGAGAAAAACTGCCAGATGAAACTTGAAACTTGGCCATCCAGATCTCGGCGCGTTCGACTCACTGTACCGCAACAGTGACCGCAATTCAGCTGGACACGCCGTCTTTCGGCGCAGCATTGTAGGATGGCCACACCAGTGCGGCAATTTGCTGGACACCACCTCGGTGCCATCCAGATCTCGGCGCGTTCATTCATTCAATAGCGTCCCCCTGCACACATTCAGGGACCTGGTCGTGTCTTCAGAAGAAACGCATTGTAGGAAAAGAAGCACAAAGGAAAAGGCAACAAGTTCCGCCGGACCTAGTGAAGCTGCAGCAGGTGCAAATAAGCTTCAGACAGTTCTACAAGCACTTCTCAGAAATCTCAACTGAGGCACTCAACATCCAGGACTTGCCATTCGGATCTTGGCGCCTTGTGCTGGTTCCGACCTATTCACACATCGGTCCGCTACTGACATCACCTCATAAGCCAACGGGGCACCCCACGCCGACTTCCGGCGCAGCATTGTAGGATGGCCACACCAGTGCAGCCACTTGCTGGACACCACCTCGGTGCCATCCGGATCTCAGCGCGTTCGAGTCACTGTGCCGGAAGAGTAACCGGAACTCAGCTGAACACGCCGTCTTTCGGCGCAGCATTGTAGGATGGCCACACCAGTACGGCAATTTGCTGGACACCACCTCGGCGCCATCCGGATCTCGGCGCGTTCGAGTCACTGTACCGCAACAGTGACCGCAATTCAGCTGGACACGCCGTCTTTCGGCGCAGCATTGTAGGATGGCCACACCAGTGCGGCAATTTGCTGGACACCACCTCGGTGCCATCCGGATCTCGGCGCGTTGTGCTGCCTTCGGCCTATTCGCACATCGGTCCGCTACTGACGCCGCCTCACGTGCCAACGGATTTTCTACGCTTTTTGTAGCCCTATGTCGCATAACAGGTCATGTGACTTGTTTATAAAACTTTTCATTGGTTCATTTTACTTTTGGTTTCCTAAAGATGGAAGGCTTGGTCATATGACCTAAAAATAACACTTTTCATTGGTTTAGAACATTTTTTTTTCCCAAACGATGAAAGCCCCACCTTGTTTCTGGATCATTCAGACTGAAGCTGGCGTCAGCATGAGAGCACCACCATCTCGTGGCTCCGTCGTGGTCATTCCGCGAGCAATCATGGCAGCCGCTCCCCACCGGAAGCCTGCGGGAGTCGGGGGCCCCCAAGACTTTTATACAATCTTCACGGCTGAGGGGACGCTTTTCGAGAATGGAGCCCAAGCCCTAGCAGGCAAGCGTCCGACTTCCAAGGTGTCCCAGGGCCATTTCAGTGGACCAGGCCCAAAACCGAAGAGCCGTCCGCCATTTTGACAGCCATGTGGCAGCCGCCTATCGCTGCACTGCAAGAGTGGGAGCAACTCCACAACATGGTGAGCGAGACGCTGTGGCCGCAAGAGCGAGCGCAACTCAGCTAGATGGCCGCCACCTGGGGAGACCCGTTCACGCCGCCTCCCCCCCCCCCCCCCCGGGCCGCCGCACGCCAATTTTCGGAGCAGCATTGTAGGATACCAAAACCAGTGCGGCAGTTTACTGGACATCACCTGGGTGCCTGTCGTACATGTTGTGTCAGCCATGTGACACTGGACACAGACCGCTACTGACGAGGCCTCCCCCCGCACCACCCGGGACGCCCCACGCTGTTTTTCTGTGCTGCATTGTAGGATCCCTAAACCAGTGCGGCACCCAGGCGACATCACCTGGGTGCCGTCCAGAACTCTGCACGTTGTGCTGCCTTGGGACTATTCGCACAACAGACCGCTACTGACGAGGCCTCCCCCCGCCCCACCCGGGACGCCCCACGCCAATTTTCGGAGCAGCATTGTAGGATCCCTAAACCAGTGCGGCACCCAGGCGACATCACCTGGGTGCCGTCCAGAACTCTGCACGTTGTGCTGCCTTGGGACTATTCGCACAAAAGACAGCTTCTAACCATTGTTGCTTTTTGTGTTAATAAATGTTTAAATGTTTTTAGTTTTTGTTCTGTTCATTATCGTTAAAAGTTAATAAAGTTTTATAACCTTAATTTGTTGGAGTGTTATCTATTTTTTGTAAAACGGGTGAATGGGGCCTTGAATCGGGTTATTGTCATGTGTGGGCTTTGGAAGTGTGCTGCTGCAGGATCGGACATTTCAAACTCAAATGCACGTTCTTTTTCTTACCTTTCCGAAGCATGGAGCGCAATAGCAAGCAGAGAAAGGGTGATGCACGTGTTGAACACTACCTGACCTGGCAAGTTGCTGGCAGTGCCCCCCCGCCCGCTCCTGAAAGAGGGCACACACACACCGCCGCCCCGAGTACTTCAGAAATCTTTAAAAGACCATGCGCTTGTTCATGAGGCTTAAATGGTTTATCACCTCTTCTAGAACCCCTACATCGACCCTCTGACGTTTCATGGAAAAATTACAATGTAACACAATACCAAGCCCTATCAGCTGAAACCCCCAAGGAATCGTGGGGCATATTAGCAAGGGGGTTTATCTCCCCTTTTTTGGCTTTAAAAACCATGAAAGCGGAGATAAAATTATTTCCCTATTATCAAGCTGTCGCTAACACCAGTTAGTGACACCTAAAAGGAGATAGCGACCATCTTGGGCCCGGCTTTGCATGTCAGTGATACTTATCACTAATGACATGCAAAGTGGCGTGCCAAGATGTTAGCGACTGGAAACAGTCCCTAACATCGCTACCTTCTATTACCAACTTTTGGAGATATTCGCACTAAGCGCGAATATCTCCAAAAGCTAACACCTGCCCTGAGCAGGTTTTAGCCATGTTATCCAATGGGAGGTGGATAACATGGCTAAGAGCATTAGGTCGATAATACATGAATATCGCTGACTTTTCTGCGATAATAGCAAGGTTTATCTGCGATAAAAATCGCCGATGTGCGGCGATAATTTTTGTCTCTAAACAAGTTATAGACAAAAATTATCGCTAGTTGTTAGTAATATGCCCCCGGGTTTTTGCTTGCAGAAATCGGGAGGCGGGAGACTAGCACTGAAATCAGTACTCACACGCCTGAATCAGGAGGATTGGCATGTCTGAATTCTCTACAGCTGGGGCCATAAACTACATCCGCAGGGGTAGGTGATAGCCTGGGACCAGCCTGGCATCTAAAATGGCTGCCGTGCACGACAAAATTGTGGCATTCGAAAAAAGGCAAGATGGCGCAGCCGCTGGAAGAGATGTATCAACATATATCAGCCTCCTCAGCCACCCTCAGGAAACATAGGGGATTAGGATACGTCTCCCGCACCCCCTTATACCTAGTAATTTAATTTACGAAGCACAAAATGGCGAATTCCCGTTTCGCTACCAGTTTGCGGCCCAGTTCGCGGCCCGTGAAGCGCTTCTACCGTGAAAAATCATTTTTTTTTTATTTTCCCCACGGGACCCTTTAATAACCCCAACAACATTCCTAGGGGGTCAAGAGGGGGATACCTTGCCCCCTTTCATTAAATTCCCCCTTAGTTTTTCACCTTTTCTTCTCTCTCGATCCTACCGAGAGACAAGATGGCGGCCGCTCCGGACTGTCACGCAGCAAAAAAAAAAAAAAAGCTCACGCACAGCCGCTGGAAGAGATGTATCAACATATATCAGCCTCCTCACCCACCCTCAGGAAACATAGGGGATTAGGATACGTCTCCCGTACCCACTTATAACTAGTAATTTAATTTACGAAGCACAAAATGGCGAATTCCCGTTTCGCTACCAGTTTGCGGCCCAGTTCGCGGCCCGTGAAGCGCTTCTACCGTGAAAAATCATTTTTTTTTTCTTTTCCCCACGGGTCCCTTTAATAACCCCAACAACATTCCTAGGGGGTCAAGAGGGGGATACCTTGCCCCCTTTCATTAAATTCACCCTTCGTTTTTCACCTCTTCTTCTCTCTCGATCCTACCGAGAGACAAGATGGCGGCCGCTCCGGACTGTCACGCAGCAAAAAAAAAAAAAAAGCTCACGCACAGCCGCTGGAAGAGATGTATCAACATATATCAGCCTCCTCACCCACCCTCAGGAAACATAGGGGATTAGGATACGTCTCCCGTACCCACTTATAACTAGTAATTTAATTTACGAAGCACAAAATGGCGAATTCCCGTTTCGCTACCAGTTTGCGGCCCAGTTCGCGGCCCGTGAAGCGCTTCTACCGTGAAAAATCATTTTTTTTTTCTTTTCCCCACGGGTCCCTTTAATAACCCCAACAGCATTCCTAGGGGGTCAAAAGGGGGATACCTTGCCCCCTTTCATTAAATTCACCCTTCGTTTTTCACCTCTTCTTCTCTCTCGATCCTACCGAGAGACAAGATGGCGGCCGCTCCGGACTGTTTAGAATGTTGACAGACACCGGAGAGCCAATCAGCTTTCTGCGCGCAAAGTTCCGATAAGCGAAAAGTAAGCGGACCGGATCGCTGCCCAGAGCGCTGTTACAGATATATATCTTGATTTAAACGTTAATTTCTCAAAAACTACTGGAGCACATATATTGAGACCTAGCAAAGGCACATCGGGCTAACAGTCCCTACAATTTTGCCAAGTTTCGTGCAAATCCATTCAGCCGTTCGAGCTAAAAGTGAGTCCAACCGCCCTATGGAAAACTCAATGCAAAAAACGCGTTTTGGGACCCCCCTTTTTTCTCAGCCCCCCCTTGACGAAACCCCACCAAATTTTCAGGAGCTGCTCAGAAACAAAATGTGCCATTTTCCTGAAAATTTCAGCCGATTCCATCCACAAACGCCAAAGTTATTAGACATAGAATTTTCAAAAGTCCCATAGGGAATTAATCCTAACTATATATACCTACTGGCGATAGCCAGTAGGTAATATATATTACCTATAACTATATAAAGCCTGAAACCTATGGTTTTTTCAGTGAATTTCAAAGGTTTTTTTATATGCTAATTCCTAACTATATAAGGCCTGAAACCTATGGTTTTTTCAGTGAATATATATAGTCGCCAGTAGGTATATATAGTTAGGATTTTTTTCCTATGGGATTTTTGAAAATTCTATGTCGAATAACTTTGGCGTTTGTGGACAGAATTGGCTGAAATTTTCTGGAAAATGGCACATTTTGTTTCTGAGCAGCCCCTGAAAATTGGGGGGGGTTTCGCAAGGGGGGGCCGAGAAAAAAGGGGGGTCCCAAAACGCGTTTTTAACATTGAGTTTTCCATAGGGCGGTTGGACTCACTTTTAGTTTGAACGGCTGAATGGATTTACACGAAACTTGGCAAAATTGTAGATATGGTTTGCCCGACGTGCCTTTGCTATGTCTCAATATATGTGCTCCAGTGGATTTTGAGAAATTAACGTTTTAAAAAACAGATATATCTGTGACAGCGCTCCGGTTAGCGCCCCGGTTCGCGTACCTGATGCATAACGGAACTTCGCGAAGCGAAGCTGATTGGCTTTCCGGTGTCTGTACACATTCTAAACAGTCAAGAGCGGCCGCCATCTTGTGTCTCGGTAGGATCGAGACACAAGAGGTGGGAAAAACAAAGTGGGAAATGAGCATAAGGGGGCAGAGTACATCCTCCCTGACCCCCTAGGTTTGATGAGGGGGCTTTAAAAGGGCCTCGCGGGGTTAAAAAATAATAATTTTTATATCGTGTTTTTTTGCGGGGGGAGCGCTCAGTACGCGCACCAGGAAGCGGTCCGGGAAGCGTAATATTGGGAAAATAGGATGAAAGAATGTTCAAATATTGTATGTTTATTGATTGTTATTTTTAAATTTATTTTATTTAAGTACCAACATGTAGGTACCAATGCAGAGTCTAAAAATAAAAATACATTGTTTCCTTTGTAGATATCTTGCATGTTGTTTCAGAAGTTATTGTGGTATATGGAATTCATAGCGTAGTCTGTCAAGAAAGCAGAAACACCATGGAGGCAGGAGATGATAAAGAGATGTTAAATACACATTGGAGATGATATAGTGGAAGAAAGGAAGTAACTATGAGCAAACTTAAAGTTGCACAGTATATTTAAAGTCTGATTTTACATTAAAATCAATTTTCTACTAGCCTGGAACCAGCCATGCCGAGACGCCGAAACTGACGACGGTCTTTACAGCACTTCACCCACCTAGAACAAACACAACCAGGGACGGGTTACCCTTTGAAGTACCTGAACTACTTTTTTTGGACAAGACCTACAAAGTCCACTACAACAAGAAAAGAGAAGGGAAGATAGATACTCCAAAAAGTTTTTTTAAAGAAATAGGCTGGAATACCGACCGAGAAAATATCAGTGTGGTCAGAGAGGGATCCTACTAAGGACAACTTACTGAAAATATTCACAGCGCCCTGAAGAAACTCCTTGGTAGGGAGTGAAACGCGTTGGCTGATCTCACCATATATTTTATTGATGTGCCCTTTGTTTTGCTGAACAAAGATAAATAAAGAACATTTCTCTACTTATTCTTTTTGGACTCTCATTTTGGTGCGCCCCCATGAGTATCTAAACTGTTTAACTGATCTGGAGAGCACAGCGACGCCAAACAGCAGCTGGTGTCGGGGTTGGCAGCACAACATCAAACTGACTTGATTATAGACTCATTGGCACTGGAGGTTATGTGCGGCACTTTTTAAGGTCCGCTGCTGTTTTTTCGTACAAACACATTGGAGATGATATAGTGGAAGAAAGGAAGTAACTATGAGCAAACTTAAAGTTGCACAGTATATTTAAAGTCTGATTTTACATTAAAATCAATTTTCTACTAGTTTAGAAAATACATATAAAATGAATAATGTCTCAAACAATTTTTGAATTATTATATATAAATTTATTATTCTGATTTATGTTCAAAATTAAAAAGAACTTCTAATAATTCTTGGTCAGATTTTGACTCATTTTCAATTAACAAATCCACAGCTTCAACACATTGCAGAAGTTCTATGTCCATTGATTGATCAAAGAATTCTGAATCATTTTCTTTGTCTTGGTTGCATTCTGCAATTTCCATGTTATTTTTCTGCTCTCCTTCCATTTTGTATGCTGTAAAATGAATTTAAAAAAAATATATCAGTAGAGATAGGGCACTGTTGGGTTTAAGTACAGACAGGTAGTTTGGTTTTTTAAACAGTGATTTTTTCGTTGGGCAGTGTATGGTATCAAACTGGAAGTAGAAATATGAAAACATTTATGAAATAAACTCTAAGTCAATTCTTAATTATACAAGACAAGTCTAACTCCATCCATAACTAAAACAGAGAAGTCTATTTTATTCTATAAGTATTACAGAGGGATAGTATTTAACTATCAGAAAATGTTTTCCTAATTAGCTTACAGTACAGAACATACTTCAGTTTTTAAAATAACATCTTACCTTTCAAATAGAACTTCAAGTTATCAGTTGAAATGTACTTGATATGTACTTCAAGAAGTAGTAGTCAAAATGGCTGTGTTTCTCTCTCTTTCTTTATATATATTCAGGTACATAACCAATCAAATGTCATGAAATAATAGAAGATATTGAAAGTAGCATTTTGATTGGTTGTCAATTCTAACACTTCATAAGTGTTTTGGTTAGGTAATTTACCTCAGGATATTTAATCAGGCTTACAGCATAATTTTCACAATGAAATTCCATCAAATTTGGGGAAATGGTAGGGACTGCTATGCAGTAGGGGCTATTCTATATTTGATGAAAGTGTCTGTAGTGGTTTTTCTGTAAATTACTTTCCCACCTTTTTTTATCGAGCACTTACCGGTGCGCTCCCCGGTACGCGAACCGGCAGCGTTACGGGAGTCCTCCATTTTGTGTATTGGTAGAATTAAGACATAAGATGGGGGACAAACAATGTACGGAATGGGTAGAAGGGGGCACGGTAGACACTTTGTGACCCTCTAGGTTTTCGGAGGGAGGATTAGGATGCAGATACATGCAAAAATTAAGAAAAATAAATGTAAAAATTTCGCGGGGGGAGCGCTCGGTACGCGCACCGGTAAGCTAACCGGGTAGCGTACTTTGGTGAAGAAAAAAAAAAGAATACATTTTACATCTTTTGATATTTGCTATTAAAAAACCATTGACATTCACTGAAAAAACCAAAGGTTATAGACCATATATAGTTAGGAATTAGCATTTACAAAACCTTGAAAATTCACTGAAAAAACCATAGGTTATAGACCATATATAGTTAGGGATTAGCATTTACAAAACCTTATTTTACTCGCACAAAACCATTGAAATTCGCATATATAGTTAGTTGCACTAACTATATATCGCACACCCGCAATCCACTGCTGATGATGTCACATATTACATCATTCATGACATGGTCAGTGACATCACTGATGACATCACTGATGACATCTCAAATGACATCACTGATGACATCACTGATGACATCATCCAGTGACTGTATGTTTCTGTAAAGTTAAATTATGTCTTACATATTGAAGAATGAGTGGATATATAAGTGTCTGGATGAAGGATTTAGTAGGTGCATGACTGACTGTATGAGAGAATGATTAAATGTGTCTCACTGAGTGCATGGGTTAGTGACTAAACTGTCTTAATTTGTGCATCATTATGTCTGTTGTTCTGTAAACTGCTGCATGTGTTGATCAGTAGCTATATGAGTAACTATATGGGTTATTGATTGGTTGCCCAAGTATTTGTATGGGAGACTGAGTATGTGTGTGGGTGGCTGGGAGGTGTATGACTCTGTGCATAGATGTGTGAGCAGTTGATTCACTAGATGTATGGGTTCAAAAGTGCCGGTGGAAACAGCTGTATGGACAGTTGACTGTGTGTATGAGTGTATTGGTGAGTAAATGGATATCTCAGTGCTACATGTCAAAGTAAGTACATATGTAAAACACAGTACATGTGAGAGTTGACATATATAAATAACTGTGCATAAGAGCCAGTGAATGTGTGAGTGGCTGTATGGATCATTGTGAACTTGTATCAGGGATTGTATAAGAGAGTAAATATGTGTTAGTATATGTTTGAATAAGTAAGGTGTGTATAACTGTATAGTTGAGGAAATGGAGGTGTGATTGATTCTTTGCATGACTGACTAGGTGTGTGAGTAACTCCATGGATGAGTGGCAGTCTGTGAGTGTCTGTTTACACTGAGTGTATCTAAGGTTATATTAGAGTCTGAAGAGGTTCATCGTATTATCACATGAATGATGTCATCAGTGATGTGATCAGTGATGTCATTTGAGTTGTCAACAGTGATGTCATCAGTGATGTCATTTGATATGTCATCAGTGATGTCATCAGTGATGTCACTGACCATGTCATGAATGATGTAATATGTGACATCATCAACAGTGGATTGCGGGTGCGCGATATATAGTTAGTGCAACTAACTATATATGCGAATTTCAATGGTTTTGTGCGAGTAAAATAAGGTTTTGTAAATGCTAATCCCTAACTATATATGGTCTATAACCTATGGTTTTTTCAGTGAATGTATATATATATATATATATATATATATATATATATATATATATCTTTTGTTTATGGTACCACAATCAAAAGAGACATGCATGCATTATTTCTTTCTGGAATATGGTGAGACTTATAACAGAGACATGTGAAATGTTGGTTATTTACATTTGGCTAGGACCAACACTGTGAGTAGTCGCTGAATAGTGAGGCTCCATGAATAAAATGAGGTTTAAGACATCCTGGGAGAGCGATTAGTGAATGGGAATGGGAAGATTTACCATTAAATAATTGTGAAGCCGGCCTTTTTAAACTAACCCTCACACCCCAGGCTACACTCTCAGGGATGTTTATCTACCGGCCCCTAGGAAAAGCAGGAAAATGGGTGGCTGCATTTCCAGACTTTGTTGCCCCTTATCTATTGGAAGCCTCCCCTTCTCCATTTTAGGAGATTTTAACCTGCACCTTGAGGATGGCAACTGCTCCACTAGCTTGAATCTTATATCAGACTTTGAAGCTCTTAAACTGCGCTTATGCAATTCGGGACCCACGCACAAAGCAGGACACTTGCTTGACCCGGTCTTTTCTAATATTGACAATTTAACGTGTAAGCCCTCGTTACCCTTACTCTGGTCAGACCACTATTTGGTTAGTTTGGAAAAAGCTTAACATAGAATGCTCAAATACTCAATTAATTAACTTGATGCCAAATTTAAAAAACACTAAAGTTACAGACACAAACACAATTAATAAATGGCTATTGGAAGCTGCAGACACTATCATTCCACTTACTAAGAACAAGCCTAGATCTTGCCACCCCCCAGCTCCATGGTTCTCGGAGCTGCTAAAAACAGAAAAAGCAGATGCAAGAGACTAGAGAGGCAGTGGAGGAAACACTATGTTCTGGCTGGAAAAGAGGCTTATAAACAAGCCATCAAGGCCTTTCAACTATCTTGCAAGCTAGCAAAGTCAGATTTTATGAAAAAAAACATTCTGGATGCACAAAATAATCCCAGACTTCTCTTTAAAGTGGTAAAGAATTTATCGGGTGCAGCTCACCAACCTGAATCCCCCAAACTGTCTACCATTCAATACAACTTATTAGCAAACTATTTTAATGATAAAATCTTAAAAATCTACTCTGACTTCAGGGAAATCGAAGATTCGAGTCCCATCTCCACCTTAATGACCTCCTGCAGATCCAATGAGCTAGGAGATTCTCCTAGGAATCTGCTTACTAGTTGGAAATTATTAGTTCTTACATCCTTTACGGAGATTTTAAAAAGCATTAGATCAGGCTCGCCAAATGATCCCATCCCGGTTCACATCCTAAAACAACTAGACCCACGCATCTTAAATTAAATCAGGGTTCTGCTCAATGCATCGCTGGAGGAAGCAGTGGTACCGGACACCTGGAAACATGCCATGGTCCTACCTCTACTAAAGAAAGCTAATGGGGATCCAGAGGTTTTCTCGAACTTTCGCTCTGTCTCCCTCCTATCGATCTTTTCCAAAATTAAGGAAAAGCATGTGAACAACTAATTGTTGGAATTTGTTAATGCCAACAGTCTTCGGCACTCATCACAATCCGGGTTCAGAGCTGGTTATTCAACGGAATCCACACTCCTGGGAGTCACAGAAACAATCCGTCAGAGACTGGACGAGGGTGGCACGCTGGCACTCATTTTATTAGATCTGAGTGCCACCTTCGATACCATCTCCCATGAAACCCTGATCCAGACATTGGAAATGAAAGGGGTGAGAGGCTCTGCGCTGAAATGGCTAGAGAGTTTCTTGCGAATAGGTCATTTCAGGTTTTCTCTAAAAACAATACCTCAAGCACTTTGATCTCCCCTTATGGAGTGCCTCAGAGTTCGATCTTAAGCCCGCTGCTTTTCAATATTTACATAAGTCTGCTGGCGACAATAGCAGAGGTATCAGGCCTTACAATATTTTCCTATGCTGATGACACTCAGCTTGTCTTCTCCCTATCGGCAGCAGACAAGACTGAGGCGTCTCCCCTTTTTATTGGGCTTCAAAGGATTGCGAAATGGATGCATGCCAACAAATTGAAACTGAACGGCGATAAAACAGAGTTGCTTATCCTTGGAGAACAAAAAAAGCACTGGGGTCCTTTAAATTGACCTACTGAAATGGGTCCAAAGCTGCAACCAGTACAGTCTGTCCGCAATCTGGCCTTCATGATTGACGACAAACTGTCTATGCGACAACAAGTTGCAAAAATCGCCTCTACTTGCTTTGCCATTTTAACATGGCGGAGGAAAATCCTTTGGCAGCTTCCTGAAGGGGCACAAAAGACAGTAGTCCAGGCCCTCATTGGCTCAAGACTGGATTACGGGAACATACTATATCTAGGCACCAACAAAGAGGTCACTCGGCGGCTGCAAGTCATCCACAATGCTGCAGCCAGGTTACTTCTCGACCTCTCCAAGTGGACTCACATCTCTGACTATCTTCACAACTTACATTGGCTCAAGATGAGTAATCGCTCTAAGTTTAAAGCACTCTGTTTTTTGTTCAGAATCAACACGGGGATGGCTCCCAGCTACTTATGTAAGCTGGTCCAAAAATACATTCCAACTCGTAACCTTCGCTCAATGAATCAGGCTAAATTTGTAGTTTCTAGATTCAAACAAGCGTAAATGGGAGGCCGCTCATTCACTCAGCGGGCTCCGGCCTTATGGAATTCGCTCCCTCTTCCACTGCGGCTGGAACCGAGCTATATAAAATTCCAAAAAGGGATCAAGACCTGGTTATTCAATGAGTAAGTCCTTACTGGCTTCAACAGTCTAGTGTCCCTTCCAAATTGAGTGCAGATCCAGGCCGCCGAGAAACACTCTGGGTAGCTGTCACGCCATGTAAATTCCACAAATAAATAAATAGGCTATTTTGTATGAGTGTGTGGAAAGTTCCTATTAAGTGCACCATATAAATGTAGGTATCTGCTTGAAGTGGGAAGTGCAGTATGTGAAGTTGAAACAATTGGATGGAGTTGTGATTGAGGTATGTGTGTACTTACACACTACTAGATATTGAGCAATTAGAACAGTTCAATTTGTTCAGTAGGAGACACTGATTCAGCTGTGTGGTTAATACATGGTGTTATTTCACTGTGCATCTCACTTTTTCTGGTCACGCACTGCATGAAACACTACCCAATAGGTAGATATGAATCTCTTGGCAAAATTATATTCACAAATTATGGTCGCTATCATTAACCTATAGATGTCGGCACGTGGAATGTGAAGATTTTCTTACAGGGGAGGACTGCGATTGTAGTAGGACATTCCCTAGTATGCAAACAAATTAAGTTGCAGGGGGCTTGTAACATTTCGGTCCTAATCTGCCTTGTTTTTTAAAAGGTATTCCGGTCTCAGCTAATATTGACGCGTTTAGTTTGCTTTGTAAGGGCAGTTATCTTATTTTGAATAACCATGACTGCTGTGGTTTACGGGCTGGAGTCCTGTATATAGTCTTTGCTTGTCAACGAGTTACATGTTGCAGCGCCGTCCTGTTTCTGCCCCACATGGCATTGTAGATAGAAACATTTGGCCTTCAATTCCAACTTTGAAAACAGATTTCAACAAACCAGGCATTCTCAAAGCGCTATTTTTTCAACAAGAAGTTGCTCTCACATTGCCTCGAGAGACATTCGAATTGCAGGTGGCGAGAACCACAAGTGAGATAAACTCACTGCTAAACACAAATCTCTCACTCCATTTTGGAGAATTATTGTATGAAATATATAATGCGTTTGATACGGAAGGCCTCGCTCACTTTTTTAATGTGTGGGATCTGGCTTTGGTTCTTCCTTTGAGACAATTTTTGGAGTAATAGCAGCCTTTATTCATTCTACTTTTTCCACTGCCTTATGAGGGATTCTCCTAATGCACCTGTTTTTTGCGGTGTGCTGGTTCTCATACAGTTGCTTTGCAATGGCTGCCCAATTTGTGGAACTGCTAGGCCTGCTCCAGTTGCAACTGCACCGTGATCGGATGTGGCTGCTTTTTGGTTCTATGCCAGTGACGTCCTTTGCCATCGACTATTGGTTGACCTTCCACTATTCCTACTTCACCTGCATCCAACCTGTGTTCCACTGCCTCCGGTGCCCTTTTTAACGGGCGCTGGATGTCTGCCTCTCCAATACCACATGAGCCACCCTGGATTACGATTTGCTAATGGGTCCCTTAAAGGCCCATGACCAGCAATGTGTGAGGGGTAGGCTCCTGTTGTGCAATCCTTTGCTAGACCAACAGCAGAATTGAGTACCTATGCCTGTGCGCAGCTAATCATAACTCAGAGTTTCATCGAAGTTTACGCAGGTTGCCCTGAAATGCTCCTAAGAGCCTCTGGATATGAGGAGCATGTTTGATCTCATCAACTGGATGGCAAAAGTTTTTGCAATGGAAGGGACAGACAACATTCTTGTGTTCATGGCATTCCATTTTTCCCGCAACATTTTGGTTACTAAGGACGCCATGTAAATGGATGGGTTTTTGAGAACCCAATTGGCAAAATGTTGTCATTCCAAACAGTATACTCTTGAAGTGAACATTATGTGCGAAGTCGAACAACAATGCCCCTTGTTATTTTGTTCTGGCCAGATCTTAGCCCTTAGAGAAAACATTCTGATGCAGCTGTTGTTTGGACAGTGGACTTGGGTTTTTAGTAGGGTATATGAAAAGTTGATACACACTTATAGAGGACCTTTCCAGGGAGAAGACATATCATGTAGATATACGATCTATGAGCTAACATTTGAGGCTTGCTGAAAAAGCCAATAGATCTTGTATTATATAATAATATTTATCCTAAGCAAAGGGAGGGAGGTTAGGGACAATAGTCTTTTTCTCCATTATCTTTTTGTGAGGACATCTCCCTTCATAATGTATGGACTTGCTGCTATGCTGACTATAGTTCTATTAGGCATTTATTTTGCTTGTTGTTGCACCTAGACAGCATATTATTGCTCTATCAGATGTTACTATGGACAAGTACAACAGTGTGAGTGAAAGGGTGTGCCTATTTACTGCGATTCCTGAGATATCTCGGAGTGTTGTGTTCTAAGGTATCTAATGTTTTGTTTCTTAGGGAATTGGGTAGGAGAGCAAGTGAGACACTATAGCTAGTCGGTTGTGGGTGTGTTGGTATTAAGCTGGTAAAAAGACCCAGTTCCTATACACTAAGGCCCCATACTCCTGCGCATAGTTCTGTATCTGTGCAGAATGTCTACAGCAATGCTAGACCTATAAAACAGAGGTAAACATCTATGTGTATGTTTCTTTTATGTATGATGGCAGTAGCAAAAGGCACACACACATGCCAGAATGCTTTCAGGAATATCGTGAGAGTTACACCAGAGGCATGCTAAGGGTTCCTACTTTATATTTGTTTAGACCAAACACTGAGAATTCACTGAATAGTGAAGCTAGAAGATAAAAGTGAGGTTTAATACATGCTAATCTCACAAAGAGAGACAGTGGCTTGGGAGGTCCAGCATACAGGACCCATGCAGATATGGTGAAACAAAATGAGTATTCTGTTCCTATTTGGAAAAGGGGGAATAAACGACTCAATCATTCCTTTAAACTCAAGCGGGTATCATTTTTTCCCCCTCCAGTTCACGACTTTCCATTCAGTGTATTTACTCATGGCACAGGTACCCAGCGAACGAAAAACTATTGGAGAATGCTCCCTACAAAACTTATTTAAGCTTCACGACAGCAAACCAAGAAGACATCCAGCAAAGAGCCCTCCTGCTGGGCTCATTGGGCATCGCAGCGCAAGCCCAATGAGGAGATTCCCTATGATTAAGCATGACACCTTTTGGGGTGTGTGAGGGCCCTTGCTCTTTATTGGAGCTATCCCTTTGCAATCATGCATCGTCTTACCTAGCACCTTTTCATAATTAGCATACTCTTCCCTGCCTGCCACCTAGGTCTTTTTCCCGCTCTCTCTTCCCTCCCATGTCTTCCTCCTTTCCCAAATAGGAACAGCGTATTCTTTTTGTTTCATAAGTTTAATACATGCTGGCAGAAGGATTAGTGAATAGGGTATTTTGTATGAGTTTGTGGTAAACATGAACTATGTCTTATGAATCCAAGAGGGGAGGGAGCAGACTGCCTCTCATCCCAGTACAGTTCACCTCATTGCATTTGGGTAACATAACAATTTAGAGTTGGAAGCTATTCCTCCAGAACTGGCAGATTTGAATGCATATGAGTCCATTCTTATTCATTCTGTGCACCCATTTCAGGCTATAGCTCATATGGAGCCTAAAACAGGTAGCTGCCTCCAACGGATTTTCAAAGAGGTCTGAAAGGAAGAGTTGTGTACTTATCCTATGATTTAAAGAAAAATATTGAAACTGTTGGTGTAGACAGGGAGGAAAATAAGCCAGTAGGTATTCTAATTAATGGTGTACCAACAAAGAGGCAAAAATATGGCAAGAGTTTGTGGATGTTAATAAACTTCAAAAGGCTACATTATATCTGGTACAGAATAATATTTATAAGAATGTAAATGTTGAGGAACAGGTAATAAGCTTAGAAGTGGCCAAAAAGAAAAAGTGGATAAGTCTAGGATTGAAGAGATTTATGAAAATTATACAATACATCTTCTACATTCAAAAGAAGTGATAGGAAACAGTATTGAATTATTTCAAAATAAGGAAGCCAAGGGATCTCCCACGAGTGTATGAGAAAAAGTTTAGAATCTTGTTGTTTCCCTCAGTTGTTCCCCAGCTTCAAAAAACCACTCAACAAGATTGTACTCTGAAGTTCCAAGATTTCGACAGTCCATGCCATACTAAATTCATCTTTGAAAGTGATTTGTCTGCACTTGCATATGCAGTGGTGCCGCTCGAGAGTGAGACTCTGTCCTTTGGTGTCTGTCCTTGCTCGCTACAGGAGTAGCTGGGAGCCAACTTGCACTTGCTGGGCATTCTGCAGCTGTTTAACGGAGGACTCGGCCGCAGTGGAGGTGAGAGGCGCGGCGAGCGGGACTGCGAGGACCAGCATTCCTGCTTAACACCGTGAGCTGTTTCCTCTTCCCGCCGCGCCCCCTCCCAGTGCCACGCCCCCCCGCCTGAGAGTTCATTACCTCTCGCGGCCCCCACTTCGCGGGAGCCGCTCGAGAGTGAGACTCTGTCCTTTGGTGTCTGTCCTTGCTCGCTACAGGAGTAGCTGGGAGCCAACTTGCACTTGCTGGGCATTCTGCAGCTGTTTAACGGAGGACTCGGCCGCAGTGGAGGTGAGAGGCGCGGCGAGCGGGACTGCGAGGACCAGCATTCCTGCTTAACACCGCCAGCTGGTTCCTCTTCCCGCCGCACCGCGCCCCCTCCCAGTGCCACGCCCCCCTGTCATACATAGGAGCACCTGGGCACGCGCATCGCGGGACGCGCGCGGAGCGGACATCGGGGCGAAGACCGGGCAAAGAGCGGGCCGTTTTAGGCCGTTAGAGGCCGGCAGAGACCAGACCAGGCCACACCTCTGACGCTCCCTGTCCCCTAGCCCCTATCCGCTTAACTCCAAAATGGCGACCAGGATCTCAAGGAGTAAATCCGCTCAACAGTCTTCAAGTACACTGGAAAAATTCTTCCCAAAGGCGAGTGCTCTAGCCAACAAATGCCAGTCAGTCACGGAATCACACCTGGAGCTGGGACCTGAAAGTGTGACATTGGACCCCGGGGATAGTTTTTCTACTGATGTTAGTACGCCCATACTACTGGACGCCACTCATATGTCTCTAATGGACAGTATCAACCAGACCATTGAGTCGGTTCTCCAGCAGTTAACAACTCCATCAATCCCCCAGAGGGATAGTGACTCCCCACGGCCATCCGGGAGCACTGACCACTCCTCTATTCCGGTCAACACGGGAATAGAGTTGCAGGAAGTGAGACAGGTTGCCCTGCTTACAGAGCCTGCAAGTAGTGGAGTGGAACAACCACCAAAAAGGAAAAGGTCCAGGAAACCAAAGAAGGCAAAAAGGGCCAAAGTTGATACAATTGAGTTAAATCTGGATATCAGCACAGACATCTCGGCCTCCCCTGAGCTCATTTCACCAGGGTCTAGGTCGGATCATATAGGCTCCCCAGTATCCACGGCCTTACCATCACACTCGGGTCCATTTATATTCGGTGGGGTAACTTCCAATAGCACTGACATGATAATCAGCTCACTCACACACACTCTTAAGAACTTGCTGATTCCTATCTCGGACAAATTGGATGCCATAGAGGCTAGACTCAAGGCTATGGAAAATATTCACAAAAGGAACAGCCATGGGTCAGCTACAAATGCTCCTTTAGTTCCCCGGGATCCATCTGGGAACAGACCGTCGTCTGTTGCACTGACCCAGGACTCAAATGTGGTCCCGCGCAGCACAAATGGTGCGCTTGCCCCCCAAACGCACCTTGTGCCATCCCCAACGCCTAGGCCCCCTGTTCCGGCCCCTAGAAGATCTAAGCCACTCCCTGCTCCTCATTCGAGGGGAGATGAGAATTCTACTAATGGTCCCACTGGCAACACCACTACCCCCCATGATAGGCGGAGGGTGGTTAATCTGCCCCCAGAAGCAGTACCATACACGGCTATCATGGTGGGAGTACCTGAGCTAACTGGTGACACAAGGGAGCCTCAGGACTCTTTACGCAATAAGGTCATAAGTTGGCTTAGTATTAACAGGCCTCTGCCCCCAACTTTGAAAGGTGAGGTTCTGATGGTCAGGAGGATCCCATGGATTGGCCTTACCCCAAAGAACAGGACAGGGGATTGCATTATTGTTAGTTTCAAAAGCCCACATGTCGCCAACTACATCTGCAATTGGCTTGTAAGGCCTGATAAGTCTAACATTGAATTAGTACCCCTCTCACACTTCTACCCAAATGCTTGCAATACGGAGGTGGGGAGGGAGAAGGGGTGGACTAGAGTAGGCTTTGCCGTAGATGGCTCACGTTATAGACCAAAGCATTACCTACCACCTGTTCCGGTCAATTTCCCACATTACAATAGATTTTCCTGCCTAGATGAAGTTGACTGACCACAAACTGGGGAGACTCTTCTCAGCCCTGGAAAGCTAGTGGGTGAGTTGCAAAGTTGGGTGGGATTGAGTGCTGCCCCTGTAACTGAGTGTGGCCCACAGGATACCGCCAAAGAACGAACGGTTACCCTGGATGATATTCTGGGCCAACAGGGGCCATCACCTAACACTGGGTCTGATTATAGTTTACGGACTATGGAGGTGGATGGTCCACCCATCATCATGGTCTGTAACACTGTTCCGTCAGACCCATATCCCCCCACAGTCACTGCACCACCTCCTACTGGAGGTCAAGGTGCACTACCACAAGATCCGGGGTTGAGAATTCTCTCCTGGAATGTGGCAGGAATCGCAAACAAGGTAGGCACACCGGAGTGGGATCACCTATTAGGTACCAGTGATATCTTCCTTTTTCAGGAAACATGGGCGAGGGAACCCCAAAGCAGGAGAGGGTTCGAAATATTTGAAATCCCTGCCAAATGGAGTGGGAGGGGGAGGCCGTCAGGAGGCTTGGCAATCTGGATTGCGAGTCACACTGGGTGCCAGGCGGAACAGGTGCATACGTTTTCGCAGGACATCCAGTGTGTACTGCTCACATGGCCTGCCAAACCATCGTGGGCCATTGTTAATGTCTACTCGCGACCAGTTGCTGCGCCAAATGAATCACCCACCCTAAACGATTTGTCTTCCTTCCTGGGTCAACTGCCAGGAGACTCTAAGGTAGTGCTGGGAGGAGACTTCAACTGTCACTTTGAACCCTTGGAAGGCCTACTGGAGGGTGCCCTCACTGCTGAGGATGACTACTGGGGGGTACCAACCTCGTCCTCGCCCCCCCCTAAAGCCTGGTCCCCTCTAGCAATACAACTCATGTCCCTCACCTTGAACTTCGCACTGAGGGCTTGTAATGGCCGTACCCCTTCCGACACCCCCTCGGTGTGTACTTTCAACAGAAGGGGCCATGAGTCGAGGCTAGATTACATCATGATAGATATCACACTTTGGTCAAAAGTCCTCGACTTCAGGGTAATAAATAGGTCAGATAGTGACCACAATGCCCGCTGCTTAAACATCCAGCAGCCCCTGCCCCTAGTGGGCCTGCCTGTAGAAAATGGCGGAGAAGACATGGGGGAGTTGCTTCTTACAACAAATAGGCGTCGGGTTAAGTGGGGAAAGCTCCTGAGCTCAGAAGATGCCATTAATAAGTTATATGGTTTGGCACTCCCAAGGTTCATGGAGGTGGATGTGCTTTTAAATGAACCAAGAACCCCAGAATACAATGAGAAACTGGGTAGCATACACCAGGAATTAGTGAGGGATCTGGCGGAGGTATTTCACCCGGTGGTGCCAACCCAAAAGAAAAAGACCCATGTTCCCACCTGGTACACCTCCTCCTGTAGGGCAGCCAAATCTGAGCTTATTGCCGCAATTAAGGAGGGGTCAAATAAGGCCAAGGTACGTGACCTCAGGAAGGAGTATAAATCAGTGATGGCAAATGCCAGGACCGAGTGGGACTGGAACCACTGGCAGGACCTCCACAATGCCCTAAAAACCAGGGACTCCAGGAAATTCTGGGCCCTGGTAAATAATGGGATGGGGGAACTCAAGAAAGCAATTGAACCCAACATTACCCCTGCGGTTTGGGAGGCTCACTTTGGGGCACTCTATCAAGACACTAATACTTGCCCAGATAGAGCCCTGTCAGTGCCCATAGGCTCTCAGGATTCAGCCCTGGAACTATCCCTAGGGGAGGTGGAGGCTGCTCTGGAGCACTTATCGTTGGGGAAGGCGCCGGGTCTGGATAAGTTACCCGGGGATCTTTTTAGGCATCATCCGGACATCTGGGGTCCGTACCTCCTTATTCTTTTTAATACATCTTAGGAGGTATGGCGATCCCCGGGTCTTGGCTGGGGGCAGAGATTGTACCGATCCACAAGAAGGGGTCCACTCTGCTCCTGGCCAACTACAGGCCCATTAGCCTAATAGATGTACCCCAAAAGCTCTTTGCGCGCCTCATCCTTAACCATCTGCTGGATTGGGTGGAGGACAATGGCATCATGAGCCCCCTCCAGGCTGGCTTCAGAAAAAACACGTCGACCATGGACCAGATCTTCTGCCTCCTCCTCCTTTACTGGAAGACGGTGACGTTAGAGGGGGGAAGACTGTACATGGTCTTCGTGGATCTGAGGTCAGCCTTCGATCTAGTCCCTAGAAGGAAATTATGGGAGGTTTTGGAAAAGCTAGGAGTACCCCCTCAGTTACTCAGCATTATCATCAGGTTGCATGAGAACAACTATGCACAAGTGAGGTGCGGGAGGGATGGCAAGCTTTCGTCCAGATTTCCGGTCCATCGAGGAGTCAGACAGGGCTGTGTCTTGGCACCGACCCTGTTCTGTCTTTTCATTAACAGCGTTATACTTCATCTTGATAACGTTAAGGACAATGATGCCCCGCTCCTGGCAGGCAGGAGGGTTCCGGCAATAATGTTTGCTGACGATACCCTCCTGCTTTCCAAATCCCCCATGGGGATTCAGAGGATCGTGAACGGTTTTGGTCTTTTCTGTCGCCAACACGGGCTGGAGGTGAACACAGAAAAGACCAAGTTCATGATCTTCAATCCCCCCTCCAAAACCAGACCCAATCCCACACTGGGGGAAGTCAGTCTTGAGAGGGTCTCGACCTTCATATATTTGGGGGTAACACTCCAGGAAAACCTCTCATGGGACTGCCAGATAGCTAGATCCAGGGTAAAATTGTCCCAGCTATCGGGTGCAATGCTGAAGGTGGCTAATAAGTCCACCTTTAAGCCTGTAAGCCCGGCCCTGGAAACATATAGGTCCCAAGCCAAGGCAGCAGCCATGTATGGTAGCGAGTTATGGGGACACAAAGCAGGGAAGGCTTTGGCAGGAGTGGAAAACAGTTTTCTAAGACGCCTACTTGGTCTCCCGCAAGGCACGCCACTCCTGCCCCTAAGACTAGATATGGGTCTTCCCTCCATTGCTGAAGATCTTTTGTCAAAACCTGTGAAGTTTTGGCACCGGATATGGACTACTGATGAACTCCACCACTACAGACAGGACCTTATTCATGTAATGAGCTTGAATGGCAACGACAAAATTCCCTGGCTGGCTTTTATCAAGACGGAATTGCTCAGTATGAACTTGCCAGACTTATGGGATGATCCAGCTCAAGGCTGCCAAAGGATTACCCGTAAAACCCTGGCCCAGATGTATAAGAATAAGAACTTGTCTCACATGGAAAATGTTTATAATAGTGGCACCCTGACGGCACGTTTTATGGAATCCAAAAATTCTTATGTTTTCGAACCTTTTATGGATTTTATCTTTCCTGCTCTGGCGAGGAAATTGTTTGTGCAATGGAGGTTTGGCACACTCCCCACTAAAACATTTACCTCCAAATGGTCAATAGGGGGTGACAAACTCTGCCCATGCTGTAATGCCCATGATGAAGATGACCTACATATAATGTTTGTTTGCCATGCTTACCATAGACCCAGGAAGTACTGGATAGCACCGCTCTGCCGGAACCTGGGGTTCAGGAAGTATTTACAGGCTTACAGGGTCATGAAAACCAGTACTCTGGGCCACATTGTGTTTGCTGTATCAAAATTCTTAATGGCAGCGTGGATTGTTAGGAAGAAAATGTCCCCCTGAACTGGTACTGCCTTGCACCCTCTATTCCCCCCTGGTCCAGTATAGAGTTTTTATATGTATTAAATACTGTATTTTAAATGTATGTATTGTATTTTACTGCATCTTTTATGGCCTATATGGCCGAAATAAAGAATTTTTGGAATTGGAATTGGAATATGCAGTGAATCACATCTTAAAAACAGGAGTTTATCTTCCACGTTTCTGCAAAAGAATTCATTGACAAAGTTCAACAAAGAGATACAAATTTAGCATCAGAGTTAATTCATTTAATTTGGCATGTCAGCGTGGTACCAATGAGGACTGGTTTCTTCGTCACGGTGAACCGAAATGTATGTTAAGAAACTTAGGTACACCTACATGGTTTGTAACACTTAGGACCCGATAATGTGATTTGCCCAGAATCACAGAATGTTGAGTGTCCCTGCCGAGACTTAAACCCTATTCCCCAGCTCCGAGGTCAACCAACTTGGGAGTTAGGCCACATTCTCTCTGGTGCTGCATTATTATTTGCAACGCTAAACTTCGAGACCTATTGTATTGCAAATGCTTGTTGTTCTTGTATGCAGCTTTTTGTACTTTAGTGCTAACATAGCCTTATAAACTATTATATTCCACCATTTATCCTGACTTTTTCTCTCCTGAAGACACAGAGGTAACAGATTAATTTTCACTATGTGCTTCTTAATGTGCAGCATGTCTTTTCTTTAAGTGATAAACGGACTTCCATGCCTTTACACTTCTGCGTTATCAAAACTCTGCTTGTTATACATAAGTACAGATATAAATATGTTTCTATGTAAGTATTGGGCACATTTTGAGGTGTATTGAGCTGTCTTATCTGACTTAGGGGCTGGGGCCTGATTATGATGCAGCCTGTAAAGGCTGAATTGCAATCGGACCCTCCGTTTACTTTTTGACTGCCTCATTACAATGCTGGTTGTCGGAAAAGTAAACCAGCCCGTAATTCTGGCTGGTTTCCGATAGGCTCAAGGAGCCCATTGGCTAGTCGGAACCGGCTAAAAATCCTAAAGGGCAGGCCTTTCCGTCTTTGGGATTACAATGGAAACCATGTCAGAAAGTGTGTTTGGGGGGGCTTAGCAAGGTCCCCTTTGTTGCGCGGCTTCCGGTTGGGGGGCTGAGGGTGTAGTAAGGCCTAAGGCCTGCTTTTGCGAACACATTATGTTAGCATGGCTTACTAGAAGTTTAAAGGCCATTTTACCCTTTGCCGCTTTTGAACACGACACTGCATAGCTGTTTTTGTATGTTAGCCTTCACGAAGGTCTACACATGAGAAAAGGTTTGTTTTCAACATCTCCGGACTTACATCGTACCCCTAGTCAGAACAGTAAGTGTTGAAGCTTGCAAGGTTATCAAAACATGTTAGCTGTTTTTCGACATGTCTGTGTAACGCTTTCTAGTCACAACATTTTGGCAGCTGTGAGCCAAGTAAGATTCTGGCGCTTATATTATGCCACACTTGCCATGATTCCCACTCTTGGAAGATATCCGTTTCCAGGGATGCAGAGAGCTTATGCTGATCAAGATGTAATATACTCTAGCTGAAGCGGAAAGGTAATGGGGTCCCCCAAAACAAGCCTAAGAGTCCTTCTTTAGTTTATAATACCTCGTTCCTATATAGGGAGGGTGTTATAACTAGGTGCTGTATGGCCTGTTTTCACCAGCATTATAATATGCTTTCTCCTTTTGTATTTTACAGAATTGTAACCATGCTAACCATATTATTTTTAATCATATGTCTGCTTATGTTGGCTAAGATACTGCACCTGAGATCACGTCTTAAAATAAATATTTTAACCTTACCGTGTCTCTTCTTTACTCCTGTTGTGGACTGGTATGAGAGAATAACAAAAGAGTGTTCTCACTTCCCACCATTCCTGAGATGGTCCTAAGTCGCATGTTCTAGGTTGTCTAATCATTCGTTACTTTGCTATAGAACGAAGAGCTAATGAGACACTGATGCTAGCTGGTTAGTGTTTTCTAGGTACTGAGGTGAGTTTTTGGTACACCACAATTCACTGATGTCCTGGGTCTCTGTGCACAGTTCTGAGTATGAGCAGAATCCTCGCAACAAGGGGGCACCTATGGTGCCCCCCTGTTGATCCCTGCACTCCGTGGCAGGCACCTTGACATCTCATTTCCCTATGGCAGCATGTTTTATGGCCCATTTATGGTGGCAATGCATGCTCCCATAGAGAAGTGTAGGAATGCGACCAAACGGGGTGGGTGGGTCCCATGACCAAGTGGGTGTAGTGCGGACTTAAGTCCACCTGACAGCAGTCAGGAACCGTGACCGACTGACCTTCTATCGTCGGTTATGGCCCTGCTAGTATGATGTGACCAACCCTGTTCGGTCGCAATCATATGTCACACAATGGGAGCATGCATTCCACCTGGAATGCATGCATGCATTGTGAAATGGAGGGGTGCAGTTCATCCCTGCACCCTGTGGCGAGCACCCCAAGGTGCCTGCTAATGGGTGCAGGGATCAACAGAGGGCACCTTAGGTGCCCCAGGCAGCCGTTCGGCAGCCTCATCCCCATGGGGGCCCTACTGGGGGCCAAAAAGACAGTTTCCAACTGCCTTTTCTTGCCGTGAATACCGGTGCGAAAAGGCAGTGAAAAACTGCCATCGTACTCCCTCAGTCGTAAAGGGGCGGCCGAGGGAGTACTGAAGAATTTCTGGATGTAGGGTGGGCTCTCAGAGCCCGTCGTAAGCCATACGGAAATCCGAATTGTATTCCTTTCCAACCGAGACCATTGGAATGGCTCGGTTGGAAAGGAATCAGGCCAGCACATTCTGAACGTCGTTTGGAGCCCTCTGTCCGAAACTCGGAATCCGCCCCTCAGCTCTGCTGAATATGCATGGGAGGATATACTTCAATTTCTAAGAGGAGCTAATTAAAATATAAAAACTATTGAATTCAAGACACCCCGATATCTCTGTTTATTTTATCCTGTAAATGTGTGATGTGTTACATCATACTTTGAAACCATAGGTTTCAAAGTATGATGTAATTTATCTGCAATGAAAATATTCCTCCTCTTGAAGAAGTTATTGATTTCTTTTGGCGAAAAGAGTACCAAGCCAGAGGTGCTCCTCATATACACATGCTATTATGGATTAAGAATGCTCCAACATTTGGAACTGATACTGATTAAGTGTTTTGTCTTTCATCGAACAGTATTGTACCTGTGCCATTCCAAGAGGAGGAGAAAAAAGCTTGCGGCAACAAGTTTTACGATTTCAAAGCCATCGATGTGGAAAATATTGTCGACGAAAGTACTCTACTAAAGGGAAATTTTGGATTTCCACGTTCAAAAATTTCTATAGAAAGAGTAAATAGTTTTATGTCAGCATTAGCACAATACCATAACTCCGAAATCTCTGAAAAATACAGAACAATTTAAAAAGAACTGAAGATTCAAAGTATATTAATGACTACAATCCAATGATTTTGAAAATATTCAATATGTTGCAGATAATTCAATTGCTGTTGCGTGCTATGTTACTTCATATATAACCAAATCTGAAACGACAGATGAAAGAAATGTGGGAAGAAATTTCATTAGAGAAATCTTATCAAGAAATTGCACAGTTTTAGTTTGAAAATGCTTTCCCATCGAGAGATTGGATCCTATGAATGTTGGGATCGCTTGTGCTCTGCAAGTTTATATTCAAAGTCAAGAGGAATCATTTGGGCAAGTTTAGGTCTTGCCTCCACACAGAATCTAATACACTGAATGAAAGTACAGATATTCTTAAAACTAATATGTTGGATACATACAATCACAAAAGGAGTCGACATCTGAAAAAGCTATGTCTGTATGAAATACGTCAACATTACAGCTTCATAAGAAAAGTTACAGAAAACATAAAAGAAGAAAAATAAGCAGTAATTGGATGTGACGGATGTTTAGTGAAACATGCCAAAGGAAATCTTATTAACCAGGGAAAACGCAATTGCAAAACTCCAGATCAAAGGGAATTTGTCTATTTTGCACTTCTGCAACTGTTCAAGCCATGGCGTAGTGAAATATAATTACTTGGAGATTTTGGCAGCTATGAAGATTCTTTTAATGCAAGTAAAGATAGCATTTAATGCACAATTTTCCCTACATATCTACAAATGTTAAATGATGAGATTGAATAAGAAAGTACTATTGCAGCTAAAGTAGATAGAGACACTTCTCAAGATAGTCAAAGTTCTGGTCCACGTAGTCAAGTCCACTGGGACAACTAATTATCGAAAATGAAGCAGCAATAGCCCTGAATGAGGTAGAAACTGCAATGGAACAAGCACAACAGGATATTAAACCATTGGAAAAGATAGAAGAACAACTATATTGAAGACAAAGAAATATATCTACAAGTGACACAACAGATACAACATGGATTGCTGCCTGTAAAAAAGAATGCCAATGTTCATCATTTAAACCTATTCTAATGTACATCAGTGGTCAAGCTGGAACAGGAAAAAAGTTTCTCAATTAAGGTTTTGACCAGTTATCTACGGCAAACTACAGAATCACATTTATCTGGTGTTATAACAGCTCCAACTGGATTAGCAGCACTCAACGTTAAAGGGATTACTTTACATTGATTGCTTATGCTACCAGTTGAGCATGATAATACATTGGAATATCAGAAGCTATCTGGAAAAGCTTGTTATGAAGTGTCAAGAGTACTGAAGAAAATAAAACTTGCAATCATTGATGAAGTGAGCATGGTCTCAAACGTAATGCTTGCCTTTGTACACTTGAGAATACACTAGAATTTAAAAACAGCTTATGATGTTCTGTTTGGAGGAAAACATTTAATTGTATTCAGCGATCTACAACAACTAACTCCTGTAAAAGGACAACACTTGTCCATGAAGACACTAGGAAATCTTTGGAAAGTATTGGAAATGGAAGTGTAAATATTTGATTACATTCTGAATATAAAGAGCCTATAAAGAATATGCAACTAGCAAGTGATGAAGATTATGGAAATATTCTTAAAGACATAAGAATTGGTGTCTTGACAAAATATGGTAAACAAGTTTTAGAAAGTCGGCTATTAAGAAACTTAAGAAACTGCAGACTAAATTGCATTCTTTGGAAAAGCCTGTATCTAAAACTTCAGGCTTAGAAAAGACTTTACAAGTATGTATAAACTGTTGGGTAATTTGACGGCGAAATTTGAATGTAGAAAATGGTTTAGTAAAAGGAGCAATGGGAAAAGTTGTTGATTTTGTAAAATTTCAGAACAGAGATGGAATGGAATTCCTGATTATAAAATGTGATCAGATTAAAGAGGTAAGACTGATTGCTTGTAAGAGATTTGTATGTTTGGAGAAAACAGTTACCTCTGTCTTTAGCATATGCAGTAACTTTTCATGAATCTCAAGGTTTAAGTATAGAAAATGCTTTTCTGAATATCCAAAGTTCAGTGTTTATAGAGGGAATAGCATATTTAGCTTGGTATTGAGTAAGAACATTGTCTCGTTTTATTTGATAGATTTCGATGAGAAAAAAGATTAGTGGTGATGCAAATTGTGTAAGAGAGTATAATTGTTTAAGAAGAATTTATACACCTCATTTAAGTGAATAACCCATGTATGAGAAACGTGTAGTGTGTCCAAAACAGAAATATGTCAAACATTCAACTGAGGTTAGAAAAAAGAAAATAATTGAAGAGAAAGTATAAGGTGTAAAGATAAAGAAAATTAAAACTGTTGATGATATTGTAGGATACCAGATGGAAAAAAGTTCAGGCATCAACTGTCATTCTAATGTGATTCTGAAGTTTTGTTTTATCTACAAGTTCTCCATCGGGAAATCATGAAAAAATATTCCGTTCTTTACTACATCAGGTATTTCAACAGGTGGTAAATGACAGAAGTAAAATCCATATTGCTTCTGGCATTCGGCATCTTTTGGATAAAGGCACTGGTTCATTGACATTTACTCTCAATATACAACAAGATGCACACAAACCTTGAATGGTTATGCTTGGAGTAATAGAAGATGAAGGAATACAGATTGGGAACTTATTTGGGCTAAGTTTCAGATGAGATCATAAATGTGAAGAGTGTTCATTTACTTCCACCACTGAGATACAAAAAGAACGATTCCTAATCTTGATAATACCAAACTGCAACTCAGTACCTTTTAACAAATTGATAAAAACAGCCAATCAGGACATGAACTGTTCGCATTGTAGATCAGAGATTAACCCTGTGCGTAGTACTACGCTACGCTCTCGGAGTATGCGGAGATTGCACTAATACGCACTATGTGCATTGCACATAGCACAGTGCAAAAACACTTAACGTAGAGCAGCGGGCATTATTAGCGCGCAGTCCTCAACGTCAAGTGGTCAACCACGAGCGAGCAAAATCAACATCCCTGTGAGACTTTTTCCTCAGTCGCGATCGACAACATCAAGTTGTGGATCGCGAGTGTGGAAAATAAACCTCCCAGCGAGATTCTCAATGCGGGGAGGTCAGGTTTCTCATTGCGAGTGGTCACGTATGCTCGCGACCGCGAGCGATGAGAAACTACCAGTCCGCATTGAGAAAGCTGCTGCTCTAGTACAAATCTACTTGAGTGTCAGAAAATGACCGCTTGCACTGCACAAGATGCCGGTTGAAATGACTGCACTGTTCGGCCATGTATCCGGCACTGGGCAATCAGTGCGAACAGCATTTTTCCTACCGCACAACGCAGTTCGCGCAGCTACGCGTAGCGTGCGTAGTGTGAATTGCACTTCGTGTGTCTACGAGTAGCGCTACTACACAAACTATGCCCAGGGAGATGTTGTCTACATCATATATAGAAAAAGTTTGAAAATATCTCATTTTAATGCTACAACGTTGTAGAGCAAATGGAACAAAATTGGAAACCAAAATATTTTTTCTTAATGGAAGTCAAATATCTATTCCAGGAAGAATTTAGATAGCAGTGGCTAATATTTTCCATCATGGCCCTACTACAACATCTGGACACTATACTGTTTATTTAAAGTGTAATAAAGGATGGACACATTGCAATGATGCCCACTTGGAATTCAAACCTAGATTGCCTTATGAATTACCAAATTCATATTTGATATTTTTGAAACCAAAGTTTTGAACACATCATTCAGCCTATTGAGAAGATTTGAACAGAAAGTAGACAGCACTGCAAACAATTAAGATTTATAATCAGTGTTTGAAATATTATTTGCAGTAATTGATCTTGCATTTGGAAAATTGTCTTTAAGAGGAAATAGTTTATTATTTGTGTGTATATTGTACCAGATGTAAATGAGAATCTACATTTTAGCAAATGTATTTTACATAAATAATAGAGTTAATGTAGATGAAAGAAGTAATTAACAAAGTGTACATAGAAAAACATATAGGTACACATATTGAAAATGATATTCTACTCTAATGTGTTTTTTTTCTACAATCAATTTGATTGTTTTTTCCCCACTGGTCAATGATGATACTACATTGAAATCACTGTGTATGGTGTTAAGTGGAATCTGAGAACAGCAGAAAAGGGAAACTGAAATGTTATATAATTGTAGAGTTAAGTTCTGAGAATTATATAACGTTATAAGTTCTCTACAACAGTATATAAAATAACGTGTTTTCTTCTTAGTGTTTATAGCAGCTTCCGGTGAAGTTTTAATGCTGTTTAGGACAATACTACTCTGAAATACGTTTACTGAGTAATGTATGTACATTATTTCAACTGTAGGAATACATAAAATAATATGGATGATAACATGAAAAAAAGTATGTTTATTTATATGTTATTTTTTAGTAATATAAATAATGTTGGTGCTTCACATTGTTTGGAAATTAGCATCATGTTGCTGACAGACAGCGATCCTTTCGCATAATCTTTACCTGTGGTGTCATCTATTCTTTCTAGCATAACTCTTGCACTAATAGGATAACCCAGGAATTATCATTTCATTCTTGCTTTCACACAGTCACTACCCATCCTCTCATTCACTGACTCAGGCCTTACTCTTACAGTCATGCTTGTAGTCAGGCACTACCAATGAACTCATACAGTTAAGGAGTAACCCTGGGCAAAGCACTATGCTACGGTTGCGTAGTTTGCGAAGTTTGCGCAACTTTGCACTACGCGAACTGCATGTAGCACAGTGCGAACACGTGACGCGTAGGGTAGCATAATGCAGCGGTAATTTTTTGCTTGCTCGCGGTCCTCAACGTCAAGTTGGCGACCGTGATCAAGCAAAATGACATCCTGGCAGGACTTTTTCCTCGTTCACGATCAGCAACATCAAGTTGCCGATCGCAAGCGTGGAAAATAAACCTCCCGGCGAGATTCTCAACGCGATGAGAAACTACTAGTCCGTGTTGAGAAAGCTTCCGCTCGAGTAAAAATCTCCTCGAGCGGCAGAAAACTACAACTCAAACTGTGCAAGATGCCATTTTCGATGATTGCACAGTTCCGGATGCATGTCCGCACTGCGCAATCATTGGAAAAGGCATCTTGCACAGTGCGAACAGGGTACTACGCAGTTCGCGTAGTGCTATGCGTAGTTCACATAGTGCGCATATGCACTGATCTAAACACCCAATCATTATCTTTCCACTCTTAAAGTCACTCAGGCACTACCCATGCATTCAGGTAGTACCTATGCACTTATCCAATGACTCATTCATTCAAGAAATCACTTTCGCTACGTACAAGTGTTCTATTTTCAACCAGTTTAGATGGTTCCATTACAACCTTTTTTTTCTTTGTTCTGAAGAATTTTATATATATTTTAAATTTTCTTATTTTTTTATTTTTTGGGCTTTTCATTTTTTCAAAACAAAAACTCAAAGTTAAAGAGTCAAACTCTGCTGGAAGACAAGCAACACAACAAAAAACTAAAAAGTTAACATGTGTGTGGTGTGATGAGTGTTATGATGGTGTCAATGGACAGCTCTCCAACACAGAGAGTTGTTAAACATTTTCTACAGTGCATGCCAGCATCGGGAACAATGAGAGGTTGTGGAGTATTCAAGATAATCCCTGCAGATGTTGAAGGTTGTGTTTCATCATTATTGGCTGCTTCTTCTCTTCTTTGGCACTCCAACTCTCGTGCAAGATGAAAAGGGTGTATTGGTTCAAGATGTTTTTTCATGGAAAAAGTATCACATGAATACTTCATTTCTGATCCTCTTGAGTGTATTTTGTGACAATTTGTACATGTTTCCTTATGTGTGTTGACTTTCTTTTCACCTTCAGGCACAGTGAAGAAAGCCCACACAATGCTTTCCCTCTACTTTTTCACTGTCTCCTCCACCTCTTCCATCACCTTCTCCTCAGGGAACGCTGATGCCATGTTTTTTTACGAAAAATTCAAAACACCCCAAAAAATAGAAATTTTACAGAGCCTAAAAAATAGGTAGTCTTCAAGGCAGACAAACCCAAAATGAAAGGCCTTTAAGAGGTCTTTGTTTCACCCACCAACAAAATGAAAACCACTTTAACCAATAAGAAGCTTTCTTTGTATGTGACATGAAATCACTCAGGGTCACGCACCCATTGTGCCTACGTTGCGCACCCATCGTGTGTACATTGCGCACCCATAAAATGTACCTAATGTAATATAAAACTGAACATTACTTTTAGGATATTGTGTTTCAAGGAATTTCAATGAAAAGTGATTATGCAAAACAGAAATTGAAACTTGAAACATTAATATTTCATTCTTTTGAAAATGCTGCTGAAGTCGCATCCCCTACGCGATCCTTGAAATATTTGACAGCAGGATTCTCGACCCCTATGCATCTGGTGCACGATGGTGTTGCATACATAAAAATGTTCTTTAAAATATTGCACAAGAACACTAATACCAATTTGTAGGATTGATTAATAAACCTCTTAGTTAAAAAAATATATTAATTCACTGTAAGTATGTATTTTAGGGTTTCATTTGTGTAGCGTATTCGTGCACGAAACGCATACATTTGCGTCTGCTACACAATACCGTCACGTCCACAAAAATCAAATTGATAACCTCTTTATTACTATTTTTATATACTCATTATTAAACGTCTATGTGAAAAAATATAGCATTTTGTTCTAAATATGTTTTTAAGAGCGATATTTTTATAACAGATCTGCACAACCAGTGCTAATGCTAGTTGGATTTTTGTCAAATTTCTGGTAGACAATCCCTACTAAATGTATATGCGCCTACAGCGGGTTACCCCTCCTTTTGGTCTTCTTTGGCCACACTTATCACGCAACATTATGATGATAACTTTATCCTTGCGGATGACTGTAATAAAGTTTCTGACCCATTCCTTGACCGTCAGTCCTCGTCTTCCTTCATTCCCCACAGATCCCACAAGCTCTTCACACAAACAATCAAACAACACAAGTTAATAGATGCTTGGTGTCTCTCAAATCCTACAGTCAGGGAATACTCTTTTTACTCCCCTCTACATCACACCCAATCTAGAATAGAATTTTTTTTCATTTCCCATAATGTTGCCCAATCACTCATAAAGGCAGATATAGGCTCCATACTTATTTCTGATCACGCACCAGTCTTGATGCACCTTGATGTCCTTAGTACACCTAAACTAAACCGCAAGTGGCGCTTTAATAATTCTTTACTTTTAGATCCAACCTTTACTTCTTCTTTTACTTCTTTTTTCCATATATTCTTTTTCTTTAATCTCACAGATACTATATCTTTTCCCGTAGTATGGGATACTTTCAAAGCTTCAGCTAGGGATTTCATTACCAGATATGTGTCCAACAAGCGCCGAAAAGCGCGACAAATTACCCACGCTCTTCTGGCTGACATTAAAGCATTCCAAGGATTGCTTATCCGATCTCCTTAAAGCTAAGTTTCAATTCAATCAGCATACTACTAATAATGCCTCCAATATTCTCCTTAAAATTAGTGCCAAGTACTACGGAGGTCAAAATAAGGTAGGTAAACTGTTGGTGAATTACTTAAATGTAAAACAAAATAAACTCAATATTGAATCTGTCTTTGGGCGGGACGCTCAACTGAAGTTCAAAGATGAGGAAATTCTGACTGAATTTCTTCATTTTTATAAATCACTCTATACATCTGAAACATCTTCTTGTGACCACGATATCTCACATTTTCTTTCTTCGATCCAATACACTCCTTCCACCGCTTCAGATTTCTCGCCATTGGAATTGGATATCTCACAAACGGAACTCTTAAAAGCCTTGCACACGCTTAAAAGTAAAAAGCTCCAGGCCCAGATGGTTTCACTGTAGAATTCTTCACTCATTTTTCAAGTTTACTCCTTCCCAAATTAAGTCTCCTTATCTGTGACTTTGTGAACTCCGGTCATTCTTCTGGTTCGTTTGAGAATGCCCTTATATGTCTCATTCCTGAAGATGGTAAGGATCCTCAACATTGCAAGAATTATCGCCCCATCTCCTTAGTCGACATTGACTACAAGATCTTTTCTAAGGCTTTAGCCTTACGACTGGAATCGTAGTTACCTGATCTGCTAGGGGCGGAACAATCTGGTTTTGTCAAAGGACGCCTTATTTCAGATAATACTCGCTTGTTTTTTTATATACTTGCTTCCCACTCTTCTCACCCTCTAGTGGCCATCGCATTAGATACTGAAAAAGCTTTCGATAGAGTTGAATGGCCCTATCTTTTTCGTGTTCTTCATTGGTTTGGTTTTGGTCCAAACATTATTGCTCTAATCTCTTTCTTGTATTCCAACCCAAGGGCAGCAGTAGCAGCTAATGGAGATCTCTCCACCTACTTTCCCCTACATAGAGGTGTGAGGCAGGGATGTCCACTCTCGCCTTTTCTTTTTAATCTCGCACTGGAACCCTTCCTATTACGTATTCGTCAAAACGCCGATATACATGGCTTTACCTTTCAAGATGATACTGTAAAGATGGCAGCGTATGCTGATGACGTCCTTATGTTTTTATCTTGCCCTCAGGTTTCTCTTCCTGCATTTTTAATTGAAGTCCAATCCTTTGCTTTTGTTTCCGGCTATAAACTAAATAAGGATAAGTGTGAAATTTTACTCCTCACCAAATTCATTCTTAGCACTGATTTTGTCTCTTCGGGTTTCACGTGGAGCCCTCATTACATCAAATACCTAGGTTTGCGTTTTTCTCCCACCATTTCCGAAACCATATCTCGATGCATGGATAATTGCATTCAGAAATTATCGACCTTGACAGCAAAATGGCATCCACTCTATCTCTTTTGGTGGGGTCGTCTGGAAACCATCAAGATGATGTTGTCACCTATAGTCCTATATACGATTTCCAACATCCCATTAGCTAATCCGTCCAAATACTTCAAAAAGCTTAACTCTATCTTATCATCCTTTTTATGGTGTACTAAAAAAAGCACGCATGTCTCTATCAAAGTTAATTCGCTCGAAAACGGAGGGTGGGGTGAATTTCCCTGATTTAATCACCTACTATAAATCATTTCTTCTACACTAAGCATCGAAGTGGCTTGCGGATCCTGATATCTACCGCCCCAAATGGGCTTCACTTGAAAAATCCTTTCTTTCACCCTTTTTGTTTCAGGAATTCTTGTCTTTTTCGCGTTTGCCACAATCGCTGGTTACTCCTATTATAAAGCACACTTCACGAATAATACCACCTAGTAACCTTACTTCCTTTTTTGATTCACCAATCTGGCACAATAGAAATATTTTGAGTAATAATAAACCAATCTTCTGGAAAACCTGGAGACAACGCAGCATTATATGGGTCCATCGATTATATGATCAAGATCACTTCATAACTTTTGACGAGGCCACCTCTTGATTTAATCTACCTCTCTCTTTTAGATCCAAATTCTCGCTCTTGCTGGAAGCAGTCCAAGTTGCCCACTTAATTTTCCACTCCAGTCAGTCAATCCAGGCACCCTCGCCTTCATATATGAACACTGTTAGGAATTTAGTGCTCATTGCCTCCAAAGCATCCATCATATATGCAGCTTTACATACTTCTCCCTCTCCAAGAGAGAAAACTAAAGAGGAATTTGCATGGGAATCCGAGTTGGGGATTTCTTGGTCGATTAATTTTTGGGGAGAATCTGGCTTAAAATTTGTAAATCCTTAAAGGCGGCTAATACTATACAAACACTTTTTTACATTTACAACAGACTCCTCCTCTCTCCATCTACACTTCACACTAGGCATGCGCATATCTCAGACACTTGTTGGTCCTGCTCCACGACACAAGCTGACCTCTTTCACATGCATTTTAACTGTCCTTATGTCCATGACTTCTGGTTTAAGATCTGGGCCCAAATAAATTCTATTTTCAACACTAACCATCCTTTTGCCCCCCTACACATTTTCATGGGTACTCTTTCTCCTATTTGGGAGAATTCTGAGTCCACCGTGAAAATCGTTGGCCTATTGGTGGCAGTGGCCTTCCAGCAGATCACAAAAAATTGGAAAGATTCTACTAAGTTATCATTCCAGGCATGGTGGTATGCAGTTTGTTACAATCACAGATTAGACACTTTCTTTGTATACCCGCTACACATGGGGCCTAAACGTTTGCACTTATGGTCACCTGTCACTCTCTTTATTGATATCAGTGCTTGTCGCTCCCCAACCACACCTCCTCTTCAGCAAGAAGTAGCTAAACCCCCATGATATTGTTCCTACTTCTGATTGTATGCAATATCTTCTTTTGTGTTATAATTCCTTCCACACTCCTGTATATTTTATTCTCTTTGTATATTTTTATTTTATTTTACTTCATTATTGTATTCTCTGCATTTTGAACCATTTTTTACCCTTATGATCACATAGATGTTATAAGTATATTAAGTATTCATCACTTGTTATTTCTCTTCTTTTTTCTTTGTGTTATGTTACATTTCTGTATTTTCTTCAATAAACATATTTTGAACTTAAAGAAATATCTAACAATTACGGCACAGTTTAAACATTTTTTTTAAACAGGTACATTTGATAATACATTTGGGACTCAGGAGAATAAAGGGATGGACACTTTTGACAGGTGGCAGGCCTTCCTTCATCCCTGCATTCACATTTGCAAAATGCATTTTTCGTAATTGCTGCAATAAAACTAGGATTCGAAAAGCGTCGTAATTCACGGTCATAATAAGGTCAGGCAAACGGACGCTGTCACTTGCTCATGGTTAGTATTTCGTGAATCTGAGTTGGCAGTAGCGTTGAGAGGCATTCAATTACAGAGACCATATTTTGTTTTGTCTGCCCACTTAATCAGGACCAACATAATGCAATCCAGACAAATCGAACAAAGGCTTATTACTCAAACTGTGCCTTCCATGCAATGTGAGATTGACCAAACACTGAAGCATATCTGCACAGACCTGACGAAAATAGAATATGTCATCAGCTATCTGCAGAGGCAATTGTTCACCCTACACTAATACTAACATGTGGGTAAACATTTTGGACCCTAGATGCAGCGAGGGCATCTGTCTTTCCTCATAATGCTTTAGAGCTCTCAGTGTGTGGAGTAGAGGGCCAAGAAAACCCTCAATAAATGATCTCATGCAAAGCGACTTCATTTTTTTTTTTTTAAATGAAGCAGGCTGCGATTTACTCATGCTGGGATAAAATATTGAAACGTGAATTTCAAATATAGAAAGACGTTGTATGTGTGTTTAAATGTAATAATATAATAGAATCCACGTTGTTTTGTTCAAGCTTTGCGTATGTATCAGCAGGACAGCCAATATGGCAAATAAGGGGCCTACACATTTAATAATCAGTTGTTAAATTTAAATGCAGATTTATTCTCAGTCAATTGCTTCAATTTTATATTGTGTTATTTTGGGATCAAAATATTCATTAAATATGCAACCGAACGTTTTATACGGATGACGTGTGCTGCTGCTTCAGCTGTGAGAAGAAGTAAGACAGCAGTAGGTGGAATACAGGATACAAGACCAAGCAGGCTCTACATTCTTGTCTTTAGGTGTGCACCTTCTGACTCCTCTTTGAACCTCTTTGGCGCCATCTTCTTTACATTCCTATGTTTCTGTCTTGCACTCTCTTGCCATTGAGAGTGACACATACATGGGGTAAACGCCCTTTCCCTGAAATGCCGTCCCTTTTAGAGGGGTCTCGCCCCTCTACAATATTTGTCTCTCCTGATTTGGTTGTACATTTATAGTAATTTCTGATTGTCAGTTGTGCATAACAATTTTAATTTGTTTACCATCTATTCAATAATGTAGTCATTCATCCACTCATTCATCATTGGTTCTTTCACACTTTTATGCATCTACCCATTTAAAAAGAACAGTTGATGGACCGAATGCAGAACAATTTCATACGTTCACCCCAGTACAGAGATCTGGGCCTAAATCCATCGTTTTTTTGCTCCCTATGCCATTCCAGTTTGAACACAGCCATATGTAAATCAGTCTTGACCCTGTGCCCAATGGGAACAGTTCAGCAGAAACTGCCAGGCCAGGTCCTCCTTGGACTGGAATCAAGCCTCCTAGGACCAGTTTCAGGTTTTCAACCTTCATCAGCCAGGATAGCATGACTTTCAGTAGCATGGAGAGCACGGGACTCAAGTCTGGGCATACCCGTCTCACCCGGGGTGACAATTGCAAAAAAGAACAGTTGATGGACAGAATACAGAACAATGTCATACATTCACCCCAGTAAAGAGATCTGGGCCTAATTCCATCGTTTTTTTGCTACCCATGCCAATCCAGTTTGACACCAGACATATGCAAATCAGTCAACAGTCCAGCCCGAACTGCCAGGCCAGGTCCTTTCTGGACTGGGAACAAGCATCCTAGGACCCTTGACTGGGGGTGAATGTATGGTTTATTCAGCATTCCGTCCATCATTTGATTGCATAGCACATCTACCCATTCAGTATCCTTTTTTTTCATCCACTCATTCTTTCAGCCTTTATGTACTAATTCAACAAGGGTCAATACCAGTCTAGCAGGGAGTGTTAGTTCTAGCTCATCGAACATCACTCACCACGATCCTACTTGTGGAACAATACATAGCACTGTCAGTGTAACTCTATTTCACCTCCCTGGGCCAGGCTACTGAACATAATCAATGCAACATAAATAAACCAAAAAAAACACACTTGATCCTCTTGGGTCCTGTAAGAGGAGATTCTGCTTGCCATTCCTCTCTAAAGCTGGCATAGGGATAAGATTAGCAAGCTTCTGCTATCATCTTTAAGCAATACAGTTATGATTGAAGTTAATGCTTACAAAATCACTAACAAAATGCAATTTGCTACAACATATGCTTACTAGGGACATGTACATCTTTGAGTGTTTTTTTAATGTGCTGTTGTATCACGTGATGCATTCTGCTTAGCTCGGATATCTTTGTGACTTCTTTCTGCTGTATAGTGGAGTGATAGGCATCCTTACCCTTAAAAGCAGCACAGAAACTGAGTAGTAGGACTTGTTAGAATTGCATCATGAAAACATATATCTAAAGAAGGCCATCTACTTCTAATTTTTGCAAAGTTTACTTTCTTACTCACTACAGAAACACAATGGTAAACCAGCGTATAAATATCCTCACTCAAATTTCAGTGACTGTTGAATAAATTATTGCTTCAAATTGCTCCTGATAAATTCACCAACCCCTACCAAACTACTTTTTTAAATGGCATTAGGATTATTATAACAACATCGAACTGTGTTGTGTGCTTTTTACCTGCTTCAAAAAATGTAAATTGTCTCTGCCATATCTTTGGGTAAGAGATGAAATCCTAATGTGTTTGCAAGTTTGGTTCCACGTTTCCTCTTACCTTTAAAAAAATACTATATCAGTGTAACTGGGTGCTTTTAAATAACCATTTTCAAACAGCCTATTCATGATAAATTTGGAGGTTGCAGTTTGGCTGCACTATGCGGTATTATTCAGGGGCATTGCCTGGAGATAAATGCTTCAGTGGGGGAAAAGTAGTTACTCTCACAACTTCTTTTAAAATAGCAATGTTAGTATTTAAACATGGGATCACTAGAATTGAAATCCCCGTTCTTTAAACCCCTTTATCTTCACTTGATCCACATTCAAGCTCACCCAGAAACACTGACCTCAACATAGGTCTCTTGTCCAATATTCTTTAGAGGAATGCATTAGGAGCGGTAATCAAAAAGTAAGTGAAAATGCTTTCAAAAAGTGAGTGAAGCTTTACCTTACAAAATCCTTCAATGATCAGTGAGGGAACTTGGTTATAAGTGAAAGTACAATACTGAGTCGCACTGGCACTCACATGGTCGCCATTTTGAGCATGGATGATTAGAAACAATATTTAAAGGGATGTCACTGATATACCACATATTTCTACTACACAACTTCACACCACACAATTCTATTCTACACATTTCCACAACAAACGATTCCAGTCCAACACATTTCTCCCTTGCACTTCCACCTATCTTGCCAACTTTACCCCCACACCCACTGCCCCTCTCATCTCACAATCCCACTGCCCCACTATCATCCTTTGCTCACACTCCCTTCTCCTCTCTGTACTGCCTGCTCACACCTACTAAGCACAGTTTCTTTCCCATGCCTTTTCAGGATTCTGTCTCTCAAACCTACACTCTCCTCTTTTTAAGGTGTCTCTCCATACGCAGACACTCCCTCTTTATGCATCTGTGGCCTGCTCTCTGCTTCTTTCTCTCTTTCTCACACGCCCTTCTGCTTCTCTCTCTCGATTTCATTCACCAGTTCATGCACAAACCACCTATCCCTCTCTATCTTCCTTTCTATCTATTCAGTGCAACTCTCAACCCCATCTACTCCCCATGCCACATAACTCCATTACACAAATACACTCCACACCACACAGTTCCACCACACACAATTCCACAACTAACAGTTCAATACAATCCATCCACTCCAAACCAAACCAAAACACATAGGTCAAAGACATTGTAATTTATAGCGCCTATAGCTCTAACGCTCCCAAAAGTAAGTATTCTCCTTTGTACTTTAATCTGTGTTCCTTTTTCAAGTTTATATGTTAAACTCCAAAGGGCACACTCTGATCAATTCTTTTAGAGGTAACTACTAATACTGGAAAACAACTTTTGTGCGAGAATGGAAAGTGTTCTTTCTAAATGCACACTGCTCCTGCTTCTGGGAATGGCCTCATGGTGCACAATACTTCTTCAATGCCTGATAATACTGTCTTTGTTCATTTATCTCCCACTCTTACACGGATTATGAAAACTTTGAATTAATGTATAATTATATTCCTTCATAACAAAAGTTTAAAATATATTGATTACATTGTCAATGAGCTGATGTGTCTAAAAGAAACCACAAAGCATGTTTATGTTTGATGGACTTTTTTTCATCATAAATGAATTTTACTTTAACACAAGAGGTTTTACTTAAAGGAAAATTTAATAAAAATTTCTACACTTTACGGAAAGATGCGTAAAAGACAATCTAAATCGTTCCCATGTTTTAAAATATTTACAGACAGGTATTCATAATTTTTAGTCTCTATGTATACAACTGAGTACAAATTCGAAAACTTGTGAGCCTCACTTTCAAACCACAAATTCGACTTTTAAAATTGAACTGATTAAATGATTGATAATAAACGATAAAATGTTGTGCTTATTGCTGTAAAACAAATTCGACATGAATTCTTCGCACATGTACCAGGTGGTATTTTGCTCTAGAGGGCACCAGGGATGAATCACTGAAGTCAGAGGGAGTGGGCCTAACGAATGTGACCATGTAACAGGAGAAATAAAGGAACCCCATCATATATGCACTGCCAAAGCCAATAGGTCTCGGCTTTACATGGTGAACCTTCTGGCTTTGCCAATCGATGTTTGCAATTATATGAACTTTGCAAATATTGTTTATTTAGAACTTTTCAAAAACAATTCACGACCCAATGCCTAGTGCACCTTGCATTAGTGATGGGCTGCTGCAAAAAAATTATTCATCCAGGTGCCAGACATACTTTAGGGCTGAATTAATACATATATATTCACATGCAGGTTACTGCTGGTACCCGCAAACCTCTGTAATTTTATCCCCTTTTGTCCTCAAATTGCCCAAACGTTAATCAATATCTAGTTAATTACTTAAAAAATATATATTATATCCTAAACGAGCTAAATAATGTGTACTACGCATGGTAATTCTATTTTCCCAATGCATCTAAAAAAAGTTTGACGATGTTCTCCATTCGTGTTCCTTTGTTGCGTTTTCCATCCAGGTCTCTTGCAGCAGGATTCAAGGGCCTACTGAGCCCGGTTTACGTTCTTAAATGGTGATATCAGCAAACTTTATACTAAAGAACTTCGGGCCTAAGTGAGGAGGAAAGAAGGATTTACTCAAGATCAAGCAAAGCATGTGTGGTGAAGCCAGCACATGGGAACATACCAGCTACACCTAAGAAGCTCAATTGTACCTCTTAACCCCTGACTTCCCTTGGATTCCCACTTCCACCTCTCAGTAAAAATTGCATGAATTATTATCCATTGGCATGAATCTATTGTTCACACAATCCTCTCCGTCCAGTATCACCCTACTCATATTTGTTCCAGAATTAACAGAGACTGTATCATGACAGAATAGTATATACTTTGATTGTTGCCACACAGAACTTCCGTCTGTCAATGACAGGAGTCAAAGTAGTCCGTGGCCATTGTATTTCTTTGCGCTTCATAATGTTTAGAGTGAATCATATTAATTAAGATAGTGGTCATTGAGGGTCGAATGGACTAATGTATCATTTAGTCAATATTTATTTCTATAGGGGCTGCATAGATTCTGTTATAAGTCAGAACAGTGCCTGATATACATGCATGTGTGTGTGCAAAAGGAGTTTGTTTTGTTCTACTTCAATACATAGTTGTCCATTCCACTTCTGGGGGTGGCTATTCGATATGAAGGCATCTCTGCCAGTTATGTGTTTTTGATGCAATATTGTGTGCCAGTGGGTTAGATATACTTAAATTCTATTCTTTCTCAATGATTAATATAAAGCGATTGAGAGGATTTGGAGGAACACAACCAACTATATGGCTGAGACGTCACTCGATCTCTTACACATATTGTAGGATCTTACTATACTCATGATCTGGCATCCTTTTTTGACATTACAAATGATTTCCAGGAGAAGGCGGTCAGTGCCAGTCTGAGGGAGGAGGTGGTCAGTGCTAATCTGAGCAAGATGGAGTCTGAGTAGCAGATACCCGACGCTGCTCCCCCGAACCGACACCTAGCTAGCAAGGAAGGAACCTCAAATAAAACAACACTCGCCCCTCGTTGCCTGTCAGATCTGGTGCAATCTTACCACATTGGCCGGCTCCATGTCACCGCATGTGTTATACTCACATGGGTTGGAGAACTGGAGGCGCGGTGTGGAGTGAAAGGACATCTGGATTCAGCGCTCCGATTAGCAAGCCGATCTGCCCTGCTGTTCCCCCCTTCTCCCACATTGTCGATCCACACCGCCCTGCGGCCCGCAGTGACGCAACAATCCATCACGGCTCTGTTGGTGGCTGGCAAATTCCTGGCGGCCTGCAAGGTTCAGACAGCAGAGGCAGCGCCATTAGCTCCGGGCTCTATTGCTGGAGAAGGAAAAAAGCAGAGGACACATCGTTACCCTGACTCCCCCGCTTCCACAGCATCCAGAATAAAACAAGTAAGGATGACAGAGAGAGCAGGTGGGAGAACAATTAAGGGTAAAGACAGTAATTTACTGATTGCAGGAGTAACTGATATGACTGACATGGCACAGTCAAATCAAGCAGAACCCTTGCCGAGGCGCCCAGAAACTCGTGGGCTAAAAGGCAAGGAAATTAAAGAGTGCACCGAGAATCTGAATTCCAGTGAAAAGGCGAAGTTAATGGCTAAACAGGCAAAGAAGCTACAAGCTAAAAAAAAAACAGTAAGCTGACAACTGATGCTAATGTGCAGATATCTGATTCACAGCCATTAATATCTAATCTCTTTGGCCCTGTGGTGGGAGAAAAAGCGCATAACGAACAAAGTATGGCAGGATTACCCAGCGGACATACAAGTCTAACCACCTCTGCAATATCTGAAGGGATCCCACAGGAGATCTCGCAGGAGACAACAGTGGCAAACATTGTAGTATCAGCCCAAGCTACTTCATCTCCAGGAGCAATCCCCATTTTGAAATCGGATGCATGTGTTAACAGTGTGCCAACTCATAAGGATCCTCCTAATGTCCCACTGGTCAGCCATCAAAATCAGGATTTAAGAGCGCTTGGGATAGAACATGGGGCAGAGGAAGTCCCCGCTAACTCAACAAGCACTGTCACACAACGATGTGAAAATCACAATGACAACAAAAAAAACCATTCTGTTACTGAAGAGTCAGAGAAGTACGAGACCGGTATCTCAACATTTAGTGAGGGGAAGAAACAAGACTGGGGAAGCACAGACTCGTGGGGCTCAGAGGATTCATGGATAGACATTACCTTAAAAATAAAAAAGCTGGGAAAGAAAAGGAGAAAACAGAAAAAAAAGCAGACACATGAGTGGGGAGTCTACAGACCAAGGGCGTAACACCGAACTCAGATGGGACTACTCATCCTCTCAATTTGTGGCTCCCTCAGATCAAACAATCAGTTCAGGCATCAACCCTACAACCATGGAAAATTGGAGAAGCCGGGACTTAGGAATCCCCAGGAACAAGGAGGACCCTTCTTTTGCTGACATCTTGAACTCAATCAAAAGCTTTCAGGAGGAGGTCAAGATAGACAACCGTAACAACCGTCAGGCCACACAAAAACTACAGGGTGCAATCCGGAAAGTGGGCCGTACATGTGCAGAGATCTCTGACAGAATGTCCTCTGTAGAAGGATGCACAGAAAATCTGGAGAAGGATGTCTCCTCCCTCCAAGCACAGGGGGATGAGCGTGATAGTATCGTAAAGGACCTAATGCTGATGATTGAGGACCAGGAGAACAGATCGAGGCGCAACAACCTTCGCTTTCTGTGGGTTCCAGAAGGAGTGGAAGGGAGCGATCCAAGGGCTTATTTGATCACACTTTGTAAGGAGCATTTCCAGAACTCGAATCCTGGTATTGGGATAGGGAAATACAACAAGCGCATCGCTTCCCATTAACTCCCTCCAAATGCCCCGCAACAACAGCACAGTATCCTCATACAATGAGAGTATTCCTGGGTAACTTTCTTCTACGCCAGTCAATTTTTGACCCAGCACGGCCCACCAGCAAGAAGGAATTTAATGGTGTCACTTTCTTCAGCAGGCCTGATTTTGCCCATGCCACAGTTGGGCAAAGATGGAGGTTGCGACAACTCTTCGCCCCTTTTCAGCAAATTGGGGGGACGGTATACCTACAAAATCCGGCATGTCTAAAAATCATCTTCAATGGGGCCACACACAGTTTCTCTTCAGAAATTGAGCACAGGCATATCTCAGGGAGATCACAGAATCTAGAAAAGACAAAACCAAGAACTAAACAATCTATTCTCCTTATACCCTAAAGCTTGATAATGGATACCGATGGAGACAGAGATAGAGATGAAAACAGTTAAAAAAAATATAAAAACCTTTTTGCTATAATGTCAAAAATAGCATATCTTTCGTCAGGTTAATGAGGTTTTCTTCTCCTTCTTTCCAATTGTTTTTCTTCGCTTTTCTTCTGTCTTTGTTCAATTATCTGCATAGGGGTCTGATTGAGGGGGTGGGACTGGGGCCCTGACTGTTCAGATGTCCTCATCCTGGTTCATGTTGAACCGGGTAGTCTCAAAGGGTGGTGGAGGGTGGTCGGTGGGGCTCATGGGGGACAGGACAGGGTGGGGGAAGCGGTGGGGGTTGGCATTGTGTAAGTTATTGTGGAAGCTATCTCAGATAGCAAGCTTATTTTTTTTCATTTATGAGATTTTGTTTGGGGAAATGTTGTTATATTTATTGAGTAAACTACGCATAGCAACGATCAATATGTGCGGCCTTAATGATATAAAGAAACAATGTAACACAGCTGTAGCATTACGGCTTCTCAAAGTTGACATCTTATGTTTACAGGAGATACATATAGAGAGGTTACAAATACACCTGTTAGACTCACTAGGCTTTATGGTGGTAGGGGCCACTATCCAAAATGCTAGGATTAGCGGGGTGGCAATTTTATCAGCAAAATGCTCTCCTCAATTTACACATACATTAACTGACTCAAATGGAAGGTGGGCTATTACAGTATGCTGAAGGGAAAATAGAGATACACTTACTATATGCACCGTATACGGTAGTACCAGAGATGACCTAGCAATTTTCGATTTTTTGAATAACGAATTGGCCGGATTGCCACTACCTTTAGTCATCTGTGGTGATTTTAATATTACACTCCCAGCAGATAAAAGTATAGCTCAAGATAGTAATTGCACTTCCCAGGGGGGGAAACCAAAGGTTTTTAAGGCCCTTAAAGCCTTATGCAGGGAACAAGCACTCACTGATATCGGGTACTCACAACACCCTACTGATGCCGGTTATACTTTCTTCTCCTTCCAGCATAATATATTGGTCAGATTAGACTACGTCTTTGCATCCCAGACTATTCTTCTTGAGTCTTCCATAGATAAGACTTCACGTATTATTGCAGACCATAACCCCTTAGTGGTGAAAATTAGTGGGGCAAAAACGGTTAATAAAGATCATGCAAATTGGACTTTTGAGCGATCTCTTCTTCTAAATGAGAAATACTCCAAGCACATGAAACACTGGATTCCGCAATTCATTAAGGAAAATCTAGGCAGAACTAGGATCAAAGTAGTTTGGGATGCACTAAAAGCGGCAATCAGAGGAGAGGCACTCAGTTTATCAACCACTATGAATAGAGAAAAATGCCAAGTATTGGATCACCTGCAATTTCGGCTGATGGAGGCAGAAGAAAAATTAACTATTGCTCTTAGGGATGGGGAGGATTCAACAGAAGCATAAGCAAGAATGATATCAGCAAAATCAGCCGTTTTGGGGGTAAGATAGATGAGCATCATGGAAGGGGGAGGCATATGAATGCAGCGAGCAGGTGGGACATCACCAAGATAAAAAGCCACCAGAAACACTATTAAAGCTGTCCAAAACACTGTGCAAGAAGTAGTGTCAGATGTAGAGGGTATTTGCAAGGAGTTCCTTGCCTACTATCAAAATCTATATTATGAGACGACCATGGCCTGTTAAGATGATATTACTAACTATCTAAATCAAATCCCAGCTGTGCTGCTATCACATGAGGATCAGGTCATACTAGATGAGCCCCCCAATGGATTGACACCCTGCTCTGCATTAACGGTCTTCCTAATAATAAAGCCACCAGGTTAGATAATATTCCGGGTGAATTTTATAAAAGTTTCTCCACGGAATTAAAAGAGATCATGCTTCAGCTACTCGTTCATGTATTTAGAGGTGGGAAACCACCTGCTTTGTGGTCGAGGCTAAAATCGTATTTCTAAAGAAAAAAAAATCGGAACTTGACCCTGCCTTTTACCGCCCTTTTACTCTGATAAATTCTAAAACCCTGGCGGTTTGATTAGCAGGGGTAATACATAAGGTCATCTCCCCGAGACAACACGGATTTATACCGGGATGAGGAACAGTGGACCATATCAGGAGAACTATCTCTCTCTTCGATGCTCACACATATCAGGAGATCCAATAGCACTTATCCTTCTTGATGCCGAGAAGGCCTTCAACAGGGTCTCCTGGCCTTTTCCATGGGAGACACTGTCAAGGGTCGGGATAGGTCAGGGATATATACAAGCATTCAAGATGCTGTACTATCAACCCACCGCAAGGCTATTCTTAAATCGAGCATTAACTGAAACTTTTAAAATAGCTAGAGGAACCCCCCTGGGTTGCCCAAGCTCACCTCTCCTGTTCGCATTATATATAGACCCCTTCTTGCGTATGCTGGAAAGGAATCAGAAAATTAGTCGTATCCTATCACATGGGTGGGAGACGAAAGTCCTGGCCTATGCCGACGACATTACATTTGTGACTACTAATCCAGGTATATCTATGGCTGAGGTGGAATTAGAGGTGGCTAGGTTTGGAATTCTGTCTGGATATTCCCTTAACAGATCTAAAACCCAGATAATTTGTAAGAATGTTGACAGGGGTCCAGACACAAGACATGTCAAAAAAGCTGTTCATCTCGGAGTGGAAGTTATGGCAACAGTGGAAAAAATAGTCGATTGCAATATCGATCTCTTGATTGATAAAACTAAACCTGAATTAATTAGACTTCACAAATTACATCTTTCAATAACAGAGAGATGTAATTTAATTAAAATGCTTTTTTCCCTACGTTTTTATACTTTATGAGAGCTATTTCCTTAGAATTCAGCAAAACGTGCCTAAAAAGATAGAAGATCTGTTCTCACGATTGATATGGTCCTATGAGAAACCCAGAAGAGCTTACACATTTCTCCCTCTACCAAAAGAGAAAGGGGGTCTGAGTCTCCCAAATATAAGACTTTATTACTGGATAACTACTATGTGGTACAATCTTACCCTCTTAACTGATCAAACTACAGGTAATGTCCTAGAAGATATACCCACGCCTATGGAGCTCATAATGGGCAAAGATGCGTGGGGATTGATCTGGCGGTTTATAAATGATCCTCACTACAAAAAGGTGAATTTCAAGACGCTGGCGGCCATATTTAAAAGTATGAAACTGGTTCGTAAAGCTAGGTCTGGGTCGGTTGAATTACTACACACCAATATATAACAACCCAAACTTGCCTGATGTTTTTAAAGATCCATTACTCAAAAAGTGGCAAAATAAAGGTCTGGTCAAACTGGGGGATCTTTACTCTCTCTCGGTTATCGCTTCTTTTGAGAGTCTTAAATAAAGGTATAAATTAGATTGGAAAGATTATTACAAATACCTACAAATATGAGATTTTTTGAGGAGAAAGTGGGGCAGTCCTGCAGGATTTACTAACAATCCTATTATCGGTAATCTAAGATTGAATCATCCATCGATTGGAACTGTGTATAACTCTCTTAACGTGTTAATGCCGAATGATTTAACAGCGCGAGCTAGGAAGTGACAGGAGGAAATAGATATCTCAGAACATTTATTTCTTCACTCATGCGAGCTAGCACACAATTTGCTAATCCCAGTACTAGAAGTCCTGCTTTTTGCTGTACTATACTCCCCAAAAAATGGCAAAGAGGGGGACGGGGAGAGGGGTTTTCTGCCCACGATGCTCCTTATACCAGGCTGATCTTAATCATATGTTTGCCTCTAGTGACGTATTAAGTAATCTCAAACTTGAGATTACACATTTCTTTAAGGATGTATTAGGGAGAAATGTCCCTCTTTCTTCTTCCCTGTTCTGTCTTGGGGTAGATCAGGAGACACACGGCAAACCTGGAGAGCATTTGATCTTTATAGCTATGGCAATGTACCGCCTTTGCCTTGCCTCAGCATGGCTGGAGTCTGGACCCACTCCCTCCAGGGTACCACCAATGGCTAACACAACTAGTGGCAAACTACAATTTTGAGAAAGCCATTTATGGGAAAAGAGGCGTACGGTCCTGCAAGAAAGGGCTTAAGATTTGGGAACCTCTGACTAAATGGCTTGAGAGATAACCCAACAAATCAACACAATACCTTTTTTTTAAAATCTTTTTTTTAATCTTTTTTCTTCATTTCTTTCTTTTAAGTTTGTGCCAACCCCGGGGGTTGGATGGCTGGGAGGAGGTTCAAAACATCTAGAAATGTGTGCATGATGAACAATTGCTGATTATTTGCTAATATCAATGTTCACTTATGATAAGTAATTCATTTGGAGATATACGCAACCTACCTACTGTGATGACAATACATGTATGTTGTCTGCTTCGCTTTTTCTTTTTTTTTTAATTTATAAGTTGTTTGTAAGGCGATAGGAAAAACAAAGTTTAATCTGTATATTGTTATTATGCACCAAATAAAAATGTATTCAAAAATAATGATTTCCTGTTTCAAAAAAACTTTAAATATCATTGTAGCATTGGCAACCTTAAGGCTACCACTGGATATTATCTGAAATAATCTCCCACTCAATGGGATGCAGTTAGTCCAGAAATGTTGCTCAAATTGATTAAGGTACAATAGAGTGGCACAAAATTCACTTTCCTAAATCGAAGTCCATAATTTATTTCTTACATTTCTAGTATAAATTCCTATGTTTTTCAAGAACATAAATTGTCCAAACAAATTAATCTACCCTTTGATCTTGAACAGTGGATTTTGTTTGCGATACAGCCAAGAGCTTCTGGATGTGTAACAAGCAGAATGAAGAATTAATGTAAAGTGCGTGTAATAGTCAGCTGACCTCTTTCCCTTGCCGCGGTTTCAAGCGATTAATTGGTTTTCAGTTATAGCATGGGACTTGATCGATATTGGAGGAACCTGGGTTTTAAAGTGAAAGTAAAATATAAAATATGTTCACACAGTATAACGTGTAAGGGCATTTGCGCTGTGACCAGCAGAACAATCTTGTTTACATCTAAAGGTACAGGATATTTCTTCCTAATATACTATTTATTAGTTTTCAAATGAAGTAAGAATGTTCTCAATCCAATTCGAACATATGTAATGTTTGAGTAAGCAATTTCCGTGGAGGAAGGGAGTCAGGGGAAAAAACATATGATGGAACCAGTACACATCAATATTGCAAGTCCCCTTCAAGTTTGTTGTCTGTCCTCGTTTTGACAATGTGAATGCTCTTGCGTAATATCCTTCCCTAATATCTCTGTGCCAGGATTCCACTCCGCTGCACTCAAAAGTGTATGGAAACTTTAGCTTCTGGATGCTTCTGGAAAGGGGCATTTTCATTTTTTTTTGATTCAGTTCTTCAAACACACAGATAGCAATGGTAGTACCTGTTGGATACCATGCTGACATATGCTTTTATGTGCTGCTCCCAACTTTGTGTTGTGCTGTCTTATCATGTGTGTCTCTTCCAACTCTGGACCTCCAACCTGTAATTATGAAAAGTTCACAAAGAATGAACTCTGTCCCTGTCAAAGCCACTAAAAAGCAAGGAAGGCAGAGTGTTGACGCCCATTTTTAGACTACATCGAATGAATTGAAAGGGCCATGGTCATGCAAAGGCCATAAGCCAGAGAAGAAACAGGTGAACATTGCACTTCAACCAGTTTCTCAATGTGAATTTTAGATGTAGATGTTGCGGCTGCTTTCATTGTTGAAACCACCTGAACAGGAATCAAGTAACTTGGGTTATATACTTATTTAGAGTGCATTTGCCAAGGTTTATCTACTTTTCTGTGTAAAAGCATTGGTATGTGTATAAAGTTAAGGCCTCAAGGTAAGAGTGTATAAAGTATGTGTGAAACAAACACTGGCGTTGGTCTTTTTTTTCAACCAAATTAAGGCCCAGAACACTTTTTGGAAATATTGTCAAGTTAATTTAAAAAAAGTAATGACTGTTGATTTGCTGTTTCATTGATGTCTTAATCTTGTCTAGTTGTATTTAATGTATGGAGTGCCTTGAAGTGTTATTATTGCTTGAGGTGGACGTTTACCCAACCCACATATAGATCCACTTTCTTACACTCCACATTCCAATGGTACATCTCACATTGAAACTGGTGCTTGCGGGTTCTCTGCTGTAGAGAACCAATATCAAATCGAAAACAGCTAAAATCTTCAGCTACGACTGCTTTCAGTGGGATCACCCAAGGGATTATCTTTCCTTAGTGTGAGAATGTGACATTCTAATGATCTTCACTCCAGAGCACTTTCACCACACTAAAGTAGTTAAAGTGCGGCCTCACTGTTCTTTTTCAAATTGATATTATGAGCTGGTTCAATTGTTTTTCAGACTCTAAATTATAGAGCTTAAATTTTGCAAGTGGCTTACAACCAAAGATAAAAATGTTAGCATTGTTTGCCCTGTAATATCTTTCTATGTAATGTTTTGTTCTCAACCAGAGACAGTAGAAGGTGCTACTGATGTAGAAACCAAAATAATGTTTCCACTATGGTGAGAAAACATAAGCTGCAATTTTTTGCTAAAAAAAAAAACAGGATAAGATTTTGCATTGACATATTTCCTCCCTCAAGGTGTCTCAGGATTTACTGAGTTGGTAATGTTCACAGTTTGACAAAGGCTAAGTTAAATGGAAATTTGTAGTGGATGGGTCATAAACAAATGGCAAAATCCTCAATTGATTTACTTCTTGTAATAAGGAATGTGTAAATCTGCAATTTTCTGGAGTGCTTGCAACAACCTTGAATAAAATGAAATGAAATACTATTATATTATCTCTGCAATCATGCCTGATATATGGGAAAGTGTCCTTCAAGTCTGACAAAGACATATTTTTACATGATTTCTGAAGGCTTCATCCCTTAGACCATAAATCAAAGGACTTAAACACCTTGGCAGCAGCATGAATGCAAACATATTAAAAAACATGAGCGTGACATTCTTTTCAAAGTGCTTCTCTGTTATCGGATAGGTAAAAGATGCCATACACAACAAGAGCTGGACAGCATGAAGAATCACAGTTTTAGTGGCCTTAGAAGAGGAAGTGTTGTTTGTGTGGAGCTTCTTGGCTTCCAACCAAATTCTTATGTAAGTATATAGAAGTACAAAAGTCACCAAAGTGAAGGTAGACCCGTGTGAGACAGACCTCAACACTGTTTGCAGTGTGGTTGGAAAAATGGCTTCACGAGAGCACATTATTCTCTGAAACATAAAGTTCTGCTTCCCTGTGGAAACCAAGATAAAGAAGTCAAATAGATATGGTAAGAACCCAATGACACATATCACCCCAATGACAATAAAGGTCCTCTCAACTCGGCACATCTCAGCATGCCTCAGCGGGTAGCAAATTGCTACGTAGCGCTCTAAAGCCATGGCCGCAAGTCCATTAGGGGTGTTGTAAAAGGTGAAACTTGATATTCCAACAAGTGCAGCACAGAAAAGTGTTGGTATTGCAATAGCTAAACAAGAAAACAAAAATAGCAGCACACATGTAAAAATGTAGATGGTGTCATTCACCATCAAGAAGGCAAAAAGGATGCAGCGAGAGTTCTCCCGGAGATCTGTTGTGGTGAAGAAGGCTTTCAACATCTGCAGGATGAAGCAGAGAAGAACAGCACTTGGAATAAGTGAGGTCAGCTTTAAAATGCTCCACATATTGCTGAGGTTGACGATAATGATTGGCACCTGGGAGACATTGAATGAAGCCAAGGTGAAGTTCTCCATGCTTGTACAATACGCTGTCTGTGGTCTCCCTGCGTGGTAAATGGTATGACTGTGAACCTGCATGAAAACAAAGGAGAGTGAAAGGAGTCTAGTGGTCTTGGTTTAGTTCAGATACATTGCATCATACATACATCATCATCATCGTACCGACTGGAATGTTTTACATAGCTAGTCTACCCTAGCAATTCAAGGATTTATTTGCATTATAGAATCTGAATTCCTGTCTCGAGTCAAAAAGTCAAGTCAAATAAACCAGCATTTTTAAGGTGCTAAAACCTACCTGGTCATCACCAAATGACTTAAACTGACCATTAAGGGCATAAAATATGTATGTGTTCAATCTAATTTTTAGAAGGCTAGATGTATTTCGGAGGTCAAATGACAGCTCATTCTACCATGTAGTACTCCCTACATGCAAGAGTGTTCCACCCAAACATTGTGGGTCGGATTCACAAAGGTGAAATTACACTTTTGTGTAAGTTTACAATTGTTTGCTATTCAGAAAGGGATCACTTGTGAAGATATTACTCATAAATCCCTTTATAAATGGCAAACAATGGTAAGCTAACACAAAATTGTACATTTATCTTTGTGAAGCAGGCCCTGTGTTTTGTTTTGCTTTACCTTACAAACTTTCAAACACCTATAGGCAATATATTGCTGCATGCTCTTTTTCTAGTGTTCAAGAATTTATATACTAAGGTTAACAATGTAGATTTAACATACTGACAATCAAGAGTTGTGTGACAGTGGATTATTAGTTTAGGTGGATTGGGCTCCACCACAAGTAATAATATCACTATTTTGGTTAGGTCCAGTAAAGGTTTCAGTAATTTAAGTCTGAGCTCGTCCCCTGGTGGCAATGGCACAGAGCAAGCAGGCTTAATGTAAAGAAAATGTATAAAGCATTTATAAGAGCCAAAACAGTTAAAAAGTCAAAAACACAATACAATGAAATCTCACTCGAATTTTATAAAAATAGGATAATTTAATGATGAAAATGACAACAAAATGACACAAAATCCAATAACGGGAACTAATAAGTTTTGAATGAAAATAGCGTCAAAAAGCATTAGGCGCCCATACCTATGTGCAATATAAGGCTGACCGCTACTAAGCGCAGGTCTGATAGAAAATCCAGGTTCATCAGAGTCGAGCGTTTTAACTTCTGACTTAGTCTCTGAAATGGAAGTCAAAAATCATCAGAGAGCAAAGCAGCAGACTGTGGGCAAGAAGGGATCCTGGTGAAGTCACTGACTATTGGCAGAAAAGCTCTGAGTGGTAGAAATCCCAAATTCTCACCCAAAACTTGTCCATTGCTGGCCAGATACTTTTGGTGTAACCTCAAAAGGCCAGAGTGATCTGGACAGAGGGAACCAGAGGCACGGGGCACAGGTAGAATGCAGCCCCCAAAATAACCTGTATATCACCACGAGCCGCTACCAGTATTTGTGTCACTTAGTGAAAATGCAATGTTTTGACTGTGAGTGTTGATAGGGGGCGGGCATACACCTGACGACAGGGATGCATGTCTAAACTAAGTGGGGGCCCAAAGAAAATTACAAAGTGGGTTAAAAGGCCATTATGAATGTCAGTTTAAATTTAATAGTGCCAGCAAACATATGGTAGTTTAAAAACAGGTAATCAGTGTCATGGGGAAATTAGTGTCCACCCACGGTTGTGAAAAAGGTCAACATGTTTCTGCCTGTAGTCCAGCGAGGTGTGGAGGCACGCAGACATAGGCACAGAGGCAGAGACTTCACCTGTGAACATTCCTGGACCTAAAGGGTTCATCTGCCACTTCCCTCCTATGGGGCCAGTCTGACCTCATCTTAGGGCAAATTTCACATCTAGCCATATTTAAGTGGAGTGTGATCGTCATCACCCCACTGAGTGGAACCCTCTGGCCACAGTTTGGTAAGAGCGGAGCCCGCTTATTCATGGTCCTGAAGAATGCCGCGGACCCACTTGGGAAGAGTTCTGTGTTTGAACGAAGTCACTTTTTCAGAGCTCATATTCCTCCAGCGGGGTAGGGCTGCAAGTTGTAGCCGAAAAAGGCTCCACCAATCCAGATTCCATCTCTGCAACATCCATTTGAAATAGGTTCACTGCTGCAGAAAAGCTTTGAAAGGAAGCATCGAGAATCTTTGGCCCAGCTGCAAGACACCTTCGCCGGATTGACTTGGCATGTTTATCCCAGTCATCAGGGGGTCTTTGGAGCCTAGATGTGGCTAAGTTCCTGTCATTTCAGGATTTTAAGATGAGTACACTTTGACACAGCCAAGGGCCCCAGGACCACAGGAACACCACTTGGTGGACAACATAAGCTCAAGCAGAAGCCACCAGAAAAGTCCAGGGCAGGTTTAGTTGGAACTGGTCCACTGAGATCTTCAGAAAAAAAGCTTCTAGTAGCTTGCTGTATCCCTGCAGCTTATCAGGAGGAAAGCCAACTGACCAATGGAATCCACTTTTTTGTCTTGGGTACATGTGAGAGCCGGTCTAGCTTTCAGGTCTCTTCACAGGCCTCTCTAATTAAGAGGGAAAAGGGTAACCCCACTCACTTTTGCAGCAGTTACTCTGTGCCCTATTGCAAACAAGTCCACAGTACCCCAATCAACCTAAATCAAACATGATAGACACTTTTTCCCCCTGTGCAGAGCTCCCGTACCCACCTCAGAGGTTTGGCCAGTGAAATAATCAACCCCTCCCCTGGGGCCCCTTCAGAACAGTTCTTGGACCAGCTCCTCCTCCACTGGGCTTTGGAGCCTGGCTGACAAGGTGGCCAAAAGAGGGCCCTGCCCAGGTGTCAGGTATCAGATGCCTGTGACAGGATAGGCCTCATTCAAGTTAATGCTTCTCCTAGGCACAGCACAGATTGTCCTCTTGTTAAAGAAACAGAACACAGCCCCACACCCAAGGTCTGTTTCTCAGCTCTGGGACCAAGTTCACACCTTATCAAGGGCTTTTCAGATCCTGTGTGATTGTTGAAAGCTCATGCAAATGGCTTTACTCATGAATTGGGCTGGACCAGATCCTGCAGAAGGGGCAAATCACCAACAGCTCCAGCATTTTGGAAATCATATCCTTGATGTTGTATCTCACCTTACCAGACAGCCTGCAAATGCTTTGTTTGACAGGTATGCTGGCCACTGTGTCAATATCATGCATACACCAATCAGTGAGCCCAGTGGTAAGGGATAAAAGAGAGGAGAACTGACTCAGTAACTGGTGACTGTCTATCTGCTACTCCTCTGTCAGTGTGGAGGTGAGTATGACTTCCTCCACTGACCTATCTTGCTCCTTAGAAAAGAAGAGGTCAAGAAGGGGTTTACTCTCCTTTTCCTCACCATCATCTGTCACTGTAATCATCGTTGCTTCACACCCCACAAAGTGCAGTTTCAATCTTTTAGCATGCATGACCCTTAACAGCTTTCTCGCTGTCAGGAGGTCCAAAACTTAAGTGACCTCACCCTTTTCCTCCTTTATCTCATAGGGTCTTGTCCACCGGTTCTTACCTATAATGCATGGGGTTCTACAAGCTACATAACGCATACTTTGTGACCTGTTTGGCACTCCACAAAAGTACCCTTCTGGTTGTACCACTGCTTTATCATATCTTGACTAACCTCAGTATTCTCAGGGGTTTCCTTCATGAAGCATTTTCATCTGAGGTCGGAGGGCTAACATGTAGCTTTCAACATCTTCCTTCAGGGGACAAAGTGTTCCTCTAACAGGGTGGCCAAACAGAATCTGCTTCCTTCTGTTACACTTCCCTGTAGGCTTTGAAAAGGCATGGCAACAGGACAACCTACTTATGTCTCAGACACTAAGGTATGGCCATATTTTTCATGGGTTCTGGGTTTCAGAACCGTTATTGCCATGTCTAGTCATGTTTAGGAGAAGAGTGAATGCTGTGTGATTGTGTGTGGGAACTTGACAACAAATTAAGGCTGTTTTCTCATGTCGGCCTTGAGCCGGAAGAAAGCATATCGACTCATTGCTCAGTCCAACCCAACCAGCACACAGCAGGTTGGGTTGGACTTCCAGGTCGTATTGGATTTAGACCCGGGTCGGGAGGCGCAGTGGGTGCACAGTGAAGTGCACGGCCAATCCAGGAGGCAGCGGGAGGACTCGGGAGGCGGCGGCCACACCCCCTTGCTACCGGAGGAATCAAAAACGGACCTCGTGTCTCCCGCTTCGCGGGAGGCGCAGCGGGTGCACAGTGAAGTGCACGGCCAATCCAGGAGGCAGCGGGAGGACTCGGGAGGCGGCGGCCACACCACCTTGCTACCGGGGGAATCAAAAACGGACCTCGCGTCTCCCGCTTCGCGGGAGGCGCAGCGGGTGCACAGTGAAGTGCACGGCCAATCCAGGAGGCAGCGGGAGGACTCGGGAGGCGGCGGCCACACCCCCTTGCTACCGGGGGAGTCAAAAACGGACCTCGCGTCTCCCGCTTCGCAGGAGGCGCAGCGGGTGCACAGTGAAGTGCACGGCCAATCCAGGAGGCAGCGGGAGGACTCGGGAGGCGGCGGCCACACCCCCTTGCTACCGGGGAAATCAAAAACGGACCTCGCGTCTCCCGCTTCGCGGGAGGCGCAGCGGGTACACAGTGAAGTGCACGGCCAATCCAGGAGGCAGCGGGAGGACTCGGGAGGCGGCGGACACACCCCCTTGCTACCGGGGGAATCAAAAAACGGACCTCGCGTCTCCCGCTTCGCGGGAGGCGCAGCGGGTGCACAGTGAAGTGCACGGCCGATCCAGGAGGCAGCGGGAGGACTCGGGAGGCGGCGGCCAAACCCCCTTGCTACCGGGGGAATCAAAAACGGACCTCGCGTCTCCCGCTTCGCGGGAGGCGCAGCGGGTGCACAGTGAAGTGCACGGCCAATCCAGGAGGCAGCGGGAGGACTCGGGAGGCGGCGGCCACACCCCCTTGCTACCGGGGGAATCAAAAACGGACCTTGCGTCTCCCGCTTCGCGGGAGGCGCAGCGGGTGCACAGTGAAGTGCACGGCCAATCCAGGAGGCAGCGGGAGGACTCGGGAGGCGGCGGCCACACCCCCTTGCTACCGGAGCCTATTTCAGTCAGCCCTCACTTCCGGCCCCGCGGGACGCGTGCGCGGGCGGGCGCCGGGCTAAGCCCGGGCAAAGGGCGGGCCCTCTACGGCCCTCATCGGACAGAGGAGGACGGGGACGGGCCACACCTTTTGGCTGTTTGTTGAGGTAATCTACCGACTTGTATTTCATAAACACATGCCCAAGCCCAAAGCAGGGGAAATGCCCAATACAATCCCAGATGATATATTCGCACATTCTCCATCTAACTTCCCATGGCTGGATGACCTAAATAGTCTGTGCAAGGTTAAATATGTTCCAGCAGCATTCTCCCCCACGCGAAAATGCAGCAGCTCACTATCACCTACAAGGGAGCTGAAATCTCCTCCGGATACAAAATCTATACCTTTCAGGGTCACGCCTGCCAAAAGGAAGATCGAGGGGGACAAAGATAATGGGAGTCTTACTAAATCTCAAACATCTGATAAACCTTCTGTAAGTCCAATTCCACCTTCAATTATTTCTCCTTCTACTGTGCCACCTGTTGTTCATCTGGACGATTTGTCACCATCTCCCCATCAGGCCCTTCTGACCATGATCGAGCAATTGCTGAAATCTTTAATACACCCCTTGATGGATAAAATCAATACGCTGGAGAATAAGCTCACGGGGCTGGAGAACTCCATTGAGTCTTTCCTGAAACCAACAGCCCACGTCGTAACAACTGATTGCTCGCCGACAACCGCCCTTACAAATCTACCTAACCCGATTACTCCATATGATGCGGCGCCTATTCAATTCTCAACCACCACTTCCTTGTTGCCCATCAATCCCACAGGCCCCCAGAAAGTGACAACACCACGCCACATCCCACCTAAACATGTGCGAACCACCCATATACATTTACCGCCAGAAGCGGCGCATTTTGTAATAGTTCTATCGGGAGTCCCTGAACTAACAAAAGGCAAAACTGAGAGACACAATGAACTTATGAATAAGGTCAAGTTCTGGTTATCAAAAAACAGACCTCTGCCTTACCATCTTGATGGCCGTATAATAAGTGTCCGGAGGGTGGGATGGCTTGGACCCCTTAAAAAAGACATCTTGGGGGATTTGATCCTGATACGATTTAGGAGCAGACACATTGTGCCATGGCTACCTCAAAATGGAGATGGTGTTATCTCTATTTGGAATCTATATGATTTTTACCCTTATACGCCCTATAAGCTTTCACCTAGTACCCGGGGCTTTGTTAACATCCCAGTGGGCAGAGGAACCCATTTAAGTAATGGCAGTAGTTTTTCACTGGCTCCTAACTGTCCCAAACCGTCTTTTTACAGTTCTTTGTGTCGTAATTATTAAATCTTTTAGAATACTGTGACCTATAACGTTGCCTAAAGGTTGTGTAAAGTATGTTTATTGCGTTAACTGTGCAAATCTAAAGCTATTATGAGATTTATTTTAAAATGTTGTTAGAATGTATTGTGGTATTTGTCTGTATGCTTTTATGATTTTAATTCTCAAAATCGAATAAAGCTTTGTGATGATGATGATGAGACCCGGGTCAGCGAATCTGACGCTGCTTTGTCTCGCTTCCCAAATGCCAGGAAGCCTTTGTTTGTGATTTCGGTAGTAATGGAGGATCTCCCTTGAATGACTTTATCTGCAGAGCAACTGCTCTAATTTTGGAGGATACCCCTCAGGGGCAGTGCTAAAGCCACACATTGCTATGCCTCAGTCAATACCTTCCAACGCGCTTGGTACATGTAGAAGCAAGGAACCTTCTCCTGCTTCAGTGTGTACTTGCGCTTATCACATGTCTGTGATACTTCTATTGCTATCACGCTTGGAGCACTTTCTGAGCATTATTCTGTCATGCACTTGGACCACTTCACATATCATTTTATGGCCAGTGCTTGGAGTGCTTCAACTAATGTTTTCTTTTCTAACGCCCTGGAAGCGCTTATACTATTGTTTTGTTCACCAATGTTTTGGGAGAGCTTCAACTATTGTTTTGTTTTCTAACGTGCTGGAAGCGCTTCAACTATTGCTTTGCTCACCAATGAGCTGTGAGCACTTCAACTATTGTTTTGTTTTCTATCACGCTGGAAGCGTGAGGTTCCGTGAAAATTGTAAGTGGTGTTTTCGACTCGTACGAATATGGTCGAGTCTAGTATCTATGAACCGCAAATGACGAGTTTAGTAGGTGTGCGCAGTTTCGCTGTGCTAACTTAAACCGTTCGTTTGTTATGTGGGTTTCTCATCTGTACCCACGGGTTCCATCTTAGATACGGCATCCATTTTGTCTCTTGCCCTCAAGTAGCCAGCGAACGGACGCTGTCCGCTTCGCGACCCTGGGACTTCCAAGATATGGCGGAAGACACATGTCCTTTGTAAGTGTCTTTATGACAAGGGGGATGCTACTGTAAGGCAGATGGCGCCGCTCGAGGCTCATCTTGCCGCACGGGCTTATTGTCTCAGCCGTGCATCTCATTAGGCACGTCCCTTTGATGCCTGTAGCTCGTGCTTCTTGATACCTCCCCTTTTTACACCCTTTCCGATCTCCCTACTGTCTCCGTCTTCCTCTGCACCTGTCTTCGTTCCTATTTCGATCTACTTTACTGCTGATTGGAATTTGCTAATGGTGGGAAGATGGGTTTTTACAGTTGGGAACCGCCAAATGTTTCCGCACTTATGTTCCGGACTTTGTGTGTTTCAAAGTGATCTAAACGACCCCTCTGAGAGCGACTTGTGGGAACCAGGTTGTAAACTATTGTGTATCATGTTATCCTATGGGTAAAAACTGTATAAAAGGAGCGATCCACAAATACAATTTGAAGCAGTCTCCCCGAACTACACTCGATGTACTTCCTGTGACTTCTGTGTTCCCTGCAGTAAATAAACCTTGACTCTTTGACGCCGAAGGAAGTGTCCCGTGTCTCTGTGACTTGTACGCCGGAGCAGGTTACCCACGAAGGTTTCAGGTGTTGTGCCCTGGCACCGCTGGGTCCAAAAGAACCCAGTCCTTCAGTTGGCGCCCAACGTGGGGCTGCATCAGTGGTACCGGTCCAAGCCCGACGATCGTGAGGAACTTCGTGTGAAATCTCCGAGGGAAGGTGCACCCCGCTTCATCGATCCTGTTGTCGAAATAAGTGGCCCGAAGACTTTTCCCGCGAAGATTCCCGCCTCCTAACGGCTGCGACGGACTGCTGCCCTGACTGTAGACCTGTTTTGGCGCCTGGCGTAGACTTTGGTATAGCGAGACGATTGACGGGCCTTCCTGAGGACGCCATTGATCTTTGAGTTAAGTATTTGTGGGTCGCTCCCAGAGTTCTTGGTTGTAGACACTTTAGCGAGTGTCTTTGTTGTAAACACTTTAGCGAGTGTTTTTGTTGTAGACACTTTAGCGGGTGTCTTTGTTGTACACGCTGTGTGAGTGTTTTTGTCGGTGACACTTTGCTAGCGTACTTTGTTGTTGTTGTATTTGTTTGACGACTGCAGCCGCCAAAAACCGAGGGTTTTGTTCTTTGCTGGGACTTGGTAAATCCCGAAATCCCGTAACCCTTGAAGTTTGTGAAACTCGGCTAGTGTGCAAGATGCCTGGTCGCAGTACTTTGTTCAGTTGCTTTAGACCTTGTGGTGCGGATTCCCTGCTGGAGGACTCGTGTCCGATACCTCCGGTTGGAACTCCTACTTATGATTTATATAGCAAACATGGGCTAGGCCCGATTGCTTTTAACGATTATTGGATGAAATATACAAAGAAAGACGGCGATCTTCGTTGGCCACCTCACGGTAGCTTCGAAGCGTCGATCTTAGATAATTTGGAAATAAAGTTGTTCGAACGTAAATCTAGGCCGGCCATGTTTGATGCCTTTCGGTTGTGGCGCAAAGAAGCCCGACAGAAAGAAATCAGACAAAATAAACGCAGTGAGCGAGATAATATTGTTACTATAGTGAAGAAAGCTGAGCAGTTTCAGCGTGATAAGGAGGATAAGGATAAGGAAGTGTTTGAGAGGCTACAGCGTATGTCCATAGACAAATGCTATCCTGCTTTGCCTACGGAGTCGGATAAGAAGGAAGAGGCAGTTGAGGATTCTTTAATGTCCTATCTTATGAAGTCGCCACCTCCGTACGTACAGGGTATCGCAGCTCCTGTGGTCCCTGCCGTACCTGTTCTTCCACCTGTTATTCCTCCACCTGTTCCTCAACCTGCACCCGCTCTTCCGACTGTTCCTGCTCCTTTGCCTGGTTCTATTCCTACTGCTCCTCCGCTTCCACATACTCCTGTTCCCGCTACTACTCCTGTGTTGTTAACCCCTGTTGTTGCTAATGTCTCTACTCCTTCTCTTGTTAGTCCTGTGTCTTATTCTTCTCCCTCTACTCGTAATCGTGATTCTCCCCTTGCGACAAACTTCTTTCAGTCGCTCGGACCTGTTTTTGGGTCTGCTGGTTCCGATGGTCCTCAGAGACGTAGTCAGCTTCCTGGTAATAGAGAACGTGTTGCGCTATACAATATGGCGATGGGTTGGATGATAAACCCTGTTAGAAATCCACCACGTGTTGTCCTCGAAACGTTTGATCAATTCAACATACCTACTCAGAGGTATGTGTTTGATGAAATGTGCAAGTTCTTACATGATCAGATAGTGGCCGTTGCGCCTGACGAGGTGCTGTCCGCCCTGTCCGAACTTCGGCTTCAGTTCGCAAGTGGACTGATAGTCGACACTAATGTCCGACGTGCTATTGAGCGGTTGCTATCTCTTCGTCCCGCTCCTATTCCTCATGCATTGTTCGTTGAGGACATTGAGAAAGGAGATGGGTCTGGCCAATATCCTATGCGTGAAGTTCCGCCAGTTTGGATACCCGCTGATAATACTAATGTTAATGCTCCAGTGGCGGCACATTTCCAGAGAGTGTGGATACACCTCCCTTGGAAACGATCGGAAGTGCTTCAGGTGAAACAAACTTTGCCTGATCCTCGCAAAAATCCTGCGGGGTATTACAAAGAATTATCGCAGCTTGTGGATGCTACGATAATGAATCTGGCCGATATCGACATGTTGTTTGGTAATATCGTACCGCAACCGGTATGGGCCAAGATTCGTCACCAAGATCACGCGAATGAATTAGGTGGTGATTGGGCTGCCATTACAGCGGCAGACGCTGGACAAGTGGCTGCTACTAAACCCGATCAGTTGATTGAACTTCTTCCCCAACGAATCATTACATTAATGAAAACGCTTATGCCAGCTATGAAGATAAATTGGGACAAGTTGTCAGCCTGTAAGCAGAAGAAAGATGAGAGTGTTTCCGATTTCTTTACGAGGTTTGAGGAAGCATTCATTGATCATAGTGGACAGGATATGGGTACTGAGGGTGGACAGAGGTTGTTTGTGGATAAGTTTGTGTCAAACTTATTGCCCGACTTGAGCCATAAATTAAGGAATTCTGAAAGTGCGTGGGCCGTTTCTACCTCAGCTCAGATATTGGCTACGGCACAATATTACGAGAATAGAGAAAAAGAGGAAAATGACCGTGCTGATAAAAAGACGAAAGAGCTAAAAACTAAAGTGTTGTTACAACAAGCGTATCCGCCGCGTTCTAATCAGAATGCGCCTCAGCAGAATAGATCACAGTCGCAATCGAATCGATCGCAGTCGCGTAATGATTCTTCTTTCCAGAGATCTTCATTAGGGTACAACCAATGTGCTTATTGTAGACAGGAGGGACACATTAAATTCAATTGTCCTGCTTTAAATGACCGTAGTGGTGGTAATTCGTCTAGAGGAGGCCGTGGTGGTGCACAGCACGCATCGCGTGGTAGGGGTCGTGGTGCTCAGAATGATCGCTCTGACCATTCATCAAATTCTAATAACTGTTTCGATCAACGTGGATCATCGCAAGGACGATCTGCGCAGTACAATGTAGACGATTATTACGTCGATCAGGGAACTGACGATAGTAACTACTAGGACAGCCAAAGACAAGGAGAGGGAGTGGTATCAGTTCCGGTTGATCAGAGAGGGCCTTACGTCGCAGTTGCTACATCGGGCGTCGTTGAGCCTTTTCTGTTGGACACTGGTGCAGCGAAAAGTTCTATCATGCATTCGAAACTCCCTGGCGCACCTTTGTCTGGCTTAACAAATGTTTCCGTTGGATTCTCTGGCGCCCCCGTTAGCAATCCAGTTTCGCGCCCTTTGCCCCTTAAAATTGGGCCTCGTGAGCTCGAAGCTCCATTGATTTTGTCTACTGGTTGTGGTGAAAATCTTTTGGGTCTGGATCTGCTTAAACGTTTGTATGCAACTTTGTATTGTTCTCCTGCGGGTGTAAAGCTTACGTTAGGAGAGAGAGTAGTCTCTCCCATGTACTTGTCTCTTGATAAGCTTCCACCGGAATTGGATTCTCTTCCCGCGTCTTTGTGGGCGACGGGTCCAAATGATGTGGGCCTACTCGATATCTCCCCTTATGTTGTTCAGTTGAAATCGAATGTGCGATTGCCACGTATTCCCCAATACCGTATCTCACTTGATGGTGAACGAGCTTTGTTAGCGATCATCTATGACTTGATCGAGAAAGATGTCATTGAAGAAACTCGGGGAAACGTGTGCAATAGTCCTGTACTGCCCATTCTTAAACGCACTGATCCTACCAAACCGCCTGTTTATCGTTTTGTTATTGATTTACGGGAGGTAAATAAAATTGTGGTTCCTCAATTCCCTGTTGTGCCTGACATCACGGCGCTATTGACTCTGATTCCAGCTACAGCTTCATGGTTCTCGGTGATTGATTTGAAAAATGCGTTTTTCAGCATCCCGATTGCCGAAGAGAGCAGGGACCTTTTCGGTTTCTCTCTTGGTGGACGTAGCTTCCGGTTCAAACGCGCTCCTCAGGGCTACTGTGAAAGTCCATCGATTTACAGTCAAGCTTTGAAGGGTCAACTAGATGCGTTTAGGTTGCCGGTTGGTGCGGCTTTAATCCAATACGTTGATGACCTATTGGTGGCTGCCGATACTCAGGACATTTGCAAAATTGCTACAGTGTCGCTGCTGCAACATCTCTGTGAGTTAAATCACAAGGTGTCACCTTCTAAACTCCAATATTGTTGTCAAGAAGTAACCTACCTAGGTCACTTATTGTCAAAGGAGGGAAGGAGATTGACCCCAGAGAGAATTGCAGCGATTGCGCGCATGGCTGTGCCACAAACCCAAAGAGATGTGCGTGCCTTTCTAGGTATCACGTCGTACTGTAGGCAGTGGATTCCTAATTTTTCATTGCTAGCGAAACCATTGGTGGCTCTTACGTGCAAGGATGTTTCGACTCCTTTACCATGGACGGAAGAATGTCAGAAAAGTTTTTCTGAATTACGTGATTCATTGTGTTCGGCTCCTGTGTTAGGTACCCCTGATTACAGTAAACCGTTCACGTTATATGTTCACGAGAGGGAAGGTTGTGCTTTAAGCGTCTTAATGCAACCTTTTGGTGGTAAACAACGTCCATGTGCATATTTTTCCTCGACCTTAGACCCAGTAGCTAGAGCATTGCCGAGTTGTTTGAGAGCAACTGCGGCAGCTGCGGTCTCCATCCGACAATCAGCAGGATTGGTCATGGATAATATGCTTACGGTGATGGTTCCGCATGCAGTCGATACTCTTTTGAATCGTACGAAAACTCAGCACTTGACGAGTGCGAGGTTATCTGGGTACGAATTGACGCTTTTGGCAAGTCACATTCAGATAAAACGTTGTAATGTCCTAAATCCGGCAACTTTGTTACCAATTAGTGCAGAGTCAGATGAAGTAGCAGAACATGACTGTTACTTGCGGACAGAAGAGGAAACAAAAGGTCGTGTGGACCTTAAAAACACCCCATTGGAAGACCCGGATGGCACCCTGTATGTGGATGGGTCATGTTTTAAGTTGCCAAATGGTGATGTGACTACTGCTTATGCTGTGGTGACATTGAATACTGTTGTTGAGACTGCGAGATTGAATCAGAATTCTGCCCAAGCTGCAGAGCTGATTGCTCTCACTAGAGCATGTGTATTAGCAAAAGGTAAACGTGTGAATGTGTACACCGATAGTCAGTATGCTTTCGGTGTAGCGCATAGTTTTGGACGGTTGTGGAGAGAGCGTGGTTTCTTGACGTCGCATGGCACGAAAATACAGCATGGCCAGCTTGTGAACGATCTTTTGGATGCATTGACTTTGCCTGCTCAAATTGCAATTGTTAAGTGTAGTGCGCATCGTAAAGTGACGGATGATGTTGGTCGTGGTAATGCGTTTGCAGATGAGATTGCTAAGGAGACTGCTCGGAACCTTAGCACTCGAATGTATGTGACGAGTTCGGTTAGGTGGCCTACAGAATCAAGTATGTGTGAAAATACTATAGAGAGTGTGAAAGCAATTCAGAATGAGGCCACCGACACTGAAAAGATGAAGTGGAAAGAAAGTACGGGAAGGTTGGATGTGAGTGGTTGCTGGATTGATTTGTCGGATCAGAAAAGATGGATGTTGCCTGATGCGTATGTACTGGCCGTTGTGCAAATGGCACATGGATTAGCACATATTAGCGCGAAAGGTATTTGCAAGTTGCTGGCTGATGTGTGGAAGAATGATGGAATTACTAAGTGTGCAGAACGTTTGGTGAAGAATTGTATGGTGTGTATAATGTACAATCCTGGCAAAGGAACCCCAACTCCTCCTGGCAGTTTTGCTCCTCCCTCGTATCCCTTTGAGGTGATCCAATTGGACTTCATCCATATGGAGCGATGCAATAACCTGAAATACGTTTTGGTTGTGGTTTGCGCATTCTCCCGATGGATTGAGGCCTATCCCCTCAAAGACAATACTGCTTTGTCCACTGCGAAAATCCTACTGAAGGAATACTTTCCTCGGTATGGAATGCCTAGAGTCGTGTGGTCGGATAACGGAAGTGAGTTTGTTGGAAGTGTGATGAAGAGTGTGTGTAAGGGCCTTGGAATCAATCAGAAATTCCATAGCGCCAATCATCCCCAGTCAGCTGGATTGGTTGAAGGGTACAATGGCACCCTTAAACTAAAATTAGCAAAGATTCAAGCTACGACTGGACTTTCGTGGCCTGATGCTTTGCCTCTAGCATTACTGTCAACTAGGGCGACTGTACACTCCCGAATAGGACTTAGTCCCTATGAAATAGTGTTCGGCCGTCCTGCGAATGTGTGGGGGGTTCCTAGGCCAGGAATATTCTCTGATCTTGAGTTTCCGATGTTGATCGATTACTTACATGACTTGACTGCTAAACTGAGGTTAATTCATCAACAGGTGTACGACGCCTTGCCGACGCAGACCGAGGGTCCAGGCCACCAGCTCCAGCCCGGGAACTGGGTGGTTACTCGTAACTTCTCACGAAAAAACAATCTGGACCCCCGCTTCACCGGACCTTACCAGGTGCTCCTGGCCACGAGGACTGCCGTTCGTCTTGAGGGGCGGAAAAATTGGGTACATGCTACCCACTGTAAGCGAGTCCCTATTCCTTTGCTGGCAGACCCGTGGATAAGGAAAGGCATTGCGTCAACAGAAACTGAAACATTGCCGGCGTTTGTACCTTTTAGCGACGCACAGCTTGTTGGAGAACCCTCAGCGCAGCAGAAAGCCACTGTTGAACATTTGTCAGAAAAAGACTCAAGACCAGATCAACGAACTGATCAGCAGGACGCTGTCTCTTCAACAGATCCTTTGTTCGACGAGCAGACACGTCCAGGGAAACATCGATATTCTTTGCGTTTTCATACTAAGGACAAATAAAATTTGCTTGCTTTGCTGAAATTGATAACTGCAATATCCTCGTTTCCCATAATCAAATTTTGAACATTCAGACCATTGAAAATTGTTTTGTATATATATATATATATATATCAAGCTTCTTCTGTATATATTTTTTTCCTTCCACAGCTGAGAGATATTGTGCTAAATAAATACATATTGTGTATTGAGGGCCGTAGGGCCGCGCGCGTACTTCCTTCTGGACAGTAGGTCTTGACGCTAGGTTAACGACCGTCGGTTCCTAGGAACTCCTGGGGATTGACTATTGCTGCACAGAACGAAGTGCGTCAAGAAACGTTGCGGACGGTCGTAGGGAAATGGCATTTTCGAAGCTGAATGATTTGGAAGGAGCTCAGGCGTATAGAGTCAAGCTGCAGAAACTTAGTCGTACGAAATGTTTTGTATCCCAATTGTTTGTTTTGTTTTTGACTGCTTCTGCATTTTTGGCGGGTGGGGTGTATTACACTATGTCTTACTTTTTCCTTGTTACTCCTACTCCTACTCCTTACCCTAACCTTACTTCTACTGCTTCTCCTCATTCCTTTCACATGTTACCAGAACACGAACAGGCTAGACGTGTAGAATTCCGCAATAATTCCTTTATCCAGCTCCTCCATCAGCATCAGTTAGTGGTTAACACTACTAATTGTTGGGTGTGTGGGTTGATGCCACATACTACGGGTAAGGGAATTCCATATCTGGTGTTACCGTATAGTTCCCAAGGGTCAGCTCGAGCATTCCAAACAATGCTTCGAAGCGCACTGGGTTTCCACCCCACGCAAGAACAACGTTCCCCCAACGCTGGTCCTACCTCGTATCAGTGGGTGCTATCGATGGCAATAGAGGATATGGAAGATGAGATCCATGATCCTTTTCTTATCCCTAAAGAAGAGGTACAAGCTTATAGGGTCCTAAGTAGAGGGGAATATAGTATGTTCACTAATGAAAAGCAGCTTAAAAGCTCGTCTCCAATATGGGTCGTACCCCACACTGGTAATCTTTGTCTTGTGGGTCGTGGCTCGCAAGCCTCACTTGGAGCAAGTGCTTGCACTGAAAGTTACGTCCTGCCAATGTCCCCGTCCCCTGTGTTTCTGGCTGCCAAGGGTACATACTTTATCTGTCATGATCGTGCATACACATGGTTGCCCGCAGACTTCATGGGCTCATGTTTCGTTGCAAATCTGTTGCCTCCGACGTTTACTGTAGATGCCGATTATCATAAGACTAGAGTTGTACGAGGCGTACTTAGCGAAGAGGATACTGCCGGTCAAGAGGCAGGAGACTTTTTCAAGGGTTTCCTCCCGTTTTGGGGACCTATGGTTAATAGTAGGAACCTGAGACATTTGACTCGAGTGGTAGAATCGACAGCTAATATTACTGCCAGTGCCCTTGGTAATATCACCACAGAACTTCAGGCGGAGAGACTTATGACATTACAAAACCGTATGGTTTTAGATGTTGTCTTAGCAGATCGCGGTGGGGTATGTAAAGTGATCCATTCGAGCTGTTGCATTTTCATTCCAGATAATGCTCCTACTGTCTATCAAGCCATCTCGAAGTTGCATAAGATCTCCGAATCCATACACGTGGATGTAGGGGATTGGACGCTACTTGGTTGGTTTTGGGGTCTGATGTCGACTTGGGGTTGGAAGATTCTGACGATCATCGGGGTTGTGGTAGTGTTCCTGTTCACGTGTTGCCTTTGCGTGCAGTGTGGTCCTGCCTTATGTGGCCTCTGTGCTACAACGTGTATGAGACAACCATCTGTTACCAAGGGGACTCGATCGGACAGAGCTATGCTACAACGACATCTTGATGGTCTGATGAGTATCGAATATGATTCCGACTAGTGCTTGCCTACATGAGGGCAAAAGGAGCGTCTGAGGTTCCGTGAAAATTGTAAGTGGTGTTTTCGACTCGTACGAATATGGTCGAGTCTAGTATCTATGAACCGCAAATGACGAGTTTAGTAGGTGTGCGCAGTTTCGCTGTGCTAACTTAAACCGTTCGTTTGTTATGTGGGTTTCTCATCTGTACCCACGGGTTCCATCTTAGATACGGCATCCATTTTGTCTCTTGCCCTCAAGTAGCCAGCGAACGGACGCTGTCCGCTTCGCGACCCTGGGACTTCCAAGATATGGCGGAAGACACATGTCCTTTGTAAGTGTCTTTATGACAAGGGGGATGCTACTGTAAGGCAGATGGCGCCGCTCGAGGCTCATCTTGCCGCACGGGCTTATTGTCTCAGCCGTGCATCTCATTAGGCACGTCCCTTTGATGCCTGTAGCTCGTGCTTCTTGATACCTCCCCTTTTTACACCCTTTCCGATCTCCCTACTGTCTCCGTCTTCCTCTGCACCTGTCTTCGTTCCTATTTCGATCTACTTTACTGCTGATTGGAATTTGCTAATGGTGGGAAGATGGGTTTTTACAGTTGGGAACCGCCAAATGTTTCCGCACTTATGTTCCGGACTTTGTGTGTTTCAAAGTGATCTAAACGACCCCTCTGAGAGCGACTTGTGGGAACCAGGTTGTAAACTATTGTGTATCATGTTATCCTATGGGTAAAAACTGTATAAAAGGAGCGATCCACAAATACAATTTGAAGCAGTCTCCCCGAACTACACTCGATGTACTTCCTGTGACTTCTGTGTTCCCTGCAGTAAATAAACCTTGACTCTTTGACGCCGAAGGAAGTGTCCCGTGTCTCTGTGACTTGTACGCCGGAGCAGGTTACCCACGAAGGTTTCAGGTGTTGTGCCCTGGCACCGCTGGGTCCAAAAGAACCCAGTCCTTCAAGCGCTCCTACTATTGTTTGGTTGCCAACACACCTGGAGCACTTATTGGGGAGCCACATTTTTCACACGCTGGAAGAACTTTCCCCTGTATTGTGTTGTACCATACCTGTTATTTTATTCTTGGTTTTCTATAAAGCATCATGAAATTTGCAACATGAGGAGGAAGTATTCAGTGGTGTCAACGGAGTCTTACCTGTGGTTACCTGGATTACGTGACCATCTCCACATCAAGGATCAATACCCTTGTCTTACTCTCTCGTGTGTGATGTTGTTTGTGAGTATACTTGTGTATGGTATAGTGTCATATCATAACACATATGCTTTCTTTCATTATAAAACTCTTCAGGCTGAGTAGTCCAAACACCTTTATCATCTTTGGCATCTCACACCTAATACCCAACGTCTCTTCCTACAGTATCCCTTCTGTGACAGGTAGATATCAGAGACTAGGGTTGGGTAGGATTACATGGGGATACCTTATATGTTATTGGTTACTGACTCCATTCTTTTATATATGGGATCAGCCACTTATGCTTCACTGTATTCAATCGAACAATCCAGGACCTCCTCCACTATGCCCCAGCCTTCTTCCTTGTCCAGTTAAGGCACATTATAAGTAAGATGAAAGGGAAGGTAGAGTTGGTTTGTGATTAGTTGGCCTGGTATATGATGTTCACTATTCTAGTGAGCACCTTGCACCAGTCCAAACAACCCTTATGTTGATGGTTGTAAAGTCAACCTTATAGACCACCTATCCTAGAGGTAGCATGGACAGAGCAGTCTTAGGCTAAACTCAAGAGGGCATGTGAAGCCAGCTGTTTTACCATATGCAATCCCTTTAATACCAAATGAAAGGACACCACACAGGATATATATTCAAAATATATATGTATTTATTTCTAAAACAATCCCCTGAACTCTTTATGAGCACAAAAGCAAAAGCGCAAAACAAGTAACTTAAAAGAATATACAAAATTTGCACAAATATGGATAGGCCGGGGTGGCCCGCTAAACCATATACTAAGAAAGTGGTATAAGTACCACCTCACGAACAATGGTAAGGCCTAGGGCCTTGGGAATCTCTGGGGCTACACTGGGCTAGCAATAGTTAGGGAGCAGGAGGCACACAGGATGCGGGTGCAGTGTCTAAAGGCACACGCGTGCACACATAGAAGTCAATGGGTGCGTAAAAGTTACAAAGCTAAAGGTTTGGGAGTCTTCCGACTGGATTAGAAACTAACCACTTGAAACTGGGACACTAGGATTGTAAACCTTTACAGGAGCACCATAGTACTCGTGTTAGCTAACCCATAGGAAGCGGATGCATAGGTCCCAAAGTTTGTCGGGTTTCGTCGTGGAGATCTATGGATCCTTGGAAAAAAGATGCTGCAGGCGGCCAGAAGAGAAGAGTCCGGGTGGATTCAAGGGTGGATCGAAGATGTAGAGGACGTGAAAGCAGAGGGGACAGAGTCTGGGTCACTAGCCAGTGACCAGGAAGGAACCAGGAAGGAACCAGGCGATGTCGGGAAGCGATCAGGTGCTGATGGGAAGCTTGTCTCTGCAGCCACGTAGACCAGGAGGTGTCGATGATGACCAGGAGTAAGGCATGGATTTTCCCACAAAGGCTCTCGCTGTCGGCACTGTCGGCTTTAGGATTGGAGTCAACAAACCTTGGCAAAGGCAAACCACGCAGGATACAAAGTAGGCTTCTTACTCAGACCAGCAAGGTCTGAGGGGTGGCTTCTTTTGAGGGAAACAAGGGCCAGTCTGCAGCAACCAGACCAGCAGTAGAAATTCAAAGTATCGTCGCCAAGATGGCCACTAGCCAATGGGCAAGTGACTGGGCAGATGTGTCGAGCAGGAAAATGCAAAAGGGCCCCACGCAGAACACGTGGAGTGTACAGGGCTGATCTTTGCTGCAAATGCTGCTGGGGACTGGGGCTTTTTTTAGTCCCCAATGCACAGCTTCAAGGAGGCCTCAGGGGCTGCACAGTTAGCAAGTCCCAGACTTTCCAAGATGGCCGGTCCCACATCTCTCGTCGCCTCCACGGATCTCAGCTTTGCAGGGACTGTGGATCAGGCTGTTGGATGTCTGGGAATCTGGTTCTTGTCAGGCTCTCGGCTCGGGCTCCAGCGAGAGGCAGCGGCAAAGCAAGTTGTTGATCGCTGGATGGTGCCTGCTTGTGCAGGGTGGTCACTCCTTAACCACAAAGGAGATTCTTCAGTTGTCTTCTTCAAGTAGATCGTCGAAGGTCCAGAGTTTTGTTTCAAAGTTTCAGTCAGGATTAATCTAAAGTATTGGGACTCGGCTCCTACCTATATACCAAATCTAGGGGCTGGATTACCTACTACGCCCCTCCTATGGGTGGGAAGGGGGTGGTTATACCCCTTTCCCTTTGTCCAGTTTTGTGCCAGAGCTGGGGCTGGAGTGCCCCAGCGCCGGTTTGAACTGGCCCATGCATGGTACACCTTGTGTGCCCCAGGCAGTGTCTCATTCTTTTCAGCCCACCCTGTCCCAATACACAAAATCCTGTCTGGGGTGGTGCTAGCACCTCCCAAGACAGGAAACCTATTGTCCAAGCCTCCCTCGCTGGAAGGAGCCCCAGCAGCAGGAGGTCAGACTTGTGTCTGTGGCAGCAGCATTAATTTTGTGATACTGAGGCTCTGGTTAACTTTAACCGGGAACAGTAGGAACAACATGTCTTCTCCCTCTAGAAGGGTGGAATGCAACCCCGTCACCAGAACTGGCGAGGGGGTAGTATTCCAAATCGTTTGACACCTTACTCGACATGTTTTGATAAAGCCAAACCATAGTTAGCATCTGACCGCGAGGTTCATAATGCACTTAAGAGTATATGGTATGGCAATATCCTAGAACAGCTATAAGGACATGGTTCCGAAAGCTGCAGACAGGCACAGCTCATGCTAGAGCACCATCTCACATAAAACCAAGCACTCTGCCTCCAGGATTGTTAAGGCCTGCCATAGGGGTGACTTATAGGTGTATATGTGTCTAGATATAAGGTTAGATATAGGTATACTATATCTAAGCAAGGGGTGATTACACCACCTTGCCCCAGCTGAGTGATCAGCCAGTTGTGTCAATTTGGATGGCCAGCTAGGGGTGGCAAAAGATATGCTGCAGCCCTTGGTAGGCCTTGGATGCACCTATACCCTGGGTACCTATAGTACACTGTACAGGGGCTCATAAGGTGACCCAGTATCCAATTGGAGATGCACCTAAGGTGCATGGAGTCCATTTTACAGAGAGAGCTGATAGCCTGGGGTCCTGATTAGCAGGATCCCAGGCCAACTAAGTCGAAAACCAGCTAAACACTAGGCAAAACAATCTGGGGTAACCATAGTCAGGTATCCACCTTCCTCTATGGTTCACATCGTCTCTGCAAGGCCACACCACAGGCTCAAAGTAAGGGTTGAAGTGGTTTGAAAATATTGCCCTTCAGAGTCTTGTTAAAACTCTCAAGAGGCCCATTTGTTTGGGGTGCTATGGTGTGGAGAACTTGTAGGTTACCCAACAGTCATCCCACATGTCCTTTGTGTAGGCAGCCATGAAGTTGTTGGCCTTATCAGACAAAACCCCCTTGAGGAAAGCTTCACAGGTAAAGATTACCATCAGTGTCCTGGGCACCATGGGTGAAGTCATTGTCCTCGTATGGCCTCAGGGTACCTTGTGGAATGTAACCAAAACAGTGATAGGAAGGTCCAAGGGGATGATTACCGACCTAGCCAACTCCAACCCCCTGAAAAGACAATCTTAGCAAACAAAGAGTAGCTGTGGGTCAAAAAAACACAATCTGTCGACTAACAATGTATCTGACAATATGAAGAAAACATATATTAAGAATATATATATATATGTGAGCGTGCCAAAAAAGGTCAACAAGATACTTTCTCTATGGGCTAAGAATATGTGGGCATATAGTGATAACTGAAAAGCAGAGAGGTACCGAATACATTTATTTTCCTCTTTCCTCTCCAATTTTAATCTTTTTTGCACTTCTTGCTTTATCCTCACTCATATTCACGCACTGCTTTTTAGTCATCACCATATGCCCACATATTCTTAGCCCACTGGGATATCCACATTGATATAAAAAAAAAATCCTTGTAACCTTCCTGGTGTGAAGGATCCCCGATGATGACAAGGGCGGAATCGGTCAATAACTGATGGGTATTTTTCACATATGGAAAGTATCTTGTTGACCTTTTTTGGCACGCTCACATATATATATTTTCTTAATATATGTTTTCTTCATATTGTCAGATACATTGTTAGTCGACAGATTGTGTTTTTTTGACCCACAGCTACTCTTTGTTTGCTAAGATTACCTTGTGGAATGGCCCATCAAGACCAGGGTAAGACTAATGCCTGTCTTGTTCCTGTGATGTGGAAAGATTTTAATGGAACCATATGTTTTATCTTTGACTTACCAGTGACCTGGAAGGTAACACAGGACCTACTGCATGGATCTGATATAGTCCTCATCTGTGGCCAATAAAGGTGGGTGATCAGGAAGTTATAGGTTTTGGCCTGACCCAGAACTATTGCAAGACAACTCCAGTAGAAAGTCCCAATATCACTCTCACTAACACTTGAGTTAAGCCAGGCGCAAGTACCTTATGTTCGCTCGACGGGGGACCATTCTCCCAATAAATGTGGTGATTCCAAGAGGTGTTGCCTTTGGCTTGGGCCTGTTGCCTCAGGCCCTCAAGAGTGGGCAATCCTTCAGCACCTTTCAGAACTCTGTCTGGGATAGTACTCCTTCAACTGGCCACTCATCTAGCTCAGTTGTCCCAGGACAGCAATCCCCTTTAGGCTCTGGGGCCACACTCTCAGGATCAGCCACCTACCGGACTGGGTAAACTGCCAGGGGGGTTTCCCACACTGTCCTACCCTCCTCTGAGGCATTTAGGTCACAGTTTCAGGCTCCAAGTCCTTCCGACTCCCTGGACCTGCTGCCATGGAACATGTGGTCATCTGTCTCACTCAGACCATATGGTGACTTATCTGGTTGTCAACTGTCACAATCTGGTGAAATAGCGTTTACTTGCTCTGAAGACGTACGATGACACCTGCCTATAGTCATAATGGCTCATGTGTCTCTCCCACTCTACTCCCACCTTTGTGATGGTGTACCTTGTTCTCCAAATTGTAAATCAAGTACCCCATCTTTAAAATATTGGGACCTAAAACGACACCAATGGTATGTGTAGAGAAAGCTGGGTCAATGTAAAATAGAGTTTATGGTAGAAATTCAGAAATTGTTGCTTATATTCAATTCAAGGGACATCTAATGGTCAATCAGTGTTTAATCAAAGCTTTTATTCTGCAAATCGTCAAAAACATGCAACTGTTGGCTAAAGTGTTTTGTGAACTGAAGCTGATGGTAGTAGCCTATTGTTCATGTAGCTAGCGCTGCCTGCCACCATCACGCCGCTTTGAGTAAGAAAGCGCGCGTTTTTAACAAATTGAGTAATAATTTGTTGTTATTTGTTAAATTGTGTGTTATTTTAAAATCTAAAACTTCCATTTCCTACCTCCTATCTCGAATCGCGATCCCCGAGTCACAGCTAGTTCTCCCCCTGCTCTCTCCCCTCAGGCCTCAGCCAATCGGCCTTCTAGGGGCGGAGCCTGGAGGCGGGACACTAGTTAAAAGCTTCCCCACTGCAGTAAACCGGCAATTGTTCATGTTGCTAGCGCTGCCTTCCGCCATTGCGCCGCTTTGAGTAAGAAAGCGCACGTTTTTAACAAATTGAGTAATAATTTGTTGTTATTTGTTAAATTGTGTGTTATTTTAAAATCTAAAACTTCCATTTCCTACCTCCTATTTCGAATCGCGATCCCCGAGTCACAGCTAGTTCTCCCCCTGCTCTCTCCTCTCAGGCCTCAGCCATCGGCCTTCTAGGGGCGGAGCCTGGAGGCGGGACACCAGGGCCAAATGCAGCCCTTACCACAGGAGCGCAGCCGGGCCCAGGGGCAAGGAACGCTACACAGCCTCTCTCCTATCCAGCTAAGACCCTTAGAGAATTACAATACCCGACCATACCGCTCCCCCCAGGCATAGATGAGCAAATCCGGGCTGCGGGTATCTCTCGCAGGGCTCTGAGTTCCCCTGGCAGGAGGGAGCGTGAAATCACTCCCCCTCCCACTAACACCCTGCCGCCAGCACCCAGGAATGATACTTCGCTCCGGGTGATATATCTTAACACAGGCTCCATGGTAAAGCACCAGCTGGACATATTTATATTATTGACTACGGAAAAGCCTCATGTGCTTTTAGTCACTGAAACTTGGCTCACCTCAGATTCCCTCCCAGACATCCTAGCAGCTCTCCCCCCAGATTACTATATCCTCAACGCTAATCGCTTATCCAGCTGCCCGGGGAGTGGGGTAGCAGCCATTATACAGAAACAATTTAAATTCATTGCTACTGCCTCTCTGGCTTTGCCAGAGGTGGACAATTTAGTCATTAACCCTGAAACAGAGACAGGCGCCCTCAAGCTCATACTCATCTATCGGCCCCCCCACTCTATGCCTACGTTCCCCATTTCTTTAAGTGAGCAGATGGCAAACTTGATGTTGTATCACACCAGAGTCGCTCTCTTTGGGGACTTCAATTATTGGTTCAACGATGACCGAGCTGGACCACATGCTATAGAACTATTTGAAGCCCTATCCAGCCTCAACCTGGCCCAACAAGTCTCTGCACCTACTCATATCAAGGGTCACACTCTCAACCACATTTGGACACACGATCTAGCACTAACCAGCCCAGTTATTTCCCCCTGCACCTGGTCGGATCATCATCTGATCGAGATCACCATCACAATCAGAGGCAGGGTCAAAGCCCCTACTCTGGCAGGTGGGCTGTCTCGCAAATTGAGCTCCTATGACTCCCAAGGCTTCTTGGATTTTCTGACCAACACTCCCCCCACCATTCAATTGAACTTTTTGCCTTGTAGGAAAGCTTATGCTCAAGAAAAAACCCTAAGGGCCTCATTTATGAGAAGTGAAACATTGCTGGGTGAAAGCAGCGATGCGTCACTTCTCAGTGCGCCCTCCTTGCGACATGATTGATGCATCATATTTACTGTATGACGCATCATGTCGCCAGGAGTTACAGATACGACAGTATTTCTGACGTATCTGTATGGCGCAAAAGTGACGCATTGCTGGAGTGTGTCACAAAAGTGACGCAACTCCAGCAATGTGTCCTTTCACATGGGGCAAGCCCCATGTGAAGAGGCCTGCGTCAGTCTTACACCTGCTGTGAGGCAGGCGTAAGATATTGACGCATTTGCCTCCTAGAAGTGGCGCAGTGAAATCTCATAGATTTCACTGCGTCACTTCTACGAACCTTTCTTGCGTCAGTACGCCCCCCTTGCATACATTATACCTGGCGCAGGTATAATGTGGCGCAGGGGTTTACAAAGTGACGCATCTACCTAGATGCGTCACTTTGTAAATATGGCGCAACAAGGCGCTTTTTTTACGCCACTGGTGCGTCACAAAAAGTGTCGCACTGGCGGCGTAAAAGTGACGAACAGCTTCATAAATGAGGCCCTGTATATTTAGGAACTAGTGCAGTTAAATATATATGCCAGTACAGTGTTTCATTTGGATTTATTAAAAAAGACTTTCAGCAAAGTAGGCCACCTCAACACGTGCAAATCAACATTGCTGATAGCATTCAATGCTACATAGATTGCTAATTTCATGTGAATTGTATTATAAACAGTAACCATTGCTTGAACAACAGTTTAAAATATTGGTGCTCCCGGATGTAGATGCAATGCAAGTGACAGTAGTGGAAAAATAATGCAATGCACAAAAATATATGTATATTCAATGTATTAGTCACAGAGACACATATGATTCGTGACCCTTACATATAACAGTAAATAAGTGACTAATAATATAAATGTCTACATTTTGACCCCAATGTATGATTTAAACCTGGGACATGAGACAGGTAGCACCTTAACAGGAAGGGTGAGAACTTTCAGTCCAACTGAAAAGGATTAGTCAAATAGTATGGTTTGGAGGTGCACCGCATCTAAACTGCTGTGTAATTCTCTTATGTGCATCCAAGAATATGTCAAAAATACTATCAAGACCAATGAAAAATGTGTTTCTTGGCAGGTATGCACCAGATATCCTTTCAGCAAGTTGCAGTCAGACCCTTGTATGATGATTTGGTCATAAAGAGAACTCTTTATTCTTAAACTGAAAAAGTTTTTAGCACTGACTTTCTAGCCAACAAAGAGTGTACCCTGTCTGTGGAAGCCTCAGCACCTTGTCATGGTGCTCCAGAGTAGGCCTGGGTGGTAAATTCCGTTCTGCTTACGGAATTTGCGGAATTTGGGTAATTTTGCGTTCAACGGAGAACGCGGAATTGCCAAAAATTCCACAATCTGCGGCTTTGCAGAATGTTTTACTTGTTTGCGCTTTAAAAATGCATTTTTGCAAGATATTCCCCCCACCGAGTATGCAAACAGAGTTTAAGAACAAGCAGTTCCGCATGTTCGTGGAACTCTGAATACTAGCAGAACCTGTTTACTGTTTTGCTGAGCTTTGCAGGGGCGCGAGTACAGAAATTCCGCCCACCCCTACTCCAGAGGTGTAATAGATGACAATATCCCACTTTCCTCCATGTGCTGGGACAGGTCCTTCTCATGATAGGTCCTCAGTACAAGCTGATGAGTGACAGGTCTCTCTCCAGCCAAGGCTACTACAAGTTTCAATCTCCAGTGGCCAGCTTGCCCATCTTGGAGTCAGGTGTTTTTCTAAACTATGTTCTCCAGAAACAGGCAATCCAGCCCTTGACCTTTGTAGAATAGTTCCAGTGTCTGGGTGACAGCTGGAGCCAGGAATCCTTAGTCTTCTTCTTTCATTGTTAAAAAGTATCCATTCCTGCAGGAATTTCTTTATTTCTATAAACCCAATTAATTATTCCCACCAACGATTTCAAACTGATTTATCTATCACCCTGTATCTTTGTACAGAGATAAAGAAAGCCACATTGAGACTTCAGGTAGGCTAAATTAACAGTGATCAAAGTATGGGGCTCGTAGGCTTTAGCATACGGTGAAAGGTCCTCCTGTGTGCCCTGTCTACCCCCATTTTTTGCTGAAGAATTCTGGTGGTAACTGACTCTGACTGGACCCAGAGATCTGTTGACAGGCCAAGGCCAGTGCAACATTGAAAACAAAAGTGAAAACACACAGATGCATTAGGGCACACTATGTGTTAGGGTACACCTATAATTGTCATGACCTACCCTGTAAGTACCTAGCAGATAATAGGGCAGGGGGATTGAAACTACCTATAAAACTCTAGTATATGGTAGGGTGTGGAAGGTTAGAGGCCAGCAGCCTTTGTTGCACTTGCTAGTGTGCACTTCTGAGTGTCTAAGGTCATTTTGCTTTTAAATGTAAATTGTACCCAAACTCGACTTTGGTGGTAGGGGCATTTAAAAAGTGATAATCTACATTGTTTTTACATACTAGGTACCCCAGGATCTCCCCTAGGTTTCCCTTGTGTGGCAGAGTCATGTAATGAAGCAGGGCCTGTATAACATATGTTTTATATGCCCTGGTAATTGAGTAATTGCTAAGCATAGGCGAATTTGTGGATTTTTTTATTTTTGCGTGTTCGCGGGTGTTCGCGGGGCACTTTGCGTGTTCGCGGGTGTTCGCGGGGCGCTTTGCGTGCTCGCAGATTTTTTTTTTGCCTGGTTAATCACTGCCACCCTCTCGTTTTTTATGCCCTTCTGCCCTCTGTATCACTTGTTTCTGTTCCCTTCTGCCCCACTCATTTTGTATCCCCTTCTGCCCTCTGACCCACTTTTGTGCCCTTCTGCCCTCAGCCTCACTTAGAATGGCGCCGACAAGCTGCCAGCGCCATTCTAAAATAGCTACAAAGAGCTCCAACAGGAAGCTCTAATAGATAAAGTAAAGCAGGTGCTCGAGTTGAAGGTCAAATTAAGTTACACAATCATTAATCACCCCAAGTTTGGGGTGATTAATGATTGTGTAACTGAATTTGAGCTTCAACTGGAGCACCTGCTTTACTTTATCTATTAGAGCTTCCTGTTGAAGCTGACTATTGTAACTATTTTAGAATGGCTCTAGCAGCTTGCTGGCGCCATTCTAAAAGAGTTACAAAGGTCAGCTTGAACTTTTGACCCAATCTGTTCCGCTCGTGGATTTTGCGGGAAATTCGCAAATCTCACGGATTGCGAATTTACCAAAAATCCACAAAATCCGCGAGCGGAACGGATTTTCCGCCCATGCTTGGTAATTGCACATTTCATTTTCCCCATTGTAGATACCTAGTCACATAGGATAACATTGCAATAGTTTATGGACACATAAATATTGCTAGGAATTGAATACATTTAATTCAAAGACTTAGAAGAATGGTATTGATGCATCTAGCAATATGTCATTGCTAAACATATCCTACATTGTTCAGAAAAGAAGTTATAGGACTTTCATGTCTGTAAGACAAAATCCCGCTTTCCTGCATTCTTCTCTGATTGATCAGAGTTAACAGGATTAGCCAGGCTGCTTTGACGAAGTGATAAGTGGCTCACTACGGGAGAGGCTATTTGCTGGAGAGGGGACTGCTACAAAGGACTGCCAGAGTAGGAGGGAGGGGTCGTAAAGCATGAGGTTTCAAAGGAGGAACAGGACAGGCAGGGAATGCCAGGCCGACCTACCCCATCCCCTCTTACCCAGCCAGATAGCAGGCTTAAGGAAGGAATATCCAGATCTTAGGGGGAGGAGAGCTATAGAAATGAGCCACACTGGAGGTTGATTTAGCAAGTACTTGCTCTTCTTTTGAGATTTCAGCCATCATGTATTTTGCAGGAATGGTGCGATCTTGGACAAAAATATGCCACACTTTGGAGGAAGCTGTCATTTGCTGGGGTGTTGCCTTGCACCTCATTGGAGAAGAGTACTCTCCTGCTTGACCCCAGAGAACACTGAATAAATATGTGAGTGGTAATGAGCTTCTCAGATCTGAAGCATTAAACTAAGAGAAAAGAAGGATTGCCAAGCTGGAAACTTGATTTGCACCACCAGGCCCTGTGTTCTGGCTGACTGTGTATGCTGTACTTTCTGAAACTACATCCCTGTGGATGTACATTGCTTCAAAAGGATTAAAACGTGGACTCCCTGTGAGGTACAGGTTAACAGAGCTCACCTGCACCATCTCCACCAAGAGTTCTAAGCATAGAGTGTATTCAGTGGACTTTTAAGGATTTGTCAGGTGCATTGTGGGAATTGTAGTCCCAATCGTTCAAGGGCCATCTTATACCTTCCAGACCCTTGAATTGTGTATTGGACCCTTTGGACCCTCAAGAGGAACTTCAGGAAGAAGTACAATCAGGTTAGAGTAAGTTTTGATAAAAGCTCCATAAGGTGAGCGACTCAACCACAAGACCCAAGGCAGCCACGTTCAACCACGACCTGGCCCAGATTATAGATTTGGCCCGCTGAAAGGCCCAGGAGGTCCAACTTCTGGAGTTTGATGGGAGCTCCCTTAAAGTCAAGCGGGCAAACCCTCTTTGAACCCATACTCGTGAAGAGTGTTGAGGCACCTTGGAAGAAAAAGCTCCAGGAAAATTGCCAAGTCCAAAGGTAAAATTTTGGCCAGGGCATCCTGCTTGGTGTAGCTGCACAGGGCTTGATCAAGGTCAGCCCTAAACTTGGATTTTGGCCAGGTTAAGCGTGACCTGATGTCCCAGTGTGAAACTATAGGTTTTTATGCACTATAAAGTGATAATTCTTTAAAAATTCATATCTTCGGTTCACTACATTGGATGTTTGTCATTTTGGTGTCATTTTAAAGATAACAATGTGTCACATTTTTATACATTGGCATGGGATTGTTATTGTGTGTTGTGTCTTAATTATTTACTGAATTGATGTTTTGAAATGCTTTACATTTATGTCTCCTAAGTTAAGCAGTTGCTGTCCATGCAGGTAACAGCGGTGGGGTGGTGGGGTCAGGTGTAGGGAGATTCCGATGGACAGTGACAAAAAATTATTATTTATTTAATTTTCCATCTGCATCGTCCCTCGAACTCCCTCCCACCTAGGTCCACCGCCTCACTCCTGTTACCTTCATGGACCGCGGCTGAAGTTAAGCCTGCTTGCTCGCAGCTAAGCCTCCAAGGATTGAGCATGGGAATAACTAATTGAGAACTAAACTGATCCCTAGAATGTGTTAGTGGCCTTATTACTAGTGGTTGATGCATATTTACCACTGCTAATAACCGACTTTCCAACAGCATATACCACTTCCCTTCCATCACGGAAACAACTTAGGTGAGGTGTTTACAGTACTTCTCTGTTCAGACTCCTTTTGGTAGAGAAACAGTGAGAATATCTACCCCAATTTGATATTGATGTTTCTTAAAAAGTTGACTGTAGCTGCAATGGATAGTGAATAAAGTAAGATTGGACATTATTCCAGCATCTTTCATTGATCTTGTGCTTATACACCACCGGCAGGGTTTGAATGTGCTAAATATATACCTACCTCTCCTTTCCAACTTTTGATAGGAAAATACTACAGTTTGCAGTATGTAAATGAAATAAGATTGAGTAAAGAAATAAAAGTATTTGATTTTGGCTACCTACACGACTTGCATTTTTTGTGCCTTATCATAGTTCTTAGTTATAGTGAAGAGGCTAATGTCTTTTTAAGGGCAGAGCCCTGTGTGCTCATACCACTGAGCACCTCATCTTCTCTTGAGTGCAGTCGCCAACTGCCTAGCTTCTAATGTTTACAGTGCAATGAGGATCAGGGGGCCCTTTTCCTGTCCTAGGCCACATCTTCTTGTTGGAAGGGCCTATAAGTCTTGCTCCATGTGTAGCCAGGCCATTCCAGGCAAAATGTAGGTCTTCACAATTTCAGAAGGAGGACAACAGAGAAATGTAGTGGTAGGGCTTTTCTTTGATCCTTTGGATTTCAGAATGGGGTGACTAGAATTTGAGCGAGAAAAAGTCAGGGCAGAAAAACAAAGACTTGCCAGCAAAAGACAAAGCAGAAATCTTGATGAGACCAAAGGAAAAGAGCAAAGAGGATGTATTAAACTTGAAGGAGAAAGTGAATTAGATAAAAAAAGTCTCATTAAAAAGTTATAGCTCAAGAAGCTCATGAAAGAGGCCGCAAAGGTAGTATCTGGAACGGCACATAGCGATGTGCCTCAGATTGAACTCCCTATATCTTCATATTCTATCTACATTATTTATTTCCCAAATCTACTCTTGAGTCGAATTTTATTTCAAAAGAACATGGGGCCATATGTATAAAGGTACCCATTTGCGAATCTCAAAAAAGCAATTTTTTTGAAATCGCTATTTGAGATTTGCAAATTGGCATGTATGTAGAAATTCGCATTTTTTGGCGATTTCTTAAAATTCCTTAATTGCGATTCGCAAATTGCGAATCGCAATTAAGGAATACTTTCCCATTCATTTCTATGGGCCAGGAGTATAATTTCAAGGGTGCAGGGGTGTCCAAAGGACACACTGTTGCACCCCTGAAATTAGCATGGGTGCGCATGTGGTGCACATACATGCCCTACGGGCATGTATGTGCTTCACAGTGCACTTTGAAAAATGCAAAAAGGTGCATTATTCAAGGATTCGCAAATTACCACCAACTTGAAGTTGGTGGTAATTTGTGATTCCTTAAGGCCAATTTGCATTTTTTTAAATGCTTCTTACATTGCATTTAAGGAATCGCAAAATTTGCGATTCCTTAAATGCAATTGCAAAATAAGGAATCGCAAATTTAGCGATTCCTTATTTTGCACGCAGATTTAACTAATACATACCATTTGGCCAAATTGCATTCGCAAACACCCAAATTCTGCGTTTTTTAATCTGTAAATATTAACTGGGAAACCCTAGTACGTTGCTTTCATACATATTTAAGTGCATAGGTGAGGGGATGTGTACCTAGTTGATTCACAGATCTCTGAACGTTAGCAGCTGCAACAAACTTGCTGACAAGTGGGAAACAAATCTGTTCAGTCAGACGTAGCCTGGTCACCATGCAAAAAGTCAGAATGATAATAATGCATTTTAGCAGGCCCTCGCCATGAAAAATGGCCACTAGACCTGCACCTCCATGCATACATACATATGTATATATATCTCCAAAACTAGCAGGACCACCCACATTTGAAGGCGGCCTCAGAGAGCATAGAAATAATCACTTTGTGGCGTGGCAGCATGCTGGCAGACGACTTGTTGCTGCTTCATCACGTAGTGTTACAGCCAAACGCGTTTCGAGAGTCACTGGCTCTCTTCATCAGTGGCATGAAGTCGGGAAGGCTGAAAGCGCTGTTCAAATGCACACCAAAGTTGAAACACCAGCTGCGGTGGGTGGGGCTCGCAACCCGGCATTCTGGTTGTTGTGGTGTGCAAGGTCCCCCTCGAGTGAGTGCGCCCTTCAGAGTCCCGAATGCGAAACAAATAAAATCCCCAGTGGGATTGATGTCAGCACCAGCAAGGTGCCTGCCCTGCTTCTTTACTGTCACTGTGATGGGGCAGTCTCCACCCTGCAGAAGCAGCTGACCCGCTCTCTCCTCTCACCCAAACTCCGTGGTCGGTGCTTTGCAAGGTCCGCACAAGGCGATGGACCGTTCTTCACGACCGGGACCGGCCGTTAAATATCCAAAACTAGCAGGAGCACCCACATTTGAAGGCGGCCTCAGAGAGCATAGAAATAATCACATTGAGGCGTGGCAGCATGCTGGCAGACGACTTGTTGCTGCTTCATCACGTAGTGTTACAGCCAAACGCGTTTCGAGAGTCACTGGCTCTCTTCATCAGTGGCATGAAGTCGGGAAGGATGAAAGCGCTGTTAAAATGCACACCAAAGTTGAAACACCTGCCGAGGTGGGCGGGACTCGCCGCCCGGCATTCTGGTTGTTGTGGTGTGCAAGGTCCCCCTCGAGTGAGTGCGCCCTTCAGAGTCCCGAATGTGAAACAAATAAAATCCCCAGTGGGTTTGATGTCAGCACCAGCAAGGTGCCTGCCCTGCTTCTTTACTGTCACTGTGATGGGGCAGTCTCCACCCTGCAGAAGCGGCTGACCCGCTCTCTCCTGTCACCCAAACTCCGTGGTCGGTGCTTGGCAAGGTCCGCACAAGACGATGGACCGCTCTTCACAACCGGGACCGGCCGTTAAATATCCAAAACTAGCAGGAGCACCCACATTTGAAGGCGGCCCCAGAGAGCATAGAAATAATCACATTGAGGCATGGCAGCATGCTGGCAGACGACTTGTTGCTGCTTCATCACGTAGTGTTACAGCCAAACGCGTTTCGAGAGTCACTGGCTCTCTTCATCAGTGTCATGAAGTCGGGAAGGATGAAAGCGCTGTTAAAATGCACACCAAAGTTGAAACACCTGCCGAGGTGGGCGGGGCTCGCCGCCCGGCATTCTGGTTGCTGTGGTGTGCAAGGTCCCCCTCGAGTGAGTGCGCCCTTCAGAGTCCCGAATGTGAAACAAATAAAATCCCCAGTGGGTTTGATGTCAGCACCAGCAAGGTGCCTGCCCTGCTTCTTTACTGTCACTGTGATGGGGCAGTCTCCACCCTGCAGAAGCGGCTGACCCGCTCTCTCCTCTCACCCAAACTCCGTTGTCGGTGCTTGGCAAGGTCCGCACAAGGCGATGGACCGCTCTCCACGACCGGGACCGGCCGTTAAAGATCCAAAACTAGCAGGAGCACCCACATTTGAAGGCGGCCTCAGAGAGCATAGAAATAATCACATTGAGGCGTGGCAGCATGCTGGCAGACGACTTGTTGCTGCTTCATCACGTAGTGTTACAGCCAAACGCGTTTCGAGAGTCACTGGCTCTCTTCATCAGTGGCATGAAGTCGGGAAGGCTGAAAGCGCTGTTCAAATGCACACCAAAGTTGAAACACCTGCCGAGGTGGGCGGGGCTCGCCGCCCGGCATTCTGGTTGTTGTGGTGTGCAAGGTCCCCCTCGAGTGAGTGCGCCCTTCAAAGTCCCGAATGTGAAACAAATAAAATCCCCAGTGGGATTGATGTCAGCACCAGCAAGGTGCCTGCCCTGCTTCTTTACTGTCACTGTGATGGGGCAGTCTCCACCCTGCAGAAGCGGCTGACCCGCTCTCTCCTCTCACCCAAACTCCGTGGTCGGTGCTTTGCAAGGTCCGCACAAGGCGATGGACCGCTCTTCATGACCGGGACCGGCCGTTAAATATCCAAAACTAGCAGGAGCACCCACATTTGAAGGCGGCCTCAGAGAGCATAGAAATAATCACATTGAGGCGTGGCAGCATGCTGGCAGACGACTTGTTGCTGCTTCATCACGTAGTGTTACAGCCAAACGCGTTTCGAGAGTCACTGGCTCTCTTCATCAGTGGCATGAAGTCGGGAAGGATGAAAGCGCTGTTAAAATGCACACCAAAGTTGAAACACCTGCTGAGGTGGGCGGGGCTCGCCGCCCGGCATTCTGGTTGTTGTGGTGTGCAAGGTCCCCCTCGAGTGAGTGCGCCCTTCAGAGTCCCGAATGTGAAACAAATAAAATCCCCAGTGGGTTTGATGTCAGCACCAGCAAGGTGCCTGCCCTGCTTCTTTACTGTCACTGTGATGGGGCAGTCTCCACCCTGCAGAAGCGGCTGACCCGCTCTCTCCTCTCACCCAAACTCTGTGGTCGGTGCTTTGCAAGGTCCGCACAAGGCGATGGACCGCTCTTCACGGCCGGGACCGGCCGTTAAATATCCAAAACTAGCAGGAGCACCCACATTTGAAGGCGGCCTCAGAGAGCATAGAAATAATCACATTGAGGCGTGGCAGCAATCTGGCAGACGACTTGTTGCTGCTTCATCACGTAGTGTTACAGCCAAACGCGTTTCGAGAGTCACTGGCTCTCTTCATCAGTGGCATGAAGTCGGGAAGGATGAAAGCGCTGTTAAAATGCACACCAAAGTTGAAACACCTGCCGAGGTGGGCGGGGCTCGCCGCCCGGCATTCTGGTTGTTGTGGTGTGCAAGGTCCCCCTCGAGTGAGTGCGCCCTTCAGAGTCCCGAATGTGAAACAAATAAAATCCCCAGTGGGTTTGATGTCAGCACCAGCAAAGTGCCTGCCCTGCTTCTTTATTGTCACTGTGATGGGGCAGTCTCCACCCTGCAGAAGCGGCTGACCCGCTCTCTCCTGTCACCCAAACTCCGTGGTCGGTGCTTGGCAAGGTCCGCACAAGACGATGGACCGCTCTTCACGACCGGGACCGGCCGTTAAATATCCAAAACTAGCAGGAGCACCCACATTTGAAGGCGGCCCCAGAGAGCATAGAAATAATCACATTGAGGCATGGCAGCATGCTGGCACACGACTTGTTGCTGCTTCATCACGTAGTGTTACAGCCAAACGCGTTTCGAGAGTCACTGGCTCTCTTCATCAGTGTCATGAAGTCGGGAAGGCTGAAAGCGCTGTTCAAATGCACACCAAAGTTGAAACACCTGCAGAGGTGGGCGGGACTCGCCGCCCGGCATTCTGGTTGTTGTGGTGTGCAAGGTCCCCCTCGAGTGAATGCGCCCTTCAGAGTCCCGAATGTGAAACAAATAAAATCCCCAGTGGGTTTGATGCCAGCACCAGCAAGGTGCCTGCCCTGCTTCTTTACTGTCACTGTGATGGGGCAGTCTCCACCCTGCAGAAGCGGCTGACCCGCTCTCTCCTCTCACCCAAACTCCGTGGTCGGTGCTTTGCAAGGTCCGCACAAGGCGATGGACCGCTCTTCATGACCGGGACCGGCCGTTAAAGATCCAAAACTAGCAGGAGCACCCACATTTGAAGGCGGCCTCAGAGAGCATAGAAATAATCACATTGAGGCGTGGCAGCATGCTGGCAGACGACTTGTTGCTGCTTCATCACGTAGTGTTACAGCCAAACGCGTTTCGAGAGTCACTGGCTCTCTTCATCAGTGGCATGAAGTCGGGAAGGATGAAAGCGCTGTTAAAATGCACACCAAAGTTGAAACACCTGCCGAGGTGGGCGGGGCTCGCCGCCCGGCATTCTGGTTGTTGTGGTGTGCAAGGTCCCCCTCGAGTGAGTGCGCCCTTCAGAGTCCCGAATGTGAAACAAATAAAATCCCCAGTGGGTTTGATGTCAGCACCAGCAAGGTGCCTGCCCTGCTTCTTTACTGTCACTGTGATGGGGCAGTCTCCACCCTGCAGAAGCGGCTGACCCGCTCTCTCCTCTCACCCAAACTCTGTGGTCGGTGCTTTGCAAGGTCCACACAAGGCGATGGACCGCTCTTCATGACCGGGACCGGCTGTTAAATATCCAAAACTAGCAGGAGCACCCACATTTGAAAGCGGCCTCAGAGAGCATAGAAATAATCACATTGAGGCGTGGCAGCATGCTGGCAGACGACGTGTTGCTGCTTCATCACGTAGTGTTACAGCCAAACGCGTTTCGAGAGTCACTGGCTCTCTTCATCAGTGGCATAAAGTCGGGAAGGATGAAAGCGCTGTTAAAATGCACACCAAAGTTGAAACACCTGCCGAAGTGGGCGGGGCTCGCCGCCCGGCATTCTGGTTGTTGTGGTGTGCAAGGTCCCCCTCGAGTGAGTGCGCCCTTCAGAGTCCCGAATGTGAAACAAATAAAATCCCCAGTGGGTTTGATGTCAGCACCAGCAAGGTGCCTGCCCTGCTTCTTTACTGTCACTGTGATGGGGCGGTCTCCACCCTGCAGATGCGGCTGACCCGCTCTCTCCTTTCTCCCAAACTCCGTGGTCGATGCTTGACAAGGTCCTCACAAGGCGATGGACAGCTCTTCACGACCGGGACCGGCCGTTAAATATCCAAAACTAGCAGGAGCACCCACATTTGAAGGCGGCCCCAGAGAGCATAGAAATAATCACATTGAGGCATGGCAGCATGCTGGCACACGACTTGTTGCTGCTTCATCACGTAGTGTTACAGCCAAACGCGTTTCGAGAGTCACTGGCTCTCTTCATCAGTGTCATGAAGTCGGGAAGGCTGAAAGCGCTGTTCAAATGCACACCAAAGTTGAAACACCTGCAGAGGTGGGCGGGACTCGCCGCCCGGCATTCTGGTTGTTGTGGTGTGCAAGGTCCCCCTCGAGTGAATGCGCCCTTCAGAGTCCCGAATGTGAAACAAATAAAATCCCCAGTGGGTTTGATGCCAGCACCAGCAAGGTGCCTGCCCTGCTTCTTTACTGTCACTGTGATGGGGCAGTCTCCACCCTGCAGAAGCGGCTGACCCGCTCTCTCCTCTCACCCAAACTCCGTGGTCGGTGCTTTGCAAGGTCCGCACAAGGCGATGGACCGCTCTTCATGACCGGGACCGGCCGTTAAAGATCCAAAACTAGCAGGAGCACCCACATTTGAAGGCGGCCTCAGAGAGCATAGAAATAATCACATTGAGGCGTGGCAGCATGCTGGCAGACGACTTGTTGCTGCTTCATCACGTAGTGTTACAGCCAAACGCGTTTCGAGAGTCACTGGCTCTCTTCATCAGTGGCATAAAGTCGGGAAGGATGAAAGCGCTGTTAAAATGCACACCAAAGTTGAAACACCTGCCGAAGTGGGCGGGGCTCGCCGCCCGGCATTCTGGTTGTTGTGGTGTGCAAGGTCCCCCTCGAGTGAGTGCGCCCTTCAGAGTCCCGAATGTGAAACAAATAAAATCCCCAGTGGGTTTGATGTCAGCACCAGCAAGGTGCCTGCCCTGCTTCTTTACTGTCACGGTGATGGGGCGGTCTCCACCCTGCAGATGCGGCTGACCCGCTCTCTCCTTTCTCCCAAACTCTGTGGTCGATGCTTGACAAGGTCCTCACAAGGCGATGGACAGCTCTTCACGACCGGGACCGGCCGTTAAATATCCAAAACTAGCAGGAGCACCCACATTTGAAGGCGGCCTCAGAGAGCATAGAAATAATCACATTGAGGCGTGGCAGCATGCTGGCAGATGACTTGTTGCTGCTTCATCACGTAGTGTTACAGCCAAACGCGTTTCGAGAGTCACTGGCTCTCTTCATTAGTGTCATGAAGTCGGGAAGGCTTAAAGCGCTGTTCAAATGCACACCAAAGTTGAAACACCTGCCGAGGTGGGCGGGGCTCGCCGCCCGGCATTCTGGTTGTTGTGGTGTGCAAGGTCCCCCTCGAGTGAATGTGCCCTTCAGAGTCCCGAATGTGAAACAAATAAAATCCCCAGTGGGTTTGATGTCAGCACCAGCAAGGTGCCTGCCCTGCTTCTTTACTGTCACTGTGATGGGGCAGTCTCCACCCTGCAGAAGCGGCTGACCCGCTCTCTCCTCTCACCCAAACTCCGTGGTCGGTGCTTGGCAAGGTCCGCACAAGGCGATGGACCGCTCTTCACGACCGGGACCGGCCGTTAAATATCCAAAACTAGAAGGAGCACCCACATTTGAAGGCGGCCTCAGAGAGCATAGAAATAATCACATTGAGGCGTGGCAGCATGCTGGCAGACGACTTGCTCGACCCGAAGGCAGGATCACAGCCCCAAATTCGATTTTGTACAAGAAGGGCGGCACAACCGGATACTTTTTCAAAGTTACTTTATTTCACCAACACTCCACCGACGCGTTTCAGCCTCACAGCTTTTCTCACGGTCAGTGAGTCCTTTTTTGCTTTCCCATTATATACTGCCCCACTTGAGCCATTAAGTGGCATTGTGGGATATGTAGTTTTTCATTCCATTCAAGTCACATTGAAACTCTAAATGACTTGAATGGAATGAAAATACTGAATTCCCTGAGTGAACATAACTTGGGACGCTAAGTACTATACTAGCAATGTAAACACACCAGTCCTTTTGTCTGTCTTTTATGTTTGAACATTTTGCTTAAAAACTACATATCCCACAATGCCACTTAATGGCTCAAGTGGGGCAGTATATAATGGGAAAGCAAAAAAGGACTCACTGACCGTGAGAAAAGCCGTGAGGCTGAAACGCGTCGGTGGAGTGTTGGTGAAATAAAGTAACTTTGAAAAAGTATTCGGTTGTGCCGCCCTTCTTGTACAAAATTGAATTTGGGGCTGTGATCCTGCCTTCGGGTCGAGCACACACTGGTGAGCGCTCTCGTGCTTTAATGGATCGGATTGTTTGGAATTAATGGCTGAGAGAGCGCCCGATAACCTGTGATCGGCAAGACAGCCCTGAAGTTGGAGAAACGCCCTCGGCGCTGTGGACGAAGCGGCAGGCTCGGCTGCGGCTGCAAAGACACCACAACGAGGTGAGCGGTCCAAAACACTGTGTATTTCAGCAGCGGGTTATCGAAGTGGCTGCGCTTGTATTTCGGCGAGTGGTCTGAGCGTTTACATAACGCAAGGCAGGAAATATAAGGCAGACCGGAGAAAATAAAAGTTAACTAAATCGCTCACGAAGAACGCTCTTAAAGTAAGGTGTGTTTACATCAAAGCTCTGTTGAACAATGGAAGCAAGAGTTGCCAAACGTGCAACGAAAGCGTCAACTATGTTCAAACCAGGGGCAACAACAGCAGAAGTGACAAAGAAAACGAAAACAACAGAGAGTGAAAATGTCACTTTAAAGCAGCAAATGAATACACTTGAGCGCTTATACAAAAAAGAAATAAACAAAAGCTGGGAGATCATAGCACTTGAGAATTATGTGGAAGTTAAGAGAATCCCGAAGGGATTGAGGATTTTTACCATGCCAACACACCCAGATACAAAGGAAGATCTTATCATGGAATGGCTTGACAATAACACAGACTGTTCTCTAAATATGATGCGCATTCTCATCAAGCATGCCAAAATTGACATTGATGATATCACAATCAAAATAAAAGAGTTGGAGGATACAATTTCAAAAGATACAAAGCAGGATGAAATCACAAAACTAAGGTCTGAAATGGAAGCACGACTGAATGCATATGAAGATGAAATACAGGAACGCAAAGAACGAAAGTTCAGAAGGGATGAACTAGATTATCTACATGGACGTATTCTCACTTTCGCAAAGCGCTACGACAATCTGAAAAAAAACTTTCCTCTCAACACACCAGCATCAAGCGGCAGTGAATCGGATGCCAGCTTGGCGGAATTGACGAACGAGCAGTCAAAAAACTTCAACATTTTAGAGGAGGTAAAAATGGTGAATTTAGAAAAAGATATCACCAGAGGAGGCAGAGGGAGAATGCCCTTCCAGAGAAGGGGAAGGGGAAGAAGCATGCAAAACCCACCAAATCCCTCACCAGCACCAGAAAAACCCGCAGGTCCAAGCAGCGAAAGAAGACAATATCCCCTACGGAGCAGGAAGTAGCAAATTTAATCGTGAACTTATCTAATTATCAACTGACAGATGATGAACAAAAAGTTCTCAACAAAGGCCTATCATTCTGTCCAGAGGCACATTTCGACTACCCACAAACCAAAATAGATTTATACAAATTTGTAAGAAAACTCAAATTGGCCAAAATCCATGCCAACAAAGTGATATCTAATAATGCCACTGAGATAACACAGCAAGCAATGGAAACGCAAGTGGGAACCACCATCGACCAACTCTCTGATTTAAGAGAAATATTTAATACAATGTACAATCCTGGAAGTGACGATGTAACGGACACACAAATGTTACAACAAATGGATATTCAAACAAATCTAAGCAGAAGCACTGGATTAAAGAAAAAATCCCGCTACTGCCCAGTCCTATCACCAGGCAACAAAATTGACTTGTTCGCAGAGGCAATGTCAGAAGAAATTGACAAACTGATAAAAGTGAAAGACAACAAACGACAAAACATCTCGACAAAGGAAAGAAAAGCCATACAAAATCTTGTGAATAACACCAGCATAATAATAAAACCCGCTGATAAGGGGGGCAATATTGTTATCCAAGACACAAGTGATTACATACTGGAGGCAGAACGCCAGCTGAATATACCTCAAAATTACAGCAAATTAACATCGAATCCAATGATGAAAATGATGTCTGAATTACACGGAAACCTAAAGACTTGGCACACGAAAGGATTGATCAATGAGGAAGAAATGAAATATATGATCACGGAATTTCCAATCACCCCGTGCATATACTTCCTGCCGAAGATCCATAAAACCCTGATCAGTCCGCCCGGCAGACCTATCGTGTCCTCCTGTGATTCATTGTATGAAAAAGTATCTAGATATGTGGACACCTTTCTCGCACCCATTGCCCAGAGTATGCCATCCTATCTGAAGGACACTGGTGATTTTTTGAGAATTCTCATGGACATTTCGTGGAACCCAGGCTATCTTTTGGTGACAATAGATGTCGTATCTCTATACACATCCATAAGACATGAGGTAGGATTAAAAGCATGCAAATATTTCTTACAACAACGCAGTATCAAAGAAATAGAACACACCTCAATGCTCCTACAGATGATACATCTATGCCTTACGAACAATGTCTTTCTTTTCAATAATACTTCATACAGGCAAGAGTGCGGAACAGCCATGGGGATTTCTTTTTCTCCCAATTATGCAAATGTCACCATTGGATATTGGGAGAAAATGATAGCCTGGAATACAACTGACCAAGAAGAACTAGACCGGATCATCTTATGGGTCAGATATATCGATGACCTCTTTCTGATTTGGAATGGCACTGACGAACAATTCCAAAAGTTCTTTACAACCTTAAATCAGAATGAGGAAGGCCTCCAGTTCACCTGTTCAACAAGCAGTGATGAAATTGACTTTCTAGACACCAAAGTCTATGTCTCCGAAGGTAAACTGGAAACTACACTGTTCAGAAAAAAAACGGCAACCAACAGTGTACTCCATGGCAATAGTTTCCACCCCAAATCACTACTCAGAAGTATTCCGTATGGAGAGTACATAAGATTGAAAAGAAACTGCTCAAGACCGGAAGAAGCCGAAAAAAAGATATGTGAAAGCAAAGCAAGATTCCAAGCAAGAGGGTACAAGGACTATGTGGTAAAAGACTGCAAAAAAAAGGCAGACAAAATCAGCAGAGCGGAAACGCTTATTGAAAAACAGAAACCCCCACAGGATAAGGATCCACCAAGATTTATAACGACATACAACAAGGAGAGTGGTATCATTGCCAAGAAAATGAACAAATACTGGCATCTGATCAGCAGCGACCCAGATGTGGGACCCCTGGCGGGCAAACACCCGTCCATTACGTACAAAAAAAACACGTCTTTGCAAAACCTGCTAGTAAAAAGCTTCTTCCAAACCAAAGAACAACCCAAATGGTGGATGGAACAGAATGTAGGCTTTAAGCCATGTACAACGTGCAAAGCTTGCAAAATAGGCAAAAAGACAAAAACAGTGCGAGAACCAGATGGAAAAGACATGCCCATCAAGCAGTACATCACATGCACATCAAAAAATGTGGTGTATGTGATAGAGTGTAAATGCGGAATGAAGTACATAGGGTCGACCACATGCATGCTGAAAAAAAGAATACTGGAGCATATACGAGCGGTGAAAAATCAAAACATGTTGTATGCAACCGCAAAACATTTGATTACCTGTCAAAATGGGGATTGGAGAGCCATGGATTTTTATGGACTGAAAATGCTGACAAAAACAGAGAGAGGAGGAGACACTGTCCGTCTCTTGCGACAAATGGAATCTCGCTTCATTGTCCGTTTCCGAACGAAACAGCCTAAAGGCATGAACTTCGGAGAAGATCTCCACATACATCTGGAGTGAGCATGAACTCAGCTAAAATTAACCATGTACTGGGGTACTATACCCATCACATTGAAACTCTAAATGACTTGAATGGAATGAAAATACTGCATTCCCTGAGTGAACATAACTTGGGACGCTAAGTACTATACTAGCAATGTAAACACACCAATCCTTTTGTCTGTCTTTTATGTTTGAACATTTTGCTTAAAAACTACATATCCCACAATGCCACTTAATGGCTCAAGTGGGGCAGTATATAATGGGAAAGCAAAAAAGGACTCACTGACCGTGAGAAAAGCCATGAGGCTGAAACGCGTCGGTGGAGTGTTGGTGAAATAAAGTAACTTTGAAAAAGTATCCGGTTGTGCCGCCCTTCTTGTACAAAAAAAAATAAATATATATATATATATATATATATATATATATATATATATATATATATATACATATATATATGTATATATATATCTATCTATCTATCTATCTATCTATATATATATATATATATATATATATATATATATATATATATATATATATATATATAGATAGATAGATATATATATATATATGTACATATATATAGGACAGAATCGCAGGATATGTCAAACAACAAATCTTCAATCACGAAGACGCCGCACACTACTTGAAGGTGATTAATTTCAAATGTATTTGCCTGTAGGTGTCTCCCACCTACGCATTTCGAACCTTATGGTCCCTGGTCACGGTTAAGCAAACATTTGTCCATCATTTATTTTCAGTATTTATACAAAGACTCCACCTAACTTATTATAATGCATTATGGGCTTTGTAGTTAGTGTTATTAAATAGCTCCTATAGAGCTTATCAATGTGTTTTGTTTCCAGAGCCCAGTACTTAAGACACCATGAGGGGCATAATTAATGCTCATACAAGGTTGTTAGGCGTTATTTAATCACATGAACTATGGCAATCATATAGTATGATTCGCCAAGGGACACAGGTTGTGAATTACTAATACATGTGAGTAATGACCAAGTGTCAGCGAGTTTATAATGGCTAAGTGCCTAAATGACTCTCTGCCTCCTCAGTGTTTAAGAATTGGGCTCACAGTTACTCAACACTCTGGATATTAAGTTAAAATTATAATCATCATATATCTCTCATCTTATGATCATTATGCCCTTAATTACAACTATATACATCGACAATTCTCAAGTGTTCTGTTTCACATTCTTCCGTTTACAGATTGTATCTTAGTCTTTGGTTATGTAAAGGACTTGTAATTTCTAGTCATTAACTTAGTGCATTGTATCATGGGAAATTAGTGTGTCCAGCTAGGTGGTTCTATAAATGTACATGCATGTCTTCATCCCCGTTTAGACCTCATGAGCTTCTAGTTTTGAACCGGATTTATAGCTTAGACTCCAGCCGTCTCAGTTTTTGGAGGCAGTTACCGCCCCTTTCATGTTCCTTTACTGTGGCTAGGCCTGAACACTTGATGTCTTTCCAAGTTTTACCAGTGTGGATTTGTAGATGTTTCGAAATGGCATAGCTATGATTGTTAATTTGTATAGCTCGTATGTGTTCCAATATCCTCTTCTTGAGGGGGCAGATAGTTGAGCCAATATATCTTTTCCCACAGTAGCATTCTATCAGGTATACCACAAACTGAGATTCGCAGGTTATCTTGTCCCGTATTTCAAAGCTTTTTCCTTTTTGGTCTTGAGGGATTTTAGATTTTTTCCCACCTTGCAGGCTTTGCATACCAGGCATTTGTTGAAGCCTAACTGTCGCTTTTGTAGCCATGTTTCTGGTTTTTCATTCTTAAAATGACTGTTAACTAAGGTGTCCTGAATTGATGGAGCCTTTCTATAGGATATTGAAGGTCTATCTCCCATTAGTGTTTCAATTTCTGGATCCTTTTTCAGGACAATCCAATATTTGGTCAGAATTTGACGAATCTTGAAGCTTTCTTTTGAATAGGTTAGGATTAACCACAGTGTTTCATCTGTTTCTGCTTCTTTTTTGTTCTTCACTATTAGTGTCTCAGCTCTTGTTTTGGATCTTGCTCTTTGTTCTCCACGTTTGATATCCGTATGTTTATATCCTCGTTTGATGAAGCGAGACTCGGTTTCTGTGAAAATCGTTTCCATTTCTGCTTGCTCTGAGCAGTTCCTTCTCATTCGGAGGAACTCACCTTAGGGTATGCTTTGTTTTAACGATGATGGATGAAAAATGGTGCCGTGAAGCACACTGTTTGTGGATGTTTTTTTCCTGAAAACCGTTGTTTCTAGCTTGTTGTTTTTAATATATACTTTAGTGTCCAAAAAGTCTATTTCTTTTTTCTGTATGTTGAACGTGAACTTCAGACCTACTTCATTTTGGTTCAAGATTTCAATGTAGTCGATTAGATTTTGTTGAGAGAGCATGAATTTGTGATCTGCTTTAAAAAATGGTTGCCCAAAGTGTGTTCAGAGAATTCTGGCTATTGCATTGGCTGTAACTAAAATGTATTTAATGCATAACTGTAAAGCCACTATAGTTGTGACTCAATGGTTGTTCTAAATGTGCATTCTATTAATATGGGGGAGGCTTCCTATTGTACCAGCGTCCTGTCTGGTGAGGCTGTAAGTACATTTTGTAGTGTTTCAAGTTCATTTGAGCATAATCAGTGAGGAGAGAGACCAAATCGATGTGGTCACAATGACATTAGATCTACCAGTAAGCTATTACTTCAGTTTAAGAGTAGCTTTAACTCCAGTCAATTCTTGAAAGAAGAGTCACCATGTCAAATGTTATGAACTAGTGGAAAAAGCAGAGGAATATAAATTGATGGATGGATTAATGGATGGATGGATGGATGGATGTAACGATACAATAGGAAAGAGGTGAGTGAACAAAATGGCATAAGCTACACATGCTATTCATGTAAAGACTGCAAGATTTCTTTAAGCTACCACCATAACCTCAGTCCAGTTGTGACTATACTTACCATCTATAAGTGACAGGTCATCATTTCTCCACTGAAATAATTGCAGCTGACTTTTTATGTTACAGTTCCTACAGTGAGAAGCAACTATTCAAGCAGAACTCTCATTAACACTTAAAATCAGAACCATAACCTGCTTTGCAGAGCCCTGTTTTCTGAACTTTATCTCCCTGAAAATTCACAGACAATATCTGATATGGTAATATTTTCAATCCTCTGCTCATTTAGTGCAATGCTGAAGTTCAGGTCAGGATAGCAGAAATCAATCTGCCTGTTACAGTACATTATAAACAGGGCATGTTTTGGTAGAGTGACCTGGTTAGATAAAGAGTGGCAAAACAAATCTAGGAACTTCAGGAGGGAAGGATTCTGGTATGCTAAGCCCCATCGACAAAACCGATTAGTACACGTTTAGGAACAAAAACATGGTTTGGGATTTAAGTTGGTTATAATTTAATTATCCACCACATAGAAGAACTCGCGAAACATGTGGGCCTTCTTTGTAAGGTTATGGGTTAACAAAAAAAACCATTTGTGGGTTAAGATCTGGGATTCAACTTGGGTCAGTCTCTTAAGTGCCATCTTCTACATAGAGGACTCTGCTATCTGCTGCATCCTAGTTGTAGAACAGATCCCAAACCTCATCGCTGAGAGTGGTGGATGTCAGGATAGCCACAATGATCCAGATGTTGGCTTCACTCATCAACAATCAAAGGGGTTCTGTGAAATATGTGAAATTTGAAAAACGTGTGTACCGCTGGTTTTTGATTCCTGCTGGTCCTTTCCTGAATCTTTCAGCCTCAGATAACATCTTGAGATTATAGGGAAACAGTATTATATGTAAACTACGTAATAAAGGGCCAATAAACATAATCAAATTGCACCGATCAATTATACTATTTGTTATCAAATGACACACTAGGTCCTTGTTTTGTTGCCCATTAAGCACAAACATAGCAGACCAACAAATATCCATCACTGTAGCCTTCCTAGAGGTTGTGTCCATTTCTGATTTGCCTTCTACTCAAGTTGTGTGGATGAAGGTGAGAAAACTGACAATGAACAAATACATCTTCACAATTGTGGTGAATCCTCACAGCTGAAAAGTTAAACAGGAAGAAAAGCAAAGCAACAACTTTCCCACTTCACGAAATGTAAGAGTTGATTATGTGTCAGCATCACTTTTGTCATTCCATCATGTCAATGGCATGTTGGTCATGGTGGTGGACAACCGCAAATATGCCTTTTTATACCTTGCTCTGAGGAGAAAAATAGCCTGCGCCCACCATTCAGGAAACACCTGAAAAAGCATCTGTTCTGCACACATCTGATGGATGCTTCTCCGCTTTAACTCAAGGGCCACTTAATCAAAGCAAGGGCTGACATCTTGTTGGTTTCTGTTGCCTACTGCATTTCTGTTACCTGTTCTTTGTATCTCCTATTTCTATGTGAATCACACTAAATCCTCACAAAGAAGGAGCAGTATTAAAACCACTAAATAAAATAAACAAATGTCACAATATTTCATGACTTTGCTTTATCCAAAAATAAATCCATGAAAGTGCAGTGTTTAGATACATTCACAGCACATATTAATGGTGTCTGTGAAATGGAAGTTACTGAACAAAATAGTGTTCTACATTCTGCTGAGGAAGACAGTTAATGACAAGACTTGAAGAATTTCAAGAATGGATGCTTGTAGGAATAAATATTTTCGATTGAAAATCAAGCTTTAATTTGGATTGGAATTATATTGTGATTTTGCATTGACGGTGTGCTGCAGCAAACTTTTTTTTTTGTTTATTCTGTACCAGCCAATTTATTCCGCCTTCTGGTCTGAATTAATCATACATGCCAACCCTCCCGGTTTATGCGGGAGACTACCGATGTGAAGGCTAGTCTCCCGCCGCCCGATTCCTGCAGGTAAAAACCTAATTCACTGAAGGCTCTTCTGCCGACAGGGACTGGTCTTGTGTGACTAGGCAGTATCCACTGCCAGAAACTCGCTCCCGCAGGCAGTGCACACATTTTTGTCACGCTCTCTTGCCTGCCTTAGTGCTTTCTCCGTCCTCCTGACAGGTTAAAAAAAAATGTTTTTGCTTTTCTGAAATCGTGCCTTGCAGCACTGAGTTCCTTACATGACAACAGACCTGATTAAGGCCTTGCCCTCAATAGAGGTCAATTGGAAAAAAGCATTAAAAAAAATCTCCTGCTATTTATTCTCTTCTAAAAGATAGGATGCAGCCTTACGGCTAGAGCTAGAGCGGTCGAGCTCAAAGCTGGGGAACCGGGTTCGAGTCTCGGCAATGACGCTCAACATGCTGTGATTCTGGGCCAATCACTTAATCTCCCGGTGCCTGACAAAAATGAATGTGTCCTCATGTAACGAAACTGGTGCTCATGGAAAGCGCTCTGATACCCGGGGCCTCATTTATGAGGCCTTGCGTCAGTTTTGCGCTGCTGATGCGTCACTTTTTGTGACGCATCGGCGGCGTAAAACATGCGCCTTGTTGCGCCATATTTAAAAAGTGACGCATCTAGGTAGATGCGTCACTTTTTAAACCTCTGCGCCACATTATACCTGCGTCAGGTATAATGTATGCAGAGGGGGCGTTCCCCCGCAAAAAGGCTCGTAATAGTGACGCAGTGAAATCTATGAGATTTCACTGCGTCAATTTTAGGACACTGTTGCGTCAAAATCTTGCACCTGCCTCACAGCAGGCATAAGACTGACGCAAGCCCTTTCACATGGGGCTTTCCCCATGTGAAAGGATGCATTGCTGGAGTTGCGTCACTTTTGTGACACACTCCAGCAATGCGTCACTTTTGCGCTTAAAGATACGTCAGAAATACTGACGTATCTGTAACTCCTTGCGACATGACGCGTCATACATTAAATATGACGCATCATTGGTGTCACAAGGAGTGCGCAGTGAAAAGTGACGCATCGCTGTTTTCACGCAGCGATGCGTCACTTTTCATAAATGAGGCCCCCGATGTCTCAGGTCTAGTTCGCGCTATATAAAACTCTACAAATAAAATAAAATAATGTATGATAAATAAATATAAAGTACCGACATGTTGCTACTGTTAGCACCCGCCTCTGCAATCTCACCACCATCACATTGCGAATTATTGAGTTAAATGCATTGATATCTACTTGATATCTACTTAATAACTTCTGTCCGAAATGAACACAATCCCGACGGGTTGCAGAGCGCCAAATGTGCGACTTATTTCTATTTTCCTCAATCGGTCTAAAAAGCGTCTGATAATCTTTGCCATTCGTGTTCCTTTAGTGCCTTTCCCCCGGAATCCCTTGCAGCGGCAATGAACTCGCTGGGAGCCCGTTCCGCGCTCTTTAATGGGATGGAGAAAAATAAACGCATCTCAGCAGCAAAGTCTGAGCTAAATAAACTCCAGACATAAGCACCTAAGGATAGTATGAGTGAGGAGAAAACACAGATTTACTCAAGATCAAGCAGTGCATTTGTGGCCCAGCAGGTGTGCAAGGCTAATTGATCTAAAAGGGCAACATCACCACCCACCCCTCTTGTTTCCCTTAGGCCAGGCTGTTGCTGCTTCCAGACACAGACAGTCCTTTAACTGGTGTGTGCTGGGCTGGGTCTGTGCTTTAAATGGGACCTCAGTGACAGAGGACAAAGTATTTCGCATCCAGAGGTTTAAGTGAAAAAAAGTATGGTACATGTGAGCATGAGTGCAAAGGGTTTGGGAGACACGTGGATAAATATATATATATATATATATATATTCTACAACGAATCTGTGGGAAATGCATTATTTTATGTCACCAATGCTCGATTGGTTAATACGATCACTTCAGATGTCTGTGCAACGAGACTGTCACAGAACTGAATACTGGTTGGTGCTCTTGGGAATAGTGATGTGTATTTATAGCGCTGTGAGGCCCCAGACTGCAGCAAATGCACTGTAAATGAGCAAGCCATTATTTTAAAATTGTATTATACACAGTATAAGATAGGCTGCTGCAAAATGTATGACGAGATTAAGGCGTGATTTAGGGTTTGGTGGAGGAAGTAAAGGCAGGCAGGGCGGTGGGAGAGTTTACATCTGCCCTCCTGCCAGGGCTGAACTGAGAACTCAAAGCAGCAATGGCAATTTTGTCAGACCAGCCCCTTGGGGTGCAGGGGGAACAAGTGTGAAGCACTGCTGCTTTTGTCACTCGGGCTGATACTGCAGCACCACTACAAAACCGGCCCCAGTAACAAAAACAAAAACAAAAACAAAAACAAAAATCACCCTTCCAGCCTCCCTGGGAAATGCCCGATGCCTGTAGGCCAGTCCGGCCTTGCGTCCTGCCATTACTCTGCCCTCCAAATGCAGAAACCTCCTCTTACCCTGACTGCCCGTGGATTCCCATTTCTATCTCTCTTTATTACCCATTGGCATGAACTATCTTTCGCACAACCCCCTTTCTCCCAATATCTCCCTTCACATATTTGTTCCAGAATAAACAGAGAATGTAACATAACAGAAAAGTATATATGTATGTTGTTACCTCAGAGAACCTCCCTCACCACCACCTGAGACAGAGTGCAGTCCTCAGAACCAGATACCTGAAGTGCTCTGAAATCTCCCATTTATATTCTGTCATTCCATTCCACTGCACAGAACTCCACTTGCCTCTGCAGGCATCTTTCCCCAAAGAGCATTACAGGCCAAGAGTTACTACTTGTGCTTCAGTATCCTCCTGATGGACCAGGCACTCATTAGTACAATGTTCCAGAAGGACTCTTAATAATCTGAGCAAGGCGAGACTGCCCAAGTATGCTAATGAGAACAGAGCAATGCAGAGCAATGAAGATTATTTGAGGAACTTGGCACCACCAAAATAAACCACAGCTGTATCATTCAGTCAGAATGAAGAGGACCTAGGAGTAGTGTTGAGCTATGTTACGTCATGCTATGTTTTGATATGTTATGTATTGCTGTGGCATGTTATGTAACATGCATTTGGCCTTCCATTTGCATGGCCCCACTGTGTTTTAGTAACCTGTTTGCTCTTTGCCCTTTAGGGTTCTGGGATTCTCGTTGACCAGAGTCAAAGAGGATAGTTGCTATTATTTTTGGCTGTGTTTCACAAGCGAATTATGTTAAAGAAGTGGCCTTTGAAGTTATAATAGATTAAAGTAGTGTTGTTTCTATTGTGGTTGGATAGATTCTGTTATAAGTAAGAACAGTGCCTAATATATAAGGATGTGTGTGTGTCAAAAGACTCTTTTCTATTCTTATTGGATGCATAGTTGTCCTTTCAATTGCTGGGGTGGATGTTCGATCCGGAGGGAGGCATCAGTGCCAGTTATGTGCCTTTTATGCAATGTTGTGTGCAGTAGCTGTGGTACATTGAAGTTAAATTACTTCCTAATGATTGATAAATAGAGGCTGATGGTATGGAGATATATTCCTAAGCAAACATTTAACGGACTAAGGCCCAGATGTAGGTAAATCTGATTTACTGACTCTAGAATACCGAATTGTACCGATTCGGTATTCTAGATTCAGTAAATCAGATGTAGGTAAAAATTCGGTAATAGGAATCAATGTCAATTACCGAATCGGTAAATACGGATTCGGTAAAATTACCGATTTTGCAAGGGTGACAGGGTGTCACTTGGACATCCTGTTGCAGCCTTGATTTTGCCTTGTGTGCTATGTGACACACATACATGCCCTTAGGGCATGTCTGTGTGCCACATGGCACATGTGTACATGCACAGATGTGCATGTACACTGGAATTTGTTATTAACCATGTAATAGTATTACACGGTAAATAACGAATCGGTAATGGCCTGTGGCACTGTTTTCAGTGCCACCTACATCTGTATTTACCGATTCGGTAAATTTACCGATTGGGTGTTTTACAGAATCAGTAAATTTACCGAATCGGTAAATATACAGTTTCTGTAAATTAAGCCTACCTACATGTAAAAATCCCAAATACCGGTCGGTAACGGCCGAAATCGGCCGTTACCAACCAGTAATTGGCAACCTACATCGGGCCCTAAATGATTGAGAAGTAAATTTATCTGTTAGGTATATTATAGGATCTTACTATACGCAGGATCAGAAATCCTTTTTGACTTGATAATGAGTACTGGTTTCAAACAAAAAAATAAGAAATAAACAGAGGGGCTTATTTATATGCCCCTTGCGCCACCAATGCGTCACTTTTTGTGATGCTCTGGTAGCGCTGGAGTCTGCTCCATATTTACCAAGCCGCACAAAGTCACTTTTATTGACTTAATGCTGCCTTGTAAATATTGTTCCCTTTGACGCAGTTTTTTGTGGTAAAGGGACATGCAATGGGTGTTGGTGGAGTCGTTCCCAGCAGCATCCATGGCTTTTTGACCCTGCCCCAGATTTATGAGAAATCGTAACTCTGAGGCAGCGCCAAAAAACGTACGCCTACTAGAGTAGGCGTAAGGGACGCACAACGAGGGGAAATATCTTTATTTCTCCACGTTTTCCTTTTTCTATGTGTGCTGCAGAAGTAGCCTCTTTCCCTTTCTGCACAAATATAATCATCCCTGCAATGAAGGCACCCTTGCACCATGGTGCGAGGGTGTCTGCATTGGGGCACGGCAGACCATTGTGCGCCAGCACAGGGGAAAAGGACAGGAATGTACCATATCTGATGCATTCCTGCCCTTTTCTTTTGACGTAGGGCAGGCAGCAGGAAGGCCTGCGGCTGTACCCAACAGCAAAAACTCATAAATGAGGCCCAAAATAAATAACGTGAAGCGATGAATTATAACTATCATCGTAACACGGGTAGCGTTAAGCATAGCCATTCCCTATGGGATGCAGTTACTCCAAAAAATATTGTTCACAATGATTGAGGCACCAAAAGATTTCCCAAAACGCACATCTTAAATCCTATCCATGTATTTAAAAAAAAAAAAAAATTCCTGTTTATATTCCGATGTTGGTTTTTCAAAAACATATATATTATCCAAACATGAACAATAATCCGTCCGTTGATCTTAAACTATGGATTCTGTTTGATATACAGCCAACAACTATTGCACATATAACAATCAAAATCTAGTATTAATGTAAAATGCCTGCAATAAGAAATGAGGAGAGACCTCTGAATATGGTTTCAAGTGATGGACCTGTCTTAAGATGTAGTATGGGGATTGATGGCTGTGAGAGGCGCATGTGTTTTAAAATAAAAGTTTAAACGATGAAACATGATCATCATGTGATATAAGAGTTGAGTTGTGAGAGTCAAAACAATCTAGTTTAAAATCTAAAGAAACTTATTATTTCTTTTTAATATATTTTATATTTTTTTTCAAATGCAATAGATATTTTTAAAAGTATTAGGTAGCATTAGAGCTAAGAAGCATAAAGGCTAATGGTAGTCAAAGTACATGGTAAACTGGGACCGAGGTTTAATTCAACGCTAGCCGCAATGAGAATAAATTTGAACACAAACCGTGTTCGCTCTTGTCAAAGACTCCCAGGACCTCAGGGGAGATACTTAGAGACTACAGGATCACTGACATAATATTGATGAATTTAATATCGAAAAACTAAAATATTGGAAACTAAATATTGATAACAAATATATTAACTTCCTTTACTTAACTAGTAAAACCACAAATATTGAGAATAAAGATATTGTTGTTACATTTTTTTTTACTTGTTTCAAAAACAAAAATGGCGGAAATAAAGATATTGTTACCTTTAAATAAACATATAATATGTCAAAAATATTGTTTCACACAAAATACATCTACAATAATATCAACAAAATAATTCAGTAATCATTAATAAAAAAAAACTTGTTACATAAAACAATGTTTTGAAAATAAACCGAAGACATTTTATACACATGTATAAAATAAATATAAATATATTACATCAACAAAACCTTTACTATTCAACCCAATAAACTTTAAAACATGGGACCAATACCGGCTTCCCTGCTTAATCAAATTGTGTGATCTTCGGCCTGTGCAGCCCTTTCCTTCAATATATTATATGGAACACCTTCAACTATGTGATTGTAGGATGTGCCCTAGACAAAAACCCATGGTATTTGATTTATTAAGCTATAGTTTTGCTCCTGGTATACTGACAAGCTTCAGCCTCTTCGCTGAGCAGAGGCTGCTGGTGCCATTTGAAAGTAATGCGGTGTAAATGTGAGGGATGAGTGCACTCTGGTGAGAGAGCGAGCCCAAATGTCATGAGGGGGAGTTCTCCCCCCGGGAACATTTTATAGAAAGAGTGGGAATTTCGAAGGAAATTTGAGAAAGGAAGAAGGTTAATAAAATAAATAAAATGTTTCAATTCTGACGTTGTGAGATTGCATCAAACATTATTGAGGCCTTGGTAAGGGGAAGTGGTATTCAGAGTGTCTCAATCATGCCTGTTATGCTCATTCTATGTTAAATATCTAGTACTCTTTTCTCTCCACATCTCGTCCATCTGCATATCTTATCCTCTTCAGCATCCTCCTTTTGCTGACTCCTGAATGGAGAAGTGTGGCTCACTGGTTAGAGGAGGCAGACCTGGAAGCAGAGGTCTGGCCCAGGACCAGGGTTCAATTCCCCGCCTCGGCGTGTCTTGGGCTCAAAAATTCCACAGACTTGACAATTCTCACTCTGGTGCCTACTTGATTCATGGGTTCCGACTCTGGGCAATAGCTCGCTTAATCTCCAGAAACGGCCCCTCGCGGTGGGATGCCTGGCTTTCACTTCGTGGATAACCTGCTGGGGTTATCTCACAGAGGAATACCAGGACGGGTTCCCCAAGCAAGCGCTTAGATACCGGGTCGGTGATTTGCGCTATAATAAATACATTTACTTCCTCGTATATCCTTCACTTCACAACCCCTAAACACACAACATGCCCACTCACCTGTAACCACTGTATTTTCATTTACTTTTGCCTTCTCAATATTTGTCAATTGTGTACCTCATTTACACACAGTTGCACAGAATCAGATTTGCAGGTGAAATATGTGACCATTGCTCAGTAATACAGCTTATATTAAAGTTAGCATTTACTGTGAACTGCATTTACCATCATGCTAAGGGGTGAACGGTGCTGGGAGGTGAGGCAGTGTGGTCCCATCCTCCTTCTATATTTATTGAATGTTTATGTGACTTTTATCAATACATGGGGACATTGCATCTTCCTTTGCTGCTGCAGTGAGCGGCAGAGCGGTCATTCACCATAAGCATGTGGGGCATTCTATAACTTCTGCATTTATGAACTGAGAGAGTGCAGTGGCAGTGAGTGTGATGTAAGGAGAGCATGCTTGCCATGGTTTGTTCAGCCCAATTAACACAAAAATAAGTCATAAATGAACTCTGGGAAATGGGCGGCTCAATCAGTAAACATAAACTGTACCTAGCAATGAACCACGGTCTTCTGTAGCTGGAGATGCATTTGGAGCTTCATCGTGTATATGTCCACTTCAAAAGCAGCAGTGATCTGAGAAAGATTGCTGGCTCTGGGGCTCTCTAAATAGGTAGGAGCTGCCTAGAAGTGTCAAGCCGTAAAGAAAAACATTGTTTGCTTCAGTGAGAAAAAAACCCCAAAAAGCACACCTTCTTGGCTGTGCTTCATTAACACTTGTCAAAGGTTTGAACACATTAATTGCACTTTTAACTATGTAATCAGGGCTAGCTTCAGCAGTGGTGGAGCCTGGTGTGACAATGTTTGCTGGTGCCCCAAATGACCACCTCCATCACGGATTCCTTCCTCACCACTTTTAACAGTGCCCAAGTCTCAATAACCCCTCTCTGTCAGATGCATTTAATAAGTTATAGTACCACTCATATCAGTGTACACAGAGAAAATCAATCATACATTTGCCAATCAGTGTATAGAAAATGTTACATAAGTCAGAGGTTTACACGGCGTTTTAGTGACATGTCATCCATACTAGTAGGCAGTATAGTTGAGGAGTGCTTGGTCTGGAGAAGGAAAAACTCAGAACTGAAAATGGAAAATCATAGTTGGGGGTTCTCTTTAATAATAAGAATCGATTGCTACCCAAATTAAACCTTTTTGCAACATTGATCTATGCTCTAATCTATACTTTGCAGTGTGCATTCAGTTCTTTGATGATAGTTAATAATTCACTGTTCCACAATAGGATTTCAATTAAACTGCAAGAAACAAAAGCATCTCTCTTTTAAATGCAGGAACCCACAGACCTATTTGTATTATATGCACTTTGTAAATTGCACAGGACATATTCTTTGCCACAGGTATATTAACCCTCTGCACTTTAAAGTGAGTAAAAGCCTCAACTAGACAAAGCCCTATCTCTCGCGAGGAAGAACATTATTCACAGGAGTTAACTTATCTCGACTTTTTTTGTTGCTTGAGAATTGCTGGAGCAAAGAACGCAGCAGCAGGTTCTTTAAAACTCTAAAAAACACTTGCAAAATGCAAAAACGCCCCCCCAGAACACAATATAGTTGCAAGAAAGATCACCACAGCTCAGCTCGACCAGAATCCGTTTAAGTGTTTGTGATTCATTTTGTCTGGAAAACCTGGCATGTGGAAAACTGTCAGGGAGAAATCAAACCGGAGCAGTTCGACTCTTCGAGAGTTCAGATAGGCATCATATAACCTGCAATAACATTGCACAGTGCTGACACTAACCCTGGGCGTAGTTCTCGTTGTTGCGCTATGCGTAGCTACGCAATGTGCACTTCTCACTACGCAAGCTATGCATAGCTACACGAACTGCGTAGTGTGGTAGGAAAAATGCTGTTCGCACTGATTGCACAGTGCCGGATGCTTGTCCGCACTGTGCAATCATTGCAAACAGCATCTTGCACAGTGCAAGCGGTCGTTTTCTGCCACTCGAGTAGATTTGAACTCGGACAGCAGTTTTCTCAACGCGGACTGGTAGTTTCTCATTGCAAGCGGTTGCGAGCATAAGAGACCACTCGCAATGAGAAACCTGATCTCCCCGCGTTAAGAATTTCGCCGGGAGATTTATTTTCCACGCTTGAGATCGGCAACTTGATGTTGCAGATCGGGAATGGGGAAAAAGTGTTGCCGGGATGTCATTTTGCTCGCTCGCGGTCGCCAACTTGACGTTGAGGACCGCAAGCAAGCAAAAAATGCCTGCTACGCTACCTGTTTTTGCACTGTGCTACGTGCAATTCGCGTAGCGCGTAGTTGAGCAATCTACGCAAGCATAGCGTAGTCCGACGCCTGGGGTTAGCTGACACCAGCCACTACCAGACAAATCACGCCTTTGTGCCAGCAGAAACTCTTCTTGAACAGTATTGTGTGGCTATGATGCTGGGTAATAAAAATACATGCTGCAGGAATGTTTTCAGAGGTCGCCGTGTTGTGCCTCCCATGCTGTGCCCGGTATAAAATGGAATTAATTCTATCATTGGAACTCGTTATGACGTATACAATATTTTTGTATAAACGTGTTAAGAAAACAACACAAGTTTTTTTTAAGTTGTTCATCAGAACCTGCTCTATATACATTGTATGGTTACTGGTCTGGGGAGCGCCCTATTTTAATTTTTTGGCTCACCCACTCCTCTTATGAGAAAGGAGCCTTTTCCTTTCTCCTTTTATTAGTTTACTTACTTGGTGAGCAGCAGATTTGAGTCTGGCTGCTGATTCCACCTTCTGACTGAGGAAGTGCATCACTGCATGTAGCTGCTGTCCTGGACAATAGTGGTTCTGCAAGCCTTTAAAGTAGCAGCAGATGAGAGATCCATGCTGCACTGAATGGAACCTGTTACTGAGCTGAAGTCACGTGTCACAGGTCTTCAGGCTGCACCTTCAGAGGGGGGGCTTGGCCTAAATGAAAAGTTTGAAAATGTGCATGACTGCCCCAACCCCTCCTCATGTAAATTAGTAATAGCACCATCCAAGCCCCTATCACATAGAGCAAGCTGGTGTGCTGAGATTGAACATATTAGGAATTTAGGAAGAAACTGTCCCAAATCACAATGTGACTTTTGTGGCACATAAAAAGAGCAGCAATCATAAATGTAAAGTTTGGGGGTCACAGAAAAATATAGGCTGGCCTGGCCCCGCTGGGCCCCCTGTAGCTATGGAAAAATTTAAGGCAATATAACCTGGCTGGAACTTTTTCATGATGTTGTCATTACAAGGGCAATGTCCCCAACCAAATATTCCTAGCAACGGGCCTGATTTTTACAGTATGCATATACCAAGAGCTAGACTCTGCAAAGCTCGAGGAATGGGCAGCAAATTCTCATGAGTATTCTTTGGTGATGCTGCGCGTTCTGGTAAAATATGCTTGGAAGGACAGGGAGAAATTACTTTTAGAGATAGAAATGGTAACTGCAAAGAAGGAAAAATAAACATTTCAGAATGAAACAAATAAACTAAATGAAACATTAGATAAACTTTAGGAAGAAAGAGAAGATAAGAAACAAAAGTGTTGTAGCATCCCTTTGGCTCTGTTGTAACTTGTGGATGTTTGAGGCACCATACAGAACACTGTGGGTGTTTTGGGCAACCATTGATTCCGTTGAATTAAGGCTGAGTCAGATAGTGGCTTTGTTACCTTTGGTAGATGCCAATAAAGAGAGTTTATCCCAACAACATGTGCTTGTGTGCTTGGACCTCTCTTAATGAAAGAAAGTTCTATCTGGATTATAAGGACTTTCAAAGAGTCCTAACATTTGGTAAGAAATGTGAACATATAAAGAAGGAACAGAAACGAGAGCCGAAACCAGCTTTAATGAACCAACAGGAACACCAACAGACGGCAAATACCACCTTCACCTCAGAATCACAAGAAGATAGTAGTGACAATTATAGTGAGGCACCCATCCGCACAGACTCTACAGGAACAAAAGACATTTTTTTGAAGTAACTTTAGCTCCTCATACTTGGCCTGTTGAAAACAAAACCCACACCAGACTCAATAAGAGGAAGAGGAATAAGAGGCTTAAACAAAAGAGATACAAAGAAATCAAGAAACGCTGCAGGCTCATTGGGAATGCAAACAAGGGGCCAATCTTCAACCAAGTAATGGAGCACTTTAACAGTGTGGTAAATTTATCAGATATTTACTTTACAAAGAAGACCAATAGAGGTTCTCTGCTTGGGCTTCTCATTTTGCCCAACTCAAAGTTTAACTATACAGACTGTTGGATCAATCTGTTAAATTTTACTAGAAAGTTAAAATTGAAGAGATGGTCTAAAATGAAATAGACTACCTACTGTTCGAGTCAAAGTTTAAATTTATGTACGACTAACTTAAAAATAATGGACATTAAACTATTACACATATTGGTTCCGATTATGATCTCATTAGGAAACCCTTCTGACCGAATTGGTTTCAGAATCATTTATGAACAATTTAGGTACTGCAAGTACGACCAACCGATTACAATGCATCCCGATGCTTCCGGATATGATTTGGTCTGACTTGCATTGACTTCAATGGGAGCCTATGTTCCGAACAAGAACACAGGCTCCCATTGAAAAATTGAAAAAAGAGATGGCTCGGGAAAATCGTACACCCTGTGGCGGGCACCCCATGGTGCCTGCCACACTGTGCATGGTTGGAAAGGGGGGGTTCCTTGGGTACCCGAATGGGCCTGATTCAGATGGCCCTGGGTCAAGGGGGGGCATGTTATAGGCCCCCATAGACAGATTCCAACAGCCATTTCGTTTCAGGCAAACTGAATTGGTTTGGCTGTCTCAACAGTGTCCATGGACCTGTACGATTTGGCTCCGAAAGACTCGACCTGTCCAAATGCTTTTTTGTAACCGAATCAGACAGCCTGAACAGTTTCCGGGCATCGTAATCAGTTGTTGGGAACTGTGTACGATTCAGTCAGAAACAAGGGCTCCAAATCAAATTCAGCAAACCCAAATCCAATTTGGAGCCCTTCCAAACAGTATTGTAATCGCCCCCTTAATATGACAGAGATGAGAATGTAATCTGTGCTGTGAATCCTATATTGAATCTTACAGATAAGAAGTTTCCCTAGTTGTTTTAAACCTAAATCAATTTTTCTGCCTAACATGCCTAACACAGCAATAGATGTTTTTAAAAAAGGTGTGATAAAAGATATGAAAAAACAGAGATACAGGAAAACATGCCATTCCCTAAACCTATCATACAACAGGCATTACAAGATTTACAAAACAATGATGAAATTGTCATCAAACCTTCTGATAAAGGAGTTAATATAGCGGTTCTTTTGAAAGTGAAATGTTTGGCATAAGGATATAGACAGCTAGGTGATGTATCCTTTTATGAAAAAACTAGTAGAGAAATGATTGATCAGGCCGATAAAGTACTATGACAAATTGATAGGTTGGTGTGATCAAGGCCTATTCAAATGGAATGAATACCATTTTCTCAAGTGTGATCATCCTAAAATTCTAGTACTTTACTTTTTACCAAAGATCCATAAAAAAACTCTACAAAACCTCCTGGGATACCCATAGGGCCATATTCACAAGGAGCTATCACCGAATTAACGGCACTTTATCGCATCCAAAGTCGTGATAAATTTACCTCCCCATTCACAGCACCAGTTTACTGGTGATAGCAGCCGCAAAAAACATCGCCACAGAGGATCCCCGCAACCATCGCTAATGAGATACAGAGTAGGCATTCCGGTGCCAAAAGCCGTGACAACACCACTCCTCAACATTCTCAATGACCAGACAGATCAGCCATAAGAACAAAAAAAGTTGATAAGGCTCGTTAGCACCAGGAAATCTACACCTGCCATGACCTGGTGTTAAGTCGGAAGGCAGCCAGCACCACAAAAGGGAGTCCAGCCCAGGGTCACATCGGAAGGGCGACAGATGCCATGGAGCCACCCATCATGGAGCCCGGACACCCAAGAGGCCACAACACCACCGACACCACACCCAGGCCTGCAACACCCCTCCCCCGCCCCCCCGGGACCACCTCCAACCCCGGACAAAGAAACTGCACACCAACACCACAAATTCCAATACAAACATTTTGCCTGCTCTCGCACAAGCAGGAAATTCAACAGACTTGCTTGGCCAGAAAATGGAGACTCAGTCAAACATCAATGTAATCCCCAACACAAAACACCATACAAAAAACAAAGCCCGGACAACCCTTAGGATGAGTCCTAGCAGCTCTTTACTGAACAATCCGTAGCACACATCCTGGAAGACCAAATCCAAGATAAGAAGGTGTGCCATGCATCCTTCCGAGGAAAGAGAGAGAGAGAGCAAAGAAGAGAGACGATGTGAGATTGCACAAGCAGTGCAAGCCCTCTCAGCCACCTGGCTCCACATGCCAAAATGTGTGTGTGTATCACCATCCATACACCATGAGCCCAAGGCTGGGTCCCAATCTCAGCACCAAAGCCACATCCCATCCCTAAAACGCAAGTGGTAGTTAGAAAAATATCAGGGATGAAAGCTCCATTGTTCCAATGCAGAAGGCGAGAGGACACCTGCACCTTTGACCTTGGTCTAGAACACATCTGGAACACCCTGAGAAAGATGCCACGGCAGACGGGCACGACGCCCACACCACGCATTCCGCAAATGAACTATCTGACTCATCCACACCCCACACACAGATGCCCCTTCATGTGGTACCAACACATGGGATGACCTTGACCCACACGGAATCTGAAAGCCACTCTCCCCAATGTTGCATCCACATTTGAATTATTGCTCAGAGCTGTGGCATATCCTCCACACAACTGCCGCAGTTCAGAAGAGTGCCGGTTCCACGAGACGCACCAACGCTATAGCAGGCCACAGCGGGCACATGCACAACCCCCGTCACGTGGAACAGTACCGTGCACGTATGCTACATTTACTGGGCGCACTGCCACTGGCAGTGCTGCGGATCAGTTACCGCCTGAGCATTCCGCCTTGCCTATGTCACCTGCGTCCAGCCCTGGTTCCACTGCTGAACATGCACATTCGAGTGTCCCATGTATGTCTGCCTATCCAACACAAGTGTTGATGAATTAGACTATGACCTGTGTCTGCACCCCCTGTTGGATCACGAACAGGAACGTAACTGAGACAGCCGTGCATGGGATGTCCTGACATACTGCATATGTATGTGTAGTTGTGCTTGGGAGATTGCACAATTCCTCGTGTGCAGTGACCACATCGAGGTGCTCCCCTATTGGGCTGTGATGCGGATTGGTGAAACGGCGAGGGCTGAGCACACCTGCCCGGACCACTTAATGGATTGGTTCACCCTGGTGTTACTTGAACACGACAACGACATACTATTGGAACACATTACACATGAAGCTGCACAGGCCTTCAAAGACGAGTAACTACAATCCTGCAGCCGCATCCAATTGTCACCCAGAGCACATGTCCCAACAACTTGTTGCATCATGGGGATAGCTCACATATCCCACCATAACTGGGAAAATGTCTGCCTTCGTCCGGGCTCTGGATGCATGTGCGTGGTACAATGCGTGTGTAAACACACCTGTGCAAGGTAATGCAGGTCCATGCTCGGTGCAACACAGCATCGTATGGCAGAGTTGCCAATTTGGACACACTGCTGGGGGAGAGCACACACATGGCAATGTAGCACGACATGCAAACCTGTCGGACCCTCACACCTGATCACCGTCAGCAGAGCAGACAATCGTTGCTCTCCGGAAGCAGAGCACCATGCAGATCCCATGGGCAGTGAGTCATGCTCCCTCACACGTGGCAATGGAAGGACGCCAAACAAAACATGACTCATCCAGCAAGGTAAGGTGGGCTGAGGGCATTGCCATCCATGATGAATGTTGCTCATTTTAGCCCCAACATTTCCTGAACCTTAACATGAACCCATGCTGTGTGTAAGTGTCTCAAGCATGTAATTGCCTGTTGTGGTCATTGCCTTGTCCGTACTGACACGTATATGCCAATAAAGTCAATGTAACTCCACTGGTGTCTAACTGTGAGGTGTGTTGTTTGGAATAACTACTCGTGTGCCACAATGAGCATCGTCCCTACACAGGGAGGAACTGACTGACGCTTGTGCAATGGGGGGTGTCCCTTAGTCAAGCTCCACCTCTGTGAGCCAGACAGGGTTTTTGGCTTGGTGCTAGACATCATGTGCACTTACGTGACTACAGCAATGTGAATATGGTGTTCAACATCTGACCACGTGGAGCAATGTCATATACCACCTCAGAATGTGTTTACACAGCTGTAGGTGAGTAGGTATGCGACATGAACTTCTGGTGTCACATGTGGTGTAGGACACCACTCCTGGCCTGCATTCGTTTGGGTCAATTCTACACACAGCCCTATTCAGTACATGGACGTGTGCCTATGTTGGGGTTGTAGGATTGCTGTTGATGTGCAATGGGGACACAGCTAGTACTCACCTTCACAGTCATCCAATTGGCCATGTGTTTCAGGGAGACACATGCGCATAGATGTTAGTTACCAGGGTGTACCTTCATGTGCAAACATTGTCCCTACATCCAGCCACAACTCCATAAGTGAGTGAACATAGAGATAACAAATCAGTGTGATTTTTAATGTTTTATTCACATTCAGGTGATTGACGGAGCTGGGGCTGTACAAGGACATCCAAGCACACATCACATGGAAGCCCAGTGGTGTGCAAACGAGAGTCCTTTGGGGATTGCACAGTGATTGGGAAGATGGAGAGCTCAGTCCACAGCAGAATAGCTGTGTAATTGGCCTTCGGTGACAAAATGGCAGTCCGTGTCGTGGTCCGGCTGAAACCCCCACAGTGTTCAGGGGGTCACTAGGAGGTGTTTCCCAGGCCATGATGCATAGGCAATAACCAGGCAGGGACAGGCCATACGGCAGTGATGGCTGCTACTGCCTCCTTCCTCAAATAGTAGTTCACATCCCCCTCTTAATCCCTTGATACAGGTTCTGTGTCCGGTGAGTCTGGTGTGTGTTACGGGGTAATGGCTGCATCACTGTGCCACTGACACATCAGACTGCGAAGGTGATGGGGCAGCATCACTGTGTGCCACGGACACATCATGGGTCAGAGCTGTGTGTGTCAATGTTCCCACTGCAGTCATCGGTGGCTGAGCATGGTGCGGACAGGGGGTGTCCGATAGGAACTGTAGATGGTCCCTCATGGGACTCAGACACCCACGTATGGCATTGAGTTTGGCTGCCCTGAGCCCGAACCCCACACGCAGCTGTTCAGCCAACTCCACCTGGGAAGACCACACATGTTGTATGTGCTCCATGTATTGGTCGGGGGTCCTGGGAAACAGCTGTGGTGGTGTGTGTTTCCTGTTGTGTGGTCTGTGCAGGTAGTGGGGTCACCTCGAGGCAGCTGGCCTGCCCTGACCCTGGGGGTGGGGTGCAGAGGCTGTCCAGTATATGTTGGTATCTTGACATATTTGTAGGTTGTCCTCTAGGTCATCAATGATGGGGTTTGTGTCCTGCTCTGCAGTAGGTGCTGATTGTCCCTTTGAAATGTTAAGGGGAGATGCAGGTTAACAGAGTTTCACATGTATGCTGTTGATTTGCAGATGTTTACATTCAGACTGCATGCCAATGTACATTGTGACTGTTTTGGAGGAGTTGGCTATTTGATGGCAGTCAGTGTGTTTTCCGAATAAATGACGGATGTGTGGTAGTACCTGTTCATTATCATCAAACTGTGTCAGGCAATGCCAAATATGAGTGGACAGTTACTACGCAGGAGCGGAACCTGTTGTGAGCTCTGTCCTGTGGTGCTGGTGTTGCACAATATAACACATTGCCGTCGTTGCTGATATCCTGCGATTGCTATGTGTGTGTGCTGCATTGTGGGGGAGTTGCCCCTGCAGCTCTGATTTCGTGTGGCCTTCTCCCTTTAAAGTGGATTGCCTTAGAGATGTGTGCATATCGGGGCCTGATTTGCTTTTGAATTTGGTCATATGTGCATTTGGACAGATTTTGTGACCTGGTGCATTGTTCGTCTGCTGCATGTTTCGTAGGGCATGGGTTGTGGGTGCATGTGAACATGTCAGAGTGTGACCTGCTCCTTTACGGATGTGATCCACACTGGGCTACCTCCATGTCGTATCGTGGGCTGTGTCATTTTGTGGGGCTACTGCCCTGCTATCAGACATGCATTGTTACCTGCATAGTCAGTGTAGGTCACAGAGCTACTGCTTTGCTGGATTCAGCACATGTGCATGTGTCGGTTGTGATATTGGTGATAGGGAGGGGGGCCCCTGTGTGCAGATTGTGTACTGCAGTGTGCAAAGCCAATCAGGGACATGTTCTACGGCCATTGTGGGTGTGCAGTGTGCTACACTTGATTGTGCATGTGTGCCATTGTGCCCATCTCCCCTCATCCCCCATCGCTGGTTGTTACTCACCCTGTTGCTATTGTGTCCGGTCATATCGTGCTGTGTCCAGGCCCCTCAATCCTGCCACCGTCTCCTCACAGCTGACTGTGGCCACTATTTGCTCCAGCTCATCCAGCTCCTCCTGTGTCGCAGGGGGGCCCAACTCCAGTCGCCGTTGCTGTCTTCCTGTTGTCGGCGAGTTTATGTTTGGTCTGCCTTTGAAGATCATGCCAGCGCCTCTTGACCTCCTCCAGTGACCTCCTTGACACTCTGACTGCATTGACGTTGGTGACAATGCCCTGCCATATTTCTGTTTAGGTTGCCAGTGCCGCAGTGGAGGTCCGAACAGTTGTTGATGGTGTTGGCTCACCTCCATGATGATGGTCCGGTCTTCCTACAGAATGAACCCCATCTTCCTCTTGTCCTTACCCTTCCCCGAACACGGGGTTCCTGGCTGGTCCTCCGTGGGGCTTGTGGTGTTCGGCTTGTCCTCTGCACTCGGTCCGGGTGCATCCATGTTGCTACGCAGTTTGAATTGTTTTCTGGCTTTTTTTTTTCTTGCTTTGATAGTGCATTGTTTCGCCAGACGCATGGGATTTGCAGGCCTGTGGCTGGTCTTCGCTGATTTCTGTATTGCGGTAGGCCTCATTGCATGTTTTTTTGCATTCGCGTATCGCATTTATGCGGTTTGGCATTGATTTTGATGCGGACATTGGGTGTGTTATCTTGTGACTATCCCATGCTACCACCTTGTTGTGAATCCCAAGTCGTCACAGGGTTATTTTCCCTCGAAGGGCTGCGATATTGAAAGTTGCTCTACGCTACTCTTGCGGTAGTTATCACACGTTCTTGTGAATATACCTCATAGTCTCTTCAATAGGGTGCTTGTTAGAGAAAACTTCCAATGTATTGATTTATATTTGAGACCCTTTGTAGAAGCATTGCCCTCTTATGTGAAAGACAGAGAGACTTACTCAGAATCATAGAAGGGACAAGTTGGGAGGAAGATTATCTTCTTACGAGTCTAAATTTAAACAGCTTATACACCTGTATTCTGCATGATTTGAATTTAACTGCATGTCTCCACTTCCTTAGGGTGAGATCACTTTCTTTTTTTCTGCACATAGAAATGGTACTAGACATGAATTTGGTACTGCTTTACCGGCAGCTTTATCTTTTTTTGGAAAATGCTGTTATCTACAAACCTGGGCACTTTCGACACAACCTGTTTCACCCCTTAGCTATGCAGGACTTTACATGGGCTGGTGGGAGAAACAGGTCGTTAGTAACATCCACCTATTTGAGGATCGCAGAGTACTCTGGGTCCAATATGTAGATTATATTTGTGTTGTTTGGAAGGGCTTAATACAGACATTACAAGTTATTGTACAATTATTGAACAGTAATGACCATGATGTGAGTTTTTCCAACCACCTAGATAGAAAAGCAATATGATTTTTAGATCTACAGATTGAGGTTAAAGAGAACAAACTTGAAACTAAACTATGTAAAAAGACCACAGCGGATAATAGCCTCTTTCATGCTTCCAGTAACCACCCAGAAAAATCTCATTTATAGTATCCCATAAGGTGAACTTTTATGAGCAAGACGGATTCATGGTGATGAGATGACATTTCAGGCAAAAGAAGAAAACATGGTCAGATTTCAGGAACGGAGGTACACCACACAGATGATAAAAGATGCAGTAAAAAGAGCGGAGACAATTGAAAGAGACAGCTTACTAACATCTTGGAACAAAATTAGGAAGGAATCCAATACAGTTAGATTCATTACAGCATACAATAACATGGGCAAAGGTGCGAGGAAAATATTCCAGAAAAACCTGCACAGTTTACATACAGATGAGGCGTTTTTGAAATATTTGGAAAATTATCCTCAAACAACTTACTGGAAAAGTAAATCTTTTAGGGAAATTCTCTGTAAGAATATGATCCTTGAAACAAAATAAGATCTACCAACAATTTCTTCAGATGTGCAAATGCAAAGCATGCAACTATAGTGTGAATGTAGAAAAGATCACTTTTCCATCAGCAGAAAAATAGTTTACAAGTCTCAAAAATCTCTACAGCTTAAAATGCCCTGGTGACAAGTACTATTTAGGAAGTACTATACATAAACCCAAAAAACGAGTCCTGGAACAAATATATGCCATAACTAAACACAATAACAATACCCAGTGGCTAGACATTTCAAAGACTACCATTCCAGTAACATCAAACATCTACAGTTTGCAGTCCAGGATAGAATACCTCTGCATATCAGAGGTGGGAATAGGATTTTAGAATTGAGAAAATTGGAATCACGCTATACTGTGTGGCCAGATTAGATAGACCTGTTAAAAGAGGAGGAGGGCTAGGGTAGTCTATAAAACCGCTTCAAGTGCAAAACTGACCCTATGTCTAACCTTGAATGCGAAGCTCTCGCCATCTGTATGGGATTAACCAACAACTTCTCTTTTAGGCCAAAGAAGTGGTTTCTTTCAATCCATATATATTATTTTTGAGGTTGAGGCCTGCTATAGTGATTTCACTGTGATAGGCGACTTCAGCTTCCATCTGGACTGCATAGAGGGTAAAGACCATGAGGTTATGTTAGAGATCATGAACGTCCTTCAATTACTGCATCAGTCCACTCACCTTGCTGGTCACACTTTAAAAGCGATTTTTTCAAATAATCTGTTTAGCTCTTTCAAGGATTTCCTCCCTCTCACTTGGTCCGACCATATGGCTATCACCGTTGAACTAAATGTCCCTACTCCTACCCACAATTGAAAAACAGACTTTAAATTCACTTCCCATCGAGTCTGGAGTAAAACTAACTATAATGTAATGCAACAACAACTCTCCCAGGCCAACCCCACACCGCCACTCGACCCAGTCAGGCTTCATACCGGCTAAGCTCTACCAGGCTTAAAGCAGCCCCTCTTAAGAACTCTCACCCAGGTAGAACCAACCAATCATCACCTTGGTTCACTGAAGCCCTCCACCTTGAGAGAACAATGGCAGAAAGCATGAGAGGAAATGAAGAACCAAATATGACTCTTGCAACAGAGAAGTTTATCTCTCCCTTGCTAAGTAGAAGGCCCTTGTCATCAAAGAAAAGACCACTTTTTTACACTACAAATACAATCCTCTAAGCATTCTGCAAAGGAGCTATTTCAGGTCATCAGCAAACTAACTAAAGTGGAAGAGTTTAAAGGACCCATCAACAGTCCACCTTTCAGCGATAAGATAGCCCTCCACTTCAGTGATAAAGTAGATCACATTTATAACCAGTTCACCTCTTTGAGCTCCGCTGATTCTAGTAATATCCCTTTGATAATCCGTCTTCCTATCCAAGACTCTATCACCTTTGTTAGCAGCCCCCTATCTAAACTTCACTCTCAATACGCTGCAGTAAGTCCTTAACATCATCAAATCCACCAAATCTGGATTGCCCTATGACCCATGTCCCCCCTCCATTCTTAAACAGATCCTTCGACCCCATTGCCTCTTACCGGACCAGCATCTTTAACAGGATGTTTACCACAGGGATCTTTCCTAACGTGTGCTAAAAGGCTCCTATTGTCCTCAAAATGTGGACCCAGATAACCCGGCAAATGACAGTCCTATCTCTCGATTGCCTATCCCTGCTACAAATGTAGAATTAAATTAAATAATTAATTGATGCAATTAATCCAATCAAATCATTTATTGGACCCCACTCAATTTGGCTTCAGGGCCCAACACAGCACAGAGACTGCATTAATAAAAAAACTACTGATGAATTAAGAATCATCCTGGAAAGAGGATGCTCGGCAGCCATTATTCTTCTCAATTTACCGGCGTCCAACGATACACTGGACTATTCCACCCTGATCTCTTACCTTAAACAACTCGCCATTAACAACAGAACTCTCGCTCTGCTCCTATTCTTACTGATAGACAGAGAACACTCTGTGATGCTGGAAGATTCCACCTCCGAGCCTTCCTCTCTTCTTTGCGGGTTTCCACAGGGATCCTCACTCGGCCCCTTACTTTTCAACATCAGTGTAACAGAATTAGCATCCATTATTTTATCTTTTGGTCTTTCACCCATGTCATATGCTGACAATATGCAAATCACTGTGTCAGGTTCCAACAATGTCAATGACAGCTACCCCCAGCTTTACAACTGTATAACAGCTGTCAGTAACTGGATGGGTAAACATTGCCCTAAATAAAACTCTTACAAATCTGAGATAATTCTTTTTGGTAACAGACCACAATTCTGGAGCCCTTATTTCTGGCCCCCTGATCTAGAAGCACTCCCTACACCTGTTCAAAAAGTGAAAAATGTATGAGTCCTAATAGATAATAACTTAAATCTTAGAACATATTAGCTTAGTTATTTCTTTAAGCTTGAACACCCTTAGAATCATCAGGAAAATCCTCCCTTTCATTCCCTCTAACCCACGGAAAAGGGTGATTACATTGTTTTTACAAACAGGCTTTTTGGTATTTTAGATGACAGCAGAATATTTACAATGATTATTACTTGTCCTGACTTTATTTTGTATAATTAAAATTAGTCAGTAGTTGCTCAGCATTTCCAGTGGTCAACGATTTTTATACTACAATGTGAGAAATTGGTTTGCTGTTTGAGGGGGGTGTAAGCCCTTGTCAAGCAACAGCCACAGTCCCTGTCAGTGTGAACTACAGAAAGTTACTAAATTAATCTGTGCTTAAACCTCTGGTAGCTTGGCTCAAACACAGTCATACTTAATTTACAGACAATGTATAAAGTATTTAAACAGCACTCAAACAGCAATAACGTGAAAACACAACACAAGAAAAATCCCACACCAATTTAGAGAAAGAGAGTAAAATGTAATAAATTATTGGAGACCAAAACTACAAAACTGGAATCGGTAGAACTGAATATATTGAATTCTAAAGGTTTAAATAAAAGTAGCATCAAAAGGAGCAATGTGCCGACTGAGTGTATCTGGTCGCGCTGCACTGGAAAAAAGTTACAGGTTCAGACCAACTGTGATAGAGCACAGAAAGGGGGCAGGATAAAGTTTGGACATTTGAGGATTGTACCTTATGTCTGTGCGCAATCTGCGAGGCATTGTTTGCGAGGCTTCGCGTCATCCAGCATCAGTTCTGATGGAGCTGTGCTGTGAGGCTTTGAGGGACTCTGCATCAGTCTGTGTGAGTTCTGATGAGTTGTGCGGTGAGGTTTTGTGAGGCTTTATGGGGTTTTGTATCACTGGTCTACAGTTCCAATGAGGCTTGCAGCTGTGTGGTGCTTTGTGTCGATTCATGCTGGATTTGGTGGAACCTTGAGTTAGATCAGATGGAGGTCTTTCTGATGCTAGCAAAGGATTCAGGGCCTGGGGAGGCACCACTTGAGTATCAGGTACTCACTCCAGTAGGGGCCAGCGGGTTGATATGTTATATTTTTGTTTTAAAAATGCCCAAAAATACAACAACAACAACAACATTTTGGTGGGATTATAGGTGTAGCTAGTTGAAGTTTACATGCTCTTTCTGTTGTCCTTGTATGAAGAAGTGTATTGAGGGCATTATCATGTTGCGCTATATGTTTAGTGTAAGTTAGGTAAGTTAAGTTGGTTTTAGATAGAATTTAGAATAAGGTAGTGTAGGTTAGGTTAGATTTGTTAGTTAGTTCAGTTTAGGTTGTTTTAGTCATACTACGTTTTCAGTTGATATTTGTCTTTTTCAGTAGTGTTTGGCAACATATGTGAGTAGGTGATTTACCTATGGGTAGGGAGCTGTCAGGTCGATCATGACTTTACATAATCTATCTACAGTCATTGTTGAGCAGTGTATGTGGCAATCTTGATGGGAATGGATACATAGTGCAACACATGTATCCACATACAATTTATCTGTGTGGGCACATCATGCGACATGCATTGAAGAAATGTTGTGGTCAAAACATTCTCCCAAACTGAAGGTTTTTGGACTCACACACTGATGGCTGCCCCATACATACTCACACTTGCATTGTTTACTTGTTAGCCCAATGTTGTTTGCTTGCTGGTATCCATGGGTAGACCTGGCACCTGTGGTGTGATTTCATTCACCATTAACATTGACTGTATGGTACCTGTTTGACTTCATGCTTGCAACCTTGAGTAAACACTTGCTAGTCAACACACACATATGGTTAACCTAGTGTGCTCTACTCCCGCTGTATAGCATTATCCACTGCACTGCACAGCACTGACTCCAAACAACACATCTCCCTTTGGCAAGTAAGTTGGCGTCTTTGCCTCACAGACTGCACAGTGTTCAACTTGGTTATGCTCCAACAGACAGAAAACACACATTTATTACTAAGTCCAGTTATTTGTACCAATACTTTTGAAGCTCACAGGAAAAAATCATAGGACAACAACCAAAAGATGTTTTGAGCCAGTGGATGTCCAGACAGTGTCCATCGGCGGAACATATAATGGGGTGGTGCTTCACTGAGGACCACATTGGCTATGGTTGGAGAGGCAACATTGACAGTCCACAAATAGTAAAGGTCAAAAAGAGGAAAGCACATTGAGGACAGTGCCATCTAATTTTCACTGGCATGTTCATAAGCACAGGTCATAGGAAAAACTGGGTATGTGACATAGAGAAATGCTATGGGACACTATTGCGTGAGAAAGAGGTGCTGTCTACATCTGCCTCCTCTGATGTATGGGGTGGTTCCTGTGAGGGTGTGTTTTAGGTGTGGCAGCCGAGGGAACAAAAGACACATCAGGGGCTGGAGATGTGGATTTCGTGTCTGCAGCATCATTTTTTGTGAAAACACATGAGGCAGCACAGTACCGATTAGGATCTCCTGGTTTTGAAACACAGTAGCAACTCTTTGGTGGTAGTCAGCCATGGTAGCAATGTGGGAGTCCTGCTTATGCACCATGAACTCCACGGCAGTTCTGATTGTCCCCAGCCAGTTGGCAACCTGGCTTGTGCCACTTTGGCAGATAATTTGCTCATGCCCCTGCCTCATGGCACTAGTGATGTCAGCCAGAGATGCTGGAGGCCATTGAGTCAACAGAAGGAGCCTCTTATAGCAGCAGTGTTGTCCTATTGGGAATGAGGCCCTTACAAACTCCCTCTAGGGTGTCCATTCCCACCCATATCTGGTCTACCATCTCCTACTGGACTCCCAGGGGCAGTACATTGGAAAAGTATTTGAGAGTCCTTGGAGTCCAGGGCTCTGGGTGGGCTACCGGGTGGTGTCTGTTGGTTGGTATGCAGATCATGTGGAGACCCCATGATTTTTTTGACCCTCCCCATGTCCAGTGATGATGTCTCAATGGAGTCCAGGATTTATTGAAAGTTTTCCGGTGTGAGGGTTTGCAGGTTGTCATCCAGATCATCGCTGAAGTCCGGGACAGCCTGCTGACCAGGAGGTGAGGGTTCATCCTCTGCAATTAGATTAAGAAATGCTATTGGTGATCTCTGTTAGATGTTGATATGAGTAATTCAGTTGACAATCAAGGTTGCAAATTATCACTTTCAGTTCCTAACTAATGCGTAGGACACCTGTTATGCATGGGTATTGATTGCAAATTGGACAGGATTCCCTTTCAGATGGCTTGATCTATGCATTGTTCGTACTATTACTGTGTGCCCACTCTGATGTTATGGACCCTGTCATACTAGTTAGATTTTGATCACTGATGTCCACCTCATTTCTTCATGACCAGAGTTGGTTATCTGCAGGGTGTCACACATCATTTTAATCAGACCCAAGCACTTGTATGTGTAATGCCTTCTCTGGATGTTCCCAATTTGGTCCTGCAGGTGACTCACTGCCACACAGTGATGAAAACCGGATCATACATTGACTCTCATGTGCCTTTGATACCTATGTTATGCGTGACCTTTGCCAATGGACTGACATGGCAGCCTGTTATTGAGTGTTATGGGCCGGGCAGCACACTACATGGTAGTAGTGCTGGAAATGGTGACATGTACCTACCCAGTTTTGTAAAACAACTAGGCCCATCTATCTCATCCTCTGACCTTCCCGGTCGTATGTCCTTTGTGGTTTTCTAAGTAGTTCTACCTATCTCTTGACAGTTCTCTGTATGACATCCTCTGACTTGTACATGTGGCACACTGAGACAATGTTGGTACAGATTCTCTCCTGGCACATACTACACTTTCACCCAGGTCCACATGACAAGTAGAATGTAGTATAGATGAGAGATGGGTTTAGCATGCACTGATGATTGAATCACATGCTTACTAAAAGACCAGAACGCCAGAAGCCAGAAGCTAATGCCGCTGTTGTTGGAGGTGGAGTGCTCTCCCGTGAGCTCCGTGTGCTCCGTGCGGGGCTTCACAATCCCCTTCAAAGGAGCCGCAAATTACTTTTCAACACAGCAAAAACCCCCGGGCAGGTCTGAGCGTGGCGGAGAGCCGCAGAGAGCCGCGAGTTGCTCCACAGCGCGGCGGAGAGACGCAATTTGCCCCACAGCGCGGTGGAGAGCCGCAATCTGCCCCACAGAACACCAGGCACGTCTGAGCGTGGCGGAGAGCCGCGAGTTGACCCACAGCACGACGGAGAGCCGTGAGTTGACCCACAGTGCGGCGGAGAGCCGCGAGCTGCTCCACAGTGTGGCGGGAGTCACGAATTGCCTTCTAGTGCATTCTAGTGCGGCAGGAGCCACGAGTACGCTTCCAGTGCTGCGGGAGGAGTGAGAGGAGGAGCAACAGGAGTGCGAGTGCGAGCAGGAGCAGGGGAGAGACAGAGCCTCTGAAGGAGCATCGAAACACCCAAAAAAACGCTGCACGTTAAAACTTTCAGGGGCCACGCAGGAGTACTGGAGAACCTTCCTGAACCGGCCGTCTTGCCGCCCTGTGGGGGGACTTTTGCCAGCGACTCCAGGCTCCCTCAGGCACCGGGCTTCGGGGGACTTTTCCAGCACCGGGCCCACACCGGGCCTGCACCGGCGACCGTGACCAGCATTCATTAACGAGGTGAGGCTGCCTCAGATGCCCCCAGGCAACGAGAGGGGCGTGAGCGTGGCTGCCGGTAGAGGTGGCCGCGAAGTAAGAGCTTGGGGGGTTGACCTTGGCAGGACCGACTAGGTCAGATCCTGCCCGTGGCCCCTCTCCGTGCGCTCCGCTCGAGATCTGCAGTAGTTTTTGCAACGCCCGAGGCCTCCCCGGGTCACGGTGAGCTCCACCTAAAGCCCCCTCACTGTTCTTCGCCCAATATCAAGGAAGCACAGAGCTCAACAAACAAAAAGGGCAAGCAAGGTGGGGTCACCCCCCCTCCACCGCTGCTTGCCAACTCCACCAGACCTCCCACTCCCGCCGTTGACCGTCGTAGGCTTTGCCCCAGATGCAAGATCAAGCCCTAAGCGCAAAGGCGAGGAGTGCTGGGCGCACTCAAGTGCGGGTGCTCTGAGCCGGGCTGGACGTAAAGTCGCACGGTGAAGGTACCCTAGAGCACTGGGGCACAACAGGAGAAACTGAACTGGATCCCAACTCCTTGTGAGCCCGCAACTTAAGGCCACCTAAAGCCTCCTTCACCATTGCAGGCTTAACCGACTAATAAACTAAGCTGCACACTCCACAAGATGCCAACACGGATCCCAGTAACAAGGTCAAAAATCAGCCGCAGATGTCAACAGCGGCAAAGCCTCAGCAGGACTTACAATGAACGGCTCAAGTACACATTGCACAAACGCCTCGAACCCAGGCAACCTCCCCGGGGCCTCTAAGCTACCGAATAATCAAAAACCCACCAACAAAGGCCTCATAACCAATTACTTGCTTCCACGGTCTTTAAACAACCTACCAGTTAACGACAGGACAGACCACTCAGGAAACAGCTCAAGTGTCTGGGATGATTCTTCTCCTTCTGCAACAATTACTCAGGGCCCCTGCCAAACGGAGACCAATAGTCGATCACTCTCTCACCACAATATGGACATCACTAACAGTCCCACTCAACTGTGCTCGGGCCCTGACTTGGCCTTTAACACCAACACAGGCTCTACCCCAGCAGCTCCCCACCAATTACTTGACACTGACAGCTCCAAACTCGCCTTAAGTGGGCACGCCAGAACTACAACAACCGAGGCATTAATACATCAACCTCACTTACCTACTATGCAAGTCTCCTCTTCGAATACAGTTACATGCTCTCCCGCTGTTTCAAAAAAACAAGATCCGGGAGAACTCTCAGCATCTTTTTTACAGCAACTCAAAATCAAAATTGAGCAAACCCTGGAGTCCACCCCACAGCTGTATAGACTATCCAGTGGGACAAATTATCAACATCACACCCCTGAAAACACAGAGAACTCCAGTTTCATGGGCGCCCCTGAATCACCAAAATTCACTAATCCACAATACCTAACGGCTAAAGCTTTACTTTACTACAAATGGACCTGCTACAGACAATAGCTACATGCCTATCTGAGCTGAAAGGAAAAATGGACTACATTGCAAACCAGATTTCCAATTCTCAAACTACCTGTTCATGCTCATGTGCGGCCATTGTTGACCGATGGGCAAACTTACCTGCCGTTCTGACTAACCTAGTTGATTCAGTTTGCTCTTCAAGAAACCCTCCTGGTCCTCCTTTGCTATTGGCTTCAACTAATTCACACATGGAGTCATCTAACAATTTATTCAACCCGCTCGCAGACCTCACCGACTTTTCGCAGCTGATCTCATTTGCAGTTCCTACCCCAACACCCCGATGCAGACTACACCTACTGTATCTCATCCCTCAACCAGCTGTCAAATAATGGAAGAATCTGAAGTTGCCCCAGTTCTCAACCAAAAGGCAGCTCCACTTTCCAATAAAGCAAAGAAAAAGCTAAAGAAAGCGCAAAAGAGGGAAAAATCCAAAAATCGAGCAGCATCTTTTACTACTTGTACACATATAACTAACTCAGTTACCAGCACAGCCAAGCTCTATCCAATCATTAAGAAAAAAACATTAAGTAAGAATGACAAAGAAGTGGCATCAACTAACTTACAATCTAAAACATTAAAGATCAAGAACTCTGCTGAAGACCCAACCTGAGAGGCGTCCCCCTTAATGCCTCCCTCATCTGCCCCCACAACAAACCGAAAGGCGAGGTCTGCACAATGCCAATGTCCTTGTACCCGCGGAAGGTTCAGGTGCAAGGATAAGCCCTGCTCCCGGACCACCAATGCCAACTACTCTCTTAAGGCCACTCCCGGAGGTCATTGAGCAACCACCCTCCACTATTACACATAAAACAAAAATGGAGTACCAACAGGCGGCAATATCCCCTCTCGGATCCATGGCTATCAGCACCCTCTCAATACATAGACCAATATCTGTGTCTGATAGCCAAGTTACATCGGGTATTTCAAGGATCAGTAGCCGTCCAAAATCAGAAGAGGTGGAGGTTGTACTTACACCAAGATACCACGCTAATGATGTCTTGAACAGAGGTAACATTTTGTGCCTGTTTAACCATATCCCATCACTGGATCATATAGGATCTGCAGATATCGCCTCGGTGAAATTTCTAAGCCTGCCAGGCGATTCCCACGATGACTCAACAGTGGTGGGGCTAAATCAAAAGACACACTTGACAGCAATGCTACGCAAAGCAAATCAACTTGCAGACTGGGGATTAAGATCAGGCCCCCACCTCAAGATGGATATCCCCACGTTCTAGCTAAAAACTCCCAAAACACTTATTCCATCTTAAAATGCGGAGACGACCTGGGCTCCGGACACCACCTGGCCAATATTCCTCTTCAGCACGAACATCTGAGGATCACTTGCTCTACAAATCAGAAAAGGGTCTTTTCCAGCTCTTAGGTCACCAACTATCAATCTGGACACCAGGTCGAAAACGGTCGACAGTCAGCTCGGCGGTATGTTTGACTGCCTTAAAGGCTTGGAAAAATCAAAATAACGGCCTTACAATCATATCCTGGAATGTGGCTGGCCTCCAGAAAATGATTAAGAACAATTCGGCTGTAGAGTACCTTCAAAGTGGTGACCTAATCTGTCTCCAGGAAACATGGGCAACTACCACCACCGCCCTTCCCGGATATTATGAAATTTACGTCCCAGCTACGAGACGGAATATCTTCGGGTGGCCAATGGGTGGCCTCTCAGCTTACATCAAGCATTTGTGCAGACTGGAAGCAACTATGATAGGATCTGATTCACCCGGAACTCAAGTAGTATGCATTAACGGACTAAAAAATCACAACAACCCGCTTCGTTTGCTACTATTTAATTGCTACGTCAATCCTGCCTTGCACCCGAGAAATCAAGCACTGGACGACCTGGCCGCCACAATGGGAGACTTTCTTATTAAATACCCCAACTACAACCCTCTTATAGCTGGGGACTTCAACAATAGATCGCTTGATAAACTAGAAAATGAAAACAATCCCGCTAAAGAGGTTGCGCTTCTACAAGCTCTATTTAAAGCCAGCTCCATATCATCTGCCTTCACCCTAAGAAAATCAAATGACCACACATGGGCACCACCTACAACTTATAGAAACATCTCTACCATTGACTACTTGTTCATCGGAAGTACGCTAGCCCTCCATCTAAATGATTTTAACATCGATCATCGAATCGAGAGCGATCACAGGCCTTTAGGAGCGTCCTTCAGCCTTTCCATTGCTGCATCCTGCAGATTCACACCTACGGGCGAATCCACGGGCAAGGAAAACTAGCAATTTTCACGCAGGATTAAATGGTCTATCAATTTAGACTCAAAACTGGGTAACAAAAAACGTTCAAGTAAAAATTGCTATTGGCCCACAAGCCCTCCTAAATCATTGGCCTACTCTCTTGAGAGATTTGCATCAGGCTCTGGGGGGCTCATCTGCCGATCAAAAAAACGGACGCCAAAGGCTCTCAACCAAGCTTGAAACCAGGAAACATCTGAAAACAAACGAAAGAGGCAAAATGGCCTAAATAGAAGGAAAAAAGGAGAAAGAGCAGCCCAGCGAGCCACAAAAGGGCCACATCGAGCAGCCAGCAAGAAACGCGCATGGGCCCAACGGATCAAAAGGATAGAGGAAGCCTGGCTAAAAATGTTCTCCATCTTAATAGAAAATAAATTCGGCCCGATTCTGGAGACACATTCACCAGCTCAGTAACAATGGCCAGACTAAAGAAAAAGGGTTCCTGAGAACGTATGGGTGGAGCGCATCAACCAGCTTTATAACGGCGGGGTAGGGGGGCTGTCACCCCCCTCCCCACCGCAAGCTACACTCAATGGAAATACCCTGGGCCTGGCCATATCTGAAATTGCAGTAAGCAAGATCATCAGCCGCCTGAAGAACGATCGGGCGCCAGGGCCAAACGGAATAACTGCAGCAGTCTTTAAAACATTTTGGCAGTTTTGGGCAGAACTCCTTACACCCCTCTTTGGACATGCTTTCCTCACAGCCACAATTCCACCTTCTTGGCAGGGCTCAATACTACACCCAATTTATAAAAAGGGCAATCACTCAAACCCAGCCAACTATAGATTATTAGCTTTGTTGGACATTGAAGCCAAAGCCTACGCCTGTGTTTTACTGACAGGACTAGAAAATTGGGCCAGCGAAAACAACATCTTGCCTCACTCCCAGTCAGGCTTTAGAGCGGGCTGTTCCACGATGAACAATATAATAGCACTGTCCTACCTGTCGTGGAGAGCCACCTTGGCCAACCAGCTACCTTTATTCTGCTGCTTCGTGGACTATAGCGCAGCTTTCGACAGAGTCAATCGAGGGACTTTGTGGCACAAATTAAATTCCTGGGGGATACCATCTCCTCTTCTCTCAGCTCTGATATCCTTGCATCATAAAACTTGGGTTAGGATCAAAACAAGTGCACAAACATTATCCAAAAAAATTGCAACTAAAAACGGCCCCGCTACTATTCAATCTCTACACTACCGACTTACCTAAAGAACTGGCAGGCGCAACACTGGCCGCCCCAAAACTGGGCGGGATACGTCTACAGACAATGCAATATGCCGATGATATTATTATCATGGACCACACGAAAATCGGACTGCAGAGATCGCTCACCGCTCCTAATAAGTACAATACAACGAACCATCTTTTGATGAATGAATCCAAAACCAAAATCTTGATCTTTGGGAACTACAAAAAAAAGAAAAATCTAACTTGGAGAGCAAGGGGACTACAAATAGCGACCTGCACCAGCTACAACTACTTAGGAGTCTGGTTTAACGTTAGGGCAAACCAAGCAGCACACCTTAGACACTTAAGGCCTAAGGGCATGGTGATCATTTGCACCCTGAGGTGCTTGAATCGTCACTTGCACAGCCCTTCAGCTGAAAAAATCCTAAGGGTGCTACAGGCCAAACTACTACCTGCAGTGACCTACGGAGGTCGAGGATGAGACTTGAGCTGGGCCTGACATGCGCAAACCTCTATTGGCTGGGAGACTTAATAAAATTTTACATTCACACTTTACGAGCTCCAGGACAATCTTTGAAAGAACAATTACAAGCTGTGTTCAAGGACGAACATTCCCCTTGGCACAAACAGTTGCACCTTGCTATTTCCACACTAAAGATTGAAGCCACCTCCTCACCAACCCAACTATCCCCCTGTCAATGTGGAAAAAAACAATAACAAACCAAATCATTTCAGTTTCATTCCCGACAGACGCTGACGGGCTCTCAAAAAATGTACTTTTCACAGCTCTGAATGAATCATACATCAAGGGGAAACCTCAACTATATTTTAACTATTCCCTTAATCCCCAGACTCGCAACAAAATACTATACATGAGGCTGCTAGCCCTACCAATTTTTTACTTCAATCCGCAGTGGGCCTGGTGGAATGAGCAGCCCACTTGCAGGCTTTGCAATTACATACACGAGTCCTGGCTCCACCTGTTATGCTGCTGCCCATTCTTTGCTACCGACTGACGCCGCTTACTGATTCCTGTTTTCCGGGAACAGTCACTGAGACATTGTAGGGAAGCATCGGCTTTGTGTTTTAGCAACAATTTAGCCCAGGCCCTAGCAAGAGCTGGGAAGTTTGTTAATATTATTTTAACCACACTGCATAATGCTCAGCACTAAGAATTTGACCATGACTTTATACATTTTAAAATTTTATTCTATCATGTATTGTTATGTTTGTACATTACGGTTTTTACTAACTGTATAATAAAGTACATACTGATTTGAGTAACCTCTGAGTGGAGGTAAATCCCACAACTTGTGGTTTGTGTTTTGTTTTGCACCTTTTTACACATAGCACAATTTTTAACTTTCAAGTCCTTTGGTTAGGGTGGGCCTTAGCGCGCCCATACCGCCAAGGTACACGGTCCTGACGAATGCCCAAGTAACTCTTACACCTATAAAGGGCAGAAACATGTTGATCCCACTTTAAGTGGAAACTCCCATCATAATTTGCGTAGTTTTCCACACATAACTTTTTTAACCATGTCCAAACTGACCAGTAAATAAATCATTTTGATTGGTACAGTATTGGACATTTTTAAACATCACTTTTCACATCACTGTCACAAAATCCAGCTCCGCAGTAATCTGGCGTTGTAGCACACCAGGGAGGCACTCGGCTTCTCCTGGTGGGCCCGCTGATGAAGCATGTCACCAACCAGGTTGGTGAGTGAGGGCTTCTCATAACACCCCTGAAGGTTTCCAATGTGTCAACAAGGGGGTATCTTTCTATAGTCTTTTCTTTACAGTCTTTGCCTCTGTGTCTCTCCATTGAGACACCTTGCATATGACACTCTTGTTTTGTTTTGTATAACTAACCTGGGGGACTAAGAGTGTCTCCAACCCTCTCTCTCTCTGATTGTTTTTTGAAAGGGAGCCAGGAAGCAGCCAGAGAAGGGGAAGGGTCCCGCACCCCATGCCCGGCTCCCGTGCGGGCGTTTGAGGGGGGAGCTAGTGATGCCACGGGAGATCTTTAGCACGGAGGAGGTGGCTGCACTAGTGTTTTATGTACAGCGCCGCCTCCCCAGGACCTTCATGGCAGGCGGCAAGATCGCAAGCGGCAAGGGCTCCGGGAGCGCCGGAAGCGGTGGGAGAAGGTGTGCCGGGCCATGTATTCTCACTCTCGGGTCCGGCGCACCTACAACCAGGCCACCCACCGTTGGACGGATCTCCTGGACCGGGAACGCGACTTGCTCGACCTGCTTGGCATCGAGATCCCCGGGCTTAGTGAGTAGTAGTAGCTATTTCATCACTACTCTGTTTTCTCCTGCTCTGTGTGTTATTATATTGCAAATTTCTGTTTTTTACCAAGAGCAATAATGCTGCATATTACATTGTAGGTAAATTATATTTCAAAATCTTCTGTGCATTTCAGGTGCACTGCTCTCCTTCTCAGTAGCGTTGCTACTATGCTTATTTGTTTTCGATTTTGTTTCCATTTCATTGGCCTGAGCAATTATGTATGAGTGTAGTTTACAGAACTGCGTAATGCTAGACACTAAGGGACAGATTTGCAATTACCGGCGCATCCCTGCAAAGTAGCAGGGATGCTCCAGTAATTGTGCGCAACGCCACCACCACCCATGGTGCGCCATATTTACCATGCAAAAAACACAGTTGATGGACAGAATGAAGAACAATGTCTTACATTCACCCCAGTACAAAGATCTGGGCCTAAATCCATCGTTTTTTGCACACCACACCACCCTAGGTCAGACACTGGCTATATGCAAATCAGCCTTGACCCTGTGCCTCATGGGAACAGTCCAGCCCGAACTACCAAGCCATGTCTGATGTGGAGAGTCTGGGACTCACGTCTGAGCATACCCAGCCCACTCGGGGTGAAAATTGCAAAAAACACAGTTGATGGACAGAATGCAGAACAATGTCTTACATTCACAATGCGGCGCACCATGGGCACAAAACGTCACCGAAGCGTTACACATTTGTGCTGTAAAGGCAGCGCATTTCTGGAGTTGCGTCGCAACGATGGCGCAGCTCCAGCAATGCTCTGGGGTGCCCTATCTCCCCAATGCTGCGTTAAGCCGTACATCTGCTTCAGGCAGGCGCAGGGTTTGAGTGGTGCATCATTGTCCTAAAAGTGACTGGTTGAAATCTTGTAGATTTCCCTCAGTCACTTTTAGGATGCGTTCCTGCACAGGAACGCCCTCCCTTGTGCCGGAATGCCCCCTGATGGCGCAGGGCTTTACAACGTGATGCATCTCCCATATGCGTCATGTTGTTAATATACGCCGCACCATGGCGCCTCTTTTGTTCTGCCGCTGCACCACAAAAGTCACGCAACAATGGAGCAAAAGAGCCGCAAGGGACTTGTACATCTGCCCCTACAGACTCAAGTCCAGTCCTTCCTTTGTACACCTGGCAATAAGAAGAAATAGTGGTGATGGATTGATAGTTTGAGTATTTTATGACTGGTTAATGTAGTAGGAAACTTTTTAGTGTTGTCGCTGACCTGCAATCACAATGGAGTTTGTCTGTCACTTCGCATGCTGCGGACTGCTGCCTGCCAGTCCTAGGCGAACCTTTTTAGTAGTTTGTTTAGTGAGTTACATAACTTTCCAAGTCGACGGTCCGCAAATCAAGCAATACTAATATCGTAGTAGAACACATGAGATAGGTCAATATATCTAGTGGAATAGTTGTCTATTTGCTATTTCGCCAAAATATTTTGTTATTGTTCTTTTGAAATGTTTCATTTGGTTGACAACAATCATCCATGTTTTCGGGTCTTTCTTTCTTTCATGTTGTACATCAGCTACCCCCGAGGGCAAGAGGACAGAGGAGGAGGGGGTATCGGCTGCTGCTGCTGTACAAGGCCAGGATCGGTCAGGCGATTGCTCCTTTGCTGGCCCCGGTAGGTTTTAATTTTAATATAGAGTACCTATTTTTTCCTAGCGTTCCTCATTTGATTTTTTCTAAATCTTCTTTGATCTTCTTGTAGACTGTATCTAAATTCTTATCCTGCCTCTACTATGTCTCCCTGTGGTATTACTTGATTATTCTTATTAGTCTGTCTGTGTAGCTAACTAAGATTGCACATTTGGCAAAAGGTGTTAAACGAAACTCCTATTCTAGTCAGCAATATCTCTATGCACTGAGTACAGTCCTCTGGGATTGTCCGTAATGTCTTTTCAAGTCTTCTAAATGTTTATGCTTTGACAATTACCAACAATAAAAAGGTAATGACCACCAAGAAAGAATAAGATACTGCTTTACTTTTGGTTTGGATAGGAGGACAATCCATACTACTACTGTTCCAGGGACACATCTGCACAAACAGAACTATGGACACTAAATAGTGCATTGTTTATCAATTATAATAGGCGCAGGTAGACTTTCCACATACCTCAGTGATATCAGGCTTTGAAGAACCCCCAATCTCCTTACTGACTAGATAGTGTGGCAGAGTCATTTAGCTCCCGAATTCATCGATGATTGATCCCCAATGATGATTATCCAACGCAGGACAAGAGTACGGAGCCAGAGTCCAGAAGTGTCAGAGGCACGGACTCATGCTTGCAAATTGCAAAACCTTTTGCTCATTCACTCTTGACCAAAAAACACAGAGTCTATTTCAGTTTTAAAGCTTTATTAAAAGTAAAAATATTTATTAAAATCAAGCTTGTCATGAAACATAAACGGTTGATTAAAAATGGAAAAGTGCTTAGTGATTTATTTCACACATTTATTGTGGGCGAGCCGAGCCCTCCCCCTGGTTTGAACTTTAATTTTTCTTTTTGGTGCTGAATCGTTGGTCACTCCGTCCTAGTGATGATGATTTGTTCTTAGAAGTGAAGCTTCTGTCTGTTATGAGAAAAATGGTGCGTGTTAAAAAGCAAGCATTCATCAGTTGTGCCAAAAAGTGCAGCAAGACAACACCCTTCCCTGGAAAAAAGGACATTTTTACTTTAGAGTAGACAGTCACAAATTATTAGATTGGTTTCTGTATTCACATTTCTTCATTCCTAGACAAAATACTAGTGAGTGGTGTATGTCTATGACATCTGAAATTCTTAAATGTACTTTATAGGTGGAACATCTGGTGCTGGGCCCAGCGCGGAGGTGGAGGAAGACTCTTCTGGGGAGGAGGCGGTGCAAGTGCCAGAGGAAACTGCTGTGCGGGTTGCCACGGTAGTGGCGGGCAGTGGTAAGCTCTTATATTCCTTACTTATTGAGATTGCAGACTGCAGAGTGTGCTCTCTGCACGGGTGTAGTATATATGTTCTACAGTTAAGTTACTATACTGTTAAGCAGACTTTCAAATTTAGAACAAAGTTTTTATCAACCAGGTAGTAGCCTCCTCTAAATTTACTTCAACTCGGCGGAGATTTTTTTTTCGAGAATCCAAATCAGATCTGAGATGAACTTGATGGATGGGATGAACGAAAAGCGAAAGAAGTGTGGAAGTAAGTGTGGAAGGACGAGCAAGTTAAAAGTAATGATGACTGACAAAGAAGAATGATACATGTTTGATTGGTGCCAGAGGTGGCTAGGTAGGAATATGATGCATGGCTGGGTGAAGGATGAAGGAAGGATGGGTGGAAGGAGAACAGCCTGGGTGGGTGAAACAGAAACTGTATGTGTGCGCAATATATGCTTTGGTTGAAATTCAAATGCAAGTCAAGCACGGATGTATGGCTTGCGGTTTCCCAAATTAAATAAAAAGGTTGTTTTCCCGTGAGAAAACGTAAGGTTTGTCCAGATGAGAGACATGAAGAAGAATGATTGACATATAGTTTGAATGGATGGATGCCTGGATCATGGTACTATCTGACTCTTAGATAGCATATGTTTATCTAGAGAGAGTAGACGGTCACTGGATGAACTAAGTGTTACTTTGAAGAGCATGTAACACCACACCCGCACGTCCGTCCCAGTATAGGAAAGGCACCCCTACTAGATCTCTTCACTCTGCCTCAGCCTACCTAGTGGCAGTTCCCAAGATCCGGAGGATATGGATGGGTGGCCGTTTTTTTGGCTATACGGCATCCAGGCTATGGAATGCATTGCCACTGTCTCTTAGAAGCTCGGGAGACCTTTCCTCTTTCAAAAAGGGACTAAAAACTCACCTCTTCCCAAGGATACTGTAGTTGGCTGTTAAAGTAATGTTTTGTGTTCAGGCCTTGAAAGATCACAGCGCCAGGATACCCGTCGGGTGACAGCTGCGCGTTATAAGTGTGCCATACAATACAATACAAGGCAAGGAAAAGAAGTTGTAATTTTGTCCGAATACTACCATGAATATTAGCAGTAGTTTGTATTGCAAGCACAGCATATATCCGGCTATTAGGATGGCCACTCACTACCTCTGTTAATAAGTTTAGTAGAACTCGGTCATTCATGTGTGGATGTATCACTGTTCACTCAATAAAAAGCAAAGCACCTAAAGTCATCCCATATGTAAGCAAATACATACCATGTACAGTGATAGATAATCAGATTATTTATCTTCTTCATTTTCCTTTTCTAGTATTCATTGGCACTGTAGGGTGAAAGTTACATTAATTAAGCAGTAGCCCTTGTAACAGAGTATTCTCAGTGCCACCCGTAATAGAAAAGTAAGAGCATAACCACCTGCATGTACTGGACTGGTACAGTAACGCAAGTCTGTCTCACTCATCATGGCGGGTGTCTGTTTTTCTCGGGTGCAAGTTGACTGCGCTGGCATTATGCCGGCTTGCAGAAGTTAACATACCGATTTTGGTAAACAAGAGAGAAAAAGAAGAATAAGACTGGTGTACTGTCATAGTCGACTCTAATGGAGTGAGTCCATAGTGCTCGTAGAATTGATTCCTTAAACTCCCATTAATGTTAGAGCAAGGATGAAGAAGTGGGAGTATAGATAGATACTGGCCACAATAGTTATGTACTGCGCTTGCAAGTTGCTAGTTCTACTGTGACACAACTTTCTGCTGAATCATTTTGTGTTAATCTTAAAGAGCATTAATTACAGACTATGTCTTTCTTTCTTCATATAGATGCTCCTTCCAAACCAACACGGAAGGAGCTGGCTAAAAGGGCCCGGCAACGGAGGCTGGAGGCAACTGTCACCGAATATCGGCGGCTGGTGGCCCAGGAGGAGGAGGACACACAGAGTACGTCAACAACATTCACGGCGACACCTGCATCCTCCTCCGCACTCCCTGGGTCAGCCAGTCAGTGCAGCATGTCTCCAGCGGTACGGAGCCGGGGTACCGCAGCCACCCGCCACCGCCGAGCAGCAAAAAAATCATCTGCCCCCCACAGCAGTACCAAAAAAAGGTAGCACCGCCTTTCACTCAGGGTGTCCTACCTCGAGCAGGAGCTGTTAAACACCAAAACCCTGCTCGAGACCCTCCAGAAGGAGCATGCCGACCTGGCCCGAAAAGTGAACAGCAGCCAGCAGTAGGAGGAGACTGTCCCTTGCCCCTTTTTTAAAGACTTCGGGGGTGGGAATTGAGAGTTGGGTTTTTTGGACTTTTCACGGACATTTGTTGGGGTTAGGGAGTGGGGGTGGGTTGGGCCTTGCGGGAGATTATTTATGTTAGGGATATAAATATAATTTAAACTTTATCTTACATCGCATTTACTACACACGGTGCCTGCTCCAAAAGATACATAGGGCGCCACATCCCTTTTGTCTCCGCGGCTGCGGGGACGAGGGCACACTGTTCCACACACTTTGGGACTGCCCCCGTATAATGGAATTCTGGCGGCAGGTTATGCGGACCATCTCGCAAACACTTAAGGTTTCCCTCATACCTGAACCACGGAAATGCCTACTAAATATCTGGGAGCCGAACGATCTGAATAGGTATGACCTCATATGGGCTACTCTGGCGGTGATGGTGGCCAAGAGAGACATTGCACAAAAGTGGGGCGCTGCGGACTTACCCACAGTCTCCGTGTGGTGTAGGAACATGGATCTACTAATGTTCACAGAGAGAGCGGTGTATGTCCTTAGGGCATGCCCACGCAAATGGAATAAGGTGTGGGCAGCATGGAATGTGTACAGAGGGGAGCTATGCGACCCCTTGCCGGAGGAGGACGAAGTAAGTTCAGATGTAGAGGAGGATGACTAATAGAGGAGAGGAGGGGATGGTGTGGTTAGATAGGGAACTGGGGGCTGCATTGGCCTTAACGTACTAGCATTAGAACACATCAAGGTTCCTGAATGACTTTACCCATTGGACAGAAGCAGGCATGGTATTAGTAACTGAGTGTGAATATTATGAGTGACCACGGTTATAAGTTATGGTTTATGATATAAAAATACAAAATAAAAGACCTATTGATGCTTCACTACAGGCTAAAAGTGATACACTAGATGCAACACTGTGATACGCCGCCGGACCCCAGGGTTGTCGGCTTTACGGCTGTGTATATAAGAATCAAGTTGCCATTGAATGTATGTGTTGCGGCTGGCCCGGTGGGTTGTAAGCCCTGCATTGTCTTTATCACTTCATTACACATGATTAATAAAGGTCTTTTAAAAATAAAAAATAAATTAAAAAAAACTTTATCTTACCATACGTGTTTTTTTTACTGCTTTTGAGGCTGGTGGGTGGGGGTTTAACAGTAAGTTTGTTTTCCTGAAACTTAAGTGGCATCTTGATTCAAGTTGTGAAAGTAATTGCTCAAATGTTTTCAAAACTAAGAGCCTCTCACAGAGTAAGTGAATTCAATAGTCCTAGGACTTGACTAGTACTACGGTCAGTCTCTCGTCTCTCCTAATACTCCATTATACTACCTCCCCCCAAACGCTTATCTTACCTGTAATTTGTGTTTGGAAATAGGGCTAGGCACAGGGCTGGTTGCACGGGAAATGGCGATTAAGGTTGTCAATCCTGGGCGGATGAAATGTCATCATTGCAGTGGTACTAGTCAGACCCCCCAGGATATTGCGGCATAGATTAGCAAATTTTGCGGCACAAATATTGAAATTTAGCGGCACAAATATGGAAATTTAGCTGCAATTTTGCTGCACTTTATTTTACTCGTAATTATTCATAGTCAGCTTGAAATCATTGGAAACTGTTTTAGCAGAGTATTCCACTTGTAATAGTCATGTTTAAAATGTCTGCAGCTCTATGGAAGCACAGCTTCAGTTCCAACCTTGCGGGTGGGTGCTGTATTTCTCCCTGTGATGTACTAGGGCCCATGCATGCTCCCCTGTCGGGGCACCGCTGCCTCCGGATCCGAGAGGCAGGACACCTCATCCTCAGGCACCCTCTTTTGCAATTTTTTTTAATTAGTGCTATGGGGGCCCTCAACCATGAGATCAGTAATGTTAAGGAAAGCCTAGGTGCCACCAAACAGGTTTTGCTGTAAGATAAGCAGGCTCTACCAGCATGAGAAGTTGCTGGCCCCAACACTAAATCAGGTAACCTGAGTTGATTAAAGACACCTGGGTCCTACTGATGGAGGAGAGTTAATCATTGTATTTTACATGAAATTATAACTATTGATTCAGATCCTGTTAATGTTGTGAATCCTTTGCCTGATTTTTTCTCAGCTCACACCCAGAGAAAAGTAAAAAAGGACTCTTTGCGTACTGTGCACCGTAAGGATAAAGTGCTGCCCAATCCAGTTGGCAGTCCAGTGTATGCCACTACTGCTGAAGTGAATTTGGAGGTTAGGTCAGCTTCAACCTCACAAACGCTGTACATACCCAGCACTCAAGAGACTATTTCACTCATTCATGGGTAGACTAAAAGCAAACCTATCCTGCAGCAGCCCCACCGTTCCTGTGGGTAGTCCCTGTGTGGGGTCATTCCTAGTCCTGCCTAGCACGCTGCATCAGAAACATCCAACCAGCTTAACAGTGATTGGCCTCAGTCCAGGCCACAGATGCACAGACTGCACTGTCACCGTGGGCTGTTCCAATTCGAAAAGGGCAGCAATGGTTTATTGAGCCAATCAGCAAAAATATGTGTATTTCGGATCTATCAATCCACTGAACGTGGAGTTTGAGTGTGCGTGCAAATTAAGGATTTTAGGCCTTATTCGGCGTGTTCGTGCCACTGTCGGTGCAAATATTTTGACCTTTATATATATCTTCAGTCTGGACCCATTCACACATATTCGTGGTCTGGTTTAAGTTACAATCTAATTCCTGTTCTAGCATGTAGGCAATTGGTTCTTAGTAGGGTAAGATGCTGTAGAAAGTAATATAGGGGGATGTTTATGTAAGGTCATCTTTAGTACTCTATAATTTAAAGGCTGTTTTTGCTAAATTTTTATATTTTTCAGTCTTGTGTTTTTACATTCCAACACTGTGCAAACATTTACGTGTTGTTTGTTTTTCTTTTTTCAGCATTTTGAATCAAGATTGAATGCATTCTATCTGATCAAATACTTAAAAAAGTAACCATTTCCCCTCTCCCATATAAAGAGAGAATATTTGAATGCCATTCATCAAATATATATTTTCTTGGCCGAAAAATTAATGTCCACATCGCACATCGAAACTGGAGTAGCACTGGTAGATCTAACTGGTTTCTCGTTCAGCTGTTAAGACACTCCCGAAATGCTGCTAAAACACAGATTTTGTAAATAGTCTTGGTATGTCTCAAAACTCCCTCCCTTTGATAGAGGTGTCAAAACAAATTCAATAATGGCCTTTTATGAACCAAAGCTTGTCTGGAGCATCACTTCAGGGGTGCGCGCGCTGCAACAATTACAGACCACAGTCTAGCATGCCAGGTTAAGTCCACCCACATCTCATACCGGTGCCCCAAATATGAACCCTCCTGTTTCTGCGTTCACACCACCTCTGCCCTCTGACTCACATTTCTTGTGCATCTGTAGTCTTCCTCGAGTTTAAAGGTGTAGAAAAAACAAATATGTTTACCAAGTCTCTAGTGCCCTTGAACAGGTCTGTCTCAGGATCGCCTCTCTGGATGCAACTAATTTTAAGGTTAGTCACATGAGCACTTCAAAGGCTTACTGTTTCAGTAATCTGAATATTTTTTCAAAACACGATGGCTTTTCAGTGTCTCCTGGGAATCACAAATCTTCGTCTTTAAGATGAAATTTGTATGGACCTTAAGTGTTTTAGTGCATTTTCCGAATTTCGCAGGCAGTTTTGTAAAAATCGCGGCATTTTTACAAAACTGCCGATTTTGCGATTTTTTTGCAAATCGCGAAATACTGGAGGGTCTGACTAGTGGTGTTACACAGTGGCAGTTGCAGCATATGAAAAAAAAAGAAAATGAAACCTTGTTTGTCCTTACCGTAGCATTAGAACGGTACGATAGAGAATATAGCAGGTGACAGTACACTAGAACAGTGCCACAATGTATCCTAACAAATGGTCAAGTATTGAAAGTATAACTACTACTTGCGTTGAATTACTTTGACATTGGCTACGACTACAAGAAGTAGTACTGAAGGTGAAGGACACAGCAGCGTAATCATTCATTTGCCACGTCTAGGAGGAGGATGTTCTTGATGATCAATCAAGTTGATGGCGCACATGAAAATCTGCTTTCATTTGCCAATAGTCATGGGTCTGCGTCAAGCTGAGTAAGAATATATCCACGGATTCCTTCACCAGCCTGTTGCTATGACCTTATCCTCCCAGCAAGTGTGTGGAATTATTGCTGTCATTTAGTCACACATCAATCAAAACCACACAGCACGGGGGAAGAGGGTTAGGGTTTGGAAAATGGATGGGAATGGGGGTTTTTGGGAAAGTTTTGTTGAGAGAAGAAAAAAAAGCACAGCATGGACAAACATTAATTGAAGATAAACAAATCTTTGGGTACAAAGCTATCCATAAATCTTTTAAGTGACATAAAGGAAGTGCATGCACTACTCCATGCATGGTTACTGAAATTAAGTAGTACTTTCGACTCCCGTGAATGAAAGAATGCGACAGTACAGTGCTGCAGTAAAAATTATGTGTTTTCACTTGCCTATCTCTGCACTCAGAGAAACACTTCGTACATTAAATTAGGTTTGAAAAATAGCAGTAGTAAAACCTATACAATGGCTGTAGGGATGAATTTAGAAGCAGAGATCAAAGAAATGCAGAGTCACACTCATAGAAGTTCACAGCAAAAACATTACTTAAAAGATAATTAGAAAAGAACGGATACTGTATCTGTATGTTGTTGTAGTTGTCCTGTTGAATATGGGAAGTTGCATGCATCCAACCATTCCTCTTATTAGCGGGACTCCTCCATTCCATCTGACACTCTGTCCATCAATGTTGGTGACCAGAAGACACCCTGTCCACTGCCTGCCTGGCGGATGCTGAATTGCAGCTCGCTAATGTGAAGCCTGACTTCATCCTTTTTTTCCCATTGCACAGGCTGAAACCCGGCCTGTAATTATTGATGGAAAAACAGGACGTGATATTAGAACACCACTGACAAATAAATATAAGGTATGTACGCTGTGTAGTGCAAAAAGTCACACTTTGAGTTTCCTAATAGACAGTACAATATTTTTGAAAGTGCGTACTCTGTCTGAGTCTCCTTTTGAAGGATAAATAAGTATGGGCAAATTAATTTAGCGGATCTTTCCCCTAAAGCTAGGTGTACTGTAAACTGTGTTTTAGAACAAAATTAGACCTTCCCAGCAGTGCTCCCAGACCCTTACTAAACCCAGTCGCAAAAATGTAGAAGACCCCCAATTGGATCTCCAAAAACGAGCCCTAGTAGAAAATGGTGACAAAACGTACTTTGAAAGTAAAGTAGGCCCAAATCCCCCCTTACCCACCATGGATTATATTCAAACCACTTGCAAGAAAGGAAAAGTATCCATACCCAGCATTGCTCCAAGACTCGCAAACCCCCCCCACAAACACCAGGAACCCCCACAACAGCCCCCCGAAAACGGTAGAGTGAGCGAAATCTCAGAAAATGCAAAAACTTTTTCCCCAGGGATTGTCTCCAAAACACTTTCTTTCGGGTATTAGACCTTCCCAGCAATGGCCCCAGAACTGTCACCCGGGCGAAAACAAGTTTAACACCCCCAACAAGCCAAAAGGCAAAACCAGGTAAAAGCCACACTTAGAAAACTTTGGGCCTACCTGGAATTCAGTCCAAATGCACTTTGCAGCTAGGCCCCAACTCCTGTTTTTCACCATGGATTTCCTGTAAAACAAATGCAATCAACATTAGACTGTGCAAGCAGTGCTCCCAGACCCCAAAACCCCCCCACAAAAACCTGGAAGCCCCCAAAAGACAGACAAGTGAGCAAAAACGCAAAAACGTTTTCACCATGGATTTGGTCCAAAACACTTGATTCCGATATTAGACCTTCCGAGCTATGCCCCCAAACCCCTGCAGCCACCTGCAAAAAAGCAGAACACCCCCAAACAGGCAAAAATGCAAAAATGGGCCTACCTTCAATTCAGTCCAAATACGCTGTGCAGCTAGGCCCTAACTCCCCTTTTCCACCATGGATTTCCTGTAAAACAAATGCAATCAACATTAGACTGTGCCAGCAGTGCTCCCAGACCCCAAAACCCACCTACAAAAACCTGGAAGCCCCCCAAAGACAGACAAGTGAGCAAAAACGCAAAAACCTTTTCACCATGGATTTGGTCCAAAACACTTGGTTCTGATATTAGACCTTCCGAGCTATGCCCCCAGACCCCTGCAGCTACCCGCAAAAAAGCAGAACACCCCCAAACAGGCAAAAAGGAAAAATGGGCCTACCTTCAATTCAGTCCAAATACGCTGTGCAGCTAGGCCCTAACTCCCCTTTTCCACCATGGATTTCCTGTAAAACAAATGCAATCAACATTAGACTGTGCCAGCAGTGCCCCCAGACCCCAAAACCCACCCACAAAAACCTGGAAGCCCCCAAACAGCACCCCAAAAACAGACACGTGAGCAAAAACGCAAAAACCTTTTCACCATGGATTTGGTCCAAAACACTTGATTCCGATATTAGACCTTCCGAGCTATGCCCCCAGACCCCTGCAACCACCCGCAAAAAAGCAGAACACCCCCAAACAGGCAAAAAGCAAAAATGGGCCTACCTTCAATTCAGTCCAAATACGCTGTGCAGCTAGGACCTAACTCCCCTTTTCCACCATGGATTTCCTGTAAAACAAATGCAATCAACATTAGACTGTGCCAGCAGTGCTCACAGACCCTAAAACCCACCCACAAAAACCTGGAAGCCCCCCAAACAGCACCCCAAAGACAGGCAAGTGATCAAAAGCGCAAAAACTTTTTCTGCTCCATTTTCTCCAAACCACTTTTTTCCAGAATTAGACCTTCACAGCAATGCCCCAGACCCGTCAACTCACCCGCAAAGAAGTAGAACACCCCCACAAGTGCAGAGTCTTTCTTCATTGGGCGTAATCCAGCCATCTGCTTTGAGGGAAATAGGAGTCTGGAGGAGGAGGATAGAGGAGCATGTTCTTGTGAACTTGTGAACCTGAGGAATGCAGACTGCGGCACCTTCAAATCAATAAGCAAATAAGTGAAGACAGTTCTGCTGATGGGCTTGTTTTTGTGATTAGGTGATTAAAGTTATTTTATATAGATTTTGCAAAACAAAGAAAGACAGACACACAGGAATAAAAGTGAATAAGGACGAAAAAGAATGTTAGTGATTCATTGACTCATTTTCAGGGCTCGGTGTCAGGGAAGAAGAGCCTGTCCTCAAACTCTGTGAATTCAGACGGAGTAGGTCAGTTAACAGAGAAGAACTTCCCTCATCTCAAAGAAATACCAGGTTGTCCAGAACATGGCAGCTCGCCTTATCTGTAACCTCCCGGCCAGAGCATCGGCCTCCTCCCATCTGCATAAACTTCACTGCTTGCGAATCGAGAGCCGAGTGAAATTCAAAGCACTTTGTCTTATGCACAAAATCAAGACCAGCAAAGCTCCGAAGTATCTATCCTCCTTGGTGCAGCAATATGTTCCCCCCCGCATACTGAGGTCCTCCACTCAAAACAAATTTAGGATACCCCGTGTTAATAGAGCTAAAATGGGCGGTCGCTCGTTCTCCTTGCTAGGACCTTCTTTATGGAACTCTCTACCCCAAACTTTGCGTTCTGAAGACTGTTATCTGACATTCCGTAAAGGAATTAAGACCTGGCTTTTTAATACCTAAACTGCATGTTCTTTATTTCTCACCCCTAGCTTACCTTATGTTTGCTTTAGCGCCGGGAAACCTTCGGGTAGCTGTGCGCTTAATAAATGTAATTATAATAATAATAATCTAAGTTGGTGTCCTCCTCGTCTTCTTCCTGCATGCATTCTCATATTTTGTAATCTGGTGGTATGAGGTGCTGATTCATCTTGATCATTGTTAACCTCTCCACATTTTTGGGCGAGAGGCGGGTCCTTTTGGAAGTTACAATGCCACCAGCAGCACTGAAAACGCGTTCAGAAGACACGCTTGCGAGTGGGCAAGACAAGTAATTTATAGCCAGGTTGGTGATCTCTGGCCACAAATCTATTTTCCCATGCCAATACGCCAATGGGTCAGCATGAACATAGACCTCTGTTGAGTCATTCAGATAGTCCTGCACCATTAACTCAAGGTTCTCCAGGGTTCCTCCACTTTGCTTACTTTTTTCTGGGACCTTTTGAGAAGCAAACCCAAGCATAGTTAGCCAATCCTCTTCTTCACACAATGTTACTGTTGTGTCTGGTGCAGATGATACGGTTGCTGGTGTCGTTAATGAATGAGAGGGAAAATCACTCACTTCTGCCACAGCCACAGATGCAAAAGTGGATTTTTTTGACGGATGGCATGCTGATGCTGATATACTGCCTTTTCCTTCAATTTCCTGCCGTTCTCTTTCAACCCGACTGGCTGACAAAGCTAGCCAATGTTTGTACTTTGTAACATCTGCGTCATCAAAAGGAAAGAATACTCTGCCTGCCACTGCCTTTTTGTTCCGTGGATGCAGAATAGTAGCAGAAATGTAATGCTGTTCTGTGTGGATCTTTTGTAGACGTTCATCACAAAGTAGGCACTGAAATAACTTCTCCACCAACACAAATGCTTCTTGCTTTCCATCTTTGTGAAACGTAGAAGACACTGCCTTCAGTTGGTGCTCTAGCATGCGCAACAAAGGGATAGCTTTTCACAAATTACAGTCCTCCCTGCTGACTGCACGCGTGAAGACCTCCAAAGGACGAAGCATGTCTGTCAGGCTTTTAACTAACTGCCATTGCTCCACCTGTATCCTCAGGTCAATCATAGGTGTACCCAGTGTAAAGAAATACTGATCGACTACCGCATACTGCTCATACAGACGCTCAAGCATGTAGAAGGTTGAGTTCCAACGTGTTACCACCTCCTGGATGAGTGCTTTCACTGGCACTTTACGTTCATATTGCAGGCACCTCAGCTGCTTCTGGGCCTTAAAAGAATGGTTGAAATGTGTGCACATTCTTCGGCAGGTGGTCAGTAACTCACACACTGGACTTTCTTCACTCAAGAATTTTTTAACAACCAGGTTTATACAGTGTGCCAAACACGGCACTCTGAAATAGTTACCCTTATCCATGGCCTTAACTACATTGGCGCCATTATCCGTGGAAACATAACTAATCATGCGTTTTCTTGGGGACAGCCATTGAAAGACCTTTGTGTTAAAGTCATGCAAAATGTTTTCTCCTATATGATTTTTCTCCATGGCAAACATGGCTAGTGTTGCATGTTTTCGAGCAGCTTTATAAACTTTGTCTTTGTCGTTCCTATTTTCCCTATAGGCCCAGCGCATTGGAATAACATAAACAGCAGTGTAGACGTAGGACTGTGGTCTTCTAGGTCTCTATTGACTATGTTAGACTTAATTTAGGTTTGCGCCAGCTAGCTCAGAGGTCACTGGAAACTTTCTTGACTGAATAGGAAGTGATCAGCTTCCCTGGCTCAGACAAGAAGGGATTCAGCTTCCGACAACCGCATAAACATGACAACTTTGCTCCCCAGAATAAGAGTCAATCTCTAGAGTCGTGTGAAACAATAGACAGCTATTTCACTCAGTCAGTTGTGCAGATTTAATTTCACCAGGGTGCAGAGAATAGAGAGACGGGCGTTTTCAATAAAAGATATTATTTATTGAGCAGTCTTCCTTCTCATGCAAGAGAAATGAATTGCCACAATTGCAAGAGTTGGTATAACGAAAAGTGCGTACAGTAAAAGGATTATTACGAAATAATACTGTAAAAGCATTGATATGGTTTCTTCGCCATAAGATAGTTAAAATGAATAAAATATATACAATATATACATTCATATATACATTGGCTAACGCCCTCAACTGGTGCTTCTAACTACGCCTACCCCGGTGTACCTGACCTAAGCCTAATACATGGGAGGGAGTAAGTAAGTAGCAGTTTAAGTTAAGTTGGTTTTGCCAAGAGTATGATTCAAGAATTCTCTCTATGGGTTTAGTCAGCACCGTACCTTTGGAATAGAATGCAGGAGGTCTGGTATCTCCCTCTCAGGACCCGATATCCCAGTCACCCGCAAGGGTAGGCTGGAAACGCCGGAGCTGGATTTTCTCGGCAGGAGAAAAGACAGCGTCTTTCTCAGCGCGTCAAAGAGGAGGGGCAGCGTCCGTGGGCTTCTCGCATCTGCTGGGCTCTCTGCAAGGGGACAGCTGTTCTGCTCCAGTATTCACCACTGTGTGTTTGCTTAAGGCAACGTTGGTATATTTATACCTGAAAGGTGCCGAATTTGACGTAAGGTTTGGACATAAGACGTCAATAAAGATGTCACTAAGAACTGGTCGTTCTTACAGTGCTCGCAGGAGTTCTATTACTAATCAAAACAAAGCAAGCGGGGATTTCCCAGGTTGCTGGGGGTTTGGTGTGTCGAAAGAACTCGGTGTGCTCTCTAGGAATCTAAGGAAGTAGCTTCTGCTGTGTCATGGACTGCAGAGGCGAGTTACTGAAATATGGCTCTGATTATTATGCCATTATAGGGATATTTCTTGATTGTAGCCGTATAGGGGCATAAGGTCAGAATATTGATCGGGTTCCTAGATAAAACACATCAAACACCTGCGTTTACCTTTGCTTTAACCCCTGAAAAAGAGACCCAGTGTGCAGTGATGCACATGTAATCAACTGCTTGGCAACTGGTCCACATGTCTGTTGTCAGATGTATAGTGTGAACAGCACTCTTCTGCAAAGCTGCCCCAATCACCTCCAGCACATCTTCATGTAGTGCTGGAACCGCAACTCTGGCAAAATAGAACCGGCTAGGAACCTTCCATTTAGGGCAGAGCGTTGCCACTAATTCAAGAAAACCCACCCCTTCCACAAAAGAAAAAGGGATAAGGTCCAGCGCTAGCATTTTAGCCAGCTTAGTGTCCTACAGACGCGCCGTTGGGTGGTTGCGTTCAAATGGCCCATCTGAAAACAACATGCTTCTAATGGTGGGCTGGACCATTTTACGGGATGATGACTTCTTCGACCCAGTTACGCTCGGTGATGATGAACTTTTTCGCATTGGTGTCTCACTCTCCTCCACACTCTTAGTGTGGCTCATATATCTTGCAGGGGGTGTGCTGCTGACAGGGGTACTGGGTGTAAGTAAAGAAATGTTTGATGCTTCTTCCTCCTCATCATCATCAGATGAAACATCAACGGATACAATTTGTTGACTTGCAATTCGGGCTGCCTTGATCTCCTTTAGGTGCGCATGCCAATTGACAGTGTGCTGTCTCTCAAGATGACCTCTCTGGCCTCCAGTACCATAGTTGGTACCAAGCTTACCACGACTAACTCGAACCTTACAAACGGTACAAATGGCTATGTTTTCCCTTGTTGGGCTGACACTAAAGAAGTCCCAAACTGCGGACTTCAAATGTCTGTGGGGGGCGGAGGAGGCAATACTGGGAATGCTAATGCCAGATGAAGTGGAGGATGTGTGTTGCCAAAATTTACTATGTTGTGCACTTACAGCACCTCTAATTGAGGCAATGGAGGTCGAGTTGGATGGAGGTCCCTTCTGGTGAGAAAATATGGAAGCGGTAGGTGGTGGTGTACTAGTTAACTGCATTGATGGTGGTCCCATTGCCACGTCACCAACATCACGCTCAGCAGCATTTCCGGATAGGGGAAAAATGTCTGTTTGCTGCATGCTCGCTGAGCCTGGAGTGACGTTTATGATGACTGTGTCGTCGTCGTGAGAGTCTTCATCAGCAGGAGTATACGCCACTTCTCGTTCAGCGTCATCATCACACTCCATCACTATGAGACTTTCGGGGACCTTCCTTTTACGCTTAGCTACCTTTGTCAGATCATGGTATGCCTCACTCTCAGACAGCAGTAGTGGTTCCCAATTTTGATCCATATCATCAGAAGGAAGGGGGCTTGAAGGAGATGTAGACACCATCCTTGATCTTTTCCTTGCTGGGGATCTGGAAGACAATGAATCATCAGGAGGAGTGGCTCCCTCAGATGATACCTCGGCTTGAATTTCGATTTCATGATGTGCCCCTACTTCGGGAGGAACAACTATTGTGGGCACTTGTGCCGCTCCATGTACCTCTGCTTGCGCCTGTCCTTAGGCCGCCTCTCCTTCCACATATACTTGGGCTTGTACTTGCAGCACGTGTGGTTGTTGTTGCGGCTGTGGTTGTTGAACACTCGTCAGATGAGTTACAACAACCTGTGTTGATTGAGGGATGCTGCTACTTTCTTGCGATGAGCCAACATCACTGGTCGATGGAGATTGAACAACTATACTGGCAGCCTCTGCAGCACTCAAGGGCTTGGACCTAAGTTGGCGTGGTGGTGGTGGCACTGAGCCCAATGGAGCGGAGGTGCTGCTCCCAGCTTGGTCCCCATCAGACCCCGCTGCTGCTGCAGGCATACTTTTTTTCAAAACAAATGCGGCGGTCGGCACACCAGTCTCCTTGGTAAGTGGCGCCACTTGCTTCTTCTGCTCCTTACTGGCAACTTTTTTGCTAGAGGAGGTACGGGCAACTTTTTTTGTGGCCATCTTCTTCAGATGTCAGAACAGCAGGCCGCAGAAGCACAAGTTGCAGAGTTGTCTGTGGCCACACGTGACGTTGTGCTGCACACACCGCAGCAGGACTTGTTCCTGGCACTGATGAGGAATGATGAGGCTGATGATTCGTCTTTCTGCACCTAAAAGCAAACGAAGCCAGAGGAACATCAGTTAAATAAATGTTGAATATGTAGCACTTCAATAAATAGTTTGCAAGTAAGCATTTTTATTATACCCACCCCCAAAAATGGAAAGACCAATAAAATCCACCACTGACAGAGTACCCCTGGGCATAATAGATGAAAGCATGGCAGACTGGGTGCAGGCCTATGGCACAACAAAGCACACTACCTGGCTTCAAAATGGCCCCTAGACCCCCACCCACATGGCCAGGCCCTGCCTGGACCAGGCCTCAAAATGGCCCCCACCCACATGGACAGGCCCCAACAACAACCAAAACAATGAAAAACACATAAAAATCACCACAATCCAATGCCATCCATGCCCTCCATGATGTTTACATTAAAGAGACCCCACAGAAAGACTCAGTCCATGCACCACTGAGTACCCCTGGGCAAAAGGCCCCAACAACAGCCAAAAAATCGAAAAACACACAAAAATCACCACAATCCAATGCCATCCATGCCCTCAATCATGTTGAAATTCAAGACACCCCACAGAAAGACTCGGTCCATGCACCACTGAGTACCCCAGGGCATAATGGATGACAGCATGGCAGAGTGGGTGCAGGCCTATGGCACAACAAAGCACACGGCCTGGCTTCAAAATGGCCCCTAGACCCCCACTCACATGGCCAGGCCCTGCCTGGACCAGGCCTCAAAATGGCCCCCACCCACATGGACAGGCCCCAAAAAAACGAAAAACACACAAAAATCACCACAATCCAATGCCATCCATGCCCTCCATGAAGTTTACTTTAAAGAGACCACACAGAAAGACTCAGTCCATGCACCACTGAGTACCCCTGGGCAAAAGGCCCCAACACCAGCCAGAAAATCTAAAAAAACACAAAAATCACCACAATCCAATACCATCCATGCCCTCCATGATGTTTACATTCAAGAGACCTACAGAAAGACTCAGTCCATGCACCACTGAATACCCCTGGGCTAAAGGCCCCAACAACAGCCACAAAATCGAAAAACACACAAAAATCACCACAATCCAATGCCATCCATGCCCTACATTATGTTTACATTAAAGAGACCCCACAGAAAGACTCAGTCCATGCACCACTGAGTACCCCTGGGCAAAAGGCCCCAACAGCAGCCAACAAATCGGAAAACACACAAAAATCAACACAATCCAATGCCATCCATGCCCTCCATGATGTTTACATTAAAGAGTCCCACAGAAAGACTGAGTCCATGCACCACTGAGTACCCCTGGGCAAAAGGCCCCAACAACAGCCAAAAAATCGAAAAAAACACAGATATCACCACAATCCAATGCCATCCATGCCCTCCATGATGTTTACATTAAAGAGACCCCACAGAAAGACTCACTCCATGCATCACTGAGTACCCCTGGGCAAAAGGCCCCAACAACAGCCAAAAAATCTAAAAACACACAAAAATCACCACAATCCAATGCCATCCATGCCCTCCATGATGTTTACTTTCAAGAGACCCCACAGAAAGACTCAGTCCATGCACCACTGAGTACCCCTGGGCAAAAGGGCCCAACAACCGCCAAAAAATCGAAAAACACACAAAAATCACCACAATCCAATGCCATCCATGCCCTTCATGATGTTTATATTCAAGAGACCCCACAGAAAGACTCAGTCCATGCACCACTGAGTACCCCTGGGCAAAAGGCCCCAACAACAGCCAAAAAATCGAAAAACACACACAAATCACCACAATCCAATGCTATCCATGCCCTCCATGATGTTTACATTCAAGAGACCCCACAGAAAGACTCAGTCCATGCACCACTGAGTGACCCTGGGCAAAAGGCCCCAACAATAGCCAAAAAATTGAAAAACACACAAAAATCACCACAATCCAATGCCATCCATGCCCTCCATGATGTTTACATTAAAGAGACCCCACAGAAAGACTCAGTCCATGCACCACTGAGTACCCCTGGGCAAAAGGCCCCAAAACCAGCCAAAAAATCGAAAAACACACAAAAATCACCACAATCCAATGCCATCCATGCCCTCAATCATGTTGAAATTCAAGACACCCCACAGAAAGACTCGGTCCATGCACCACTGACTACCCCTGGGCATAATGGATGAACGCATGGCAGACTGGGTGCAGGCCTATGGCACAACAAAGCACACTGCCTGGCTTCAAAATGGCCGCTAGACCACCACCCACATGGCCAGGCCCTGCCTGGACCAGGCCTCAAAATGGCCCCCACCCACATGGACAGGCCCCAACAACAGCCAAAAAAACGAAAAACAAACAAAAATCACTCAAATCCAATGCCCTCCATGATGATTACATTCAAGAGACCCCACAGAAAGACTCAGTCCATGCACCACTGAGTAACCCTGGGCAAAAGGCCCCAACAACCGCCAAAAAACCGAAACACACACAAAAATCACCACAATCCAATTCAATCCATGCCCTCCATGATGTTTACATTAAAGAGACCCCACAGAAAGACTCAGTCCATGCACCACTGGGTACCCCTGGGCAAAAGGCCCCAACAACAGCCAAAAATTCGAAAAACACACAAACATCACCACAATCCAATGCCATCCATGCCCTCAATCATGTTGAAATTCAAGAGACCCCACAGAAAGACTCGGTCCATGCACCACTGACTACCCCTGGGCATAATGGATGAAAGCATGGCAGACTGGGTGCAGCCCTATGGCACAACAAAGCACACTGCCTGGCTTCAAAATGGCCCCTAGACCCCCACCCACATGGCCAGGCCCTGCCTGGACCACGCCTCAAAATGGCCCCCACCCACATGAACAGGCCCCAACAACAGCCAAAAAAACGAAAAACACACAAAAATCACCACAATCCAATGCCATCCATGCCCTCCATGATGTTTACATTCAAGAGACCCCACAGAAAGACCCAGTCCATGTACCTCTGAGTACCCCTGGGCAAAAGGCCCCCACAACAGCCAAAAAATCGAAAAACACACACAAATCACCACAATCCAATGCTATCCATGCCCTCCATGATGTTTACATTCAAGAGACCCCACAGAAAGACTCAGTCCATGCACCACTAAGTACCCCTGGGCAAAAGGCCCCAACAATAGCCAAAAAATTGAAAAACACACAAAAATCACCACAATCCAATGCCATCCATGCCCTCCATGATGTTTACATTAAAGAGACCCCACAGAAAGACTCAGTCCATGCACCACTGAGTACCCCTGGGCAAAAGGCCCCAAAACCAGCCAAAAAAATCGAAAAACACACACAAATCACCACAATCCAATGCCATCCATGCCCTCAATCATGTTGAAATTCAAGACACCCCACAGAAAGACTCGGTCCATGCACCACTGACTACCCCTGGGCATAATGGATGAACGCATGGCAGACTGGGTGCAGGCCTATGGCACAACAAAGCACACTGCCTGGCTTCAAAATGGCCGCTAGACCACCACCCACATGGCCAGGCCCTGCCTGGACCAGGCCTCAAAATGGCCCCCACCCACATGGACAGGCCCCAACAACAGCCAAAAAAACGAAAAACAAACAAAAATCACTCAAATCCAATGCCATCCATGCCCTTCATGATTATTACATTCAAGAGACCCCACAGAAAGACTCAGTCCATGCACCACTGAGTACCCCTGGGCAAAAGGCCCCAACAACAGCCAAAAAACCGAAAAACACACAAAAATCAGCACAATCCAATGCCATCAATGCCCTCCATGATGATTACATTCAAGAGACCCCACAGAAAGACTCAGTCCATGCACCACTGAGTAGTCCTGGGCAAAAGGCCCTAACAACAGCCAAAAAATCGAACAACACACAAAAATCACCAAAATCCAATGCCATCCACGCCCTCAATCATGTTGAAATTCAAGACACCCCACAGAAAGACTCGGTCCATGCACCACTGAGTACCCCTGGGCATAATGGATGAAAGCATGGCAGACTGGGTGCAGGCCTATGGCACAACAAAGCACACTGCCTGGCTTCAAAATGGCCCCTAGACCCCCACCCACATGTCCAGGCCCTGCCTGGACCAGGCCTCAAAATGGCCCCCACCCACATGGACAGGCCCCAACAACAGCCAAAAAAACGAAAAACACACAAAAATCACCACAATCCAATGCCATCCATGCCCTCCATGATGTTTACATTCAAGAGACCCCACAGAAAGACCCAATCCATGCACCACTGAGTACCCCTGGGCAAAAGGCCCCAACAACAGCCAAAACATCGAAAAACACACACAAATCACCACAATCCAATGCTATCCATGCCCTCCATGATGTTTACATTCAAGAGACCCCACAGAAAGACTCAGTCCATGCACCACTGAGTACCCCTGGGCAAAAGGCCCCAACAATAGCCAAAAAATTGAAAAACACACAAAAATCACCACAATCCAATGCCATCCATGCCCTCCATGATGTTTACATTAAAGAGACCCCACAGAAGGACTCAGTCCATGCACCACTGAGTACCCCTGGGCAAAAGGCCCCAAAACCAGCCAAAAAAATCGAAAAACACACACAAATCACCACAATCCAATGCCATCCATGCCCTCAATCATGTTGAAATTCAAGACACCCCACAGAAAGACTCGGTCCATGCACCACTGACTACCCCTGGGCATAATGGATGAACGCATGGCAGACTGGGTGCAGGCCTATGGCACAACAAAGCACACTGCCTGGCTTCAAAATGGCCGCTAGACCACCACCCACATGGCCAGGCCCTGCCTGGACCAGGCCTCAAAATGGCCCCCACCCACATGGACAGGCCCCAACAACAGCCAAAAAAACGAAAAACAAACAAAAATCACTCAAATCCAATGCCATCCATGCCCTTCATGATTATTACATTCAAGAGACCCCACAGAAAGACTCAGTCCATGCACCACTGAGTACCCCTGGGCAAAAGGCCCCAACAACAGCCAAAAAACCGAAAAACACACAAAAATCAGCACAATCCAATGCCATCAATGCCCTCCATGATGATTACATTCAAGAGACCCCACAGAAAGACTCAGTCCATGCACCACTGAGTAGTCCTGGGCAAAAGGCCCTAACAACAGCCAAAAAATCGAACAACACACAAAAATCACCAAAATCCAATGCCATCCACGCCCTCAATCATGTTGAAATTCAAGACACCCCACAGAAAGACTCGGTCCATGCACCACTGAGTACCCCTGGGCATAATGGATGAAAGCATGGCAGACTGGGTGCAGGCCTATGGCACAACAAAGCACACTGCCTGGCTTCAAAATGGCCCCTAGACCCCCACCCACATGTCCAGGCCCTGCCTGGACCAGGCCTCAAAATGGCCCCCACCCACATGGACAGGCCCCAACAACAGCCAAAAAAACGAAAAACACACAAAAATCACCACAATCCAATGCCATCCATGCCCTCCATGATGTTTACATTCAAGAGACCCCACAGAAAGACCCAATCCATGCACCACTGAGTACCCCTGGGCAAAAGGCCCCAACAACAGCCAAAACATCGAAAAACACACACAAATCACCACAATCCAATGCTATCCATGCCCTCCATGATGTTTACATTCAAGAGACCCCACAGAAAGACTCAGTCCATGCACCACTGAGTACCCCTGGGCAAAAGGCCCCAACAATAGCCAAAAAATTGAAAAACACACGAAAATCACCACAATCCAATGCCATCCATGCCCTCCATGATGTTTACATTAAAGAGACCCCACAGAAAGACTCAGTCCATGCACCACTGAGTACCCCTGGGCAAAAGGCCCCAAAACCAGCCAAAAAATCGAAAAACACACAAAAATCACCACAATCCAATGCCATCCATGCCCTCAATCATGTTGAAATTCAAGACACCCCACAGAAAGACTCGGTCCATGCACCACTGACTACCCCTGGGCATAATGGATGAACGCATGGCAGACTGGGTGCAGGCCTATGGCACAACAAAGCACACTGCCTGGCTACAAAATGGACGCTAGACCACCACCCACATGGCCAGGCCCTGCCTGGACCAGGCCTCAAAATGGCCCCCACCCACATGGACAGGCCCCAACAGCCAAAAAAACGAAAAACAAACAAAAATCACTCAAATCCAATGTCATCCATGCCCTCCATGATGATTACATTCAAGAGACCCCACAGAAAGACTCAGTCCATGCACCACTGAGTACCCCTGGGCAAAAGGCCCCAACAACAGCCAAAAAAACGAAAAACACACAAAAATCACCACAATCCAATGCAATCCATGCCCTCCATGATGTTTACATTAAAGAGACCCCACAGAAAGACTCAGTCCATGCACCACTGGGTACCCCTGGGCAAAAGGCCCCAACAACAGCCAAAAATTCGAAAAACACACAAACATCACCACAATCCAATGCCATCCATGCCCTCAATCATGTTGAAATGCAAGAGACCCCACAGAAAGACTCGGTCCATGCACCACTGACTACCCCTGGGCATAATGGATGAAAGCATGACAGACTGGGTGCAGCCCTATGGCACAACAAAGCACACTGCCTGGCTTCAAAATGGCCCCTAGACCCCCACCCACATGGCCAGGCCCTGCCTGGACCACGCCTCAAAATGGCCCCCACCCACATGGACAGGCCCCAACAACAGCCAAAAAAACGAAAAACACACAAAAATCACCACAATCCAATGCCATCCATGCCCTCCATGATGTTTACATTCAAGAGACCCCACAGAAAGACCCAGTCCATGTACCTCTGAGTACCCCTGGGCAAAAGGCCCCCACAACAGCCAAAAAATCGAAAAACACACACAAATCACCACAATCCAATGCTATCCATGCCCTCCATGATGTTTACATTCAAGAGACCCCACAGAAAGACTCAGTCCATGCACCACTAAGTACCCCTGGGCAAAAGGCCCCAACAATAGCCAAAAAATTGAAAAACACACAAAAATCACCACAATCCAATGCCATCCATGCCCTCCATGATGTTTACATTAAAGAGACCCCACAGAAAGACTCAGTCCATGCACCACTGAGTACCCCTGGGCAAAAGGCCCCAAAACCAGCCAAGAAAATCGAAAAACACACACAAATCACCACAATCCAATGCCATCCATGCCCTCAATCATGTTGAAATTCAAGACACCCCACAGAAAGACTCGGTCCATGCACCACTGACTACCCCTGGGCATAATGGATGAACGCATGGCAGACTGGGTGCAGGCCTATGGCACAACAAAGCACACTGCCTGGCTTCAAAATGGCCGCTAGACCACCACCCACATGGCCAGGCCCTGCCTGGACCAGGCCTCAAAATGGCCCCCACCCACATGGACAGGCCCCAACAACAGCCAAAAAAACGAAAAACAAACAAAAATCACTCAAATCCAATGCCATCCATGCCCTTCATGATTATTACATTCAAGAGACCCCACAGAAAGACTCAGTCCATGCACCACTGAGTACCCCTGGGCAAAAGGCCCCAACAACAGCCAAAAAACCGAAAAACACACAAAAATCAGCACAATCCAATGCCATCAATGCCCTCCATGATGATTACATTCAAGAGACCCCACAGAAAGACTCAGTCCATGCACCACTGAGTACCCCTGGGCAAAAGGCCCTAACAACAGCCAAAAAATCGAACAACACACAAAAATCACCAAAATCCAATGCCATCCACGCCCTCAATCATGTTGAAATTCAAGACACCCCACAGAAAGACTCGGTCCATGCACCACTGAGTACCCCTGGGCATAATGGATGAAAGCATGGCAGACTGGGTGCAGGCCTATGGCACAACAAAGCACACTGCCTGGCTTCAAAATGGCCCCTAGACCCCCACCCACATGTCCAGGCCCTGCCTGGACCAGGCCTCAAAATGGCCCCCACCCACATGGACAGGCCCCAACAACAGCCAAAAAAACGAAAAACACACAAAAATCACCACAATCCAATGCCATCCATGCCCTCCATGATGTTTACATTCAAGAGACCCCACAGAAAGACTTAGTCCATGCACCACTGAGTACCCCTGGGCAAAAGGCCCCAACAACAGCCAAGAAATCGAAAAACACACAAAAATCACCACAATCTAATGCCATCCATGCCCTCAACCATGTTGAAATTCAAGTCACCCCACAGAAAGACTGAGTCCATGCACCACTGAGTACCCCTGGGCAAAAGGCCCCAACAATAGCCAAAAAATCGAAAAACACACAAACATCACCCCAATCCAATGCCATCCATGCCCCCAAACAAACAACATCAACTTACTTGTGAAATTTCTAATCCAAAAGTGATCCAAAGAAAGTCAAAAAGGCTTCAAATCCAAATATCCAGCAGCATCCACAAAAAGTAATCCTTCCAGGTCAAGATCCAAATCAAAGTGATCAGGACATGAACAACGCACTGGGAGGAGCCTGCTGGACAGGAATAGGAAGTTGGAGACTGTGGGGCACTTCCTTCCTCCCACCCCCCCCCCCCTCCCAAAATGGACTCCTTGCAAAAAAAAGTGCAGGCAAATGTCAACCTGAGGAGTTATTCTGATAAAAATCATAATTTTCAGAAGGTTTATGCTGCCTGCTGGTGGATTTCTTGTGCAGAATTGCAAATTTTGCAATTTCGCGAGTGCGAGATTGTTGCTGCCCGCCGCATCTACGAGTTTGCAATTGTTTACTCCCGCGATACGTGATCACAAGCCTTTATGACGTACTCGCAATGACAAACTCTCGCTGTGCAAGGTGGCGCGCCGCGATAACGTAATCGCGGTCGACAAACTCCCGCGGGTTCATTAGGCAAGATCCAAAATGGCGCAGCACACGCAAACATGGAGAAAAACAACTCTTCAAACGCTGACTGATGGTAAGTGAACGCCACGCGCCGCAATATTGTATTTGTCAAGCGCGACAAAGCAAAAAAATCCGCTGCGCGCCAATTTGCGAATTGTCGGCAAATTCCCGAGAATTCGCAGATTGCGAATTTGCCAAAAATCGGCAAATTCCGCGAGCAGAACGGATTTTAATCTCATACTTAATGTTGATAAATGTAGAATTTAGGACCACAATAGGATGTTGTCTGTCATCCCTAAACAGCTGCAACACAAGTGAGACCCAGTCAGACACAGGAGGGCGTGTGTGTAGGTGAGGGCACCTTACAGTACACATGGCCCTTTTCATCTCCTTGCAATGCAATGTCTCCCCATTCAGACAGAGTGGCAGTTGATGTGCACAGCAAGCACCTACTATTCACTTTACTAGCAGGAGCCCACCAGTGCCACCCACCATCATTTATTTTAAGACACATGGTTCTCTGGTGTACATCATTTGCATTCACCCCCACACCCAGTCAGATTTAGTTGATGAGAGGAGTTTAGGCTGTCCCTACCATGGCAACTGAAGCCTGTGTGCACTGACCTTGCATGCCAGGACTGCTGCGTCCAATGTAGTTTAATCTCGGCTACTATAGATGTGGATCTTGGAATGTCGCTATGTGTATATACTGCCTCAAACTTAATACCTTAAAAAGGCAGAAATTATACTGTTTGGCAAAGCTCAGAGACTCTGGAAGGATGACTGGTGGCCAGCAGAACTGGGCTCTGCTCCCCTGCCATCAAGAACCGCACAAAATCTAGGCATAATTTTAGATGATCAGTTATCAATGCAAGACCAGATCGCCTCTGCATTTGGCACATGTTTTGGCACCACGTGTTTGCTCAAAAAAAACTATAGATGGCTACCACTGACATCACAAACACACTCATCCAGGTGCTAATTAGCACCCGCCTTGACTATGGGAATAGTTTGATTCTTGCCTCCAATGAATTCCCTCTTGTCCAAATTACTAGTGGTCAAAAACACGTATTGTTAATAACCTACCTCCAAGTACCTCCTCAGCACCCATACTTATAGATCTACACTGGCTCCCCATCCACAACAGATCACTATTCAAATTGCTCTGCCTGGCATACAAATCTCTATCAGGGTCAGGGCCAAAATACCTCCACAATAAGCCTAACCCCTATATCCCAAGTAGAAACCTCTGATCTAACCACCATTCTCTTTTAGGCTCCCAACGATTTGCACCACTAAATATGGACGCCCTGCCAACACATATCCTACTCCGCCCCACTGGAATAAAGTTCCTCTTTGCGTTCGAACATGCTCAAGCTTAGCTGAATTCAAGAAACTGCTGAAAACCTGGCTGTTCTATTTGCCGCTTTTTCCTCACCTACCTGCAGCGCCGAGATGTCCCTTCGGGGATGAGCCATGTGTTATACCAAAAATTAAATAACAAATAACATACTTCCCTTTGCCAAAAAATACCCCACCTCAAGGTAAGTTGTTTCTCATCTGACAAACCCATTCAATGTCAAGGATTTGTAGGCTAAATTAGTGTGCATGGGCCTAGGTGAGACAGAGAGGCATATTTTCAAAACTATAGTGCAGCACGGTGCTGCAAGCAGTTTTGCACTGAGCCGCATCATAGGCAAGGGCAGGGATTCATCTTATTTACAACAATACAATGCATCCCTGTGCTTTCCCCTGTGCCGATGCACAATAGGCTTCATAGCGCCAACTCAGGCACCTTTGCACCATGGTCCTTTGCCCTGCGCTTGCAATCATAGCAGAGCTTTTTGCAGTCACTTGCTGTCCTCTTTACTTCTGCAACACTGCAAAACTGTTTTTTAATTTTTTTTATGTATATTTTTGCAGTCAGTGGAAGTATAAGTATTACAATTCATCAAAACATTTACATCATAAATATAAATAAGAGATGCAAATCAGACATATATGTACATATTCACTCCCTGAGCTGATCAAACTTAAAACCAATTCTAAATCTTTACAATGATCCCTTTCCAAAAAAAACAGACTCTATAATTTTCGAACCTGAGGGGTAATCCTGCTGCCTCTTCCACCAAATTTCAAGAAATTTTACTGTGACTCGTACTTTTTGAGAGTCAAATGTTTCTTTTCCTTTAATTTGAGTCATCTTAAGTTTCCATTGTGAGAATACTAGAGCCTCAATCATTTTCCATTTTTGCAGGATCATAAACTTTGTGCCCGATTACGAGGGTGGGGAGACCGCCACTGACAGGCTGTCAGTGGCAGTCTCCCTGCCATCGTAACCAACTTTACCACCCGCCACATTATGATGGCGGGCAGATGTGTAGCGGTCGTAAAGTCCAACTGCCACGCATCCAATGGGCACCTTGAGCCCGCCAGTGCGGCACAGTGTGATAAGACGGTGTGCAAGCCCTGGTTGGAGAACAGCATCAGATTAGTATCCAGAGGATGTATTTGTGGGTTCAGGGTAGATATTTGTTCATTAAAAACTGTTTGACTTATTTTTTTAATTAAGTGATTGCATGGATCAGGCTAATTTCAGGGGGCAGGGAGTTCAATATTTTAGGGGCCAATCCGGAGAAGGCTCGGTTGTAGGTTTTATTTTTTTTAGCTTTTTGACGTTTCAACAGTAAGGTGCTGGTGCTCCTAGATGATCTGCCACTGCCGCATGGTTTGTCAGCTAGGTACTTTGGTGTATTGAAGTATAGGGCTTTGTGGGTCATGCAAGCAAATTTCATCCGAATCCTTGCCTCATAAGGGAGCATGTTTAGTGCCTTCAGATCTGGAGTGATGTGGCTATACCTTTTCGATCCAGTGATAAGCCTTTCAGCAGAGTTAACGGATGCCCTTAGTGGTGCAAACTTGGATCTTGGCAGACCACATAGGGTAGCACTCCCATATTCTAATCTGGGGATAACTAGCGCTTGCACCGCTGATTTAAGGTCGTCGCAAGGGAGGAAGGGGTTTATTTATCTTAGAATGCTCATTTGTGAGTTTGCTCCTCTGGTGACTGAGCTGGTATACTCTAGCATGTTGAGATTCTTGTCAAGTGTAATTTCTAGTGATCTTGAACTGTTGAGTGTTTCATCCAATCTTCGATGTCGAGGGATATTTTTGGGGGGCAATAAAGAGGAATTGGAATTCGGTGTTGAGCGAGTTGAGTTTAAGGGGGTTTCTGGCTAGCCAGTTTTGTCTTTTTTGGAGAGTTGTGTTGAATAGATGGATATCCTCAGGGGAGGAGATTTTAAGGTATAGTTGGGTGTCGCCTGCATACACGTGGTATTGTACATTGGAAAATTTGAGAATTTCAGTTAGAGGCTCAATGAACAGGTTAAAGAGAGTAGGTGAAAAGGCGGACCCCTGGGGTACCCCTAAAGTGACAGGAATGGTAGTGGACAAGTATTGGTAAACCTTAATTCATTGAGTACTGTTGTGTAGAAATGAGGCAAACCAATTTAGGACAACCCCTGATAATCCCATTCTGTGTTTAAGTAATTCAAGGAGGCTGTCATGTTTGACTGTGTTGAAAGCTGAGGATAGGTCTAGGAGGGTTAGGAGGCAAGATTTGTTCTGATCTAAAATTTTAAGTGCGTCATCAACTATGTGGGCAAGGACTGTTTCTGTGCTGTGACCCTGATGGAAACCAGATTGGAATTGGTCCATTAGGTGGAACTGATCAAGGTGTTTGCATAGCTGTGTATGTACACATTTCTCAAGGAGCTTTGCCAAAATGGTGGAAATGGGACGGAAGTTATTGGGGTTCGCATGATCCGCTGTGGGTTTTTGTAGAATGGGGGTTACCTGCCCTGATTTTAGGAAGTCTGGTAAAGCCCCTTGGAGTAGTGAAGCATTCACTATCTTAGTCCAGAGAGGGAGTAAAGAGGTAACATTGAAAATGTTACCTGGGAGAGGGTCTCAGAAGTGGTTTGACGGTTTAAGTGTTGTTAAGATATTAGGAATGGCATTTTCATCCAAGGTTTTGAAAGTGTTTCACGACGTGCTATTTTTGAGGGAGAGTCCATGTAGATGTGGATGCTGAACGATCTTATGCTGGCCTGGGCTATTCAGGGTTATCATCGGGAGGAGATCAATTGTTTTGGAGATCACTTTCAATCTTTTTAGACTTTTCAAGAAAGAAGGAGGCAAATATGGTGCAGTTTGGCAGCGGAAGGGATCCCAATGTGCAGGGGTTGGGTTTTTGAGTAGATTGACGTTTGATCATTTCGAACAGTTTTCTTGGATGATTTTTGGCTTTGTCTAGTTGAACTCTGAAGAAATTTGCTTTGGAGTTTCTAATGTGAATATTCTAGGTGTTCCTCAGTGATCGGAGGTGCTTGAGGCGAAGATCTCCATACTCGTTCGGCTAGTCTCAAATTGCGTAGCTCTTCATTTAGGCTCCCGTTGTACCATGGTTTGGAATCTCTAGTGGACAGTCTTTTTAGCTGTAGGGGCGCAACAGCATCAAGAATGGTCATCATGGAGTTGTTGTAGTTGTGTGTAAGGTCATTGACATCAGCAATGTCCGCTGGGGGAGGCAAAACTTTAGTGCTGAGGGATGTCAAGTCATTAAGGTCTGTGTCCTGAATAATCTTTTTCCATTGTCTGGGTTTCTTAAGTTGTGGTTTATGTGTCCCCACTGATTCAGTGATGAGAAAGATGATGCAGTGGTGATCTGTCCAGTCGCATGGGACAACAGACTTGAGTTTAATGGAGTTTGCCTTAGGTCCAGGGTCGCACCCAGGTTGTGCGTAGGGCTGTCACAGATTTGGTTCAGGTTAAGGTCTACTAGAACGAATTTAACCCCCAGATGCATCAAGCACCCACTCTGCGAATCCTGAAGAGCGAAAAATACTGAATCGCTATTTAGAAATCGCAGAATGAGATGCATCACCAAAATCGGTAAATATCAGCGAATCGCAACCGGCCGCAATCGCCAATTGCGAATTCGCTACAATCACTATAAAATCGCAGATTCGGCTGTTTCCTACCCCCAAATTGCGATTTCGCAATTACCAAAATCGCAATTAGCGATCTTGCAGATTGCGAGATCGCAAAAACGTGAATTCGCATTTTGAGCACAATGATGACATCACTACCAGGAAGTAGACTGCTCCATGCATCATTTGGATCACAGAGCTGGATACAGGAGGAGGCAGAGCACTGAGCTCCAAGAGACACACCCTGCAGTCCCAATACAGGATACAAATAAATAAAGAAATAAACCATAACATCACAAGTTACTCAATTAGTATACGACAAGTTGCACAAATACAGTTATGTCCTAGGGGCCTCACAAACCATAAATAAATAAATAAATAAATACCACACTCTCCCAGGAAGCTGCAGGACAAAGTGAAAAACCCAGACAGCGCAAAATCAAATTCTCAGAAAAAGAACTGGAAGGAGTCAGCAGGGACCATGACCAACTTTTTGGGAAGCTGTCCCGGAAGGTGCCCGAGGCTACCAAGAGGCACATCTGGGTGTGCATCAAGGCTAAGGGGAACACGGTGGGAGTCACGCACCTGTCCATTGATGACCTAAAAAAGAGGTGGTACGACCTCAGAGGCCGTGCCAAGGAGTGCATTGCGGAGAGACTGGAGGAGAGACTGGCTACGGGAGGAGGATACTCCACAGTCCCTGAGAACACACCCATGGAGGACCTAGTGGAGGACACCATCAACCCTGCAGCCTGCGTGGGTGTGACTCAACTGGACACCTCCCTCGCCACACACCAATCTCAAGGTTAGAGCCATGCTACAGCGAGCCCGTACCCTAACAATGCCCATGCCCCCAGAGAAAGCCATATTTGTAACCCAGTAATCCAGTTCCTGCTCCTTCCAAACGCCAAAATGCATTGTGGGACCTGTAGTGTGTCAATGTGCCCTGATAGCCACACACCCCTAAAGCCAGTCAGGGAATGCAAGCCTGCATGCATGTTGCTACATCCCAGTTGCCTGAATCATATCATTAAACATGTACTCATCCACATCACAGGTGCTGCAGATGCTGACACATCTGACAGTGAGATACTCCACATTGCGGAGACACATGATGAGATGGAGGGAGGGAGCCAGCCAGCACCAGCACCTGGACCAGCACCTCGACCAGCACCTGCACCAAGACACAGGGCCACCCCTGCAGCTACAGGCGAAGCACAACCTCACTACTCGGCACGCGTGGCAGTGGAGCAGATCCCACCCCCACCCAGGAGGCAGACACGACACCCAGAAAGTGTGTGGTCCCACGAAAGCAGCAGGTTGAGGCAGCAGCTCTCTGTGCCCACCACAGCAGACATGGAGGAACAGGCACACAATATGGGCCTGGGCATTGAGGCTTCGATGCTTGCTTGCTCCGTAAGCGGGCGCTGCGCATAGCAGCAATGCAGCTGAAGCTATATAAAACTGCACGCAACATTAGTCTACTCACTGAGAGTGTGCAGGAGCTGACCACAGTGGTCAAGGAGAGCAACCAACTGATGGTGGCGCAGCAGGACATCAACCGCAGATGCTACAGGCAGCTGCTCACATGGCTATCAGCCTACACACGATCAAACCACCTGATTGGGAACGCCACTTCCCAGCTCTTGCGCAGATCATTGACCATGCAGATCCAGATGGTCCAATGCTGTGCTGAAGTTGCAAGGTCCCTGGAGCAGGTCCCACTGCTGTGGAGAACCAACAGGCGGCCGACCATGGCAATGCAAGGGGGGAGATGATGCCAGTGAAGGGACATCTAGCCTCAGCAGCCTGTCTGTGCCGGTGCAATCAGAAAGGCACCGCAGTTCCCGGCCCAACACTGCATCACGACAAAACAATCCCAATGTGGAGGGTGAGAGGCGACAGGGTGCGTCCGGCCGGAGGTGCTAGTTACTAGACATTTCCGGCAGTGCCATGGTGAGGTAACCACGCACGCCTGCTCAGGTTACATGAGCCTGTATGTCTGAATACAGTTGCACTATTGTTTGCTGATTAAAGCACATTGAGAGCTTGTGAATTAAACAAAAGCTTTATTTTGAACACAAATCTTCCTCATGCCAATCATTCATGTGGCTTGCATGAGTGCAGTGTTGTGTGAGGGGAATGGGTGCACTAGAAATAGTTCTGTGTAATGTTTGCGCAGCGCCTGTGACCTTCAGCAAGATTCTCCCCGTTTGCATGATGTGCGTGTGCAGGTGGCAGGTTGTCCCCCTCTGACTCACTACCAGACACCTCAACAGGTATCCTCCGTTTGGTGGAAATATTGTGGAGTATGGCGCACATGGCCACGATGTGGCAGCAGATCTCAGGCCGGTATTTCAGGGCGCCGCCAGTCTTGTGGAGGATGCGGAGTCGACTCTTTAGCATGCAAAATGTCCGCTGTCACCTGAATGGAGGAGCAGAGGGTCAGTGCCTGTTATGCGCAGCAACATGGTCTTAAGTTACTGTAAGTGGACATGTGTACTTACCTAGGAGATGTCCCTTGCCAAATTCACCCTGGCCAAGCGGGTGTGTATGCCGCTGTGCCGGAAGATGAACGAATCATGCGTGCTCCCCTTGTATTGTGCCACAATGTCTGTGATGATGGTCTTCGCATTGCAGACCATCTGGATGTTGAGGGAGTGGTATGACTTGCGGTTACGGTACATGTATTTGGTCTCTGCGGGTGGACAGATGTGAATGTGGGTGCAGTTGATGCAGCCAATTACATGGGGGAATTGTGCGGTGTGATAGAAGTCCAGTTTTGTTTGCATAAAGTCCTGTTGGGTTGTTGGGAAGGTGATGTAGTGGTGTATCCGGCTCAGCAGTAGGCGTCCAGGAAACTGTAGGCAGCGTGACAGTGTACTCTGTGATATACCCCCTGCATATGCGACTATCTCCTGGAAGCTGCCGGAGTGTACATGGGTGGGCACTGCATTTGTCTTCCATGTTGGGTGCTGCATCAGGGGGTCATGGTCTCTGATGAGCTTATTAATCATTGCCCCATTGAGCCTGTATTTGGAGTAGATCTCCTCTTCAGTCTGTCCCAGTAGTGTAATCCGCAGCCGGAAGATGCGCTCCTGGATCCTGCGTCGGTTCTGGGCTAGAGCCTGGAGCCTCGGCCGCCTTGCCACGATGTAGAGACCTGGCATTGTGACTTTCCTCATGCTCCTACTGAGTCTCCTTAAGTGTGTTTGATTTACCCAACACCTGTTTCTTGTTAGAATTTTTTTTTCTCACCAATTTGCGATTTTTGATGAATGGGATTAGCGATTTATTAGCGAATTCGCAATTTGATTGCAAATTCGCTATTGATTTTGCTAAATTTATGGATAATCGCTGTTAAGGAATCGCAATGGGGGTTTCAAAATGGTTTTGGGAATCTTTGTTTTGCGATTTCGCTATTTGCTGCTTTTGTACTTGATGCATTGCGGAAGTGGGAATTGCAATCGCAATTGCTGTTTCGCAACGATTGCGATCGCAATATCGCTTGATGCATCTATGCCTAAGACTGTTAACTGAGGGGTCATTAGGATCGTTACAATAAAGGTTGAAGTCTCCAAGGAAGATCTGAGAGCAGTGTTGTCCTACGTTGGTAGTGATGATTTCCATGATTTGTTCGATGAACGAGAGGGGTATACAACGTTTACAACGGAATTTTTACAATGCACTACCATTAGAACGCAGGCATTACCACGCATACCATTACAACGCATTGCGCTGGGGGGCGCTCTAGGATAGGGAATAAGTATAATTTTATATCCAACACCTTCCCTAGTGTCCACGGGGACTGGAGTTGGAATATAAAATTATACTTACCACTATCCAGCACCTCTAAGCGCTATGCGTTGTAACGGTATTCGTTGTAAATACCGCGTTGTAAAGGTATGCGTGGTAACAGTATGCGTTGTCACGTCATACATCCAACGAGAGGTTATCGCGTGGAGGGTGGTAGATCACATGTAGTGTACATAGTGGTTTGTTGTTACTCACAATGTTTATGCAAAGGTATTCACAAGCAGATAACTTGACGGTTTGCAATTGATTCACCACAAGGGCAGTGTGGTTTATGCAGGTAATGCCTCCACCCCATCCATTCGGTCTGTCTGATCTTATAATGTCATAGCTAGGTGGGACCAATATGTCTAGGATTGGTGCAGATAAGTCATTTAGCCATGTTTCTGTTAGGAGTAAGAGGTCAAGCTTGTGTGCAAGGATGAGGTCAGCAATGTCCACCGCAATTTACAAGCATGCATTTCTGGTGTGGTTTGGTGTCTACTGAGGTTGTTGGTACAATGGGGACCTGCTTAAGGTAGAACTTATTTACTTCTCTGGAGTTCGGCCTAGGCTTTCTGTGTGTGTTCGAGGCAATTGTTAGCATGGGAGTCAGGATGTCTGGGTTTTCGTGGTGTGCAGGATTGGTAGACCTGGCATCATTGGCGCAGGTCTCCCTTCCTCTTTTTGCTTCCTATATTTTATTGTGGCTGGATTTAGATGCTCTGGGCACTGTGCCACTGCTAACCAGTGTACCTGTGTAAAGATGACTGTATGAATTGGGATAACCATAATTGGCTCATTTGGGTTACCTGTCAGCCCCTAGTATAAGTGCACTGTGTGTGCCCAGGGCGGGTAGACCAAATACTGCTGGTGGGCCTGCAGCGCTGATTTGCACTACCCACCGAAGCCGCTTTTAAAGTATGTCTGTGTAGCATGTTCTAATAGCGAGTTACCCTCCATTTCACTTTTTACTATTGTGAGGCTTCTCAAAGGCCAGAATAGGCGGGATGAGTATTACATTCCATAATTGTGAGACGTTAGCCTGGCATATGATGTCCACTATTCTAGTGGGCACCTAGCACCAGTCTAATCAACCCTTATTGATGGTGGTTGTAAAGTCAACCTTATAGACAAGCTATTCTAGTGGTAGCATGGACCAGCAGTCTTAGGCTAAAACTTCAGAGAGCATGTGAAGTGAACTGTTTTACCAATTATAATCACTTAAATACCAAATGAAAGGACAACACACAAGGTATATATCAAATATATATGTATTTATTTCTAACACAACCTCTCTGCACTCTTTATGAGGTCAGAGGTAAAAGTACATCACAAGTTACACACCACACTCACAAACCATATACTAAAGAAGTGGTATAAGAACCACAACAGAAACAGTGAGTAGGCCTAGGGTATTTATTCATATACCCTCCCCATTATTGGAGCCCAACCCATCATGATAACAGTGACCACCCATTCCCCGCCCCCTCTTCCCCTTGTGTGAGTACCTTGGAAAAGTACTTTTGATCTCATTCCCATGAGGAGCAGCCTGATGGCTTGAATTTGTTATAGGGCTATTTTGTCTTCCTCAGCAAGGACAAACTTCCCTTTTTTCGTTTTTTTTTTTTCTTTTTCCTTCCCTCCTTTCCGTTCCCCTTCCCCTTTCTTGTGAACCCCTTGAACTGAGGCTTTAATTCAGGAGAGCTCCCCTCTCACCCTTCTTCCTCTTTTATTGTGTGCAAAAATTCTTTGGTCCATTCCACAGACAAAAATACATGCGATCGTCCTTTAAATAGCACTCTTAATTTGGATCGGTGCATAATTCCAGCCGGAGCCCCATAATGTTTAAATTCATTAAGCAGTCCAACAACCTCTTGGGGCCTTCGTGCTGCTAGGATCGACAGGTCTGCAAAACTTCAAAATGAAAAATTCTCAGATGTGGAAAAAGATTTTTTTAGAAATTGCATGAGAAAGAATCTTTTCTTCAATCTGAACATCGCCAAAATTGACTAGAAATATTCGGCGGAATTTGGCATTCATAGGCTGGACTGCTGATACTCGATGTGCCCGGGCAATGGTGAGGTCTCCGCATTCAGCTGTCTTTTCCGGTAGTACATGTTTATGGACCAAATTGATTTTGTTACAGATGAACCTAACGCACAATTCTGAAGTATTCCCTCTAATCTCAGATTGGAGCGCTTAGCTCTGTTTTTGACATCATCCATCGTTAACTGAAGATTTTCCAGCTCGGTCTGCATTTTTTGAAATGTATTTTCTTGGTTACTGGAAGAATCTTCTAGAGTAGAGACCTTCAGCTCTACCTGAGTCATGCGCGAGGCAAGTAGTTGGATGTTCTTGTTATTTTGTTCGAGTTGTTCATTAGTTTTCTGATGAGCTTTCTCTTGCGAGATCTTCATCCCCCGGAGCTCACTTAAGATCTGACTTAGAGTCGCGTTAATTAGAGAAGGCGGTGGGGGATTTAAGGTGGAGTTAGTTGCCATCACTAATCCGTGTTGGTTCAAATCATTTGACTTAAGGGGTTAATTTGTTCAAGCAACTGGTAGCTCTGGTTCCATTTGAGCATTATTAGACCTTGGGCAACTTTGATCCACCCTATTATCCTCCTGAGTCTCCTTGGTGATTGCCCATGAAAATAAGGGGGATGGCTGTTTTTTCTTTTTCTGAAGTTTGAGGTATAAGCAAGCAGGTTTGAGCGGGTCTGGGAGGTCCACTGTTGCATTGAAAGTAGGGGGAGAGAAAGCTTCTGGGTTTGAACTGGATTCCATTCTACCTCCCCTTCTTGAGAGAGAATGTGCCAAGATCCCTCAGGAGAACGGAGCTGCTGGTTCTGAGTGTGTGGCCATTATTTTCAGGTTTGCTCAGATACTTGTAAAATACCAGCCTTATCCCCTTTGAGAGTCCCCTTGGTTTTATGAGTTTTCATTGAGGAATCTCTTGAAATGCACTTCATTGAGGTAGCATGTTGATGATAAATAAACCATTAATACAATGGGGTAACCCAAAAAGGTCTTGTACTGGGTATCAAACAGTATTAAAAAACAACGGTCCATAGACTATTAATTCTCAATGCCTCAATTAGTAAGTACTTAGTATTTAAATAAACATTCAGGAGTATAAAAATCTACTCTGAATCAATAAATGCATCAATGTAGCAAAACGCAGCAGCAAAACATATAATCAAGGGTAATTTATTCATTTATCTTCACTATTTAAGAATGTAGATGACTAACAATACATAGGAGTCATATAGGTTGCCCCGATGGGAGCATGCAAAATAGAAAGACGTGAATTAAATAATGTTGAGTGATGAAGGAAAGGAAAGAATTACAGAAATTGGTGACATAAAAATACAAAAGACACTTTTTTCATTACAAAACGGATCAACAATCATCCATGTTGTAAGACCTGGCCATAAATCAATTAATCCATAGTGTTAATACATTTGGACCACCCATATATTTGATAATTTGAATGCACATAAAAGTTGGAATATAGGGGCGGAGCCGGACCGGCGACCAAGATGGTCGCTCGGGTTCCCGGCTCCGCCGACCTTCTTCCCCGCCGCCTGATCTCGTCGACTATCCCGCGCAGCTACGGTGCTCCCGCACGTTGGAAGGGGTGCTGTGATGCTGCGTTTGACTTCGAGAAATTTCCGAGTCCCGAGGACGGAGATACGGACCCCCACAAGTTATGGCCTGCACGATATCTGAAGCCGGGACCCCGCGTGATGCTGCTGCCGGCCGCAAGCTTAACAACAACGGACATGCAGACCCGGAAGGTGCCGGTCAACCGTCATTGAGGTCAGCCCAACCCCCGAGAGTGTATATCCAGCGAGTGATCAGTGGAGCTGGTGAACGTGAAATGAGCCGTCCCTCTATGCCGATCGCTCTCCCTCCCCGATCACTGCTCAATGGTAACGGGAACCTGGACGTTGCTCTTTGTTTCCCTAACGGAACTTTGTTGGACCCGTGTACAGCTGTCCACATCCCGCACTCCAGCTGATCGGAGCCGGTTGATGCAAAACGTTGCTGTGGCACTTTTTGGATTGGGGGGGCTCGTATGAGACCATCAGTGGGGAGTGAAGATGGCACCCATATTGTGTACAAGTGTGGAGGTCTTGGTGGACTATGCTCCTCTAAATGGCAGGGGCTGGCTGCTCTGGTGCTCGTCTGAGCGGCGCTCATGCTGGGAGTCCCTTTTGGAAGTGGTGCCTCAAAGGGTCCTACCTGACCATGGCGGTGGCAGTGCGCACTGAAGACCGAAGGGAGGAGATCGGATGCCCCCTGTGTGCTTGAGGGACAAAATCTGGACAAGCTTGCTACGGGGATGATCCCGGTTGCCTGTGGATCGGACAGGTAGCCCGAAGCCGGTATTATCTCTAGGAGACCCTGTTTGTGTGGCCCATACTACAGTTCTCCGTGAAGACGCTGCTGTCGGGTGTGGAGGCGGCTCTATTGGTGGCTGAGAGGCGAGTGTGCGTACTTGGGAGACTCCTGTTCGTCTAAGTGGACCGCCATAGGGACATCTGGCTCCGTGGGTGACTGTGGAAGGCTGCAGAGTGTGTCGTATCCTGGGACATTGTAAGAACTCTGGCTTCTCCTGGACTGGCCTGCGTGCTCAATCTGGTACTTTGCTTGCCCGACCCTGTACTACACAGACTGGGATAATTTTATGACTAGGGCCGGGTGGGTCTGCGGGAATTGATGGCGCTCTGGTTTCCTTTGTTGCTACACGGGGCGGTTCCATCTTAACTGTGTGATTTGAGGAGCTGAGCGGTGACTGCTATCCTGATTATGTTGGTGTCTTCGATGCCTTGGTTATAACTCCGGTGTTATTATAATGCCATGTGGCGGTGGGGGGGGGGGGGTCGGGGGCCTGCAATGGGAACCCTCCATATTTCTTCTTTCTCCTATCGTGAGGCTCTAGTTAATTTCTTTCCTTTCCCCTTTTTCTTCTACTTTAGTGTAGATTATTGTCTCCTTCTCCTTTCTCTTTCTCTCTCTTCTATATTTCGGGCGACAGGCACGCTGCTAGGGGGGTAGGCCGTAGCCATATGCAGGGGTGCAGGGTGGGGATATGGGGGAGGGGTGTTATTGTTTTTCTTCTTCCTTTTCTGTTTCTATGCCTTCTTTTATTTTTGTTATACTTGGCTCTTCTTCACTTTTCTCTTTTCTTCTCCTCTTCCCGGGATCTGCGTGGAGTTACCTCTCCGTATGCTTTTACTATTTCAAATAATGAGGGTGGAAGTTTTTCTAAGGCTTTGCATCACCGCGGTCAGGCACTGTTTCGGTGGGAGAAATGTATTGCTTATTGATTATCCTGATTATGTCCTCCAGCGCTAATATCTTGCCTACAGCAATCCTGACTGTGAATATCCTGTCTTACGAATATCCCTTGATTTGTTTTGGTTTAATTGTACTGCAACAGATCCTGCTTTTTCCTTAATTTAAAAGAAAAAAAAAAGAAACCTTCTTTAATCCTGTTACCAATATGGTAAGAACGTTCTCCTGAGTTACAACAGAGTATTTGAGGAGCGGATTCCCGTATTCCTATGGCTTACTTGTTTTGATTTGACCGCCTCTGTCTTGAAGGCCGACCGTGATGGTTTATATACTCATGAATGTAACTGATTTAAGTAACAATAAAGGTTTGCCAAAGAAAAAAAAAAGTTGGAATATATAGGTCCAGGTCAAATATCAGAAAGGCGTTGACGTTTCGACTCGACTTAGGGCCTGACGGTGAATTAAGCCTGGGCCATGCGAGTCTTCATCAGGACTATGGAACAACGGGCAACCTTAAGTTTATGGATGACCCCTTACGGCGGAGTTAATTCTAGTGTTTGTATTTTCTTTTTCAATCAATGAAGTGTCCTCCTTGTCTCCTACAAGGTGGTATCGCCCACAAGGAAGGATCAATTTGGATTTCTCTCTAGTTGGCGGTGTGGTCCCTGTCCAATTGGTTTCGAAGGATTTAATTGGGCTTCTCTCTTTTGCAGGTAACGGCGTGCAATTATTTTAAAGCGCTGTGCCTCTGAGGTCCCCTCAAAGTGGGCCGCTAGCTAGAGCAACAGATCGTCAGTCCGATGAGTTTCCTTACGTTCTTGCCAGTACGCAACGTTCTTGGTAATTTGTTCGAGTTGTTCATTAGTTTTCTGATGAGCTTTCTCTTGCGAGATCTTCCTCCCCCGGAGCTCACTTAAGGTCTGACTTAGAGTCGGGTTAATTAGAGAAGGCGGTGGGGGATTTAAGGTGGAGGTAGTTGCCATCACTAATCCGTGTTGGTGTGAGGTTCCGTGACAATTGTAAGTGGTGTTTTCGACTCGCACGAATATGGTCGAGTCTGGTATCTATGAACCGCAAATGACGAGTTTAGTAAGTGTGCGCGGTTTCGCTGTGCTAACTTAAACCGTTCGTTTGTTATGCGGGTTTTTCATCTGTACCCACGGGTTCCATCTTAGATACGGCATCCATTTTGTCTCTTGCCCTCAAGTAGCCAGCGAACGGACGCTGTCCGCTTCGCGACCCTGGGACTCCCAAGATATTTGCGGAAGACACATGTTCATTGTAGGTGTCTTTATGACGAGGGGGATGATACTGAAGGCAGATGGCCCCGCTCGAGGCTCATCTCGCCGCACCGGTTTATTGTCTCAGCCGTGCATCTCATTAGGCACGTCCTTTTGATGCCTGCATCTCGTGGTTCCCGATACCTCCCCTTTTACACCCTTTCCGATCTCCCCACTGTCTCCGTCTTCCTCTGCACCTGTCCTTGTTCCTATTTCGATCTGTTTTACTGCCGATTGGAATGCACTAATGTTGGGAAGATGGGTTTTTACAGTTGGGAACCACCAAATGTTTCCGCACTTATGTTCCGAACCTCATGTGTATTAAAGTGACCAAAGCGACCCCTCTGGGGGATAATGGTGGGAACCGGGTTGTAAACTTTTGTGTGTCATGTTGTCCTATGGGTAAAAACTGTATAAAAGGAGCGATCCACAGAACCAATTTGAAGCAGTCTCCCCGAACTACACTCGATGTACTTCCTGTGATTTCTGTGTTCCCTGCAGCAAATAAACCTTGAATCTTTGACGCCAAAGGAAGTGTCCCGTGTCTCTGTCATTCGTACGCCGGAGCAGGTTACCCACGAAGGTTTCAGGTGTTGTGCCCTGGCACCGCTGGGTCTTAAAGAACCCAGTCCTTCAGTTGGCGCCCATAGTGGGGCTGCATCAGTGGTACCGGTCCAAGCCCGACGATCGTGAGGAACTTCGTGTGAAATCTCCGAGGGAAGGTGCACTCCGCTTCATCGATCCTGTTGTCGAAATAAGTGGCCCGAAGACTTTTCCCGCGAAGATTCCCGCCTCCTGACGGCTGCGACGGACTGCTGCCCTGACTGTAGACCTGTTTTGGCGCTTGGCGTAGACCTTGGTATAGCGAGATGATTGACGGGCCTTCCTGGTGACGCCATCGATCTTTGAGTTAAGTATTTGTGGGTCGCTCCCAGAGTTCTTGGTTGTTGACACTTTAGCGAGTGTTTTTGTTGTAAACGCTGTGTGAGTGTTTTTGTCGGTGACACTTTGCCAGCGTACTTTGTTGTGTTATTTGACGACTGCAGCCGCCAAAAACCGAGGGTTTTTGTTCTTTGCTGGGACTTGGTAAATCCCGTAACCCTTGAAGTTTGTGAAACTCGGCTAGTGTGCAAGATGCCTGGTCGCAGTACTTTGTTTAGTTGTTTCAGGCCTTGTGGTATGGATTCCCGACTGAAGGACTCGTGTCCGATACCTCCGGTTGGAACTCCCACGTATGAACTGTATAGCAAACATGGGCTAGGCCCGATTACTTTTAATGAATACTGGATCAAATATACGAAGAAGGACGGTGACCTTCGCTGGCCACCACATGGTAGCTTCGAGGCCCCGATCTTAGATAATCTAGAGGTTAAATTGTTCGCGAAAAAGTCAAGGCCGGCCATGTTTGATGCCTTTCGGTTGTGGCGTAAAGAAGCCCGACAGAAAGAAATCAGACAGACTAAACGAAATCAGCAAGATAGTGCTGGTACCATTGTGAAGAAAGCAGAGCAGTTCCAGCATGATAAGGAGGTTAGGGAAAAGGAAGTGTTTGACAGATTACAGCGTATGACTATAGATAAATGTTATCCTACTTTGCCTACGGAGCCGGAAAAGAAGGATGAGTCAGTTGAGGATCCTTTAATGTCTTATCTAATGAAGTCGCCACCTCCGTACGTACAGGGTACCACAGCCCCTGTGATTCCCCCTGTACCTGTTCCTGCACCTATTCTTCCTTTGCCTGTTCCTCAACCTGCACCCGTTCCTCCGACTGTTCCTGCTCCTTCATCTGTTCCTATTCCTACTGCTCCTCCGCTTCCACATACTCCTGCTCACGCTACCGCTCCTGTTTTGTTAACCCCTGCTGTTGTTTCTGTTTCTACTCCTTCACTTGTTAGTCCTGTGTCTTATACTTCTCCCTCTACTCGTAGTCGCAATTCTTCTCTTGCGGCTACTTTCTTTCATTCACTCGGTCCTGTTCTTGGGTCCGCTGGTTCAGATGGTCCTCAGAGACGTAGTCAGCTTCCTGGTGGAAGGGAACGTGCTTCGTTGTACAATATGGCGATGGGTTGGATGACGCACCCTCTTAGAAATCCACCACGTATCGTACTCGACACGTTTTGTCAATTCAATATACCAACCCAAAGATTTGTGTTCGAAGAAATGTGTAAGGTCCTTCGTGATCAGATATCGGCCGACGCACCTGACGAGGTGCTGACCGCGTTGTCTGCTTTGCAGCTTCAGTTTTCGACTGGACTGATAGTGGATACTAATGTTCGACGTGCTGTTGAACGGTTGCTATCTTTTCGTCCCACTCCTATACCTCAAGCCTTGTTTGTCGAGGATGTCGAAAGACAGACAGATGGGTCTGGTCAATTTCCTATGCGTGAGGTTCCACCAGTGTGGATGCCAGGCGATCCTACTGCTAACCCCATTATTCCTCCATACTTCCAGAGAGTGTGGATTCATCTCCCATGGAAACGCTCGGAAGTGTTACAGGTGAAGCAATCTTTGCCTGACCCTCGCAAAAATCCTGCAGGGTATTATAAGGAATTATCGCAGCTTGTAGATGCCACGATAATGAATCTTGCCGATATTGACATGCTGTTTGGCAATGTTGTACCGCAACCGGTATGGGCTAAGATTCGTCAGGAAAATCATCCGAATGAACTAGGTGGTGATTGGGCTGCCATTGTAGCGTCTGATGCTTTACAAACTGGTGGAGCTAAACCCGAGCAGATGATTACTGCTCTCCCTCAAAGAATTATAACGCTAATGAAAACTCTTATACCAGCTATGAAGGTGAACTGGGATAAATTGTCGGCTTGTAAGCAAAAGAAGGACGAGAGTGTTTCCGACTTCTTCACGAGGTTTGAGGAGGCATTCATTGATCATAGTGGACAGGATATGGGCACCGAGGGTGGTCAAAGGTTGTTCGTGGATAAATTTGTTTCGAACTTACTGCCCGATTTGAGCAATAAATTGAGGAATTCAGAAAGTGCATGGGCCGTTTCTACTTCAGCTCAGATATTGGCTACGGCACAATATTATGAGAATAGGGAGAAAGAAGAGAGCGACCGTGCTGAGAAAAAGACAAAAGAGCTTAAAACTAAAGTGTTGCTTCAGCAAGCGTATCGCCCACGCTCAAATCAGAATAATTCGCAACAGAATAGATCGCAGCCGCAATCGAACCGATCTCAAACTCGTAATGACTCCTCCTCCCAAAGATCCTCGTTAGGGTACAATCAATGCGCTTATTGTAGACAAGAGGGTCACATTAAATTTAATTGTCCTGTTCTAAATGAACGTAATAGTGGTAACTCGTCTAGAGGAGGTCGGGGTGGTTCGCAGCAGGCACCACGTGGTAGAGGTCGTGGTGCTCAGAACGATCGCTCAGATACCTCATCAAATTCCGATAATTGTTTTGATCAACGTGGATCGTCGCAAGGACGATCTGCTCAGTACAATGTAGATGATTATTACGTCGATCAGGGAACTGACGACAGTAATTACTAGGACAGCCAAAGACAAGGAGAGGGAGTGGTATCAGTTCCGGTTGATCAGAGAGGGCCTTACGTCGCAGTTGCTACATCGGGCGTCGTTGAGCCTTTTCTGTTGGACACTGGTGCAGCGAAAAGTTCCATTAAGCATTCGAAACTCCCTGGCGCACCTTTGTCTGGCTTAACAAATGTTTCCGTTGGATTCTCTGGCGCCCCCGTTAGCAATCCAGTTTCGCGCCCTTTGCCCCTTCAAATTGGGCCACGTGAGCTAGAAGCTCCGTTGATTCTAACCACGGGTTGTGGCGAAAATCTTTTGGGCCTGGATTTGCTTAAACGTTTGTATGCGACTTTGTATTGTTCTCCTGCAGGTGTGAAGCTTACGTTAGGAGAGAGGGTTGTCTCTCCCATGTACTTGTCCCTCGATAAGCTCCCACCGGAATTGAGTTCTCTTCCTGCGTCTTTGTGGGCAACGGGTCCAAATGATGTGGGCCTACTTGATATCTCCCCTTATGTTGTTCAGTTGAAATCTAATGTGCGATTGCCACGTATTCCCCAATATCGTATCTCCCTTGATGGTGAACGAGCACTGTTAGCGATCATTTATGATCTGATCGAGAAGGATGTCATTGAAGAGACTAGGGGAAACGTGTGCAACAGTCCTGTACTACCCATTCTCAAACGGACTGATCCTTCAAAACCGCCTGTTTATCGCTTTGTTATCGATTTACGGGAGGTGAATAAAATTGTGGTTCCTCAATTCCCCGTTGTGCCTGACATCACGGCGCTACTGACTCTGATTCCAGCTTCTGCATCGTGGTTTTCGGTGATTGACTTGAAAAATGCATTTTTCAGCATCCCGATTGCCGAGGAGAGCAGAGACCTTTTCGGTTTCTCTCTTGGTGGACGCAGCTTCCGGTTCAAACGCGCTTCTCAGGGCTACTGTGAAAGTCCATCTATTTACAGCCAAGCCTTGAAGGGTCAACTAGATGCGTTTAGGTTGCCGGCTGGTGCGGCCTTAATCCAATACGTCGACGACTTATTGGTAGCTGCTGATACTCAGGACATTTGCAAAATTGCTACGGTGTCGTTGCTGCAACATCTCTGTGAGTTAAATCACAAGGTGTCACCTTCTAAACTCCAATATTGTTGTCAAGAAGTAACCTATCTAGGTCACTTATTGTCAAAGGAGGGAAGGAGGTTGACCCCAGAGAGAATTGCAGCAATTGCACGCATGGCTGTGCCAACAACCCAAAGAGATGTGCGTGCCTTTCTAGGTATCACGTCGTACTGCAGGCAATGGATTCCAAATTTTTCATTGCTAGCGAAACCATTGGTGGCTCTTACGTGCAAGGATGTTTCGACTCCTTTACCATGGACGGAAGAATGTCAGAAAAGTTTTTCTGAACTGCGTGATTCATTGTGTTCGGCTCCTGTGTTGGGTACTCCTGACTATAGCAAGCCGTTTACATTATATGTTCACGAGAGAGAAGGTTGTGCTTTAAGTGTCTTAACGCAACCTTTTGGTGGTAAGCAACGTCCATGTGCATATTTTTCCTCGACCTTGGACCCGGTAGCTAGAGCATTGCCGAGTTGTTTACGAGCAACAGCGGCAGCCGCGGTCTCCATCCGACAATCAGCAGGACTGGTCATGGATAATATGCTTACGGTGATGGTTCCGCATGCAGTCGATACCCTTTTGAATCGGACGAAAACTCAGCACTTGACGAGTGCGAGGTTGTCTGGTTACGAGTTGACGCTGTTGGCAAGCCACATTCAAATAAAACGTTGTAATGTTCTGAACCCGGCAACTTTGTTACCAATTAGTACAGAGTCAGATGAAGTAGCAGAACATGATTGCTACTTGAGGACAGAGGAAGAAACAAAAGGTCGAGTGGACCTTAAAAACACCCCATTGGAAGATCCGGATGGTACATTGTATGTGGATGGGTCATGCTTTAAGTTGCCGAATGGTGATGTGACTACTGCTTATGCTGTTGTAACGTTGAATACTGTTGTTGAGACTGCAAGATTAAATCAGAATTCTGCCCAAGCTGCAGAGCTGATTGCTCTTACTAGAGCGTGTGTGTTAGCAAAAGGGAAACGTGTGAATGTGTTTACCGACAGCCAATACGCGTTTGGCGTCGCACATAGTTTTGGACGATTGTGGAGAGAGAGAGGTTTCTTGACGTCGCATGGTACGAAGATTCAGCATGGCCAGCTTGTGAATGATCTCTTGGATGCACTGACGTTGCCTAAGCAAGTTGCGATTGTTAAATGTAGTGCGCATCGTAAGGTCACGGATGATGTTGGTCGTGGTAATGCGTTTGCGGACGAGATTGCTAAGGAGACTGCCCGGAACCTTAGCACTCGAATGTATGTGACGAGTTCGGTTAGGTGGCTTACAGAATCGAGCATGTGTGAAGACACTATCGAAAGTGTGAAAGAAATTCAGAATGAGGCCACCGAGACTGAAAAGGCGAAATGGAAAGAAAGTACGGGAAAGGTGGATGTGAATGGTTGTTGGATTGATTTGTCTGATCAGAAAAGATGGATGTTACCGGATGCGTATGTGCTGGCCGTTGTGACAATGGCGCATGGGTTAGCACATATTAGCGCGAAAGGTATTTGCAAATTATTGTCTCCTGTGTGGAAGAATGATGGTATCACGAAATGTGCTGAACGTCTGGTGAAGAATTGTATGGTGTGCATGATGTATAATCCTGGCAGAGGAACCCCAACTCCTCCTGGCAGTTTTGCTCCCCCTTCATGCCCCTTTGAGGTGATTCAATTGGACTTCATTCATATGGAGCGATGCAATAACCTGAAGTACGTTTTAGTTGTGGTTTGCGCATTCTCCCGATGGATCGAGGCCTATCCTCTCAAAGACAATACTGCTTTGTCTACTGCGAAAATCCTGCTGAAGGAATATTTTCCTCGGTATGGAATGCCTAGAGTCGTGTGGTCAGATAACGGTAGTGAGTTTGTGGGTAGTGTGATGAAGAGTGTGTGTAAGGGCCTTGGAATTAATCAGAAATTCCACAGTGCCAATCATCCCCAGTCAGCTGGTTTGGTTGAAGGGTATAACGGCACCCTTAAACTAAAGCTAGCGAAGATTCAGGCTACGACTGGTCTCTCGTGGCCTGACGCTTTACCCTTAGCATTACTGTCAACAAGGGCAACTGTACACTCCCGAGTAGGGCTTAGCCCCTATGAAATAGTGTTCGGTCGTCCTGCGAATGTGTGGGGGGTTCCTAGGCCAGGAATGTTCTGTGATCTTGAGTACCCAATGTTGATCGATTATCTTCATGACTTGACTGCTAAACTGAGGTTAATTCACCAACAGGTTTACGACGCATTGCCGACGCAGACGGAGGGTCCAGGCCACCAGCTCCAGCCCGGAGATTGGGTGGTGACGAGAAATTTTTCACGCAAGAATAACCTGGACCCGAGGTTTACTGGACCCTATCAGGTTCTCCTTGCCACGAGGACTGCTGTTCGTCTCGAGGGACGCAAGAATTGGGTGCATGCCACCCATACCAAAAAGGTCCCTATCCCTTTGCCGACAGACCCGTGGGTAAGGAGAGGCATTGCATCAACTGAAACCGAAGGATTGCCGGTGTTTGTACCTTTTAGCGACGCGCAGCCAGTTGGAGAATCCTCAGCGCAGCAGAAAGACACTGTTGAACAATTATCATCAAAAGACTCAAGACCAAACCACTCAACTGATCATCGGGACGCTCTCTCTTCAACGGATCCTCTGTTTGACGAGCAGACACGTCCTGGGAAAACTCGATACTTTCTACGATCTAGCACTAAAGACTAATAAAAGATCCTGCTTTGCTGTATTGACAACTGCATTATCCCGTTTCCCGTGATCAGTTTGAACATTCGTACCATTGTAATTATTTTTGTACATATATATTGAGTTTCATTCCTTATACTTTTTGCTTTCACAGCTGAGAGACTTTGTTTTTGCATATATACATATTGTGCATTAAAGGCCGTAGGGCCGCGCGCGTACTTCCTTCTGGATAGTAGGTCTTGACGCTAGGTTAAAGGCCGTCGGTTCCTGGGAACTCCTAGGGATTGACTATTGCTACACAGAACGAAGTGCGTCAAGAAACGTTGCGGACGGTCGTAGGGAATGGCATTCTCGAAGCTGAATGATTTGGAAGGAGCTCAGGCTCATAGATTCAGTTGCAGCAACTCAGTCGTACCAAATGTTTCATATTCCAACTATTTGTATTATTTTTGACTGCTTCTGCATTATTGGCGGGTGGGGTGTATTACACGATGTCTTACTTCTTACCTTCTGCTACACCTACTCCTATTCCTGACCCTAAACTTACCTCCACAGCCTCTCCTCATTCCTTTCATATGTTACCCGAACACGAACAGGCTAGACGTGTAGAATTCCGCAATAATTCCTTTATTCAGCTCCTTCATCAGCATCAGTTAGTGGTTAACACTACTAATTGTTGGGTGTGTGGGTTGATGCCACATACTACGGATAAGGGGATTCCATATCTGGTGTTACCGTATAGTTCCCAAGGGTCAGCTCGAGCATTTCAAACAATGTTTCGAAGCGCACTGGGTTTCCACCCCATTCGAGAACCACGTTCCCCCTACTCTGGTCCTACCTCGTATCAAAAACCTTTGTCGATAGCAATAGAGGATTTAGATAGCGATATCTATGATCCCTCGCTTATTCCCGAAGAAGAGATACAGGCCTATAGGGTCCTAAGTAGAGGTGAATATAGTGCGTTCACTAGCGAAAAGCAGCTTAAAAGCTCGCCTCCGATATGGGTCGTACCCCACACTGGTAATTTTTGTCTCATGGGTCGCGGCCGAAGATCGCAAGCCCGACTTGGAGCAAGTGCTTGCACTGAAAATTACATACTGCCGATGGTCTCGTCCCCTGTGTTTCTGGCTGCCAAGGGTACATACTTTATCTGCTATGATCGTGCATATGCATGGTTGCCCGCTGACTTCATGGGCTCATGCTTCATTGCAAATTTGTTGCCTCCGACGTTCACTGTAGATGCCGATTATCATAAGACTAGAGTTGTGCGAGGCGTAATTAGCGAAGAGGATACTGCCGGTCAAGAGGCAGGAGACTTTTTCAAGGGCTTCCTCCCGTTTTGGGGACCTATGGTTAATAGTAGGAACCTGAGACAGTTGACTCGAGTGGTAGAATCGACAGCTAATATTACAGCCAGTGCCCTTGGTAATATCACCACAGAACTTCAGGCGGAGAGACTTATGACGTTACAAAACCGTATGGTTTTAGATGTCATCTTAGCAGATCGAGGCGGGGTATGTAAGGTGATCCATTCGAGCTGCTGCATTTTCATTCCAGATAACGCTCCAACTGTCTATCAAGCCATCTCGAGGTTGCATAAGATCTCCGAATCCATACACGTGGATGTAGGGGATTGGACGCTACTTGGGTGGTTTTGGGGCCTGATGTCGACTTGGGGTTGGAAGATTCTGATGATCATCGGAATTGTTGTGGTGTTCCTGTTCACGTGTTGCCTTTGTGTGCAGTGTGGTCCTGCCTTATGTGGCCTCTGTGCTACAACGTGTATGAGACAACCACCTGTTACCAAGGGGACTCGGTTGGACAGAGCTATGCTACAGCAACATCTAGATGGTCTGATGAATATCGAATATGATTCCGACTAGTGCTTGCCTACATGAGGGCAAAAGGAGCGTCTGAGGTTCCGTGACAATTGTAAGTGGTGTTTTCGACTCGCACGAATATGGTCGAGTCTGGTATCTATGAACCGCAAATGACGAGTTTAGTAAGTGTGCGCGGTTTCGCTGTGCTAACTTAAACCGTTCGTTTGTTATGCGGGTTTTTCATCTGTACCCACGGGTTCCATCTTAGATACGGCATCCATTTTGTCTCTTGCCCTCAAGTAGCCAGCGAACGGACGCTGTCCGCTTCGCGACCCTGGGACTCCCAAGATATTTGCGGAAGACACATGTTCATTGTAGGTGTCTTTATGACGAGGGGGATGATACTGAAGGCAGATGGCCCCGCTCGAGGCTCATCTCGCCGCACCGGTTTATTGTCTCAGCCGTGCATCTCATTAGGCACGTCCCTTTGATGCCTGCATCTCGTGGTTCCCGATACCTCCCCTTTTACACCCTTTCCGATCTCCCCACTGTCTCCGTCTTCCTCTGCACCTGTCCTTGTTCCTATTTCGATCTGTTTTACTGCCGATTGGAATGCACTAATGTTGGGAAGATGGGTTTTTACAGTTGGGAACCACCAAATGTTTCCGCACTTATGTTCCGAACCTCATGTGTATTAAAGTGACCAAAGCGACCCCTCTGGGGGATAATGGTGGGAACCGGGTTGTAAACTTTTGTGTGTCATGTTGTCCTATGGGTAAAAACTGTATAAAAGGAGCGATCCACAGAACCAATTTGAAGCAGTCTCCCCGAACTACACTCGATGTACTTCCTGTGATTTCTGTGTTCCCTGCAGCAAATAAACCTTGAATCTTTGACGCCAAAGGAAGTGTCCCGTGTCTCTGTCATTCGTACGCCGGAGCAGGTTACCCACGAAGGTTTCAGGTGTTGTGCCCTGGCACCGCTGGGTCTTAAAGAACCCAGTCCTTCAGGTGCAAATCATTTGACTTAAGGGGTAAATTTGTACAAGCAACTGGTAGCTCTGGTTCCATTTGAGAATTATTAGACCTTGGGCAACTTTGATCCACCCTATTATCCTCCTGAGTCTCCTTGGTGATTGCCCATGAAAATAAGGGGGATGGCTGTTTTTCTTTTTCTGAAGTTTGAGGTATAAGCAAGCAGGTTTGAGGGGGTCTGGGAGGTCCACTGTTGCAGTGAAAGTAGGGGAAGAGAAAGCTTCTGGGTTTGAACTGGATTCCATTCTACCTCCCCTTCTTGAGAGAGATTGTGCCAAGATCCCTCAGGAGAACGGGGCTGCTGGTTCTGAGTGTGTGGCCATTATTTTCAGGTTTGTTCGGATACTTGTAATATACCAGCCTTATCTCTTTTGAGAGTGCCCTTGGCTTTATGAGTTTTCATTGAGGAATCTCTTGAAATGCGCTTCATTGAGGTAGCATGTTGATGATAAATAAACACCTGCTGTGATGTCCTTCTTTTGCACTTTTTTTCCTCCTTTGAAGTACAGCGGAGGGGACAGTGGCTATTGTTGGAGGTATTACGAAGTGGCCGCAAGCCCCATCCATGCTGCCCATACCGCCTCCGGGACCACCCTGTAATTGGGATAGGACCTAGTGTACCAACAAAGATATCATGACCCCACTTTTTCCCCTTTTCTTCTTTTTCTTTCCTTACACCAAAGCTGGTTTTCTATCCTCCTCTCCTCGTGTCTTATCTTTAATCACTGCTTCAGGAAAGGTATTTTCTGTTGACTTTTGGCATGTCTCTCCTTCTCTTTCATAATGCATTTACAGAGCTGAGTGTGAGAGAGAGCACAGGAAGCGCAAGCACAACAATGAAGGATGCACAAGATGCCTTAGGACAGCCTTTATTGGTAAGCACATCAGTATATGTAGAAATACTGAGGCAAACAGACATAAAACCATCAGCTGCTCAGCACAACGATGTAATGCAGCTCAGGGGGAGAGTCCAATTCAGCAGGCACAATAATATTACTGCAGCGCTTTGGGTTTTCCTTACAAATCAGCTGATTAGCCTGTCAACGCATTCTCCAGTTTTGGAACCCCAAAAGCTTGCTAAGAGTAGTGCTTGCAGTACCCCAAGTCCCTCTCTGCTTTCCGCTGTTCGCTTTTTCCCGAGTTCAATGAGAACCACCAGACCACATAGCTATTCAGCGACCGCCATCCCACTGCCTCCTCAACCGGAAATTGGCTCAGCCACGGAGCATGACGGGAGCCGTATGTGGAAGCGTGTCTTCTGCAACACTGTTGACCTTGTCCACAATCGTCTGCCATATGACCTTTTTCCTCTCTAATGACATTTTGGAGTTGACGAAGAGCTGTTGTTGGTGCTCCATCACCTCAATGATCAGGATCTCATTCTCCTCCTCACTGAATGTGCACTTCCTCTACCCCTGGAACTCTGTTAGGGCATCCTGGATTGTACTGGAGTTGTTGGGGTTGTTGTGCTGAGCTCAGCTGTCGCCTCCATGGCTGCTTTCAGTCAAGGGTGGCAGTTTTTTTTTCGCCTAGTAGTGTTTTTAAAACTTTTTTTCCACTAAGCGTGCAAAAGTGACAGTAGAATGGCTGGCATCAATTTACGAGACACAATTCAGCCGAACATCACATTTGCAGCATTAGCATCAGATTCCTTTATGAAATGGCGCGCAAAACAGCATCAGTTTTTAAGACGCCGCCTACCTCCTTACGTCATGGGGCAATGATTTGTAAATGTGACGCTTCCATGGTGTAGGAATCTGTTGTACTATGGTGTTAATTTATTAGGTGCATCGCTGCAGGAACACATTAGAGCGCCAATTCCTGTGAATATATCCCCATATTGCACTGTGCAGGCGGTAACCAATCTTGCTTTTGACAGGTACATTGAATGACTTCACCTGCTTGAAAGGGGATGCATGGGGGTCCATGGGCCACCTTTCCTCCCCTCCGAAGGGCATCAGGGGGGGCACTGACAGTGTGCCACCTTTTAGGCGGCGCACTGTCAATGCTCCTCCTGACAGCTTCTTTGCCATGCAAATGAGGGAACACCCTCTGGTGATAGCACTGGTGCTATATGTGCACCAGCACTATCTGCATTACAGAAAGAGCCACAAAAGCACTTGCAGCCCTTTCTGTAATACCAAAGTGTCCCAATGTTGCTCAAAGTGGGCACCCATAACCTTTGTGGTGCCAGGGCACTTTTCATAATATGGCCCCAGGTTGAAGGAAGTTGACCAAATGATTTGATTTGATTTGCAAATGTATAAAGTGCACAATTGCCCAAATGCAAATGCATTGAGCAGACCATGCCTGCTTTAAAGGATACATAATAAGTTTCTGTTTAACTTTTCCATGGATTGAAATATCACCGTGAATGCCTATGGTTCCATCTTGATTCTCAAGCAACTTATTAATAATTATTTGATGGACAGCTGCAACACTCGCCAAGCCAGGCATCACATGATTGTATTGTTAATGTCTTCAGGGTGTAATAAATGCATTCATGTTTTTCAATTGCAGATCTAACACCACTGGATAAAACACAGTGAAGTATTTTACTGGGTAAACATAGTGCTAGTCCTCAATGTCAAGACAATTCAGTGGAGAGTTGGTAGTGGGTGCCTGCGTATGCAGACACAATATTCCAAGCTCTTCAGTTGATCCATAGTCTGAAACCCTAACTGGGCTTGCAAGAGAACAAAAGAGGAGCTAGACAATCCTAGTACTCAACTGATTCTGTATGATTCTATTTGTGGAAATCTCTGAATATCATCTTTATTGTTCTACAGAATATTTTGAATATATTTGTCAAAAGCATAAGGCGTTTACATACCCCCAACAGATCACTCAACACACTCTTGTACCTTTCCTTAATTTGTTCGATGGATAAACACCCAAAACACTTTTGTGGACTTCCACCACACACAAAAACAATGGAGAGAGCAAGGGTTATTTTCACCAAAGTGAACTGGGAGTACTCCTGTACCCCTGGATACAACTGTAGAAAAAACAAATGAAGGAGTACCACCAGTGAGAATTCACAAGTCTCTGTAGGGGTGGATGGTTTCTTCGAAGTGGGGGAAATCTCCTTTTATTAGAAACCCCTCACTCATCACCTAGTGATGACATGCTTCATCATCGGGGTCCACCCTAATGACCTAGCGTCATCAGGGTGTGCTTCAACAAACACATAAAGAGATACACGGGCTCATCGCTGCCCTCACTTTATCTCGCCACAATTTTAACATTGTCCAGTTGCTTGCCAATAAAAATTCTTTATTTTCTCAAGTTCAAACCAGGACAATTTTTAACACACTTACCTTTTCTTTTTTCACGCACCATCACTCACAACCTGCTCCACTGCAATCAGGTGTTGAAGCACACCCTGATGACGCTAGGTCATTAGGGTGGACCCCGATGATGAAGCATGTCATCACTAGGTGATGAGTGAGGGGTTTCTAATAAAAGGAGATTTCCCCCACTTCGAAGAAACCATCCACCCCTACAGCGACTTGTGAATTCTCACTGGTGGTACTCCTTCATTTGTTTTTTCGACTTCCACCACACACCACACTTCAGGATTAGCTATTGGTTCCAATTTTATTGCTGACTCTACTTAATGCATGGATCCTAATGAAAAAGCTTCCATCTTTGGTTCTTCTTCAGCTATCACCCAAAGCACTCCACTCAGGTCAATAATATGACAGGATAAATGCCCAGCCACTCAACTGTCTTCTCCAACATACTCTCTGGTACAATTTCTCATAAAATCATTCAACACAATGAACTATTACTTCTAGATTCTTACCTTAATAGTTCACACTTCCCAACTTAGTAACTTTCTATTCAAGTCTACAGATCATTGCTCATTCTATACTAGTTCACGAACATTTCCATCACATCTAGCTTAATAAATGTGAATTGAGCTCATGTTTCCCCTCCTTAGAGATTAGCATACTTTGCTATAATTATATTTACTCCCAAATTTCATGCAATTGCTGTCTACTGAAGAAAAATACATATCTAGCAAGGTGGGCCTCACTTCTTTACTTTTAACTCACTCCCTTACTCCTATCTTTAGTTTCCTCTTGTTCCGGTTCATGATAAACATTCTTTTGATGTGGAAAATTTTTATTCATGTCTGCACTCATATATTATATTTGCTTAGTATTAATGTATTCCTTATTTCCTGAACATAAATCACTGGCTGTTCAATAGTTATGGCCATTTTAGGGGAGGCTTGCAACATAGTCTACATACCAGCCCACAGCCTTTTTAACACCTTTTTTAGCTTGATCTTCATCAAAACTTGGCCATAATGTAAATGTTAGACCTGGCATCTTTGGCGTGATTACCCCCATCTTTTTGCCTCTGCCTCCTGTATTTTTGATGCTGTGCTGGATTCGTTTTTGCTGGTTTAGATGCTTTGGACACTCTGCCACTGCTGATCAGTGCCAGAGTGTAAGTGCTCCCTATGTAAATTGTTATTCTGATTGGATATACATGTTTGGCATATTTGTATCACCATGAAGTCCCTAGTAAAGTGCACTGGGTGTGCCAGGGCTGGTGATGACAAATGCTACTAGTGGGCCTGCAGCACTGATTGTGCCACCCACAGGAGTAGCTCTAAAATGGTGTCTCGGGCCTGCCACTGCAGCGCCTACGGGCAGTTTAGAACTGCCATGTCCTCCTGGTCGGCGTCCCTGCTGGCCAGGCCTAACCCTTCCCTTTTCGTGCACATCAGTCACCCCTATGGAAGGCCCAAGGTACCCCCCTGGGCAGGGTGCCGTGTATGTGAAAGGTAGAGCATGTACTGGTGCAGGTGACATGCTCTGGTAGTGAATTACAGCCATCTTTGTTTTTCACTATTGTAAGGCTATCTTGCTCCATAGGTTAACATGGGGGATGCTGGCTACAGTGGTTAACAGCATTTCTTCCCATAGGAACAAGATAGGACATAAGTATCTAGTATCCCTGAACTCAGAATTTAATAATACATCTTTTAGGAAAGGTGGTTTTTAAATCCTGTGTTTGAGAACAGCACTTTTAGAAAGTTGCTGTTCTCTTGTCTGACCCTTCTGTGTGCCTGGGCCTGTTTGAGTATTGACTGTCTGGTTTGTGAGTGACAGGGGCTGGGGAATTCCCCCAGAGGCTGGATGAGTCAGCACTAGGCTGAATGAAGCAATTGCAACCTGAGTGGTGGGAGGAGTTAGCACCTGGGCTGAATAGGGCTGTGCCTGCTTGCCACATTGCTGGCTCCACCTCCTGCTGGGCGGCTGAGGACCCTGCTCCTCACTCTGAATGGAAAGATGCAGCCAGCAAAACAAAGTGCTCAGGATCCACCCAGAACTGGTTCAGACCGGGCTCAGGGCCCACATGCACAGAGAGAACAAAGACTTTAGGGGTATAAGTACAGGACCCCTGACAACAGAAAATTAGATCATCCTGGAAATCAAGAAGGAACCTCTGCCAAGGAGAAAGCTGACTCTGAAGAAGGAAGACTGTCCTGCTGTTGCTCTGCTGGACTGACCTGCTGTTGCTTTGCTGCCAAGGAGAGGGGAAGGACTTTGCTGTGAGCTGTGTCCCCTGTCTTGAAGGGATCTCCGAGGGCCTGAGAAGAGCTGGCTCCCTGTTTTGAAGTCCCAGGAACAAAAGGACTTCACCCCCAGTCTCCCTGAACTCTGCTGAGAGAGTTCTGTCCTTCCTAGAGTGCTTGATCCAGTTGTGGGGCCTCTGGAAGTTGAACCTGAGCTGGGAAGCTTGAGACTAAGCTGAGAAACTTGTGAAGCTGAAAAGTGTCGCATCGCTCGCTTGCGGAGCGCATCCCCGACAGTGCGAGAAGTTTCCCGCCGCTACGAAGGTCGAGATCGGCGCAGCGCCTGACATCGCTGCCGGAGCCGTCGCATCCTTCGTTTGCGGGACGCACCAGACCGGTGCGGGAGAATCGAACATCGCTGCGAGTGTCGTCGCAGAGCCTGTCGTCGCTGGGTGAGATCGCCGCACCGCTTGCTTGCGGACCGCATCACGTCGCTGCGAGCATCGTCGCAGAACCATCGCATCGAGGAGCTGCGAGAGAGAGGATCACCGCTGGACCGCGCATCGTCGCCCCGGAGATCGTCGCAGCCCCTACGAGATCATCGCATCGTGCCTTTGCGAGAACAGACTTCCCACGGAACCTACGCACCGGAATCTACGCAAGCTGCTTTCCTCCCCTTACAGACCGGATTCGTCGCCGCGCGCCCGCTGCTGCAGCGGGGCTGTCGCATCGCCTCCCCAGGGTCTCAGGAGTAACGCATCGCTTGTTTCCACCGCACCAGCTTCCTGCTTGTGGAACTTTGTTGCATCTAAAAGGTACTGTGAGTAAACGTGACACAACTGTGAACTTTTCACGCATCTGTGGATTATTTTAACGCAACTTAAAGAACTTTGATTACAACCTGAAGAACTCTTTTCAAACCATATCCTTGAACTGTGTATGTTGGATTTTTGCCGTTTTGGTCTTGTGTAGTTTAGAATAAATATCTTTATTTTCCTAAACTGTTGTGGAATCAGTTTGTGGTGTCTTCACTGTGTTACTGTGAGTGTTGGTACAAATACTTAACGCATTGCCTCTGGTTAGCCTAGACTGCTCAGGCCAAGCTACCTTGAGGGCGAGCAGGGGTTATCTGAGAGGGTTATCTCCTTGTCCTGACTAGAAGCAAGGGTCCCTATTTGGACAGTGGTACCTACCTCTGCCAACTAGAGACCCCCAGATCTAACAGTAAACAATCAAAGACTGTTACTGCAGCATCTTTTTTATTCAAATAGGTAAGTAAGTAAGTAAGTAAAGTATTTGTAGAGCGCACGAATGCTTAGGTGTCTTGGTGCTAAAAGGATGTTTTGTGTGTTGTCTAGGCACAGTAGTGGTTATTATTTGGGGCGAAATAGCCAAGTCTTTAGCATTTTCCTAAACTGTAGCCTCTTAGGCTGTAGTCTAATAGTATTTGGCAGTCTGTCCAGAGTTCAGCTGTTCGGTGGGTTGGGCTTTTCCCTCCCCATCTGGTTTTTGATCTTGGGAATACCTGAGTAATAGTTTCTGTATATCCATGGCCCCCCCACCATACAGCGCCTTATGTACCAAACAGAGTGCCTTAAATTCAACACAGTGGAGCTGCCTAATACTAGCGGAAATAAAGTGTTATTTAGGGATGTTGAGTAGTACTCGTGCTGCAGCATTCTTCAATGACTGCAATTTAGCTGTCTGATACTTGTCAATGCCCATGAATAGTGCGTTGCCGTAGTCTATTTTTGAGAAAATTAATGCTCCTATTGCCGTTTTCCTAAGATCCTGAGGAATAAAAGACAAAATCCTATGTAGAATTGATGGAGCAAGGATTCAAGGAAAAGAAACTTGCTCGGATCAATCTCTCATTAACAGGTACTAATTACTAGAAATAATACATAAGAGAAAACTAACATGCACAGAACATTTACATATGAGGAAAAGAGCTTTATGCACGCTTGAATAACAAAGAATAATTTGGTATGTAACTGAAATCGCGCTTGAAACCGAAAAACGCTTTGCGCATGTGCAAACCAGAACCGCGTAAATAACCATGTGACTTACTCGTTTGAGAGGGAAACTCTCACACATGCGTAAAGATTACTATCTTAGGTCTTGAGGCACCGCATTCTTGGTATATGCTTTCCTGAACTTCAAATGAAGACTTTGCTGCTAATGCTTTTGCTTAAAAAAAGAGAATTTAACATGGGATAGAGTAGACGTGGGTGGTGAACAGTGACAATCACATATCTAAGACAATAACATCTGTTCATGTTTCTTTTATTATTAGTGTATGTTTGTGCCTAATGTGCTAAGCCAATGAAAAATGGTGGTGAAGATATACCTCAGTTGGGACATGGGTGGTGTGATAAAATTGTGGCCCTGTGACCGGATTGTTGACAGGTTGCCAATGACGAGTTCTTGTGGGAACACATGCATCGACTGCAAAATTCTGTTGAAAATGTGTTTAAATGATACATCAGACGAATGGGAAAATAATAAGGCAGAATAATAAATGAGCTAAAGGGGAAGGGTTTTGCTAAACAAAGAATTAGTTAAGAAATTGAACATGACAGCATGAGGTGATGACAACTCCCCTGCCCCTGCCTAGTCACAGTTCATGATTCATTGATATTTGCAACTTTTGAGGGTGGGACATGCAGAATTAAATAGTATAACTAGAGTGACGTAACTTAAGAAAGTGTTGACTTTGATACTGAGTGAGGTGTGGGCATGAGCTGCTGCTGGAAAGAAGAGAACATACCGGGTAGATTCATTACTGCATGACAGCCTGATAAGAGAAGATTTGCAAAAGAATATCGAGGAGGGAGAGATTGTAAGAGAGGGATGCGTTCCGGTGCTTCGGGGTTCTAGAAAAGTGTAGTAAGCATTATCCTATCTTGCTCCTGTCCTATGGTCACCTGATTCTTAAGTCAGGACAGGAGACCCCCACCAGTCCATTGGACATAGGGTTGGCTTTCCCCGTTTCACCATTTGGTAAATATTATTCTGTCTTAAATTTGCATATCTTTTGCAAATGCTTGCTTTATCATGTCTTTTTTCTCTTCATCCATCACTCCTAATGCATTAATTTGCTGAATGAGTCTATAAATTGAATGTGTTTGAGAAAGAAATTTTCTCTCCCATGAAATTTGATGGAGTTTGCACTCTGAATCTGTACAAATGAGCGTTCATTTTGACTGAGTTATTAGATAAAATTAATTGAATCTTGCCTAGAGTCTGTGATTATTTTATAGAGAGTTAAAAGATAAATTAATGAATTTGTTAATATCACCATCAACTACCCAACTAATGGTCCAATAACCAAAGGAAGAGTGTTGATCTGTGAAGGTTAGTTAGGCATTGAGTAATTCAGATCGAGGTGAAAATAAAACTTGACCCCCAGCGAAACAGTCAGGAATTTGAAAGAGTATATAGGCCCATTCTGAGAAATTTGTTGATTGTGAAATGTACATCCTGGCCTTTCGCTAGATCAGAATCTTCAGTAGAAAGAAGCATGAGTAAATTAGACGATTGATCTGTCCTGCAAAGCTTAACTGGTTGTAGAGCATCACTCCCAGGTTTCTCACCTTAGTAGGTGGAAGGGGGCAATTACCTGCCTCTGTTGGCCACCATGCTTGATTCCATATAGATCGACCCATCCCAAACTCCATGACCTCTGTTTTATCTGTATTAAGCTTGAGGGAATTTATATTCATCCAGCCCATAATACAATTTAGGCAGTTGTGGAAACTGACGTCTGTGACTGCAACCCTCTGTGTAACAGATATAACTATCTGGGTGTCGTCACCATATGAGAATAATGTGAAACTGTGCTTCTGACCAGCTTGGCCAAAGGGGTGACAAAGATGTTGAACAAGGTCGGTGATAGTGCTGAGCCTTATGGTACCCCACATGGGAAGCAGAATTTCTCTTATTTAAGATTGTCCCAACACACCCTCTGCTCCCTAGACTCACGAAGGAGGAGAATAGGGTTAGAGCCATCTCTTTAATACGTATTGCCCTCAGCTGTTGCACTGGCATCTCCGGTTGATGGTGTCAAATGCTGCTGAAAGGTCAAGTAGGATAACAACGGCTCTCCCTCCCATACAGTTGCCTGCAAATCTCCTCTGTAGAGTGGCATGGTCAAAAACCATGTTGGGTGGAGTCTAGGAGGTCATTGCAATCTAGGTAGTGGGCTAGTTCAGTATTAACTGATTTTTCAAAACTTTTGGCCGCTATTGGTAGACATGATATTGAACAGTAATTTTTCACCTCAGTGGGATCCACAGAGGTTTTCTTCAAGATAGGCCTAATACATGCCTTTTTCCAAGACAAGGGAAAAGTACCAGAACTAAACACTTTCTTTAAAAGAGGGGTTAGATGTATACTGATCTATTCTGAGACCAGATGTGGTGAAGCAGGAGGACACGGGTCAGTAGGAGAGGCTGATTTAGTCAGTAATAGCGGATTATTCACTTTCTCTGCTTACGTTTTGGGTTTGGTTTGCGCTGCAGAGACGATACGTCACGGTTATGCGATGCATCATGAGGCGTCTCATGGGCTACGTGATACGTCACTTAATAAAGAATATATTTTACAGCTATAGATATTAGCTTTTAAAAAACCAATGAAATTCACTGAAAAAACCATAGGTTATAGACCATATATAGTTAGGAATTTGCATTTACAAAACCTTGAAAATTCACTGAAAAAACCATAGGTTATAGACCATATATAGTTAGGGATTAGCATTTACAAAACCTTATTTTATTTGCACAAAACCATTGAAATTCCATATATAGTTAGTTGCACTAACTATATATCGCGGACCCGCAATACACTGCTAATGATGCCACATATTACATCATTCATGACATGGTCAGTGACATCACTGATGACATCACTGATGACATCTCAAATGACATCACTGATGACATCACTGATGACATCTCAAATGACATCACTGATGACATCACTGACATCTCATTTGACATTACTGATTACATCACTGATGATATCATTTATGTGATAATACATCTTCAGACTCTAATATAACCTTAGATACACTCAGTGTAAACAGGCACTCACAGACTGTCACACATCCAAGGAGTTACTCACACACCTAGTCAGTCATGCAAAGAATCAATCACATCTCCATTTCCTCAACTATACAGTTATACACACCTTACTTATTCAAACATATACTAACACATATTTACTCTCTTATACAATCCTTGATACAAGTTCACAATGATTCCTACAGCCACTCTCACATTCACTGGCTCTTATGTTCAGTTATTTATATATGTCAACTCTCACATGGAGTGTGTTTTACATATGTACTTACTTTGACATGTAGCACTGAGATATCCATTCACTCACCAATATACTCATGCACACAGTCAACTGTCCATACAGCTGTTTCTACATGCGCTTTTGAACCCATACACCTAGGGAATCAACTGCTCACACATCTATGCACAGAGTTATACACCTCCCAGCCACCCACACACATACTCAGTCTCCCATACAAATACTTGGGCAACCATTCAATAACCCATATAGTTACTGATATAGCTACTGATTTAAACATGCAGCAGTTTACAGAACAACATAAATAATGATTGCCAAATTAAGACACTTTAATCACTAACCCATGCACTCAGTGAGACACATTTAATCATTCTCTCATACAGTCAGTCATGCACCTACTAAATCCTTCATCCAGACACTTATACATCCACTCATTCTTCAATATGTAAGACATATTTTTATCTTTACAGAAACATACAGTCACTGGGTGTTGTCATCAGTGATGTCATCAGTGATGTCATCAGTGATGTCATTTGAGATGTCATCAGTGATGTCATCAGTGATGTCACTGACCATGTCATGAATGATGTAATATGTGACATCATTAGCAGTGGATTGCGGGTCCGTGATATATAGTTAGTGCAACTAACTATATATGGAATTTCAATGGTTTTGTGCAAATAAAATAAGGTTTTGTAAATGCTAATCCCTAACTATATATGGTCTATAACCTATGGTTTTTTCAGTGAATTTTCAAGGTTTTGTAAATGCAAATTCCTAACTATATATGGTCTATAACCTATGGTTTTTTCAGTGAATATATATATATATATATATATATATATATATATATATATATATATATATATATATATATATATCTTGTCTCTCAATCCCACCTGCCAGTCAAGACATCCCTTGACTGGCAGGTGAGTCCAAGAGTAGAGCGTGCCTCCATTTCAATGTATTATTGAGTTAATTGTACTCCCTCGAGTCCCCAAGCCGCAGCTACCTTAAACGCCCAGGTTACGTTTTTGCGAGGCTCCGAATGGCACTGCATCCGATCCAAAGAGAGGCGGAATTGCCTCTACATCGCTTCTCTTCCTTCTGGGGTCATATATATCAAAATCAAAAAATCTAAATCAAGGCTTGTTTTTGATATATAAACATATATATATATATATATATATATATATATATATATATATATATATATATATATATATATATTCACTGAAAAAACCATAGGTTATAGGCCATATATAGTTAGGAATTTGCATTTACAAAACCTTGAAAATTCACTGAAAAAACCATTGGTTATAGACCATATATAGTTAGGGATTAGCCTTTTCAAAACCTTATTTTACTCACACAAAACCATTGAAATTTCATATATAGTTAGTTCCACTAACTATATATCGCGCACCCGCAATCCACTGCTGATGATGTCACATATTACATCATTCATGACATGGTTAGTGACATCACTGATGACATCACTGATGACATCTCAAATGACATCACTGATGACATCTCAATTGACATCACTGATGACATCACTGATGACATCTCAAATGACATCACTGATGACATCACTGATGACAACATCCAGTGACTGTATGTTTCTGTAAAGTTAAAATATGTCTTACATATTGAAGAATGAGTGGATGTATAAGTGTCTGGATGAAGGATTTAGTAGGTGCATGACTGACTGTATGAGTGAGTGATTAAATGTGTCTCACTGAGTGCATGGGTTAGTGACTAAACTGTTTTAATTTGTGCATCATTATATCTGTTGTTCTACAAACTGCTGCATATGTTGATCAGTAGCTATATGAGTAACTGTATGGGTTATTCATTGGTTGTCCAAGTATTTGTATGGGAAACTGAGTGTGTGTGTATGGGTGGTTGGGAGGTGTGTGACTCTGTACATAGATGTGTGAGTAGTTGATTCACTATATGTATGGGTTCAAAAGTGCATGTGGAAACAGCTGTATGGGCGGTTGACTGTGCATGAGTGTATTAGTGAGTGAATGGATATCTCAGTGCTACATGTCAAAGTAAGTACATATGTAAAACACAGTACATGTGAGAGTTGACATATATAAATAACTGTGCATAAGAGCCAGTGAATGTGTGAGTGGCTGTATGGATCATTGTGAACATGTATCAGGGATTGTATAAAAGAGTAAAGTAAATATGTGTTAGTATATGTTTGAATAAGTAAGGTGTGTATAACTGTATAGTTGAGAAAATGGAGGTGTGATTGATTTTTTGCATAACTGACTAGGTGTGTGAGTAACTCCATGGATGAGTGACAGTCTGTGACTGTCTGTTTACACTGATTGTATCTAAGGTTATATTAGAGTCTGAAGAGGTTCATGGTATTATCACATGAATGATATCATCAGTGATGTGATCAGTCATGTCAAATGAGATGTTATCAGTGATTTTATCAGTGATGTCATTTGAGATGTCATCAGTGATGTCATTTGAGATGTCATCAGTGATGTCACTAACCATGTCATGAATGATGTAATATGTGACATCATCAGCAGTGGATTGCGGGTGCGCGATATATAGTTAGTGGAACTAACTATATATGAAATTTCAATGGTTTTGTGTGAGTAAAATAAGGTTTTGAAAAGGCTAATCCCTAACTATATATGGTCTATAACCAATGTTTTTTTCAGTGAATTTTCAAGGTTTTGTAAATGCAAATTCCTAACTATATATGGCCTATAACCTATGGTTTTTTCAGTGAATTTCATTGGTTTTTTAATAGCAAATATCAAAAGCTGTAAAATGTCAAGTACGTGATAGGTAAAAACTTTTTCGTTTTTATGCATGCTGATGTGCTTTGAACGCTGCCCCCCTCCCCTCTTTTCTCTTAGTAGTACTCTCTCTTTGCAGATAGTGAAGAGTAGTTAACGCAGACCTTTACCCCCGTTGTAATCCGTCGTGCCTGCTTGTCTCTCCATTTGATTGATTGTTATCCAAGCATTTGCTGTTTTACAATTGATTCTCTTTGGTTCATTCTCTATTTACAAACAAGCACAAAGTCGCAATACTCTGTTTAGTCTTTGCAGATAGTGAAAAATCGTGTAAAAAAATAAAATTAATCGAGCAAAATCAGTAGGCCACCAATTGGATCTCTTTTTGACCTCGCTAAAATAGAAATATTAGGAACAACCCTTCATGAGAAATACGAAAATAGTGAGATGAACTGAGCTCCACACCATGAGGGCTGCAAGACAGCTCGGCTCCGTCACCCACCCCGCCCAAAATAACGACAAACCCTATGCAAATATTAAAAATATATACAACACACCAGCAAAGAAACAGGGTAAAACATTTTATTAAATAACTATTTACATAACTATTTTATACTTTTTATTGCCCGATCCGGCTAGCTCAATCGATCGAGCATGAAACTCATGCACTCTGATAGCAAGCGTTGCTACTGATGCTATGCAGACCAAAACTGGTTTTCAGTTTGTACATTTTTCTAGATTTTTCCATCCAAGGTTGGTTGAGTTTGTAGAACGATGGCTTCAGATTTTCAACATACGGTGTGGTGGCGCGGACTGGGAGGGGGCGCTTCGCTCCCTGCCCCCTCCCCAAGTAAGATTTTCATACGTGAAAGTACGTTAATGGTTTTGGTCCCTGAGTTGCTTCAATGTCACTGCCATTCTCAAATGGCATAAATTCTGGATGTTGGGTGCCATAGTTCAGAGTTCTGAGCAGCGCTTGTAACACTGTCTGAAGCTTATTTCCACCTACTGCAGCTTCACTATTCTCAAAGTAAGTGAGTGTCGTTTGTGGACCTGACTGCATTTGAAAACAATGTGATATGGTACCTCCCTAAACCGCTTGACGGAGGCCCCCGAGGGGCGGTGTGATGGCACGGACTCGGAGAAGACGCTTGGCTCCGACCCCCTCCCCAAGTCTTATAGCACCGGTTTAGCCTGAGATCGCCCCCGACATAGGCGGCCGGCTCCCGGGGTCCGGCGGAACTTTTTGCCTTTTGATGACTCTTCTATTCTGGACCTTGTCCCACAATCCGTTTGACCTGAAGACACGCTGTAGTGGGGCGCCCCTTTACTGTTTTAGTTGCCATTCCGGCCGCTTTTGCTACACTGTGCCTCTTCCGCCATTCAGCTGTTTACCGCCCGCTCTTGCAACTACAGCGTCTCGCTCACCATGTAGTTGAGTTGCTCCCGCTCTTGCGGTGCAACGATAAGCGACTGCCACAGGACTCTCAAAATGGCGGCCGGCTCTTCGGTTTTGGGCCTGGTCCACTAAAATGGCCCTGGGACACCTTGGAACTCGGACGCTTCCCTGATAGGGCTTGGGTCCCATTCTCAAAAGCGTCCCCTCAGCCGTGAAGATTCTACAAAAGTCTTGGGGGCCCCCGACTCCCGCAGGCTTCTGGTGGGGAGCGGCTGCCATGTCTGCTCCTGGAATGGCCATGACGGAGCTACGAGATGGTAGCGCTCTCATGCTGACGCCAGCTTTAGTCTGAAACATCCAGAAACACTGTAGACTACCAATTCGATCAGTTCCGGTAGCGCCCCAACATGACCCGGTAGAGAAGAACTTGCCCTCCCCTCTTTGACTGATGGTTCTTGTTGCCTGTCCCCTCTGTTGTCATTTAACAGAACTTTTTGGACTGCTGAAAGGGGTTGTGTTCCGAACGCTGGTTGGTGGAGACATTTTGACTATATTCTTGACCTACGTTGTCGCGTAATGCATTATATGACACGCCGCGTTAGCGCACCCGGAAGTGATCCGGGGCGCGGCGCGCAGCGCTTAACGTAAGCATAACAGGTCATGTGACTTGTTAATAAAACTTTTCATTGGTTCATTTTACTTTTGTTATTTTAATGATGAAAAGCTTGGTCATATGACCTAAAAATTACGCTTTTTATTGGTTTCGAACATTATTTTTTTTTAAACATATATGTTATAATATTCCAGGCTAATGTACTTTCCCGTAAAATTTACAACTGTCCTGCAAGTAAAATATATTCCTTTTTCGAGAAAAAGGGCGTTTCTTCGTTCCATGACGGAGCCGTTGAGTAAAAGAGACTCGGCCTGCTGTCTTAGTCGCCGATACGCCTGATTATCAGATTCTTATCGATCACTTTATGTTGCAGGAGTGGAAAACACAACTGCCCTTGACCATTTATCTTTACTGCGTTTCTACATATTATACCTTTTATCCGTCATGTAATTGGACTGCTTTATTTCACTTGCCTTTTACTGATTCGAAAACAGTGACTAAAAGTAAAAACTTTACCAATGTAAATACTACTACCATGTTTTGTTTTAAAAACCTTTATTGTGAAAATGTCAGCATACAAATACGGGCCTATAACCACGTGGGCCGGCCACGGAGCAAACTGAAATCGTATATGATGAGGAGACATTGACATTATAGAGGAACGTAACGAGCGAGCCATTAGGTTGCAAGAACTAAGATGTCTAACAGTTGCGGAATCGGTGGACGTACATTTTGTAATTAAAATACGACAGGGCCACTTACAATAAAATTTTCTAGATATACATTTGCGTGCAAGTACCATGGGTGACGTTAATTCGAACTTTCAATAGTACAGTAATCAATAACACATCAGAACTTAATATCAATAGGGATGTCGAAATATTCAATCAATTCTCGTCCCCGCCCGCCATGAGCATCAAAACTGCATTCATATCTCGTGATATCAAGGTTGTTCAACCAGTACACAACAAGGAGTTACGAGTCCCATTTATACCGGTGCCATTTTGGGCGAGGCCGGGCAGGTCCAAGATATAGTCAAAATGTCTCCACCAACCATCGGCCAGACCAGAACCCCTTTCGGCCCTTTATGCTACAAGATGGTGTCTTCCATTCTGAAAATATTGTTGGCAGCATTTTGAAAGGAAAGATAAACAGCCGTTCTCCTAGTGAGTCTCACATTGTTACATTTAGGAAGAATGTTGAAGAGTAGTATGTGGAAAATCTGAAGCCATTTTTCTACAAACTCTCAATCAGCCTTGGATGGAAAAAAAAATCCTGAAGAATGTACAAACTGAAAACCAATTTTTGTCTGTATAGCATCAACAGCAACGCTTGAGTCAGCTTTGTGTCAAGCCGCCATTTTCATTCAATCAATAGCGTCCCCCTGCACACATTCAGGAACCTGGTCGTGTCTTCAGGTGAAACGGATTGTGGAACAAGAAGCAGAAAGGAAAAGGAAAAAAGTTCCGCCGGACCTCGGGAGCCGGTCGTCTATGTCATGGGCGATCTTTGGCCACACCAGGGCAATAGTGAAGCTACAGCAGGTGCAAATAAGCTTCAGACAGTCTTACAAGCACTGCTCAGAACTCTCAACTATGGCACTCAACATCCAGGACTTGCCATTCGGATCTTGGCGCCTTGTGCTGGTTCCGACCTATTCACACATCGATCCACTACTGACATCACCTCATAAGCCAACGGGGCACCCCACGCCGACTTTCGGCGCAGCATTGTAGGATGGCCACACCAGTGCGGCAACTTGCTGGACACCACCTCGGTGCCATCCGGATCTCGGCGCTTTCGAGTCACTGTACCGCAAGAGTGACCGGAACTCAGCTGGACACGCCGTCTTTCGGCGCAGCATTGTAGGATGGCCACACCAGTGCGGCAATTTGCTGGACACCACCTCGGTGCCATCCGGATCTCGGCGCGTTGTGCTGCCTTCGGCCTACTGTAGCCGCAAGTGCGGACGCAACTCAGTTGGACGGCGAGTGAAACGCTAAGGGGCGCTCCACTGCAGCCGAGGAGCCTCCATCTTGGGGGAGACGCACAGCCCCCACTGACTGACGCCACCTCACAGGCCAATGGGGCGCCCCACGCCGACTTTCGGCGCAGCATTGTAGGATAGCCACACCAGTGCAGCAACTTGCTGGACACTAACTCGGTGCCATCCGGATCTCGGCGCGTTGTGCTGCCTTCGGCCTATTCGCACACCGGTCCGCTACTGACGCCGCCTCACGTGCCAACGGATTTTCTATGCTTTTTGTAGCCCTATGCCGCATAACAGGTCATGTGACTTGTTTATAAAACTTTTCATTGGTTCATTTTACTTTTTGTTTCCTAAAGATGGAAGGCTTGGTCATATGACCTAAAAATAACACTTTTCATTGGTTTAGAACATTTTTTTTTCCCAAACGATGAAAGCCCCACCTTGTTTCTGGATGATTCAGACTGAATCTGGCGTCACCATGAGAGCACCACCATCTCGTGGCTCCGTCGTGGTCATTCCGCGAGCAATCATGGCAGCTGCTCCCCACCGGAAGCCTGCAGGAGTCGAGGGCCCCCAAGACTTTTGTAGAATCTTCACGGCTGAGGGGACGCTTTCGAGAATGGAGCCCAAGCCCTAGCAGGCAAGCGTCCGAGTTCCAAGGTGTCCCAGGGCCATTTTAGTGGACCAGGCCCAAAACCGAAGAGCCGGCCGCCATTTTAAGAGTCCTGTGGCAGCCGCCTATCACTGCACTGCAAGAGTGGGAGCAACTCAACTACATGGTGAGCGAGACGCTGTAGCCGCAAGAGCGGGCGCAACTCAGCTGGATGGCCGCCACCTGGGGAGACCCGTTCACGCCGCCTCCCCCACGCCCCCCCCCCGGGCCGCCCCACGCCAATTTTCGGAGCAGCATTGTAGGATACCAAAACCAGTGCGGCAGTTTACTGGACATCACCTGGGTGCCATCCACATCTCAGCGCGTTCTGCTGCCTTGGGACTATTCGCACATAAGACCGCTACTGACAAGGCCTCCCCCCGCACCACCCGGGACGCCCCACGCTGTTTTTCTGAGCTGCATTGTAGGATCCCAAAAACCAGTGCGGCACCCAGGTGACATCACCTGGGTGCCGTCCAGAACTCAGCACGTTGTGCTGCCTTGGGACTATTCGCACAAAAGACAGCTTCTGACCATTGTTGTTTTTTTTTGTCAAAAATGTTTAAATGTTTGTTACAGTTTTTGTTCCGTTCGTTATATTTAAAAGTTAATAAAGTTTTATAATCCTACTTTGTTGGAGTGCTATATATTTTTTAAAAATCGGGTGAATGGGGCCTTGAATCGGGTATTGTCATGTGTGGGCTTTGCAAGTGTACTGCTACAGGATCGGACATTTCAAACTCAAATGCACGTTCTTTTTCTTATCTTTCCGAAGCATGGAGCGCAATAGCAGGCAGAGAAAGGGTGATGCAAGTGTTGAACACTGCCTGGCCTGGCAAGTTGCTGGCAGTGCCCCCCCCCCCGCCCGTTCCTGAAAGAGGACACACACACACCGCCGCCCCGAGTACTTCACAGATCTTTAAAAGACCATGCGCTTGTTCATGAGGCTTAAATGGTTTATCACCCCTTCTAGAACCCCTGCATCGACCCTCTGACGTTTCCTGGAAGAATTACCACGTAACACAATACCAAGCCTTGTCAGCTGAAACCCCCGAGGAATCGTGGGGCATATTATCAAGGGGGTTTATCTCCGCTTTTTTGGCTTTAAAAGCCAAGAAAGCGGAGATAAAATTATCTCCCTATTACCAAGCTGTCGCTAACACCAGTTAGTGACAGCTAAAAGGAGATAGCGACCATCTTGGGCCCCGCTTTGCATGTCAGTGATATTTATCACTAATGACATGCAAAGTGGGCGTGCCAAGATGTTAGCGACTGGAAACAGTCCCTAACATCGCTATCTCCTATTACCAACTTTTGGAGATATTCGCGCTAAGCGCGAATATCTCCAAAAGCTAACACCTGCCCTGAGCAGTTCTTAGCCATGTTATCCAATGGGAGGTGGATAACATGGCTAAGAGCATTTGCTCGATAATGCATGAATATCGCTGACTTTTCAGCGATATTCATGCATTGCGGCCGTTTTTTTTCGCATTTGCGATAAACCTTGCTAATAGCAAGGTTTATCTGCGATAAAAATCGTCGGTGTGCGGCGATAATTTTTGTCTCTAAACAAGTTAGAGACAAAAATTATCGCTAGTTGTTGGTAATATGCCCCCGGGTTTTTGCTTGCAGAAATCGGGAGGCGGGAGACTAGCACTGAAATCAGTAGTCTCACGCCTGAATCGGGAGGGTTGGCATGTCTGGATTCTCTACAGATGGGGCCATAAACTACATCCGCAGGGCTAGGTGATAGCCTGGGACCGGCCTGGCATCTAAAATGGCTGCCGTGCACGACAAAATTGTGGCATTGGAAAAAAGGCAAGATGGCGCAGACAATGTTTAACAATAAGGATTCATTTATAACAAAATATTTTATCGCACTGACAAATTGGCGGTCAACACTTCCTGATTTCCATCGAATCGAACGTTAACAGACGTCACGCAGCAAAAAAAAAAAAGCTCACGCACAGCCGCTGGAAGACATGTATCAACATATATGATCCTCCTCAGCCACCCTCAGAAAACATAAGGGATTAGGATACGTCTCCCGCACCCCCTTATACCTAGTAATTTAATTAAAACGAAGCACAAAATGGCGAATTCCCGTTTCGCTACCAGTTTGCGGCCCAGTTCGCGGCCCGTGAAGCGCTTCTACCGTGAAAAATATATATATTTTTTTATTTTCCCCACGGGACCCTTTAATAACCCCAACAACATTCCTAGGGGGTCAAGAGGGGTATACCTTGCCCCCTTTCATTAAATTCCCCCTTCATTTTTCACCTCTTCTTCTCTCTCGATCCTACCGAGAGATAAGATGGCGGCCGCTCCGGACTGTTTAGAATGTTGACAGACACCGGGGAGCCAATCAGCTTCGCATCGCAAAGTTCCGTTTCGCGAAAAGTAAGCGAACCGGAGCGCAGCCCGGAGCGCTGTCACAGATATATATCTTTTTTTAAACGTTAATTTCTCAAAATCCACTGAAGCACATATATTGAGACCTAGCAAAGGCACATCGGGCTAACAGTCCCTATAATTTTCCCAAGTTTCGTGGAAATCCATTCAGCCGTTCGGGCTAAAAGTGAGGCCAAAGGCCCTATGGAAATTAACATGGGAAAAACGCGTTTTGGGACCCCCCTTTTTTCTCGGCCCCCCCTTGACGAAACCCCCCCAAATTTTCAAGGGCTGCTCAGAAACAAAATGTGCCATTATCCTGAAAATTTCAGCCGATTCCGTCCACAAACGCCAAAGTTATTAGACATAGAATTTTCAAAAGTTCCATAGAGAAAAAATCCTAACTATATATACCTACTGGCGACACGCCAGTAGGTAATATATATATATATATATATATATATATATATATATATATATATATATATATATATATATCAAAAACAAGTGTATGCAGACTGGTAATCAATATATATATATATATATATATATATATATATCAAAATCAAAAAATCTAAATCAAGGCTTGTTTTTGATATATATATATATATATATATATATATATATATATATATATATATATATATATATATATATATATATATATATATATAGGATTTTTTCTCTATGGAACTTTTGAAAATTCTATGTCTAATAACTTTGGCGTTTGTGGACGGAATCGGCTGAAATTTTCAGGAAAATGGCACAAATTGTTTCTGAGCAGCCCCTGAAAATTTGGGGGGATTCCGTCACGGGGGGGCCGAGAAAAAAGGGGGGTCCCAAAACGCGTTTTCCCATTCATTTTTCCATAGGGCCTTTGGCCTCACTTTAAGCTCGAACGGCTGAATGGATTTACACGAAACTTGGCAAAATTATAGGGACTGTTAGCCCGATGTGCCTTTGCTGGGTCTCAATATATGTGCTCCAGTGGATTTTGAGAAATTAACGTTTAAAAAAACAGATATATCTGTGACAGCGTCCCAGATAGCGCTCCAGATCGCGTACTTTTCGCGTAACGGAGCTTTGCGTAGCGAAGCTGATTGGCTCTCCGGTGTCTGTCAACATTGTAAACAGTCCGGTGCGGTTGCCATCTTGTCTCTCGGTAGGATCGAGAGACAAGAGGAGGAGAAAAACGAAGGGGGAATTTAATGAAAGGGGGCAAGGTAGACCCCTCTTGACCCCCTAGGAATGATGTTGGGGTTATTAAAGGGTTCTGTGGGGCAAATAATAAAAATTTGATTTTTCGCGGTAGAAGCGCTTCTCGGTTCGCGAACCGGGTCGCAAACTGTTAGCGAAACGTGAATTCGCCATTTTGTGTTTCGATTTAATTAAATTGCTAGATATAAGGGGGTACGGGAGACTTATCCTGACCCCTTATGTTTTCTGAGGGTGGCTGAGGAGGCTCATATATGTTGATACATGTCTTCCAGCGGCTGTGCGTGAGCGTTTTTTTTTTTGCTGCGTGACGTCTGTTAACGTTCAATTCGATGGAAATCAGGAACTGTTGACCGCCATTTTGTCACTGCGAGTAAATATTTTGTTAAAAATAATTGTTATAAATTAATCCTTATTGATAAACATTGTCTGCGCCATCTTGCCTTTTTTGCAATGCCACACTTTTGTTGAGCACAGCAGCCATTTTAGATGCCTTGACCAGACCCACTCTCTGCACGCCGCCGATCCTCAGCATGGCTCCCCACCCTCGCAAGCATCTCCCCCACGCACTGGTCACCCCCACTCTCTTTCTCATGCATGGGCCAGAAACCTCCTGCCATCTGCGCTGTTTGTCTCTGAGAATCACACCCTGTGAAACGTGAATTCGCCATTTTGTGTTTCGATTTAATTATATTACTAGGTATAAGGGGGTACGGGAGACGTATCCTGACCCCTTATGTTTTCTGAGGGTGGCTGAGGAGGCTCTTATATGTTAATACATGTCTTCCAGCGGCTGTGCGTGAGCGTTTTTTTTTTTTGGCTGCGTGACGTCTGTTAACGTTCGATTCGATGGAAATCAGGAACTGTTGACCGCCATTTTGTCAGTGCGAGTAAATATTTTGTTAAAAATAATTGTTATAAATTAATCCTTATTGATAAACATTGTCTGCGCCATCTTGCCTTTTTTGCAATGCCACACTTTTGTTGAGCACGGCAGCCATTTTAGATGCCTTGACCAGACCCACTCTCTGCACGCCGCCGATCCTCAGCATGGCTCCCCACCCTCGCAAGCATCTCCCCCACGCACTGGTCACCCCCGCTCTCTCTCTCATGCATGGGCCAGAAACCTCCTCCCATCTGCGCTGTTCTTCTCTGAGAATCACACCCTGTGCCCGCCCAACACCTCCCTTTCACCCTATTCACTACCGCACCCTCTGACACTCCTCTTCCTCTGTGTCCGATTGTCCAGGCCGGTCCCAGGCTATCACCTAGCCCTACAGATGTAGTTTATGGCCCCAGCTGTAGAGAATCACCCCTCTTCAAAGGAGTTACAGTAGATCAAGGCCCCCACCCGATGATATCCGTCACACCACACGCGTTCCTACTATCTGATAACCATCCTGTATTGTGCTTGGGGAGGGGATTCTCACTGTGAGGGTGTGTGGGTCCGAGCCTGAAGCGGAAGATTCCAGGGATGCCTCTTTGTACATCAAAGTTTTTACAATTATGTGTCACATTATAAATATATAGCACTCCAACAAAGTAGTAGGATTATAACACTTTAATAACTTATAAATATATACAACGCAACAAAAACAGTAAATACATTTAAACATTTTTTTGAAAAAAGAAGCAACAATGGTCAGTAGCTGTGTTTTGTGCGAATAGTCCCAAGGCAGCACAACGTGCTGAGTTCTGGACGGCACCCAGGTGATGTTACCTGGGTGCCGCACTGGTTTTTGGTATCCTACAATGCAGCTCCGAAAAATGGCATGGGGCGTCCCGGGGGGTGCGGGGGGAGGCCTCGTCAGTAGCGGTCTGTTGTGCGAATAGTCCCAAGGCAGCAGAACGTGCTGAGATGTGGATGGCACCCAGGTGATGTCCAGTAAGTTGCCGCACTGGTTTTGGCATCCTACAATGCTGCTCCGAAAAACGGCGTGGGGCGCCCCGGAGGGGGGGGGGGCGGCGTGAACGGGCCTCCCCAGGTGGAGGCTCGTCTGCTGTACTGGGGCGCCCCTTTACCGTTTCAGTTGCCATTCCGCCCGCTTTTGCTACACTGTGCCTCATCCTCCATTCAGCTGTTTATTTCCTGCTCTTGCGGCTACAGCGTCTCGCTCACCATGTAGTTGAGTTGCGCCCACTCTTGCGGTGCAGCGATAGGCGGCTGCCACAGGACTCTTAAAATGGCAGACGGCTCTTCGGATTTGGGCCTGGTCCACTAAAATGGCCCTGGGACACCTTGGAACTCGGACGTCCCCTGAGCCTTGAAGATTTTACAAAAGTCTTGGGGGCCCCCGACTCCTGCAGGCTTCCGGTGGGGAGCGGCTGCCTTGATTGTTCGCGGAATGATCACGACGGAGCCACGAGATGGTGGTACTCTCATGCTGACGCCAGCTTCAGTCTGAAACCTCCAGAAACAAGGTGGGGCTTTCATCGTTTGGGAAAAAAATGTTTTAATCCAATGAAAAGTGTTATTTTTAGGTCATATGATCAAGCCTTCTATCATTAGGAAACCAAAAGTAAAATGAACCAATGAAAAGTTTTATAAAGAAGTCACATGACCTGTTATGCTTACGTTACGCGCTGCTATAAAAAGCGTAGAAAATCCGTTGGCACGTGAGGCGGCTCAGTAGCGGACCGATGTGCGAATAGGCCGAAGGCAGCACAACGCGCCAAGATCCGGATGGCACCGAGGGGGTGTCCAGCAAGTTGCCGCACTGGTGTGGCCATCCTACAATGCTGCGCCGAAAGTCGGTGTGGGGCGCCCCGTTGGCCTGTGAGGTGGCGTCAGTCAGTGGGGGCTGTTTGAGGATCTGACTGCATTGGAAAGCAATGGGATGCTGTGCGTCGCCCCCAAGATGGAGGCTCCTCGGCTGCAGTGGGGCGCCCCTTGGTATTTCACTCGCTATCCAGCTGAGTTGCGTCCGCACTTGTGGCTACAGTAGGCCGAAGGCAGCACAACGCGCCGAGATCTGGATGGCACCGAGGTGGTGTCTAGCAAGTTGCCGCACTGGTGTGGCCATCCTACAATGCTGTGCCGAAAGTCGGCGTGGGGTGCCCCGTTGGCCTATGAGGTGGTGTCAGTAGCGGACCGATGTGTGAATAGGTCGGAACCAGCACAAGGCGCCAAGATCCGGATGGCACGGAGGTGGTGTCATAGTTGAGAGTTCTGAGCAGCGCTTGTAACACTGTCTGAAGCTTATTTGCACCTGCTGCAGCTTCACTATTGCTCTGGTGTGGCCAAAAATCGCCCATGACATAGGCGGCCGGCTCCCGAGGTCCGGCGGAACTTTTTTCCTTTTCCTTTCTGCATCTTGTCCCACAATCCGTTTGACCTGAAGACACGACCAGGTCCCTGAATGTGTGCAGGGGGACGCTATTGATTGAATCAAAATGGCGGCTTCACAGAAAGCTGACTCAAGCGTTGCTGCTGATGCTATACAGACAAAAACTGGTTTTCAGTTTGTACATTCTTCAGGATTTTTCCATCCAAGGCTGGTTGAGAGTTTGTAGAACAATGGCTTTAGATCTTGCCCTCCCCTCTTTTGACTGTTGGTTCTTGTTGCTTATCTCTTCTGTTGTCATTTAACTGAACCTTTTTTGACTGCCGAAAGGGGTTCTGGTGCGACCGCTGGTTGGTGGAGACATTTTGACTATATTCTGGACCTGCCCGGCCTCGCCCAAAATGGCGCCGGTATAAATGGGACTCGTAACTCCTTGTTGTGTACTGGTTGCACAACCTTGATATCACAAGATACGTATGCAGTTTTGAAGCACATGGCGGGCGGGGACGAGAATTGATTGAATATTTTGACATCCCTATTGATATTAAGTTCTGATGTGTTATTGATTACTGTACTATTGAAAGTTCGAATTAACGTCACCCATGGTACTTGCCCGCAAATGTAAATCTAGATAATTTTATTGTAAGTGGCCCTGTCGTATTTTAATTACAAAATGTACGTCCACCGATTCCGCAACTGTTAGACACCTTAGTTCTTGCAACCTAATGGCCCGCTCGTTATGTTCCTCTACAGTGTAAATGTCTCCTCATCATATACGATTCCAGTTTGCTCCGTGGCCGGCCCACGTGGTTATAGGCCCGTATTTGTATACTGACATTTTCACAATAAAGGTTTTTAAAACAAAACATGGTAGTAGTATTTACATTGGTAAAGTTTTTATTTTAGTCATTGTTTTCGAATCAGTAAAAGGCAAGTGAAATAAAGCAGTCCAATTACATGACGGATAAAAGGTATAATACGCAGGAACGCAGTCAAGATAAATGGTCAAGGGCTGTTGTGTTTTCTACTCCTGCAACATAAAGTGATCGATAGGAATCTGATATTCAGGCGTATCGGCGACTAAGACAGCAGGCCGAGCATCTTTTGCTCAACGGCTCCGTCATGGGACGAAGAAACGCCCTTTTTCTAGAAAAAGGAATATATTTTACTTGCAGGACAGTTGTAAATTTTCCGGGAAAGTACATTAGCCTGGAACATTATAACATATATGTTTAAGAAAAAATAATGTTCGAAAGCAAAAAAAAGCGTAATTTTTAGGTCATATGACCAAGCCTTTCATCATTAGAATAACAAAAGTAAAATGAACCAATGAAAAGTTTTATAAACAAGTCACATGACCTGTTATGCTTACGTTACGCGCTGCGTGCCGCGCCCCGGATCGCTTCCGGGAAGCTGCGCTTCACGCACCGGAGCTCTTCCGGGTGCGCTAACGCGGCGTGTCATATAACGCATTACGTGACAACGTAGGTCCAGAATATAGTCGAAATGTCTCCACCAACCAGCGGTCGGAACACAACCCCTTTCAGCAGTCTAAAAAGTTCTGGTAAATGACAACAGAAGGGACAGGCAACAAGAACCATCAGTCAAAGAGGGGAGGGCAAGTCCTTCCCTACCGGGTCACGTTTCGGCGCTACCGGAACTGATTGAATTGGTAGTCTACAGTGTTTCTGGATGTTTCAGACTGAAGCTGGCGTCAGCCTGAGAGCACCACCATCTCGTAGCTCAGTCGTGGCCATTCCACAAGCAATCATGGCAGCCGCTCCCCACCAGAAGCCTGCGGGAGTCGGGGGCCCCCAAGACTTTTGAAGAATCTTCAAGGCTCAGTGGACGCTTTCGAGAATGGGGCCCAAGCCCTAGCAGACAAGCGTCCGAGTTCCAAGGTGTCCCAGGGCCATTTTAGTGGACCACGCCCAAATCTGAAGAGCCGGCCGCCATTTTGAGAGTCCTGTGGCAGCCGCCTATCGCTGCATCGCAAGAGCGGGCGCAACTCAACTACATGGTGAGTGAGACGCTGTAGTCGCAAGAGCGGGCGGTAAACAGCTGAATGGCGGAAGAGGCACAGTGTAGCAAAAGCGGGCGGAATGGCAACTGAAACGGTAAAGGGGCGCCCCACTACAGCGTGTCTTCAGGTCAAACGGATTGTGGGACAAGGTCCAGAATGGAAGAGTCATCAAAAGGCAAAAAGTTCCGCCGGACCCCGGGAGCCGGCCGCCTATGTCGGGGGCGATCTTAAGCCACACCAGGGCAACACGACTTGGGGAGGGGGCAGGAGCCAAGCGCCCCCTCCCAGTCCGCGCCACCACACCGTATGTTGAAAATCTGAAGCCATCGTTCTACAAACTCTCAACCAGCCTTGGATGGAAAAATCTTGAAGAATGTACAAACTGAAAACCAGTTTTTGTCTGCATAGCATCAGCAGCAACGCTTGCTATCAGAGTGCATGAGTTTCATGCTCGATCGATTGAGCTAGCCGGATCAGGCAACAAAAAGTATAAAATAGTTATGTAAATAGTTATTTAATAAAATGTTTTACCCTGTTACTTTTCTGGTGTGTTGTATATATTTATAATATTTGCATAGAGTTTATCGTTATTTTGGGCGGGGTGGGTGGCGGAGCCGAGCTGTCTTGCAGCCATCATGGTGTGGAGCTCAGTTCATCTCACTATTTTCGTATTTCTCATGAAGGGTTGTTCCTAATGTTTCTATTTTAGCGAGGTCAAAAAAAGATCCCATTAGTGGCCTACTGATTTTGCTCGATTACTTTTGTTTTTTTACACGATTTTTCACTATCTGCAAAGACTAAACAGAGTATTGCGACTTTGTGCTTGTTTGTAAATAGAGAATGAACCAAAGAGAATCAATTCTAAAACAGTAAATGCTTGGATAACAATCAATCAAATGGAGAGACAAGCAGGCACGACCGATTACAACGGGGGCAAAGGCCTGCGTTAACTACCCTTCACTATCTGCAAAGAGAGAGTACTACTAAGAGAAAAGAGGGGGGGGGCAGCGTTCAAAGCACATCAGCGTGCATAAACACGAAAAAGTTTTTACCTATCACGTACTTGACATTTGACAGCTTTTGATATTTGCTATAAAAAACCATTGAAATTCACTGAAAAAAACATAGGTTTTAGCCCATATATAGTTAGGGATTAGCATTTACAAAACCTTAATTTACTCGCACAAAACCATAGAAATTCGCATATATAGTTAGATGCAATAACTATATATCGCGCACCCGCAACCCACTGCTGATGATGTCACATATTACATCATTCATGACTTGGTCAGTGACATCACTGATGACATCACTGATGACATCTCAAATGACATCATTCATGACATGGTCAGTGACATCACTGATTACATCACTGATGACATCTCAGATGACATCACTGATATCACTGATAACATCTCATTTGTCATTACTGATCACATCACTGATGATATCATTCATGTGATAATACGATCAACCTCTTCAGACTCTAATATAACCTTAGATACAATCAGTGTAAACAGACTCTCACAGACTGTCACTCATCCATGGAGTTACTCACACACCTAGTCAGTCATGCAAAGAATCAATCACACCTCCATTTCCTCAACTATACAGTTATACACACCTTACTTAATCAAACATATACTAACACATATTTACTCTCTTATACAATCCCTGATACAAGTTCACAATGATCCATACAGCCACTCACACATTCACTGGCTCTTATGCACAGTTATTTATATATGTCAACTCTTACATGTACTGTGTTTTACATATGTACTTACTTTGACATGTAGCACTGAGAAATCCAATTACTCACCAATGCACTCATGCTGATAGTCAACCGCCCATACAGCTGTTTTCACATGCACTTTTGAACCCATACATCTACTGAATCAACTGTTCACACATCTATGCACAGAGTCACACACCTCCCAGCCACCCCCACACACACACTCAGTCTCCCATACAAATATTTGGGCAACCAATCAATAACCCATATAGTTACTCATATAGCTACTGATCAACACATGCAGCAGTTTACAGAACTACAGTAATAATGATGCACAAATTAAGACAGTTTAGTCACTAACCCATGCACTCAGTGAGACACATTTAATCATTCTCTCATACAGTCAGTCATGCACCTACTAAATCCTTCATCCAAACACTTATACATCCACTCATTCTTCAATATGTAAGGCATATTTTAACTTTACAGAAACATACAGTCACTGGATGTTGTCATTTGAGATGTCATCAGTGATGTCATTTGAGATGTCATCAGTGATGTCATCAGTGATGTCACTGACCATGTCATGAATGATGTAATATGTGACATCATCAGCAGTGGGTTGCGGGTGCGCGATATATAGTTATTGCATCTAACTATATATGCGAATTTCTATGGTTTTGTGCGAGTAAATTAAGGTTTTGTAAATGCTAATCCCTAACTATATATGGGCTAAAACCTATGGTTTTTTCAGTGAATATATATATATATATACTAGCAGCCTGCCCCAGCGTTGCCTGGGGCAGAAAGGGGCTGGCGGCAGTACACCCGCTCCCGCCCCGACCCCCTCCCGCACCGGCTCCCTCCTGCCCCGACTCACTCTCGCCCCCCTCCCGCCCCAACTCACTCGCGCCCCCCTCCCGCCCGACTCACTTGTGCCCCCCTCCCGCCCGGACTCACTCGCGCTCTGACATTTTCATTTACTGTTGCCTCCTTCTTGCCTCCCCCTGCATCACACAGTCTCACTTTCCCTTTCCTTACCTGTGCCGCCGCTCCTCACTGCACAGCCGCTCGTCACTGCACCGCCGCTCCTCCTTCATCGTCATCACGCACGTCGCGTTGTGGCCAGCGCTAGGTCCCGGCCGGTGCTACTTTCAGGGGACTACTTTGTTTGCAAACTTAATTTTTTTAATGTACTTTTTTTTTTAAATGTATATAGCCTATGTCCATCTACACACCCTGACATTTTCATAGATGTATCGGGTGTGTAGATTGGCGCTGTGGTTCCCGAGTTTACCTGGCCAAAAGGTGCAAGTTCTCTCTTTATAATAGTAGTATATATATATATATATATATATATATATATATATATATATATATATATATATATATATATATATATATATATATATAACGCTCCAAAGGTTGCCCCAGCTAAAGCAGCACTCGAAGCGGCAGCATGCTGTGAACAGCTTTTATTGGTGTTGAGGAGGAAACTCCAGTCTCATTACAAAAGCGGCAGATTGTCTTTTCTCCTGACGCGTTTCGAAGGTCTTGCCTTCTTCTTCAAAGGAATGGCAAACTGCTACGTGTTCGCAGGTTTCAAGTTCCATGTGATAACAATTGATGGCACGCCCCTTGATATTCAGTTCGGGATGGCGCAGTGCCTTGTGGACGTTGTATGCCTGCTTGAGATTATTCCACATTTACACTCATGACGCTTTCGGATTTCCTTCTCACAATCCGTTTGTTGCCGCTCCACATTCGAGGCTCCGTGAATCACGAGTCTCGTGGCCCTCTTCTTGTTAAGGTGAGGTCGGTGCAAGCTTGGCGGCGGGACGGCCGCCCATACATAACGCTCCAAAGGTTGCCCCAGCTAAAGCAGCACTCGAAGCGGCAGCATGCGGTGAACAGCTTTTATTGGTGTTGAGGAGGAAACTCCAGTCTCATTACAAAAGCGGCAGATTGTCTTTTCTCCTGACGCGTTTCGAAGGTCTTGCCTTCTTCTTCAAAGGAATGGCAAACTGCTACGTGTTCGCAGGTTTCAAGTTCCATGTGATAACAATTGATGGCACGCCCCTTGATATTCAGTTCGGGATGGCGCAGTGCCTTGTGGACGTTGTATGCCTGCTTGAGATTATTCCACATTTACACTCATGACGCTTTCGGATTTCCTTCTCACAATCCGTTTGTTGCCGCTCCACATTCGAGGCTCCGTGAATCACGAGTCTCGTGGCCCTCTTCTTGTTAAGGTGAGGTCGGTGCAAGCTTGGCGGCGGGACGGCCGCCCATACATAACGCTCCAAAGGTTGCCCCAGCTAAAGCAGCACTCGAAGCGGCAGCATGCTGTGAACAGCTTTTATTGGTGTTGAGGAGGAAACTCCAGTCTCATTACAAAAGCGGCAGATTGTCTTTTCTCCTGACGCGTTTCGAAGGTCTTGCCTTCTTCTTCAAAGGAATGGCAAACTGCTACGTGTTCGCAGGTTTCAAGTTCCATGTGATAACAATTGATGGCACGCCCCTTGATATTCAGTTCGGGATGGCGCAGTGCCTTGTGGACGTTGTATGCCTGCTTGAGATTATTCCACATTTACACTCATGACGCTTTCGGATTTCCTTCTCACAATCCGTTTGTTGCCGCTCCACATTCGAGGCTCCGTGAATCACGAGTCTCGTGGCCCTCTTCTTGTTAAGGTGAGGTCGGTGCAAGCTTGGCGGCGGGACGGCCGCCCATACATAACGCTCCAAATGTTGCCCCAGCTAAAGCAGCACTCGAAGCGGCAGCATGCTGTGAACAGCTTTTATTGGTGTTGAGGAGGAAACTCCAGTCTCATTACAAAAGCGGCAGATTGTCTTTTCTCCTGACGCGTTTCGAAGGTCTTGCCTTCTTCTTCAAAGGAATGGCAAACTGCTACGTGTTCGCAGGTTTCAAGTTCCATGTGATAACAATTGATGGCACGCCCCTTGATATTCAGTTCGGGATGGCGCAGTGCCTTGTGGACGTTGTATGCCTGCTTGAGATTATTCCACATTTACACTCATGACGCTTTCGGATTTCCTTCTCACAATCCGTTTGTTGCCGCTCCACATTCGAGGCTCCGTGAATCACGAGTCTCGTGGCCCTCTTCTTGTTAAGTTGAGGTCGGTGCAAGCTTGGCGGCGGGACGGCCGCCCATACATAACGCTCCAAAGGTTCCCCAGCTAAAGCAGCACTCGAAGCGGCAGCATGCTGTGAACAGCTTTTATTGGTGTTGAGGAGGAAACTCCAGTCTCATTACAAAAGCGGCAGATTGTCTTTTCTCCTGACGCGTTTCGAAGGTCTTGCCTTCTTCTTCAAAGGAATGGCAAACTGCTACGTGTTCGCAGGTTTCAAGTTCCATGTGATAACAATTGATGGCACGCCCCTTGATATTCAGTTCGGGATGGCGCAGTGCCTTGTGGACGTTGTATGCCTGCTTGAGATTATTCCACATTTACACTCATGACGCTTTCGGATTTCCTTCTCACAATCCGTTTGTTGCCGCTCCACATTCGAGGCTCCATGAATCACGAGTCTCGTGGCCCTCTTCTTGTTAAGGTGAGGTCGGTGCAAGCTTGGCGGCGGGACGGCCGCCCATACATAACGCTCCAAAGGTTGCCCCAGCTAAAGCAGCACTCGAAGCGGCAGCATGCTGTGAACAGCTTTTATTGGTGTTGAGGAGGAAACTCCAGTCTCATTACAAAAGCGGCAGATTGTCTTTTCTCCTGACGCGTTTCGAAGGTCTTGCCTTCTTCTTCAAAGGAATGGCAAACTGCTACGTGTTCGCAGGTTTCAAGTTCCATGTGATAACAATTGATGGCACGCCCCTTGATATTCAGTTCGGGATGGCGCAGTGCCTTGTGGACGTTGTATGCCTGCTTGAGATTATTCCACATTTACACTCATGACGCTTTCGGATTTCCTTCTCACAATCCGTTTGTTGCCGCTCCACATTCGAGGCTCCGTGAATCACGAGTCTCGTGGCCCTCTTCTTGTTAAGGTGAGGTCGGTGCAAGCTTGGCGGCGGGACGGCCGCCCATACATAACGCTCCAAAGGTTGCCCCAGCTAAAGCAGCACTCGAAGCGGCAGCATGCTGTGAACAGCTTTTATTGGTGTTGAGGAGGAAACTCCAGTCTCATTACAAAAGCGGCAGATTGTCTTTTCTCCTGACGCGTTTCGAAGGTCTTGCCTTCTTCTTCAAAGGAATGGCAAACTGCTACGTGTTCGCAGGTTTCAAGTTCCATGTGATAACAATTGATGGCACGCCCCTTGATATTCAGTTCGGGATGGCGCAGTGCCTTGTGGACGTTGTATGCCTGCTTGAGATTATTCCACATTTACACTCATGACGCTTTCGGATTTCCTTCTCACAATCCGTTTGTTGCCGCTCCACATTCGAGGCTCCGTGAATCACGAGTCTCGTGGCCCTCTTCTTGTTAAGGTGAGGTCGGTGCAAGCTTGGCGGCGGGACGGCCGCCCATACATAACGCTCCAAAGGTTGCCCCAGCTAAAGCAGCACTCGAAGCGGCAGCATGCTGTGAACAGCTTTTATTGGTGTTGAGGAGGAAACTCCAGTCTCATTACAAAAGCGGCAGATTGTCTTTTCTCCTGACGCGTTTCGAAGGTCTTGCCTTCTTCTTCAAAGGAATGGCAAACTGCTACGTGTTTGCAGGTTTCAAGTTCCATGTGATAACAATTGATGGCACGCCCCTTGATATTCAGTTCGGGATGGCGCAGTGCCTTGTGGACGTTGTATGCCTGCTTGAGATTATTCCACATTTACACTCATGACGCTTTCGGATTTCCTTCTCACAATCCGTTTGTTGCCGCTCCACATTCGAGGCTCCGTGAATCACGAGTCTCGTGGCCCTCTTCTTGTTAAGGTGAGGTCGGTGCAAGCTTGGCGGCGGGACGGCCGCCCATACATAACGCTCCAAAGGTTGCCCCAGCTAAAGCAGCACTCGAAGCGGCAGCATGCTGTGAACAGCTTTTATTGGTGTTGAGGAGGAAACTCCAGTCTCATTACAAAAGCGGCAGATTGTCTTTTCTCCTGACGCGTTTCGAAGGTCTTGCCTTCTTCTTCAAAGGAATGGCAAACTGCTACGTGTTCGCAGGTTTCAAGTTCCATGTGATAACAATTGATGGCACGCCCCTTGATATTCAGTTCGGGATGGCGCAGTGCCTTGTGGACGTTGTATGCCTGCTTGAGATTATTCCACATTTACACTCATGACGCTTTCGGATTTCCTTCTCACAATCCGTTTGTTGCCGCTCCACATTCGAGGCTCCGTGAATCACGAGTCTCGTGGCCCTCTTCTTGTTAAGGTGAGGTCGGTGCAAGCTTGGCGGCGGGACGGCCGCCCATACATAACGCTCCAAAGGTTGCCCCAGCTAAAGCAGCACTCGAAGCGGCAGCATGCTGTGAACAGCTTTTATTGGTGTTGAGGAGGAAACTCCAGTCTCATTACAAAAGCGGCAGATTATCTTTTCTCCTGACGCGTTTCGAAGGTCTTGCCTTCTTCTTCAAAGGAATGGCAAACTGCTACGTGTTCGCAGGTTTCAAGTTCCATGTGATAACAATTGATGGCACGCCCCTTGATATTCAGTTCGGGATGGCGCAGTGCCTTGTGGACGTTGTATGCCTGCTTGAGATTATTCCACATTTACACTCATGACGCTTTCGGATTTCCTTCTCACAATCCGTTTGTTGCCGCTCCACATTCGAGGCTCCGTGAATCACGAGTCTCGTGGCCCTCTTCTTGTTAAGGTGAGGTCGGTGCAAGCTTGGCGGCGGGACGGCCGCCCATACATAACGCTCCAAAGGTTGCCCCAGCTAAAGCAGCACTCGAAGCGGCAGCATGCTGTGAACAGCTTTTATTGGTGTTGAGGAGGAAACTCCAGTCTCATTACAAAAGCGGCAGATTGTCTTTTCTCCTGACGCGTTTCGAAGGTCTTGCCTTCTTCTTCAAAGGAATGGCAAACTGCTACGTGTTCGCAGGTTTCAAGTTCCATGTGATAACAATTGATGGCACGCCCCTTGATATTCAGTTCGGGATGGCGCAGTGCCTTGTGGACGTTGTATGCCTGCTTGAGATTATTCCACATTTACACTCATGACGCTTTCGGATTTCCTTCTCACAATCCGTTTGTTGCCGCTCCACATTCGAGGCTCCGTGAATCACGAGTCTCGTGGCCCTCTTCTTGTTAAGGTGAGGTCGGTGCAAGCTTGGCGGCGGGACGGCCGCCCATACATAACGCTCCAAAGGTTGCCCCAGCTAAAGCAGCACTCGAAGCGGCAGCATGCTGTGAACAGCTTTTATTGGTGTTGAGGAGGAAACTCCAGTCTCATTACAAAAGCGGCAGATTGTCTTTTCTCCTGACGCGTTTCGAAGGTCTTGCCTTCTTCTTCAAAGGAATGGCAAACTGCTACGTGTTCGCAGGTTTCAAGTTCCATGTGATAACAATTGATGGCACGCCCCTTGATATTCAGTTCGGGATGGCGCAGTGCCTTGTGGACGTTGTATGCCTGCTTGATATTATTCCACATTTACACTCATGACGCTTTCGGATTTCCTTCTCACAATCCGTTTGTTGCCGCTCCACATTCGAGGCTCCGTGAATCACGAGTCTCGTGGCCCTCTTCTTGTTAAGGTGAGGTCGGTGCAAGCTTGGCGGCGGGACGGCCGCCCATACATAACGCTCCAAAGGTTGCCCCAGCTAAAGCAGCACTCGAAGCGGCAGCATGCTGTGAACAGCTTTTATTGGTGTTGAGGAGGAAACTCCAGTCTCATTACAAAAGCGGCAGATTGTCTTTTCTCCTGACGCGTTTCGAAGGTCTTGCCTTCTTCTTCAAAGGAATGGCAAACTGCTACGTGTTCGCAGGTTTCAAGTTCCATGTGATAACAATTGATGGCACGCCCCTTGATATTCAGTTCGGGATGGCGCAGTGCCTTGTGGACGTTGTATGCCTGCTTGAGATTATTCCACATTTACACTCATGACGCTTTCGGATTTCCTTCTCACAATCCGTTTGTTGCCGCTCCACATTCGAGGCTCCGTGAATCACGAGTCTCGTGGCCCTCTTCTTGTTAAGGTGAGGTCGGTGCAAGCTTGGCGGCGGGACGGCCGCCCATACATAACGCTCCAAAGGTTGCCCCAGCTAAAGCAGCACTCGAAGCGGCAGCATGCTGTGAACAGCTTTTATTGGTGTTGAGGAGGAAACTCCAGTCTCATTACAAAAGCGGCAGATTGTCTTTTCTCCTGACGCGTTTCGAAGGTCTTGCCTTCTTCTTCAAAGGAATGGCAAACTGCTACGTGTTCGCAGGTTTCAAGTTCCATGTGATAACAATTGATGGCACGCCCCTTGATATTCAGTTCGGGATGGCGCAGTGCCTTGTGGACGTTGTATGCCTGCTTGAGATTATTCCACATTTACACTCATGACGCTTTCGGATTTCCTTCTCACAATCCGTTTGTTGCCGCTCCACATTCGAGGCTCCGTGAATCACGAGTCTCGTGGCCCTCTTCTTGTTAAGGTGAGGTCGGTGCAAGCTTGGCGGCGGGACGGCCGCCCATACATAACGCTCCAAAGGTTGCCCCAGCTAAAGCAGCACTCGAAGCGGCAGCATGCTGTGAACAGCTTTTATTGGTGTTGAGGAGGAAACTCCAGTCTCATTACAAAAGCGGCAGATTGTCTTTTCTCCTGACGCGTTTCGAAGGTCTTGCCTTCTTCTTCAAAGGAATGGCAAACTGCTACGTGTTCGCAGGTTTCAAGTTCCATGTGATAACAATTGATGGCACGCCCCTTGATATTCAGTTCGGGATGGCGCAGTGCCTTGTGGACGTTGTATGCCTGCTTGAGATTATTCCACATTTACACTCATGACGCTTTCGGATTTCCTTCTCACAATCCGTTTGTTGCCGCTCCACATTCGAGGCTCCGTGAATCACGAGTCTCGTGGCCCTCTTCTTGTTAAGGTGAGGTCGGTGCAAGCTTGGCGGCGGGACGGCCGCCCATACATAACGCTCCAAAGGTTGCCCCAGCTAAAGCAGCACTCGAAGCGGCAGCATGCTGTGAACAGCTTTTATTGGTGTTGAGGAGGAAACTCCAGTCTCATTACAAAAGCGGCAGATTGTCTTTTCTCCTGACGCGTTTCGAAGGTCTTGCCTTCTTCTTCAAAGGAATGGCAAACTGCTACGTGTTCGCAGGTTTCAAGTTCCATGTGATAACAATTGATGGCACGCCCCTTGATATTCAGTTCGGGATGGCGCAGTGCCTTGTGGACGTTGTATGCCTGCTTGAGATTATTCCACATTTACACTCATGACGCTTTCGGATTTCCTTCTCACAATCCGTTTGTTGCCGCTCCACATTCGAGGCTCCGTGAATCACGAGTCTCGTGGCCCTCTTCTTGTTAAGGTGAGGTCGGTGCAAGCTTGGCGGCGGGACGGCCGCCCATACATAACGCTCCAAAGGTTGCCCCAGCTAAAGCAGCCCTCGAAGCGGCAGCATGCTGTGAACAGCTTTTATTGGTGTTGAGGAGGAAACTCCAGTCTCATTACAAAAGCGGCAGATTGTCTTTTCTCCTGACGCGTTTCGAAGGTCTTGCCTTCTTCTTCAAAGGAATGGCAAACTGCTACGTGTTCGCAGGTTTCAAGTTCCATGTGATAACAATTGATGGCACGCCCCTTGATATTCAGTTCGGGATGGCGCAGTGCCTTGTGGACGTTGTATGCCTGCTTGAGATTATTCCACATTTACACTCATGACGCTTTCGGATTTCCTTCTCACAATCCGTTTGTTGCCGCTCCACATTCGAGGCTCCGTGAATCACGAGTCTCGTGGCCCTCTTCTTGTTAAGGTGAGGTCGGTGCAAGCTTGGCGGCGGGACGGCCGCCCATACATAACGCTCCAAAGGTTGCCCCAGCTAAAGCAGCACTCGAAGCGGCAGCATGCTGTGAACAGCTTTTATTGGTGTTGAGGAGGAAACTCCAGTCTCATTACAAAAGCGGCAGATTGTCTTTTCTCCTGACGCGTTTCGAAGGTCTTGCCTTCTTCTTCAAAGGAATGGCAAACTGCTACGTGTTCGCAGGTTTCAAGTTCCATGTGATAACAATTGATGGCACGCCCCTTGATATTCAGTTCGGGATGGCGCAGTGCCTTGTGGACGTTGTATGCCTGCTTGAGATTATTCCACATTTACACTCATGACGCTTTCGGATTTCCTTCTCACAATCCGTTTGTTGCCGCTCCACATTCGAGGCTCCGTGAATCACGAGTCTCGTGGCCCTCTTCTTGTTAAGGTGAGGTCGGTGCAAGCTTGGCGGCGGGACGGCCGCCCATACATAACGCTCCAAAGGTTGCCCCAGCTAAAGCAGCACTCGAAGCGGCAGCATGCTGTGAACAGCTTTTATTGGTGTTGAGGAGGAAACTCCAGTCTCATTACAAAAGCGGCAGATTGTCTTTTCTCCTGACGCGTTTCGAAGGTCTTGCCTTCTTCTTCAAAGGAATGGCAAACTGCTACGTGTTCGCAGGTTTCAAGTTCCATGTGATAACAATTGATGGCACGCCCCTTGATATTCAGTTCGGGATGGCGCAGTGCCTTGTGGACGTTGTATGCCTGCTTGAGATTATTCCACATTTACACTCATGACGCTTTCGGATTTCCTTCTCACAATCCGTTTGTTGCCGCTCCACATTCGAGGCTCCGTGAATCACGAGTCTCGTGGCCCTCTTCTTGTTAAGGTGAGGTCGGTGCAAGCTTGGCGGCGGGACGGCCGCCCATACATAACGCTCCAAAGGTTGCCCCAGCTAAAGCAGCACTCGAAGCGGCAGCATGCTGTGAACAGCTTTTATTGGTGTTGAGGAGGAAACTCCAGTCTCATTACAAAAGCGGCAGATTGTCTTTTCTCCTGACGCGTTTCGAAGGTCTTGCCTTCTTCTTCAAAGGAATGGCAAACTGCTACGTGTTCGCAGGTTTCAAGTTCCATGTGATAACAATTGATGGCACGCCCCTTGATATTCAGTTCGGGATGGCGCAGTGCCTTGTGGACGTTGTATGCCTGCTTGAGATTATTCCACATTTACACTCATGACGCTTTCGGATTTCCTTCTCACAATCCGTTTGTTGCCGCTCCACATTCGAGGCTCCGTGAATCACGAGTCTCGTGGCCCTCTTCTTGTTAAGGTGAGGTCGGTGCAAGCTTGGCGGCGGGACGGCCGCCCATACATAACGCTCCAAAGGTTGCCCCAGCTAAAGCAGCACTCGAAGCGGCAGCATGCTGTGAACAGCTTTTATTGGTGTTGAGGAGGAAACTCCAGTCTCATTACAAAAGCGGCAGATTGTCTTTTCTCCTGACGCGTTTCGAAGGTCTTGCCTTCTTCTTCAAAGGAATGGCAAACTGCTACGTGTTCGCAGGTTTCAAGTTCCATGTGATAACAATTGATGGCACGCCCCTTGATATTCAGTTCGGGATGGCGCAGTGCCTTGTGGACGTTGTATGCCTGCTTGAGATTATTCCACATTTACACTCATGACGCTTTCGGATTTCCTTCTCACAATCCGTTTGTTGCCGCTCCACATTCGAGGCTCCGTGAATCACGAGTCTCGTGGCCCTCTTCTTGTTAAGGTGAGGTCGGTGCAAGCTTGGCGGCGGGACGGCCGCCCATACATAACGCTCCAAAGGTTGCCCCAGCTAAAGCAGCACTCGAAGCGGCAGCATGCTGTGAACAGCTTTTATTGGTGTTGAGGAGGAAACTCCAGTCTCATTACAAAAGCGGCAGATTGTCTTTTCTCCTGACGCGTTTCGAAGGTCTTGCCTTCTTCTTCAAAGGAATGGCAAACTGCTACGTGTTCGCAGGTTTCAAGTTCCATGTGATAACAATTGATGGCACGCCCCTTGATATTCAGTTCGGGATGGCGCAGTGCCTTGTGGACGTTGTATGCCTGCTTGAGATTATTCCACATTTACACTCATGACGCTTTCGGATTTCCTTCTCACAATCCGTTTGTTGCCGCTCCACATTCGAGGCTCCGTGAATCACGAGTCTCGTGGCCCTCTTCTTGTTAAGGTGAGGTCGGTGCAAGCTTGGCGGCGGGACGGCCGCCCATACATAACGCTCCAAAGGTTGCCCCAGCTAAAGCAGCCCTCGAAGCGGCAGCATGCTGTGAACAGCTTTTATTGGTGTTGAGGAGGAAACTCCAGTCTCATTACAAAAGCGGCAGATTGTCTTTTCTCCTGACGCGTTTCGAAGGTCTTGCCTTCTTCTTCAAAGGAATGGCAAACTGCTACGTGTTCGCAGGTTTCAAGTTCCATGTGATAACAATTGATGGCACGCCCCTTGATATTCAGTTCGGGATGGCGCAGTGCCTTGTGGACGTTGTATGCCTGCTTGAGATTATTCCACATTTACACTCATGACGCTTTCGGATTTCCTTCTCACAATCCGTTTGTTGCCGCTCCACATTCGAGGCTCCGTGAATCACGAGTCTCGTGGCCCTCTTCTTGTTAAGGTGAGGTCGGTGCAAGCTTGGCGGCGGGACGGCCGCCCATAAATAACGCTCCAAAGGTTGCCCCAGCTAAAGCAGCACTCGAAGCGGCAGCATGCTGTGAACAGCTTTTATTGGTGTTGAGGAGGAAACTCCAGTCTCATTACAAAAGCGGCAGATTGTCTTTTCTCCTGACGCGTTTCGAAGGTCTTGCCTTCTTCTTCAAAGGAATGGCAAACTGCTACGTGTTCGCAGGTTTCAAGTTCCATGTGATAACAATTGATGGCACGCCCCTTGATATTCAGTTCGGGATGGCGCAGTGCCTTGTGGACGTTGTATGCCTGCTTGAGATTATTCCACATTTACACTCATGACGCTTTCGGATTTCCTTCTCACAATCCGTTTGTTGCCGCTCCACATTCGAGGCTCCGTGAATCACGAGTCTCGTGGCCCTCTTCTTGTTAAGGTGAGGTCGGTGCAAGCTTGGCGGCGGGACGGCCGCCCATACATAACGCTCCAAAGGTTGCCCCAGCTAAAGCAGCACTCGAAGCGGCAGCATGCTGTGAACAGCTTTTATTGGTGTTGAGGAGGAAACTCCAGTCTCATTACAAAAGCGGCAGATTGTCTTTTCTCCTGACGCGTTTCGAAGGTCTTGCCTTCTTCTTCAAAGGAATGGCAAACTGCTACGTGTTCGCAGGTTTCAAGTTCCATGTGATAACAATTGATGGCACGCCCCTTGATATTCAGTTCGGGATGGCGCAGTGCCTTGTGGACGTTGTATGCCTGCTTGAGATTATTCCACATTTACACTCATGACGCTTTCGGATTTCCTTCTCACAATCCGTTTGTTGCCGCTCCACATTCGAGGCTCCGTGAATCACGAGTCTCGTGGCCCTCTTCTTGTTAAGGTGAGGTCGGTGCAAGCTTGGCGGCGGGACGGCCGCCCATACATAACGCTCCAAAGGTTGCCCCAGCTAAAGCAGCACTCGAAGCGGCAGCATGCTGTGAACAGCTTTTATTGGTGTTGAGGAGGAAACTCCAGTCTCATTACAAAAGCGGCAGATTGTCTTTTCTCCTGACGCGTTTCGAAGGTCTTGCCTTCTTCTTCAAAGGAATGGCAAACTGCTACGTGTTCGCAGGTTTCAAGTTCCATGTGATAACAATTGATGGCACGCCCCTTGATATTCAGTTCGGGATGGCGCAGTGCCTTGTGGACGTTGTATGCCTGCTTGAGATTATTCCACATTTACACTCATGACGCTTTCGGATTTCCTTCTCACAATCCGTTTGTTGCCGCTCCACATTCGAGGCTCCGTGAATCACGAGTCTCGTGGCCCTCTTCTTGTTAAGGTGAGGTCGGTGCAAGCTTGGCGGCGGGACGGCCGCCCATACATAACGCTCCAAAGGTTGCCCCAGCTAAAGCAGCACTCGAAGCGGCAGCATGCTGTGAACAGCTTTTATTGGTGTTGAGGAGGAAACTCCAGTCTCATTACAAAAGCGGCAGATTGTCTTTTCTCCTGACGCGTTTCGAAGGTCTTGCCTTCTTCTTCAAAGGAATGGCAAACTGCTACGTGTTCGCAGGTTTCAAGTTCCATGTGATAACAATTGATGGCACGCCCCTTGATATTCAGTTCGGGATGGCGCAGTGCCTTGTGGACGTTGTATGCCTGCTTGAGATTATTCCACATTTACACTCATGACGCTTTCGGATTTCCTTCTCACAATCCGTTTGTTGCCGCTCCACATTCGAGGCTCCGTGAATCACGAGTCTCGTGGCCCTCTTCTTGTTAAGGTGAGGTCGGTGCAAGCTTGGCGGCGGGACGGCCGCCCATACATAACGCTCCAAAGGTTGCCCCAGCTAAAGCAGCACTCGAAGCGGCAGCATGCTGTGAACAGCTTTTATTGGTGTTGAGGAGGAAACTCCAGTCTCATTACAAAAGCGGCAGATTGTCTTTTCTCCTGACGCGTTTCGAAGGTCTTGCCTTCTTCTTCAAAGGAATGGCAAACTGCTACGTGTTCGCAGGTTTCAAGTTCCATGTGATAACAATTGATGGCACGCCCCTTGATATTCAGTTCGGGATGGCGCAGTGCCTTGTGGACGTTGTATGCCTGCTTGAGATTATTCCACATTTACACTCATGACGCTTTCGGATTTCCTTCTCACAATCCGTTTGTTGCCGCTCCACATTCGAGGCTCCGTGAATCACGAGTCTCGTGGCCCTCTTCTTGTTAAGGTGAGGTCGGTGCAAGCTTGGCGGCGGGACGGCTGCCCATACATAACGCTCCAAAGGTTGCCCCAGCTAAAGCAGCACTCGAAGCGGCAGCATCAATTGTTATCACATGGAACTTGAAACCTGCGAACACGTAGCAGTTTGCCATTCCTTTGAAGAAGAAGGCAAGACCTTCGAAACGCGTCAGGAGAAAAGACAATCTGCCGCTTTTGTAATGAGACTGGAGTTTCCTCCTCAACACCAATAAAAGCTGTTCACAGCATGCTGCCGCTTCGAGTGCTGCTTTAGCTGGGGCAACCTTTGGAGCGTTATGTATGGGCGGCCGTCCCGCCGCCAAGCTTGCACCGACCTCACCTTAACAAGAAGAGGGCCACGAGACTCGTGATTCACGGAGCCTCGAATGTGGAGCGGCAACAAACGGATTGTGAGAAGGAAATCCGAAAGCGTCATGAGTGTAAATGTGGAATAATCTCAAGCAGGCATACAACGTCCACAAGGCACTGCGCCATCCCGAACTGAATATCAAGGGGCGTGCCATCAATTGTTATCACATGGAACTTGAAACCTGCGAACACGTAGCAGTTTGCCATTCCTTTGAAGAAGAAGGCAAGACCTTCGAAACGCGTCAGGAGAAAAGACAATCTGCCGCTTTTGTAATGAGACTGGAGTTTCCTCCTCAACACCAATAAAAGCTGTTCACAGCATGCTGCCGCTTCGAGTGCTGCTTTAGCTGGGGCAACCTTTGGAGCGTTATGTATGGGCGGCCGTCCCGCCGCCAAGCTTGCACCGACCTCACCTTAACAAGAAGAGGGCCACGAGACTCGTGATTCACGGAGCCTCGAATGTGGAGCGGCAACAAACGGATTGTGAGAAGGAAATCCGAAAGCGTCATGAGTGTAAATGTGGAATAATCTCAAGCAGGCATACAACGTCCACAAGGCACTGCGCCATCCCGAACTGAATATCAAGGGGCGTGCCATCAATTGTTATCACATGGAACTTGAAACCTGCGAACACGTAGCAGTTTGCCATTCCTTTGAAGAAGAAGGCAAGACCTTCGAAACGCGTCAGGAGAAAAGACAATCTGCCGCTTTTGTAATGAGACTGGAGTTTCCTCCTCAACACCAATAAAAGCTGTTCACAGCATGCTGCCGCTTCGAGTGCTGCTTTAGCTGGGGCAACCTTTGGAGCGTTATGTATGGGCGGCCGTCCCGCCGCCAAGCTTGCACCGACCTCACCTTAACAAGAAGAGGGCCACGAGACTCGTGATTCACGGAGCCTCGAATGTGGAGCGGCAACAAACGGATTGTGAGAAGGAAATCCGAAAGCGTCATGAGTGTAAATGTGGAATAATCTCAAGCAGGCATACAACGTCCACAAGGCACTGCGCCATCCCGAACTGAATATCAAGGGGCGTGCCATCAATTGTTATCACATGGAACTTGAAACCTGCGAACACGTAGCAGTTTGCCATTCCTTTGAAGAAGAAGGCAAGACCTTCGAAACGCGTCAGGAGAAAAGACAATCTGCCGCTTTTGTAATGAGACTGGAGTTTCCTCCTCAACACCAATAAAAGCTGTTCACAGCATGCTGCCGCTTCGAGTGCTGCTTTAGCTGGGGCAACCTTTGGAGCGTTATGTATGGGCGGCCGTCCCGCCGCCAAGCTTGCACCGACCTCACCTTAACAAGAAGAGGGCCACGAGACTCGTGATTCACGGAGCCTCGAATGTGGAGCGGCAACAAACGGATTGTGAGAAGGAAATCCGAAAGCGTCATGAGTGTAAATGTGGAATAATCTCAAGCAGGCATACAACGTCCACAAGGCACTGCGCCATCCCGAACTGAATATCAAGGGGCGTGCCATCAATTGTTATCACATGGAACTTGAAACCTGCGAACACGTAGCAGTTTGCCATTCCTTTGAAGAAGAAGGCAAGACCTTCGAAACGCGTCAGGAGAAAAGACAATCTGCCGCTTTTGTAATGAGACTGGAGTTTCCTCCTCAACACCAATAAAAGCTGTTCACAGCATGCTGCCGCTTCGAGTGCTGCTTTAGCTGGGGCAACCTTTGGAGCGTTATTTATGGGCGGCCGTCCCGCCGCCAAGCTTGCACCGACCTCACCTTAACAAGAAGAGGGCCACGAGACTCGTGATTCACGGAGCCTCGAATGTGGAGCGGCAACAAACGGATTGTGAGAAGGAAATCCGAAAGCGTCATGAGTGTAAATGTGGAATAATCTCAAGCAGGCATACAACGTCCACAAGGCACTGCGCCATCCCGAACTGAATATCAAGGGGCGTGCCATCAATTGTTATCACATGGAACTTGAAACCTGCGAACACGTAGCAGTTTGCCATTCCTTTGAAGAAGAAGGCAAGACCTTCGAAACGCGTCAGGAGAAAAGACAATCTGCCGCTTTTGTAATGAGACTGGAGTTTCCTCCTCAATACCAATAAAAGCTGTTCACAGCATGCTGCCGCTTCGAGGGCTGCTTTAGCTGGGGCAACCTTTGGAGCGTTATGTATGGGCGGCCGTCCCGCCGCCAAGCTTGCACCGACCTCACCTTAACAAGAAGAGGGCCACGAGACTCGTGATTCACGGAGCCTCGAATGTGGAGCGGCAACAAACGGATTGTGAGAAGGAAATCCGAAAGCGTCATGAGTGTAAATGTGGAATAATCTCAAGCAGGCATACAACGTCCACAAGGCACTGCGCCATCCCGAACTGAATATCAAGGGGCGTGCCATCAATTGTTATCACATGGAACTTGAAACCTGCGAACACGTAGCAGTTTGCCATTCCTTTGAAGAAGAAGGCAAGACCTTCGAAACGCGTCAGGAGAAAAGACAATCTGCCGCTTTTGTAATGAGACTGGAGTTTCCTCCTCAACACCAATAAAAGCTGTTCACAGCATGCTGCCGCTTCGAGTGCTGCTTTAGCTGGGGCAACCTTTGGAGCGTTATATATATATATATATATATATATATTGTCATTTTTTTCCTGGGTGGTTATTAAAGCAAACTGTATGCAATTAATATATTTTTACTTCAATTATTGCAAAATAAAGTGATGAAGGAGATGACAACATCTAACTCTAGGTTTTGCAACCTCCAGAACAAACAGTACATCTCATTACATTTTTTAAGTGAGCTCTGAAGTTTTCATCACGGAAACCATAAATCAAAGGGCTCAAAAAAGTTGGAAATAAAATAAATAGAAAATAATTTACAAGTCTGAGATACAAAACATTGTTAATCAAGAGATTTTCGGAAATCGACATAGTGTAAGAGGTCAAACTTAGCAGTAGCTGAACAGCATGGAGCAACACAGTCTTGCTGGCCTTAGATGCAGAACCTCTGTCTACACTGATTTTCTTGGCCTCCAGCATAATTTTTGTGTAAGTGTAAAAAATTATCAAAGCAACCATGGAAAAGGCAGTAGCATTAGTGGTAAACGATCGTGTTGCTTGTTGAGGTGTCAATACTAACTTATCTCGACTACATAATATTCTTTGAAAGAAAAAGTTGCGTTGCTCTGATGAACTGAGAATAATTATGTCGATGAAGGATGGTATGAATCCAGTGACAGAAAGGACCACAATAGCCACCCAGGACCTCTCCACACGACAGATCAATGCATGCCTTAAGGGTAAGCAAATGGCCACATAGCGCTCTAGGGCCATCGCTGCTAGGCCACTCTTACTGCTGGTGAAAGTAGACGCGGAGATGGTGACAATCACATAACAGCCACTTACTGGCATTCTGTATGCAGCAAAGTCTAACAATGTCAGAAGCACACTAGTGACAAGGTTCAGGGTGTCACTGAGCACAGTATATATGAAGAGGATGTAGCAGGTTTGTTGCCTCAGGTGAGCTGTAGTAAAGAAGGCGTGCAGTATCAGACCAATGAAGAAGAGGAAAACTCCTAAAAACAGCAAGAGAGCGACAATTAACAGGATCTTTACCATAATGTTGCCAGATATGACGGTGCTAGTCGTGGTTGCATTACCAGGTAGCAAAGTAAAGTTATCCATGCTTATAGAAGTGTTTGTACCTGCGGGCCTCTAGATATCACATATTTTACATGGTTCTTTATTCCTGTGGAAGGTAAACAAAGAGGGATCACAACCATGAAAGATAAGCAAAAAAAATCCACTAAGACACATGTCCTTTCTGGCACATGCTGCAGCTTTATATATCTCTATATGTTTACTCAAATTTAAAGTGTTTAAAAAATGTCAGCTGAACCAATCTGCTTCATGCAAATTTATCCATCTTAGCACTTGTCATCAGTCATTCCTTACTAAGATACCCAAGACTCTTTGCTAGGAGGCTGACAGTGGGAAATGCAATTACAATTTGTACTGACTCTGCCTACCAGCATGCACTGAATGTAAAATGCATTCTGTCATCTAAAAGCCATCAACACCTTCTGACTGTGCTGCCGTGCACACCAGATTGTCATCTTGGGAGGCCATCGATCTAATTATATCCTTGACTCCGGGTGGCTAGAATGCCAGAAAGTCCATTATGAAAGGATAAGCGATCAGCCTTCTTTTACTATGCACTCAAACTCTGGAAAGCCTTGCCTCCATGAACTCCATTAATAAATGTCACTGGTTGCATCCAATTTTCGAATAAACTAAAGACTTTCCTGTTACACAAATATGTCCACTATCTCCGTATGAGTTATTCCTCCATCCTATCAATTCACCCCAAGTTTAACTTCTTGAAAATGCATTGCCCCCAATAAACTTTGCAAAATGCATTCCTTGCCTCTCTCCTGTTCCACGTTCTTTTGTTCTTTTGATAGGCATTACTCATACGTTACTTGAAATATAAATATAAAGGTTGATGTAGTCACTATTCAAGATGCCCTGTTTGCTCTGAGGAGTGCTTGCAACTCCCACACCACCCCCCATAATTAAAGCAATACACTCCTTCTGAAAAGGTGCTGCTATGTGCCCTTGAATATTAAAAAACAGCATTTCCTCAACACCTGTATTACCGTGTTTTATGTATTTTACTCTTGATACATATAGTGCTGAAGTCCACACTAAACAAAATCTCTTATAAATAAATACTAACATGTATGGAGTGTACTGTGGGAAAGAATAAGCTATCACATTGAGTATTCTCTAACAGGAGATGGAGGCAATGTTGGACATGGTGAGTCTATCTGTAGAGTTTTTATAAGACGACAAACTAAGATATTCCTATCCACAGGCTCTCAATTAGACATGATTGCAGTGCATAGAAATATGTTAAATTTGTAATATTTCCCACATACAATTTGCTCTTTAGGGTAAAGAGGTATGATCAAATTCCAAATCCAGCAATATCACTTCACTACATGGGCTAGCACTGCCCTTTGGCAGCAGAAAAAAGCTGGTGTTAACTTTGCAGCTTGAAATGTGACATAGTATAAATATGTGACAAATTTTCTTTTGAAGATTCAATGGATTGAATTCTGTTATTATTTTTATTGAGATCCAAGTGTAGTGATTTCATGCATACTAGGGTGGATACTAAGACGTACGTCTTCTTTCTTTGCATGAAAAATATGTTTGCCTGCATTACAATATATCTAGTAAGACTGAATGGTATCAGTTTTTCCAAAAACCATAGAACTGTTTACTTGGTTGATCTATTCATCATTAATTTAATGTAATATTGCCTCATATGTACACAGTAGCAGAGCATGTTCTTATATATGTTTGGTCTCCACCATAAAGGTTCAGATTGACTTATTTGTAATTGCACTAATTATTGATTGTTTTAATCTCTTGTCTCCATGGACATTAAGTCACCAAAATAGTGAGAAGAAACTTCATGCACTTATGGGTGCCCTCCAGTGACATCTCAAGAAGAGCTCATCATCTGAACGTTGAACCTCCAACACAAAGGCACACATTAGCAACATTTTGCAACAAGTTAGTAAGGAAAGCAATGAACCAAATAGGTTAACATTTCTTATTTCACCTATAAAATTCTACCCATGCTCTTCACCCCTTAGAATCAATACTTCTTGTGTTCCTCCTATCCCATTGTGGCCTGGCTCCTACTCACAGTGAATCTAAAAACACCTCGGGGGGAGGCAAAAGAGACAGCTTTCACGTCATCAATACTGGGGAATTATATAGTTTAGTCCCTGCACCTGTATTGTTTCAGGGACCATTTGTGCTTTGTTACTCTCCTGGGGCCCGATTCACAGAACTAATTTAAGAAAAATCCTAAACTTACTACTTTTGGTATTCACAGAAGGCATTTAGTAGTAGTAAAGATAGGTTTTTGTCTTAAGTCTGTCTGAAGTTTGTCCTAAGTTTGTCTTAAGACTGTCTTAAGTCTGTCCTACGTTTGTCTTAAGTCTGTCTGTAAATAACAGAAATACAAAAATCCAATCAGTAGAAAGGAGCGATGCAGCAGTTCCAGAGAGCTGTCATGTGATCCAGGCCTTTGCGACTGGTCCAATCCACACAGCAGCAGAGGTGCATCGGTTCTGCTCAGGTTTGCATTGCACAGCAGAGGAGATGGGTCGATCCAGCTAGATCCATAGAAGCTGGCAGAATACCTTAAGCCTGATTCAAAGGATTCAGGTCTAGGATGGAACCACTTGGCAAAATAAACTCTGAGATGGCAGTGTCTAAGTGCTGGTGCATGGCTGTTGGAAGCTTGTTACGTCCCGAGGCTTCAGATCAGAAGGCCAGCCAACTAGCCCTTTGAGTCTCTCTGGGTTCTGGGTTCAAGAGATGCAGGTCCAATCCTTGTAACCCAGGCAAGAGGGCAACAGGTCAGCAGAGCAGGGCAGTTGTTCCTTCAGAGCATCCGTCTAGCAGAGTGGCAGTCGCTGTATCAGCACAGCAGTCCTTCTTCCTGGCAAAGTATGCACATGAAATGTACTGAAGAATTGATTGTTCTTTGATACACAGAGCCATTGAAGTACACAGAAGTCCTGCTTACCAGGGCCTTGCTCCAGTCTAAGTACAGGGAGTATGCAGCCCTTTGTTTGGAAATAGGACGGCCAATTCAAATGTAAGTGGGGCTTGGATCCTCCCTCCTATCCTGCCAGCGATGGCCCATCGAGTCACTCCTAAACTCTACATTGTGACTGTATACACAAAGCCCAGCTGTAGCCCACACCCAGTCATGTGATCCAGAGACAGGTGGTAAAGGCATCAAATGGTATAGGCAATAAAATGCCAATTTTCTAAGGCGTCATTTTCAAAATTGGAATTTGAAATCCAAGTTCACCACAAGTTAAGATTTTAAATTAGGATTCCAGAGACACCAAACATGGAAGGGTGCCTGTTCCCATTTGGGAATGAAACGTATAAAATATAATACGAAAATTCCTATGAGAGAGGTAGGCCTTGCAGTAAAAAAAAACCATAAGAGTTTCTTCACTACCTGGGCATGTAAAACTCAAAAGTACATGTACTACTTTTTAAGTAAATTGAACCCTGCCCTCTGGGTTGTCTAGTGGCTACCCTTTGGATGACTTAGACATATTAACAGGGAAGGTTAGGGCCTGCTAAAAGGTGTAATATGCCAGGTTTACATGGCAGTTTAGAACTACACACAATGGCATGCCTGAGACATGCTAAAAGGGCTACTTGAGTGGGTGGAACAATCAGTGCTGCAAACCGACTACTAGTATTTCATTTACAGGCCCTGGGCACAGGTAATGCCACTTAGGGACTTTCCAGTAAAATAAGTATGCCAACTGGCTGTAAGCCAGTGTTACCAGTTTTAGGGAAATGGCCCAAGCACTTCTGCACTGGTTAGCAGTGGTAAAGGACACAAAGTCCTAATGCCAGCAAAAATAAAGTCGGCAAAAACAAGAGGTCTCAAGGCAAAAGGTAAGAGAAAAACCACGCCAGGGATGCCAGATCTAACACCAGTGTTGTGGGAAGAGTAGATGATCCCAATTTCTGATATCACATGTGTGTCCTATATGCAGGATTTTGTTATTATTGAAAAAAGAGTGTGGCGGGTATTTATGGCTGGAGTTTAGAGGGCCAGTTCAGTTGGTCACACATATCTTTATTACTATAGGGTTCAGTTTTCGATCAATATCAGTTTGTGCTGTATCATTTTCGCTCTTGTCAGATAATGCTACGGGGACTCTGTGTAATTCTTCTGCCCTGTAGATGAGGTAACCCCAAGGATGTATAAAAATGTGATATAGAATGTGTTCATAGTGAGCAAACTTTATCAAGTGAGTAATCCATTCATATACCACGGGGTCTTATTACTGACTAGAAAACAAAGGTTGAGGAGGGTCAAGGGGACTATATTTATAGACCTACCAAACTCTATACCCCTAATCAAACTACAACAAACATAAAGAGTCGGAAGGTCTGTTAAACGACGTAGCTGAGTCAGCTACGTCGTTTAACAGACCTTCCGACTCTTTATGTTTGTTGTTGTCTTCTTACTGACACCAGTATTAGAGAATGCATATCGTACCTGCTGCTGAGGAGCTAACCAGCCTTTTGTTAGTGGTGTGTCAGTTCTATTGAAACCTCAACATCATTTAACGGTGCTTAGGGCACCGATGATAGTAAGTTAATGATAGTAAGTACCTGCTTTGATAATTCTGTCCATAAAGTCTATCCATAAAGTTTCAAACTGCTTCGATGGCACACAGTATGGAGTAGGTCACATCCCTGTCTTCTACATATTTGCAGGTATCACTTATAATAGCTCCGCTTTGTGTAGCCTCTGTGTGGACAAGTATCAGAGGTGCAGTATTTTGAAATGTAAGAATTTCACTCGGAGTTCCCTGGCAACAATGTCATTTCAGGTCAAAACAGACTTCTTCAGGGTAATCTTTGTGTTGGATATTTTGGCACTAAATTCTTGTTTCCATTCTACCAGATTCACTTATAGCTCTGTATATGCCTAAGACAAGTCACATGGACTAGCCTGATCTATTAAGATATTGACAGATGGAGTACACAGAATTTGAGAGCTGATGGTACTGGACTCCTCAGCAGGCAACTGTGTAACTGCCTATAGTGCTAGTGATGCTTTTCTAACACGCCAGCATCCCGCCATAAATTTTGGAAAGACTTAAATTATCCATTGAAGAGTATTTGATGTAAGGTTATAATATCCTTTTAGTCCAGACATGCCATGACAGGGTCTTATCGCTAATGTAAAGGCCAGCATTTCTCAATAATATGATGGGAATGTATACATCTGAATCACCTTTAAGCAATTTATTGCTTAGCTCCTCAGTGAACATCATACAGTTTATTACTGGATTCTCAAGGGTGGTATTTACCCAAGATGAGTGGGCAAAGCACTAGAAGGTCCAGCGTTCCAACTCAACCCACAAGGGCTTCTGATTTGTTTGTTGGAGAAAATTGGGAATATTGTTATTGTGATGTGTGGTAGGTGTATCCCACCAGATGTTGCTTGAGCCTATAAATATGTGGGTTTATCTGGATTTTTCATCCAAATGTATTGTTTAATGTCTGAGTCAAAGTGTTTCCTTGTAAGTTTATGGATCATTACTTGCAGTGCTCCCAGGACATCATTTTTCCAAGGCGCAACTTAAACTTTCATGATCAGGATTCTGACCTATTTCAGGAGGTTGAGATTCATCCCCTGGAGGAAGTCCTTTTTAATCAGGGCGATGAGTGGTGTTATCAAGGGGTGGGTGAAAAATTCCAATCTGCCAGGGGAGTTCGCAGAGATTTGCACACACCGTGCACTGGCAAACCTCTGCCAACTGCTGCGTGGTGGAGTTTTTTTCTCATGTGTGGTTAACCAGCATTAGGTTGACCAGGAAGTGTGAGAATTAGAGTCCCTTAGCTTAATTTTCAGGTGCTGGAATGCCTCCTGGCGAGATTTCTCTATGCAGGCTGTCGCGGCAGGTTGTGACGCTGAGAAAGCGGCCTCTCGAGTAGCGAATCCACTTGAGCTGCAGCTACATCTCATCCAGCAATTGGAATTATGAGAAAAAGTAGCCCTGTTGGACATGCGTTCTAATGAGCCTGTCATTGCACCCTCTTCGAAGGCATCTTAGATTAGAAGGATTAATAATTGTTGGAAGTTCTAATAGAGCCTGTGCTATTTCCTCAGGAGTAAATTCGCCCTCTAGCCAGACTGTATCTTTCTGTATACATTTCTCTTCTAGTTAGTTATGTTGTTACTGGGTGGTCTTAGGCATATAAGATTTCGTAATAAGAAGCTAAAATGTTGGTTATATCTTTCTGGTGTGTCAATAGAAGTATGCTACTCACTGAAAAGCTCTTCAACACTCCATCAGGAGTAATACGCATTATATAAATATAATTACAATCACCCAAACTATTCCTAATTGCTGCAATGGTTCTGTGCTTTTCCTGCAGAAGAAACTCATCAGTGAACTTTGAGTATAAGGAATGGAGGTCACATCCCTGTTTTCTACATATTTGAAGGTATCGAGGTTTAATCGAGGTAGCAAATGGGACGATTTCGGAATGGATGTATGATATTTGTTGTCAGATGATAATAATCTCTTTCTCTTCTTTTACGTCAATGAGAGAGGTCACTATCACAAGGATGTGTCATTTTAGGTTACTCTAAAACCTGTTGTGCAACAAATTAGACGATTGGGGTCAGTGTATAAAGGGGAAGGCATGCCATTGGAGGGGCAGTAAAATGTAGCAGAGGCACACTAGATGGCTAAGCAAAAAAATACCTACTTTCCTAAAGTGGTATTTTCAAACCCAGAATGTAAACAATCATCCTTACTAAAAGATGCATCTTTAGATTCTGAGTTCAGGCATCCTAAACTAAATTTTCCCATCTTGTTCCCATGGGCAGTTATACTTATACGATGTCATAGGTAAACTCCTGACTCTATCCTAGAGGACAGATAGCCTTCCAATAATGAAAAACGAACTTGGCAGTATTTCACTATCAGGACATGCCTCACATGTCAGGACATGTCCTACCTTTCACGTACACTGCACCCTGCCCACAGGGATACCTTGGACCTACCTTAGGAGTGACTCACTTGTAAGAAAAGGGAAGGTTAAGGCCTAGCAAGTTGGTGCACTTGCCTGGTCGGCATGGCAGCACTAGACTGCACACAGACACTGCAATGGCCGGCCTGAGACCCCTTTCAAAGGCTGCTTGTGTGGGTAGGACAATCAGGGCTTCTAGCCTTCTAGCAGCACTTGAGTTATAGGCCCTGGGCAAACACTTAGCACTGTACTTGGGACTTAGTATTCAATCAAATAAGCCAATTATGGAACACTAATCCATGATGACAATTTACACAGAGAGCATATGCACTTTACCATGGATCAGCAGTGGTAAGGTGCCCAGAGTAAAAAAAAAACAACCAAAACAGGGTCAAAAACAGGAGGCCAAAAGGCAAAAAGCCTGAGGATAAACCTGCTGGAAAAGTCAGGTCTAACAGTGGCCCTACGGGAGACAGTGCTCTCATAAGAGATTCCACTGTCACTTTTGACAATCCTCCTGTCTTGAAGCTTGTGCTGTCCGTCTAGTGTCTATTAGGCACTCAACAAACTGATGTCATCTGGTCAGTTGGGTAGGCAGCAAGCCCTATGCTACCAGTGGTTTTAAATGGGACCATCATTTCTGCGTGGCTGTGTGGAATTTTCCACTCATGTCACAGGAGTGTCTCAGAGTAATACCAGCTTGGACAGTTTCTCTAAAGTTGAGGGAGTGCCCCAACCTTAATCCTGGTAATACTTTATCGATTAAATATCTTGCCACAGTCTGGTGCGTTGGCTTACTTCCTGTCTTGTGGCTCAACCAGTTGGTTCTTACTTAAACCCCAAGTTAATATTTAGGTAGGATGGGTGTTAGACCTGGCATTCATGATGTGGTCTTCCCCCTAACATTTTCTGCCTTCACTCCTGTTTTCTGATATGCGTTTTTTGTTGGGACTCTTGTTGCTGATCTGTGCTAAAGTGCTTGTGCTCTCTCATTAAAACATTGTAAAATTGGCGTACACCTGATTGGCACATTTAATGTACTAATAAGTGCCTCATATATGGAAATATAGTTTTTTCACTACTGTAATGCCTAACTGACCCATAGGAAAACAGTGGGTTGCCTTATTACATTTAATAGGTGCTAAAATTTGATTGGGACAGGTAAAAATGATCTCAAACAAATTGTAATATAAAATCCTCTTTAATGGGAAAGCTGGATTTTAAGTCACAATGATGAAAAAGCTATGTATAGAAAGTTGGAATTTCCTTGTCCTAACCATTTGGTGCATCCTGCGTCCTAAGTCACATGACTCTGCTGTTAGGCTCGGTGTATTCCTCCCAGATGAAGTGGTTAGGTGTTGGCAGGATGGGCCATTGTGGTAGGGTGGATGAGGGCAGAGCTAATCCCTGCCCGACTTGCAATTCAACTGGACTTGCCTACAGCACATACAAAGGGAGATATGTACTAGGAAGTGGAGGAGAGAGGAGTTAGCCTTCCTGGCTTAACGCTTCTCCCCTCCACTTCTGAAACACAAGCCTGAACCATATTTACAAGAATGTGGTGCAAACTTGTGTTTCCCCCTGCAATTGTGCTAAGTTTAGCAACTTAACACAGGCACCCCTGCACCAGAGGGTATCTGCGTGCAGGAGAGAATCCTAGAAATGCCATTCTGTCACTTTCATGCGTGCTTGTTCATGCAGCACATATGAAAGTGACAAAATGTTTGTTTATGTACAGGAAGGGACACCTTCCTGTACATAAACAAACAATGGCAGTTAGCTTTTTCCATGTGTGCTGCAAAAGGCAGCACACATGGAAAAAGCAAAAACGAGGAGAAATAATGCATTTCCCCTCGTTTTGCCATCTTAAGAATAGTTTTTGCCTCCTATGTATGCCCCCCTTGTACATAGGGGGCAGAATCAAAATAAATGGGTGTTGCGGTGGAACGCCCACTACCCACCCCTTTCAAGCTACCCATAGCATGAAAGGGGCCCTTATGTACAAGGCAGCGTTAAGCCACGTTAAGTGGCTTAACGCTGCCTTGTACATGGGGCACAGCCCCTATCGCCACCACAATATGAATATAGGTGACATTGTGGTGGCGATTGGGGCTTGCATATATGCCCATAACAATCCTCACACTAGTCTTTTGTGACCATAGATTTCTTTGAGCCTTGACAGGAGACATAGAGAACTTTCCAGAACCAGCTGTAGGGGTAAACTAGACATTTCCCCTACTTCAAAGGCTGGCACTAGGTATATATATTACACCTCTTCACTACCCTCATGGTCCTATGAACAACTTCAGAAAGACAGCCATTGACCCCGAGACGACTGCCTTGCTTCTAGAGGCCCACCTTGCACATCATAAGTCGGCCCTGCTTCTACCAGAGGACTGCCACTACCATAGTGACACATGAAGGCTACTTGCATGGCCTCCTATGTGAGCTACAGTGACATAACAACCTCCAGAGACCATGAACCCTGCACTCTGCTGGAATGAGTCCTAAACCCCCAAGGGGTACCCCTCCAGTCCAGGGCCCTCGGTTGTGGCGGTGAAGGTGATGTTCCTTTCTAACCCTAATAGTTGGGATTTGGAAAATTGTTGGAAAATGGTTATTAGTCTTTTTGCCATGATTAAACCCTGATCCCGGAATCTCGAGGTGATTTTACTGTGGTTTGATCTGGCATAGAGTCCTGAAAGGCAAATCTCCCAAGACAGCGGTAAGGGCTTGCCTGTGCATAAGGCTTCTGTAGTAACTACCTCCCACCAATATTGCTGCAGGGATGGGCAGGCCCAAAGCATGTGTAGTAAATCCGCGTCTAGTTGTTGGCAGCACCGGCATGCAGAGGTGGCAATGTGGAAATATATATTTATCTTATCAGGCGAGAGATACTCCCTCTGGAAGATAAACGTCTGTATAAGTTTGAATCTGGAGTTTCTTGGTATGTGTCTGGAGCCTGCTACCACAGCATCCCATTCCTTTTCAGTCCATGCCCGACCTCAATCTCTTTCCCAACTAACACAAAGCCATGACATCGGCTTCAATGTGTGCTTGAGAAGCGCTTCCACTAACCAGTGCACCACATGGGAGCCTTCCCCCATTACATGCAGGTATTGAAGTGGCAAGTGTGTCGGTGGTTCCACCGTTAAGTCCCCCCAGGCAGCTGATAGTGCTTTCAGAAGGGAGGCGTGTAAAAGGAATTGGCCTGCTGGCAACTCAGCGTCTTCTACTAGTGTTGCAAACGGCAGTAGCCCACCGTTACTGTACAGATCACCCAGCGTGGTCAAGCCCGCTGCGTGCCAGGTCATCAGAGCTGTTTCTGATGTAACCAGCCTGCCTTGTGGCGTACCGAGCAGTGGCAAGATAGGGGCATATGGGAGGTTTGCATGGGTAATATATAAGCTTCTCTTATAGCATCGTATCGCCAATCCAAGATTTAGTTGTTTTGGCCTTGGAAGTTTCGCAACGGGGTGAAACAGATGGCAGACCCGAGAGTGGGTCCAGGGCCGTGCCACGGCCACCATGTCCTCCAGATTCTGACCAGCAAGCCATTTAGTTGCCCATTGGTGTTGAGCAGCCAAATAATACAGGGGCATATTACCAAGCAATAGCGATAATTATCGCTATTGCTTGGTTAGAGACAAAAATCTACCGCTGAGCTGCGGCGTATCAAATCTGTAAACCTAGATTGCTCTGTTTGATTTTTGGGATGAAGATATAGCCCCAATACACATCTTTCTGCTGTATACCAGTTAGTTCCCCCTGCCACTTCCTCTAGAGCAGTTGATAGTTGTGGTCATAAGAATAAAAGGGCGGGCAGGCCCACTGCATATGCAATAGGTTTCTATGTTGTTCGCAGCATCTGAGGCATGGTGGCATTGCATCGTGGAACATAGCGTGCAGTCTATATGGTGTAAGGTAGGCCCTGTGTAAGATCATGAATTGTATAAGTTTGAATCTGGAATTGCGTGAGGAAAGGCTAAGATGGCTTTCCATTCTGTAACCTGTAGGCCTCTCCCTAGATCTTGTCCCCACGTATCTCTTAACTGAGTCAAGGATACTGATAAATGGGCTATTGAAGCAGTTGTTGGGCATTTCTTGGAGCAAAATAGTTTTCAGAGTTTTCCGAAGCCTTGTAAACAAAAGTACTCTGATCCCTGGTTCCCCACCAAGCTAGCAGTCATAATGAAAAGACACAGAGTCTGGAACAGCAAGATAAAGATCAAGTTACACATCTTTTAAGGCTGACAGTGCTAACTTGACTTGATCAAAGCACTGACCTTCAGTTTAATATTCTCAGCCATGTGTTTGCTAAGGGGAAATAAACATACTATTGCAGCACGTGTAAAGATTAAACAGACTTGCGAGGAGATTGAGGTATAGTTTGAAGGGGACCCTGAGAGTGGGAACCAAAAGAGAATGAAAGAGACAGGTGACGGGTCCGGAGTTGCATGGGGAGGCTGCACATAAAATGGGGGGAAAAATCAGGAAGGAGCAAGCAAAAAAACATGGGAAAGAGCAAGGTGAAAGCAGTGAAAATGAGAGAAAAGCAAGGAGGAGTGAAACAAAAGAATGAGGGCAAGAGCAAGAGAAAGCAGTGAAAATGAGAGAAAATCACTTTGATTTAACTTACTGTTTGGGAAGTTGCTTGCATGGATTGCTTCTGCATGACACAAAGTAACCCAAGGGTGGGTAGCCCAAAGCTGTTCTCTTTGGCCCTGAAACACCCCTGCAATGCACTGTTAGTTTAAAAAAAAGGTTGACAGAATATGAACTGAATGGCATGGAAACACCAAGCAGCTATGAATGAAAGTGAAATGCGGTGTGCCCTATTGTCATCCCTCTTGCTTGACCTCCACAATCCCCACCAATCGGTGTTTCTCGGCAGCACTTTATGGTGAGAGTGTTTTCAGTTGTCAAGATGAGTCATCTCAAGAATGAGACAGATAAGCCTGGTCTTGCTAGCTTAAAGAAGCTTGTCTAGCACACACTGGTGCCAATCCAGATTGGAGTAGCTTTGCAAAGAAAAAGAAGAAAAACACAATACAGTGGATGGCACTGCCTTGCATTGCTTTCTGTCAGGTAGGCATTACATGTGTGTTACATGGGCGGCGCAAGGGCGTTCCTGTGCATTCATCAAGGTATTATCTGGTGTCCCTTACATCATGGTCAATATTATTGATATTAATTGTGAAATAGTCCAGGCTAACTAAACATACAAGTGAATTTTTTGTGCACAGTCCATCTTAAACTGAATTACTTGAATGTGCTCTCAATTGTCACTATCGAGTAAATTAGACACCCAAAGTAAATTGATTTGACTAAGATCACACAGTGTAGCCACACAGGAAATCTGGGATTCGAACCGAGGCTTCACGGTCACACACATTGCACTTAAAGCTCTGGCTAGATTAATTTATTTTTCTCAATCCCCTTTGAAACCAGAAGACAGTGCAGTGTTTTTGTACAAACCTGTTAGATGAATAGTAAACGGTGTTAAATAAATACAGATCCCAGGCGAATTTGACACAACATATAAATAAAAAGGTTCATAATGAAGGTAAGGGAAGGCAGGATTCAATCTGCTATTATCACTGACTTTCTAGACATTATATAATTATTCTAGAGGTAAGCGCGCCGCTGAAAGTTTGAGCCAGGCTTGAGCCAGAAACCGGTCTCAGGCTCAGCTCAAAGTCCTTTTGGAACCTTGTGTTGTATCTGTTTTACTATCGATCTGACATTGATGTACGGTCTCTCCCTCTTACCTCATTCTTTCCTTCCTTCTTTCCTTCTTTCCTTTTTGTCCTCCATACAGAGGGAGATGTGTTGTAATCTGCTTATACCAAAATGTTTACTTATAGTGGTACTGGGGAGATGTGTTGTAACCTGCCCATACCTTCATGTATATCAACGTGGTACATTCCTTCCCCCCCCCGCTTGTCCCCTTCCTGATGGTATGTTCCATGGGAGTCTGCTGTAGAATGTTGACAGCCACTCGGCAGTCTTGGAGAGTGGTGACAGAATAAAGTTAAGTTCTTACCTTCTGCTGCATTAAGAGTTTTCTTTACAACACTAGGATGCCAGTTAGGATAACTAGGTCGGGATATCGGACAGATGCAAAGAGTAATCCCAACATCAAGTTAACAGAGAACATGCAACAATTTAGCGAACACGAATGCATCATCATTATGGACAAGGGGGGGAAGGAATGTACCACTTTGATATACATGAAGGTATGGGCAGGTTACAACACATCTCCCCAGAACCACTATAAGTAAACATTTTGGTATAAGCAGATTACAACACCTTGATCCCATAATGAGCAGAGTTTTTATGTGGCTTCTGCCTGCCTTCTTTCCTCAAACCCGAGATGTGGTGTTAGGGAAGAGGCTGCTGACTTTGGAACTCGGGAACTAGGTTCAAGTCTTGGCAACAGCTCAACATCCTGTGATTCTGGGCAAACCTCTTAATCTCCCCATGCCTATAAAGAATGAATGTGACCTTGTGTAATGCAAGTGGTGCTCATGTAAATCCTCCAATACCTTTGGGTCGAGTTCAAACTATATTAGAACATTGGAATGTTGGGAGCTCCATTGAAAACATTGGAGTGCTCGGGGCTTATAATGGCTGGTATAAGCCTGGAGCTCCAACATTTCAATGTTTCTTTGTTCACAGCTCTGGCTGTGAACAAAGGCTTCAGAAAGCCTGAGGGGATTCCAATCCCCTCACGCTCCCAAAAGGCTATGTTTTGTTTGTTAGAACATTCTGGCCCCTAGTGACAGAATGTTCTAATAGCCTTATAGGCATTCGTAGATGGGCTATACCGCTATTAAAGTCCCTCTCCCTTGTTAAAGGCCCTCGCCTTCGGCTCGGGGCCTTTAACGCTGGAGAGGGCTTTTAATAACCGGTATAGCCCTCTATGGCGGGCTATAAGGCTGTATAAAAACTGCAGAAAAAGGCACAAAGTAAAAACGAGGCCATTAACATAAGGAAAGATAAATACGAATTTCCTGGCTCATTTGTACAAAGTTATATTTGAAAACCAGGATAAATAGGATAAATTGCTGCTTCCCAGCTTAAATTGTGTGATTTCAGACATGTTTTTTTTTACCAAAACTATTTTTCTTCATGAATGTGTATGAAAGCACATTCAAATATGTGAAATCCGAATTATAAAAACTATTTTATTTGATTGACTATAATGTGATTTATAAATATCATTGCTTCAAATATACTTCTCTTGAATTATATCACATTCTAGATGATGTTTGTTATATGATTAAAATAGCAAACATGTTAGGGCTAGGCTTGTGCATGGGCTCTAAGATCTGAGCCCCACCCTCGGCTAGCTGTCTGTTGTAATCTACTTGCCAGGATAATGCATTCTCCCCACTGTTGTTCTCTGCCTTGCTGCTCAGCCAGTGGTGAGGGCATTAGAATGCTTGAGTGTTTGTGCTTTGTCACTGGATTCAAGCAAGCCAAGCTGAAGACGGCTGGAATGCCAGAAACCGGTCCTCTGAAGCTTGTTTCCGGTCCAGGGAAGACATGGCTTGGCAGTTCAGGCTGGACTGTTCCCATGAGGCACAGGGTCAGACTGATTTGCATATAGCCATGTCTGAACTTGGGTGGCAGAGTGGGCTAAAGAACGGTGATGGATTAAACCCAGATCTTTTGACTGGGTGTGTGTGTTTGATTGATTCAGATGCTCCGTCCATCACCACCCCCTATTGTACCGCTTTTGGCCGCCATACGTGTGGCAGGGTATGCTCAGACGTGAGTCCCTTGCTCACTTAGCCACTGGATTCAAGCAAGCCGGGCTGAAGACGCTGGAATGCCAGAAACCGGTCCTCGGAAGCTTGTTTCCGGTCCAGGGAAGACATGGCTCCGCAGTTCGGGCTGGACTGTTCCCATGAGGCACAGGGTCAGACTGATTTGCATATAGCCATGTCTGAACTGGGCGTGGCAGAGTGGGCTAAAGAACAGTGATGGATTAAACCCAGATCTTTTGACTGGGTGTGAGTGTTTGATTGATTCAGATGCTCCGTCCATCACCACCCCCTTTTGTACCGCTTTTGGCCGCCATAAGTGTGGCAGGGTATGCTCAGACGTGAGTCCCTTGCTCACTTTGCCACTGGATTCGAGCAAGCCGCGCTGAAGACGGCTGAAATGCCAGAAACCGGTGCTCGGAAGCTTGTTTCCTGTCCAGAGAAGACATGGCTTGGCAGTTCGGGCTGGACTGTTCCCATGAGGCACAGGGTCAGACTGATTTGCATATAGCCATGTCTGAACTGGGGTGGCAGAGTGGGCTAAAGAATGGTGATGGATTTAACCCAGATCTTTTGACTGGGTGTGAGTGTTTGATTGATTTAGCTGCTCCGTCCATCACCACCCCCTTTTGTACCGCTTTTGGCCGCCATAAGTGTGGCAGGGTATGCTCAGACGTGAGTCCCTTGCTCACTTCCCCACTGGATTCAAGCAAGCCGGGCTGAAGACAGCTGGAATGCCAGAAACTGGACCTCAGAAGCTTGTTTCCGGTCCAGGGAAGACATGGCTTGGCAGTTCGGGCTGGACTGTTCCCATGAGGCACAGGGTCAGACTGATTTGCATATAGCCATGTCTGAACAGGGTGGCCGAGTGGGCTAAAGAACGGTGATGGATTAAACCCAGATCTTTTGACTGGGTGTGAGTATTTGATTGATTCAGATGCTCCGTCCATTACCACCCCCTTTTGTACCGCTTTTGTCCACCATAAATGTGGCAGGGTATTCTCAGACATGAGTCCCTTGCTCACTTTGCCACTGGATTCAAGGAAGCCGGGCTGAAGACGGCTGGACTGCCAGAAACCAGTCCTCAGAAGCTTGTTTCCGGTCCAGGGAAGACATGGCTTGGCAGTTCGGGCTGGACTGTTCCCATGAGGCACAGGGTCAGCCTGATTTGCATATAGCCATGTCTGAACTGGAGTGGCAGAGTGGGCTAAAGAACGGTGATGGATTAAACCCAGATCTTTTGACTTGGTGTGAGTGTTTGATTGATTCAGATGCTCCGCCATCACCACCCCCTTTTGTACCTCTTTTGGCTGCCATAAGTGTTGCAGGGTATGCTCAGACGTGAGTCCCTTGCTCACTTTGCCACTGGATTTAAGCAAGCCGAACTGAAGACGGCTGGAATGCCATAAACCGGTCCTCGTAAGCTTGTTTCCGGTCCAGGGAAGACATGGCTTGGCAGTTCGGGCTGGACTGTTCCCATGAGGCACAGGGTCAGACTGATTTGCATATAGCCATGCCTGAACTGGGGTGGCAGAGTGGGCTAAAGAACGATGATGGATTAAACCCAGATCTTTTGACTGGGTGTGAGTGTTTGATTGATTCAGATGCTCCGTCCATCACCACCCCCTTTTTTACCACCGACTAGATAAAGCAGACTGTGTAACACCACAAGTATAAAGTCCAGTTGTTAAGGGAAGTTACAAAAGCAGACAAGCTGGTCCCTAGGAGGGACTAGTAAGCCTATTCACAAATGAAATGCAATGATTTTGAAAGGACTGTAATAAGAGCCAATTGAAAAGATGGGCAGGAAATTGGTTGAGCTTTAATTATTTTATACCGCAATATAGCATGCCTTGCAGAGCAGCGCATGAGTTTCCCAAGCTCAACCTAAAACTTAATATGTTCATTTTTCACAACCAGTACATGTAAAATTTAAAAGTACATGTCCAACTTTTTAAATACGTTGCACCTTGCCCTATGGGCTTTTTAGAGCATGCTCTACAGGTGTAAAAGTATTAAAAGGGGGTTTTAGGATTGGCAAAAGGGTTATTTTTCCACATCAATGTGGCAGTTTGAAAAACGGCAGGCAGGTCCGAGACATTTAAAAGGGCTACTTAAGTGGGTGGCACAATAGTTGCTGAAGGCCCACGAGTAACATATAATTTAAAGAACCTGGGTACATGTGGTACCGCTTTACTATGACCTTACCACTAAATTAAATGTTCCAATTGGGTGTAAGACAATTTGATCATGTTTAAAGGCGAGAGCTCAAGCACTTTAGCACCGGTTAGCATTGTAAAGTTCACAGAGTACTAAAAATGAACACAAACGGGTTCAGAAAAAGGAGGGTGAAGGCATAACTATTGGGAGTGACCCTACGGAGAGAGACAATTCCAACATGTGTTTATTACACTAATATATTTCTGTAAAACATCCTTTGTTCTAACTGGCCGGAACATATAGAGCAGATGGGTATATTAATGCGATTTGAGCTACATGGGGCTGCTTATTGTACAGTAACATAGAAGTTGTTCAAACTTCCTATCATTTTAGCGAGCTTCTGCGTCTGCCAGCCCTCCATTCTGAAAATTGTTCCAGCATCAGTGCGGTCAACCCACAGCGTTAAACGGTGGTGGGTTTAGAAAACCATTTAGTGTGCGAGAAGCCTTTCAAGCAGAGGTACTTTAGGGTATGATAGTCAGTGAATTCAACACACCACAACGATGATAAGCCTTTCCCAAAACAATTTTTTTCCAAATTGTCTCTAAAACTTTGCAATTGCCTTGAGTAGGTGTGCTTCGGTGTAAAATGGTGTTACTCATGCTACAGTTCTAGGAAACCATCAGTGCACTCTATATGGCTATAAAACTCAAACTAGGCTGCGAAAAGAATGATGGTGCTGAAATATCTGTACACCACACCTAACAAGGCATTATCATCTATCAAAAAATGAATATTTAATTTCTTGTATTTATTGCTATCAGACATCTTGTGGTCTGTCAATTTTGACTGTTTTGTGAGTCTATTTGTGAGCCATATTCTCATCACATCATTGGAATCTGCACAGGTACACAAGAGGTGTTCATTAATTGGATATATACTTCCCTTACCATATTCCCTTGTCATTGTGGACACTTTTGTTCATTGTTTAGAAACTTAACTGTAAGCAGTAAATGCCAGATATGACAGACCTTTATACAAAAAGTAAGACTGCAGTCATTGCTCATTTACTTGTGGATGTCACCCACAACATATGAACTGCGTATAGCCAATAAATTATGGTGAATTCTATTGTGTTTTAGGTGGATATGAATACATTGAGATGTATGTGTTTTTCACTTAAAGGGTGAAACACTCAAGCAACATCAGTATTATTGGCTAGAAAGTTGCTCAATTGCTTAGCAGTCATATCTTCTTATTACAGATTTTGTTATATCCCTTCGGCCAAGCTTGTGCCCAAAGCTCATACCCCTAGTAATAGCAGATTATGTTCTGCAGCCATTCCCTGTTCTCAGTAACCATGCCTGCAGTATCAACAGGACATAGCAGAAGACGAGGACCTAGAAGCACTGGGCTGGAAGCCCTGTGTTTGGTAATCCACTAAATTGTCTTCTATTACACTAAGTTTTTAAAGGAATGTCAACAATTTAGTATTGATTATTAACTAATCTCCTCACTTCGCTAATCTCATGACCTAACTCTGAGGGGTTTTCTCAGTTCCAGCAACTTTTTCTTTAGCGGTCTGTTGGCAGATCACTTGCTACAAATACATGATATATGATTAGAGTGGGCTCTCAGTCAAACACTTGCTAGAGATTAGATGGCTTTCTTGTCAGTCTCAATTGTCTGCTCCTTGTTTGATAGCTGTCTTCCCAATATTTGTGTTTACCTAGCTAGGAGCATTTCTATCTCACTGTGTGTGGTATTCTGCTTTCATTATATTTAGTCCTTTCTCTGTGTTCTGTACGCTGCTGATCAGAAATTGTGTGAGTGATGTCACGGAGTGTTCTTGGGTGTATGGTTAAGTGAAAAGTCAGTTGCTGTGCTTGGGCTGAGCAGCAGAGATACCGCTCCCGGTGGGGCTGATTCTACTGTGGATGACCATCTTAATACCTAATGTTCCTGACCTGGTTGAACTTGAAGAATAAATCTACCTTTTAGATATAACATCATGTCAGCGTTCCTCTTTCCTTGCATTCCACACTGGCAATGAGCGGAAAAGGACTCACTTGGGAGAAAGGACATTACTGAAATTAAAGAGGAGTCATGAGTTCTACAAAAGGGAAGAGATACTCAGAGTACTTCAAAAATTTGACAATAGGTAATGCACCTGGGAGCCCCACCGGTGTCTTTTTTATCAGGCAGCCCTAGCCCATGGCATTTGAAGTAACAGTTCTTTGGAGTCATCCAGAAAGGGCACTGGCACTACTGATAATTTATGGAGCCTGCTGTTGAACATCTAATCAATGGCTGATTGAAATAGGCGCTGCTGAACTGGCACTGACAGCACTGATTGTGTGTCACACAATATTTACAGTAATTACAAGGATGTTGTACTCTTGCCCTTTAGCACAGGAGAGCATGCAATCTGTGTGTTCTCTTTTCTCAAACCAACAAAGCTCCTTATGGATATGTACTTTTAATATGCAGTACTACACCAAACCATCATCAAATATATATGTTTACTAGCTTACCCGTCGCGCGATGCTGCAATCTGAGAAGAAACACATTTTAAGGAAACTTGTTATGATAACATTCAATTTACATTGTGTCATTTTTATTGAAACTTACTCATTTTAATATGGAAAACTGTGATATTCTCTCTCCTTCCCCTTTAAGACCTGTGTGTCTTTGCTAATGTTCTTAGCTCTCAGAACCCTGTACATGGATTCCTAATAAGAATCCTGGTCTTTGTCAGTTACTCTTGGCTGTTCGTGGATGAGGTTTATTAAACCCACCTTAATCCTTTTCAACGTTTATTATCTTTATTTAATGTGTTAATAACAACATTTTATTGGCGATGATCGGAAACGACCTCAACACGGCAACAAAGAAAAGAGAACCGACCTTGTCTCTCCTCCAGCGGGGTTTCGTTTGGTAAGAAGCAGAGCTTTGACTTCACAGCGGCAGAAATTGTCTTCAGAATATGGTGAGGAGAGCGGGAGATACATTTAAAAAAAAAAAAGAAACCGGAACTAAGTAAAATAAATATTGATAAAGGATTTTTGTTTAACGAGATAAAATGCGCGTGGGACTGAGCGCGTGAAGAGCCCTCTGCTTACGCTCTGTATGCGCACCTACGTAATCAGCGCTGCGTTTCAGAAAGACGTCCTTCACGCTACCGCTGCGTTCCAGCAAGACGACTTTCACGCTGCATTCTCATTTCCATTGTACACGTCATCTGATTGTCTCTCGAACGTTGCGCTTCAGATTAGGACGCGCGTCTGAGACAATTGGCCATTATTAAACCAGTAAGTGCTCTTTTAGACTGAGACTTTCTTTGTGACGTTTTCAAATGAGATTTACTCACTCAAAAGAAAGAAAGGAAAATAATAATTAAAAGAGAATTAAACTCTTTAAATCTGATCTTCACTATACTAAAAAAAAGAATTTAATGATAAATTAAATTAAAAAAAATTCTCTTAAATTAGATAGTGAAAAGATAAACCCTGAGAAATACATTACTACATTTTTTTATTTTTTTTTATTTTCACTCTCATTTTATTAACATAAAAATGCAAAATGTTGCTCAGCCTGCATTTGTTCTTACAAGTCCTGGTGAACCCAATGTAAAATGGAAAAAATGGAGAAAAAGAAAAAAAAATTGCAAATTACGCTAGAGTTTGTGGAACAAATCTAAGTGCTGAAAGAAAGCATTTTCTTCTTCTACATTGTCTTGGAGGAGAAGGTCAAGATGTTCTTGAACATTTACCTGATTTATCGGCTGCTGAACAAAGAAACTTAAATGAGTATGAGATTGCCATTCTACAACTGGATAGACACTACTTACCGAGACTTAGTACTATTATGGAGAGATATCATTTTGGCTTGAGAGAACAAAAAAAAAGAAGTAACAGTAGAAGAATATGTATCCTCTTTAAGGAAGTTGGCATCTTCCTGTAACTTTGGTCAAACTCTAGATGAACGAATTCGGGATCAATTCGTTTTGAGGTGCGCACATGATGACATTAGAAAAGAACTCTGGTTGAAGGATGAACCTCCTCTCGAAGAAGTTCTTGTCATTGCAAAGCAAGTTGAACATATGATTAAATGTGTTGGTGAATTAAAGAAAGAAAAAGAGAAACCATCTACTTCTGAGTCAAAAGATGAAGTAAAAGTTGATGAAACTGTATATTAAATTAAGAAACAAGAAGGCGCAAGTTTACAAGAAAAGCAGAATGCGTTATCCAACTCATTTGATTCTGCTTTGAATAACAAATTTGCTTGTGGTCAAGTAACTCATTTAGCACATTCACCTGTTTGTCCTGCTTTGAAAGTAATATGTAATCTATGCAATAAAAAAGGTCATTATGCTAAATTTTGCAGAACAAAAACATACAAAGGTGATGGCTCTAGGAGAAGATGGCCTCAACCTCAAGTAAGATCTATATGTTTTGAGGTGAATGATGATGACAAATCAGATCATCCTTCTTGTATGGTTAGAGTAGAAGATTCCATGATTAATTTTAAATTTGATTCTTGCTCTAAAATAACGTTAATTGATGAGAAACTGTTTAATGATTTTTTTTCAAAGAAAGTAAAAATGTTGAAATGTGATATCTTCCCTTTAGGATATAGTGAGAAACCTATTAGAATGTTAGGATACTTCATGGCTGAAATAGAATTGGGTTCTCACATCATTGTGGGAAAAGTTTATGTTTCAAAGAAAGGGGATGCGTTATTGGGGTGGTTGCATCAACGCCAACTTGGTGTTAAACTTGATCCTAATGCCTCTCCCCAGGTTCAAATTCAAGAGGTGTCTAATTCTGTATCTAACAAGAGTGATGAAAATCGGGTCAAATATTTTGGCAAAACAATTCCCGAATGTTTTTAAAGAAGAATTGGGGCGTTTGCGTGGTTACAAACATCACATTAAGTTGAAAGATAATGCTCTTCCTGTAGTAGTAAAAGTTAGGAGAATTCCTCTTATGGAGCAGGTAAAGGTTCAAGAAGAGTTAGATAAACTTGTAAAAAAATAACATTATCGAACCAGTTGAAGCATCTGAATGGCTTGCCCCCGTTGTTATTGCAATAAAAAACAACAGGAGAAATTCATCTATGCATAGATTTAAGATCACTAAATAAAGAAGTTGTGGTAGATAGATTTCCTCTTCCCAACATAGATGAGATGGTTGGCACTTTGGAAGGTGCAAAATACTTCACTACTCTTGACTTAGCTTCCGCTTACCATAAGGTGGAGCTAGACAATTCCTCGCAGGATCTGACTGCATTCATTACACCTATGGGTACCTTTAAATTTAAAAGAATGCCTTTTGGTCTTGTTTCTGCGGCCTCAGTATTTCAACGTATCATGTCAAAGATTTTAAGAGGGTTGATTGGCGTTAAGTGTTATCAGGATGATCTATTGATTTATGGTAATAACATTCTCGAACATGATAGTCGTGTGTGTGCTGTTTTGAAACATTTAGATGGGGCAGGAATGTCTCTAAAAAGGTCTAAATGCAAATTAAGGGTACAGGAAGTTAACTATTTGGGGCACTGTATCACTGGTAATGGTGTTTTTCCAAAGAAAGACTTGGTAGAGTCTATTGACAAAGTGAAGGAACCTACTAGTAAAGAGGAACTTCTCTCGTTTCTAGGGATGGTTGAGTTTTATGGCAAATTTATTGCAAACTTTGCAGACAAGACTCATAATCTAAGGAGGTTGACTGCAAAGAATGTTGTTTTCGAGTGGTCGACAGAGTGCAGGAGTGAATTTATACGTATTAAGAAAGAATTAAATAAAGCTCCTTCTCTTCATGCATTTGTACCAGGCCTTCCCACTGTCTTATTTACGGATGCGAGTGACAAAGGTCTAGGAGCTGTGCTTGTTCAGAAGAGAAATGGGAAAGATTCCCTGATTTGTTGTTCTTCTCGTTGTCTTAAAGGATCGGAGTGTAATTACTCTGTAATTGAGAAGGAGTCTCTTGCAATTTACTGGGCTTTGATGAATTTTAAAAACCTGATTTGGGGTACGAAAGTTTGTATTCTGTCTGATCACAAGCCTTTAAGAGAGGTTTTTTCTAAAAAAGGTTTAGACGCCATATCTTCGAGAATTAGAAAATGGATTGTTTCCTTACAGGAATATGAGTTTGAAGTTCAATATATTCCAGGGGTAGCTAATAAGTCAGCTGATTGTTTATCTAGGTTGGTTGATACTGAAAATTTTGAAACAGATGATTTCTGTGAGTCGGATGAATACACAAATGTGTGTGAGGTGACTGATGGTGCACTAGATTAATCTGAATGGAGGATGGAGTTAGAGAAAGATGAGGAGATCTGCAAAGTTATTATTTCCTTAAAGGAGAATACTCGTTTGGTTAAGCCGTGGTTGTTAGTTTCGGATGAACTTTCTGTGAGTGAAGGTTTATTAACTCGGGGTACCAAACTTATTCCCCCCAGTAGTCTAAGGAAAAAACTGTTGTCTCATGCCCATTGCGGTCACTTAGGTATTGTGAAAACTAAAGAGATTCTACGTATGCAATTCTGGTGGCCTGGCATGGACTTAGAAATAGAGAGGATGGTCAGGGATTGTGCTGAATGCTGTTCTAGTTACAAAATTTTAAAGACAAAACAAATGCCTATGGTTAAGAGGGTTTTGCCAAGTCATCCCTGGGATGAAGTTGCAATTGACATTTTGGGTCCTTTGTCTGGAGTTTCTGATACTCCTTACCTTATTGTTTTAATTGATCTTTACTCTAGATGGATTGAAGTTTGTGCGGTCAGGGAAATTACCTCTGATTCCATCATTAAGTTTTTAGAGGGTGTGTTTAATAAGGAAAGTTTTCCTAATAGCTTGTTATCTGACAATGGACCACAATTCTGTTCCTCCATGTTTGCTGAATTCTTAAAAAACTGTGGTGTGGTTCATAAAAGGTGTTCCCTATATCCTCCGGAAACCAATGGTGCTGTTGAAAGAGTCAACAAGACTCTAAAAGAGTCAATTCAGCTAGCTCGGTCTTCTGGTTTGAATTGGAAGACAACTCTTCAGGACAGGATTAATACCTATCGTTTTGCCCCTCATTCTTCCACTGGGAGGTCTCCATTTGAGTTGTTCAAAGGGAGGGTTCCAAATACCTTGTGGTGCCCTGGATGGATGTGTTTGAATAAAGGTTTGGTTTGTAATTACATTGGGGAATGGAGAACCAGAGAGTTAGTTAAACAAACCGCTCGTAAGGTATACTTTGATAAAAAAAATGTGTGGGTTATCAGGAGGTCAAAGTGGGTGATTTTGTAAAACTAAAGACTCCGGTAGGACGCAAACCGTGGTCGAAATACACTGACATTAGAGCTGTTGTTAAGATTTTTAAGAATGCTATTAAGACGGAAGATGGGAGAATCTGGAATGAGAGTCGTGTGGTTGTTGTTAATCCCAAATTGTCTCTTTCAAATGACTCTGTCTACAATGATGGCTCGTGTAGCAACTTTCATCTTGCTTCTAACAGTTCTCTTGACAGGTCCTTGCCTTCTTGCAAAAGGAGTCAAAGATCTCGCAGAGCTCCTTGCTATTTGAAAGACTATGTTTGAATATTTTCCTGTTGTTATCTCACTTGGAATTCATAATGCTTCTGATCTTTTTGTATTGCTTTTGACTGCATTTATTTATTGCTATTTTGTTGTTGCTTTGCATGAACTTTTCTGCCTATTCCTAGGCTTTTGTTATTTGTTTTACTGAAGTTTCATTTTATGAAAATTGTTCTTTCTTTCTTTTACTTGTTATGATGTAAGGAAGGGAGATGTGTGATATTCTCTCTTCTTCACCTTTAAGATCTGTGTGTCTTTGCTAATGTTCTTAGCTCTCAGAATCCTGTACATGGATTCCTAATAAGAATCCTGGTCTTTGTCAGTTACTCTTGGCTGTTCGTGGATGAGGTTTATTAAACCCACCTTAATCCTTTTCAATGTTTATTATCTTTATTTAATGTATTAATAACAACATTTTAAAAACATTTTAAAGTGTTGTTTTAAATATGTTTATTTATTCGAGTGCTTGTGGATATGCAGTATTTTTTGTTTTTCCGTCTGGTGCGTACACAAATAAATCAGAAGGTTTTCCGATGCATGAGCTGGCCACATACAGTTGTCCATGTGAAAAGCACGGATTCTACAAATCTAGTCCACACACTTGTAGAGATTGTCCTTGTGCTTTGTTGATGGTCATTGCAAAAGCGAGTCGCACCGGAAACTGTAAAGATTCAGTATTGGAAAGATTATGAGGGCCCTGGGGGACCGGGGGGGGCGATATTTAACACATTTTTCTATATTTTCTTTTTGCCAGAAACCTTTGCGGGAGTGTACTCATCAACTTTTACCAATGTTTTTTTTTTTTTTGCCAGAAACCTTTGCGGGAGTGTACTCAACAACTTCTTAAAGTTTCATGCCGATCGGATGAATGGTGTAGTAAAGTATAAAGGACAAACAGGCATACCTTCATTTTTATATATATTGATGTAGAACTAAACTGTTAATGATTATTGGACTAAAAGAAGCATGTCAACTGCCTGCACTGATTCAACTTACAACATGTACATGGCTGCCGTTATCTGGAAAGTACTCTGCATCAAGCATGGGTTTTGATTTAATTGGTTTGATTTACACCATGTGCCAAAGAATTGACCTTCGGAATTTACTTCCATACAAGTGAGCCCTGGAGTCTGTGTTTAATGAGCTTTTGTCTACTGGTACTTGTAGCTGTGGCAATTATCAGCGTTGAGTGCATTTTTTTTATATTGAGGAGGTCAAGAGGACAGCGGTGAGTGCATTTTGTGGATCCCGTCATCGCGCATGTCTTTGAATTTTACCTTGAGTCTTGAAGATCTTCTTAGAAGGCTGGTTGGTTTACTTCTGCATGGTGTTTCATCGAGCTGCGTATCTCAAATGTTCTAGATGCCATGATGCTTCTGCCTGGATTCCTGACTTCGCCTGACATGTGCAGACCATGGTCACGTCATGTGAATGTGGCGTTGTTTCTTTGGTGACGTGCTCTATTACATGGGAACAGCCGAAGACTAGTATGAGTCCCTTCTACATGGGCCAAACCAAAATGGATCATCTGATATGTGTCTTCCTGCGGACGCTGAGACAGTTGGGTTACCTCTTTGCCGTGTAATGTTAGACGCCATGAGAAGAACAAAATACACATTTGAGGGCTTTGAAAGGAAAATACAGATTGCAGACAGGAGCTTACTGGTACTGGTTATTCTTAGTTTTAGATCTATGTAAACCTGCGGCGAGAGTGTGTGGTACAGAACTTTGTAATTGGACTATTAGGGGGAGTAATCACTTACCGGCGGAAGTGACTCCCGTGTTGTAATTTCTACATTAATTGACACCTGAAGTTTTATCTAGTACTTTGCTTTTACAGTGAACTGGAGAGTATAGTAAGGGTCTATACCCAAACGCTTGAGAAATGTTGGAATGCTATTCTGTTGTCCTTCTCTGGAGGGTACTTTTGATATTCTTCTGGTTCTTTCTTTAAGTTACTGCTGCTGATGTTCTTATGTACTGTTGGCATTGTACAGCATTTATTAGTGCTGTGAGTGATTTACATGTAGGACCATGTGCTTGTGACATTAAGGTTGTTTTCTCCCTGATCCCTATACCTTTCTTATTTAGTTTGCTGATGTTGTTAGGTATTTGTTTTCATTTCAATTTTGAGTGGGTGTTTTGGGTCCCCAATTTGCATGTATTTGTCGGGTGGTGAGCGAGTTACAGAGCTCAAACCTTTATGATGGTACATTTTTTGATGTTGAAGTTTTCTGGTGATGGGCAATTACTTTGCTCTACTCCTTTTTACGTTTATTAGTGCTAGGATTACTTGGTGGCATCCTAAAATATGCTCAAACTGTTCTTCTGATCCTGATACTCAAACCACATTTAGTGGGCATTTTCGCTCCATGTTTGCATTTACTGTTGTACTGTTTGATGCGCATTTCATTTTACTGTTCTGGGAGTTGGGACGCTTCAGAGGGCTCAAACCCATTTGCTTTTATGTGTAATGCGTTGCTTTCAGTGTGGTTTACATATTTCTATTGTTGAATGGGGGTGTGTTGTGTCTTTTGATTTGTATTTCTTTTCTCTTTATTTGTTCTCACTCTCATCCCACTTGCCTCATTATTGGATATTGTCTTCTTTAGGGAGGAAAGTGTGGGGTATTCTGCTTTCATTATGTTTAGTCCTTTGTCTGTGTTCTTTACTCTGCTGCTCAGCCATTGTTTGAGTGAGTTCACGGAGTGTTCTTGGGTACATGGTTAAAGGAAAAGTCAGTTTCTGTGTGTGGGCTGAGCAGCAGTAATGCAGCTCCCGGTGGAGCTGATACTATTGCTGATATTACTACAACCATCTTAATACCTAATGTTCCTGCCCTGATTGAACTGAAGAATAAATCTACCTTTTGGGTATAACATCATGTCAGCGTTCATCTTTTCTTGCACTCCACACTGTGTTCTGACTGAATAAGTTGCATACTACTACTGCTTACACATTTGACTCTTTATTTTAGATTCAGCACTCCGTGGGAGTGCACTTGTTCCTTGCTCACTCAAGTCCCTCCTGAAAAGAAGAGGTAACTCCAGGTAAGTTGTAGCCTCTTTATTATAGACCAGTCCCGTCAACTCCCAGGCAGCAACTGCCAGAGCCCCCACATTCCATGTTCCATGCAGGGAACATGGATGTAGGAAGGTTCCAAGCAAATACAAAGAAAGGACCCAACACACCTCCCTTCGTATAACAAGAAAAGAAAAGAAAACAATGAAAGAAATAAAGGGGAAATTAAATGAGAAAATATAATAACAAACAATGAAGAACCAATATAACCCTTACTGTAAAATACAAAGGAAATAGAATGAACATTGGACAAGAAATGCAAATAACAATATATGCATATTAATACATGGCATAATCACAAAACTTGGTCGGTACAGATCTCATCCTCGAAGAAAACCTTCTCTGAGCAGAAGAGGATGACTGACCACAACCATTTGAAGGAGTGACCCTAGAAGAAGAACCACTGGAGCCAGAAGGTGAATCAAGAGTAGCACGTGAAAAAGAATCGACAGAAGGATCAACACAAACACCCAACTTCCCTCCAACATACACAATTTTGGATTGAGGAACAATAGAAATGGCACACTTATTCCACACCTTCTTTTCTCCAACACCACCACACGTTCTTTTACTTCTTTGACCCTCGCAGGAGCAGAAAATCGAGAATCACCCTTGCGAACAAAACCGGGTTTCTTGATTCTCACCCAATCACCCACACGCACAGGAGAAACATTCATAGAAACAGTGGCATACTTTGACTGAACAGTCGTTCTAACATCAACAACGCCATTAAGTTTAGATGGATCAACAACCTTCCTGGACATCCAATCCTTATTCAATTTAGAACCGGCAACCCTACCTCTGAGTAACGTAAAAGGAGATATTCCAGTACTAATATGTGGAGTAGTTCGAAAAGCCCATAACATATCTGCAACTGCAGTACGCCATGGCAAACCATTCACAAGAGCTAACTGTAGGTGGTCCTTAATGACGCGATTAAAGCGTTCAACTAAACCATTGCTGCGGGGATGATAAAGAGATGTCAAAACATGCCTAATGCCAAGTTCTTTTAGAAAATCATGCATCTCCCGCGAAACTAGTTGAGTCCCATTATCCGTTACCAGTTCATCCGGAAGCCCTTCACGAAGAAATACATCCTTAAGAAAACCAATGACAGAAGATGAATTAACACAGTCAACAAATTTGACTTCGGGCCATTTAGACATATAGTCTACTAAAACCAAGGCATACAAGGGTGACTCACCAGAAATACCAAAAGGACCAGCGACATCAAAAGCGAGTTTAGACCAAGGGACATTTTTGACTGGCACAGGATCAATAGGAGACGGATGGGTAACTTGGGATTTATCGCTGAGAACACAAGCACAACAGTCCCTAACAAAACGTTCAATGGACCTATCCACACCAGGCCACCAAAAGTCTTCACGAATTCTGCGTTTCATCGCATGAATACCCTGATGACCCTCATGAGCAAGATTTAAAATTTTTGTTTGCATGCACTCAAGAACAACTAAAAGGCCACCCCTACGTAAAATGCCGTCCACCACGGACAATTCATCACAAATTCTCTTGTAAGGAATTAACTTAGGAGATAATTCATTGTTAACATGCCAACCCTGAAATATAAAATTCACAACCAACTTAATTTCCTCATCCTCAGACAAAGCACGCAACCACTCTTGTTCAGAAAGCGCACCATTCACAACACTGACTACAGCTCCCACAGCACATACTACATCAAGATCATCATCAGAATGAAGCGAGAGATCATTAGCCAAAGGAAGACGAGAAAGACAGTCAGCGAAGATGTTTTTGGCACCAGGTACATACTGTAAACAATAATTAAACTCTTGCAACCTATATTGCCATTTGGCGATTCTAGGAGTGGCCCGACCACCACCCTTAGTGGTGAACAGGTCCACCAAAGGTTTATGATCGGTCCTGAGAGTGAACACATTACCCCACAGGAAATTCCGAAAATACTGAACGCCCCACCATAAGGCCAAAGCCTCTTTCTCGATGGTGGAATAGGAGCCTTCAGCACCACGGAGAGTCCTGGACGCAAATGCAATCACTTCTTCATGACATCATGTCTCTTTTGCATCAAAACTGCCCCCAAGCCAATGTTGCTAGCATCAGTAGAAACAATACATTTGTCATTAATATTAAATAGTTTTAAAGGGCGAGCTTGAACAATTTCCTTTTTTAAGATGCAAAATTGATGAGCACACTTGTCACACCATACAAACTTGACATTCTTCTTGAGAAGTTCTCTTAAGCTTGAAGTTTTGTCAGCAAAATTTCCTACAAATTTTGCATAATACTCCACGAGTCCAAGAAAGGAGCGCAATTGGTCTTTATTGGAAGGTGGAGGAGCATTTTGAATAGCATCTAAAATGTTTACTTTCGGTTCAATCCCCTTAGCAGAGATGTGGTGCCCTAAATAGTCAACCCCCTCACGAAAAAACTTACACTTTTCCTTCTTGAACGTAAGGCCATGGGTCTTTACTGTATCAAGAACTAATTTTACCCTGCTGTCATGTTCAGTTACAGTAGGTGCATGTACCAAAATGTCATCCTGGAAGAACACGACTCCCGCTGTGTTTCTAAACAGATTGCCCATTAAACGCTGAAACACAGCGGAAGCCGATGCCAGGCCGAAAGGCATGCGTTTATAACGAAACGCACCCTCCGGGGTGACAAAGGAGGTAAGATGTCTGGACTCCTTGGAAAGCTCAATCTGATGATAGGCCGAAGAAATGTCGAAAGAGGAAAAATACTTGGCCCCATCAAGCGTAGCCAACATTTCATTAATATTTGGCAATGGTTGGTGGTCAATCCAAATGTTGGCATTCAAGTCGCGCAAATCCACACACATCCTAAGGGACTTATCCGGTTTACGTGCAAGAACAATGGGAGCCAACCATTCTGATCCCTCAATGCCCTCAATGACATCCATGCGACACAATCGTTCCAGCTCTTCTTTCAGTTCGGCACGCAAACTCAAAGGCACCTTACGCACTTTGTGCGCAACAGCTTTGGCACCATCTTTTAAGACAATGCGATGTTGAAAACCTTTTAATTTCCCAAGTTTATCGCAAAAAACATCGGGATACATCTCGATCCACTGATCACCAGACAAGTGTTTCACAACTACATTATCTGGAACGTTAGAAGATGAAGGACACAAGTAAAACTTGGAAGCTTCACGCCTGGATATAACCATGTCAGGGTGGTTAGGATCAAGGATGATCCCCAGTTCCCCTTGTTCTTGCCAACCTAGCAAATTTGCACCATCATTAACCACAAACACAGGACCTGAGGCTGTGTCTCCACTGAATTCTAAACTTGCATCAAGTTTGCCCAAAACTTCCACTCTCTTACCTTGATAAGCAAAAATTCTGATATCGGATTTCTGGAATTGGAAGTCACCAGATGTACCAAGATCTTTGATATTAACCAGAGTGAAAGGAGACCCCGAATCAGCCAAGAAATTCACACTCACGCCATTCACCAGAATCATACAAATGGGTGGTTTTCTCTTATGTAAGCAACTCATGGGTGCAATCTCTACAACACCATCCGAATATGTAATGGATGAAGACAACATTAGTAACATATTGTCATTTTCCTCACTGGAATCAACAAACTCTTCTTCGATTGACTTGACTTGGGTAGCACTTTTGTTGAATGCTGGATTGAACACTGTAGCCTTGCAAAAGCGAGAAAGATGCCCTTTTTTACCACACTTGAAACACGTTTGATTCAGAGCATAACAGTACTTTGCATTACCAAGATGATTCCTGCTGCCACAACGAAAACAAAAAACCTGTGCTCTATCCGTCTTGGACTTGTCCATATCAAAATTAGGGATGGATGATAAACTCCACTCTGCCTGTGAAGTTTGCAGAGTTTTGCCCACTCTCCGTTCTACTTGGAGTGCTGCGTTCCAGAAAAACTATGGCAACCGTCACATGGCAGAACTTTTTCTCACGGATGATTCTCCAAGATTAAGTTGGTGAGCACACGTGAGATAATTGAGTGTCCGACCACCTGTAAGATTTCCTAAATGTGCCAAATCCAACTGTTTGCAGAAATCCACGGAACCTTGCTGACTTTTTATGTAAATCCATGGAATTCCACATACTAAAACACATCTAGTTCCGCCAACCCCTAGTCAAAATCTTTGGTGGACAGGCATCACACAATAGTACACTTTTATGCTGTAGCAAAGTTCTTCAGTGTGGTCGAATCATTAAATTGCACACATATTATGCTCGCTCACATAATATCTGCTCAAGGTAAGCCTAGGAAAGATTTCCTTACAATTAAAGATTGCCAAGTTGACACTTATAAGATAGTGATCCTCTCTGCAGTGATAATAGAGGCATTACATTATGTGCTAACATACCTACTTGAAGCTTTTTAATAACCAAGGCAATGTATTATTCACTGTACAGAAAGGTTACAAAATACAACTTCTAAAAATCAATGTTAAATGACATATTTCATGGTCAACTTATTACCAGAGTAATACCTAGCAGTCACCCTTCATGTGGTGAGAAAAAATGTAGGTGAAACAAGACAGTAAAACAGTAAACCTGTCTTTGTTTGTCAGTTAGGAAAAAGGGTTGGTATGAGCAGAGAGAACATTGCCAAAGTGCCTTTGGGACACATAAAACATAGGGCCCGATTCACAGAACTAACTTAAGACAAAATCCTAAACTTACTACTTTTGGTATTCACAGAAGTTAGGATTTTGTCTTAAGACAGACTTAAGACAGACTTAAGTTAGGATTCTGTCTTAAGTCTGTCTTAAGACAAACTTAAGACAAAATCTTAACTTCTGTGAATACCAAAAGTAGTAAGTTTAGGATTATGTCTTAAGTTAGTTCTGTGAATCGGGCCCATAGACTCTCCCTGATATAATCATTTCAGGGTGAATCAACTCAAATAAAGTGCATTCCCTGAATATACCTGGAATAGTATGAGAGATGCTTTATTAAAGACTAATGAGACGTAAGTTTGAGCAGAGGACTAGAGATCAAAAAACTAGATCTGTGAACAACCAAAGAATATTAACACGCAGTGACATGCTAAATTTAACAACGTCATAGTAAAGGTAAGTTCAAACTATGAGGAATGTCTTGTATCAGGTGTCTTACTATGATGCTGATAAACACAAAGATGGATTCCCAAGCAAAATTATTTCATAAATATTGTCACAAACGTAGTGATTTAATTTTGGTGGAGCCATCAAATACTTACCATGTTTGATTATTTTTAAAGAGACTTCACAACAAAGAGCTGAGTCCCAAAGAATTGAACTGCTTAAATAGACTATCTCAATGTTGTTGCACAAAGTTATTAAAAATTTGAAGTTAATGCAGTAAAATGCTAGTAACCAAGAGTGAGTGTGAACATTTGAAAGAAGCACAGTAGGTTTAAAGAAGTTGACAAGATGCAAATGCAGTGAGCATGCCTGCTTTGAAGGATAAATAAAGAGATCCTGTTTAGCTTTTCCATGGATTGGAATATCAGTCGGAATGCCCATCATTCCTTCTTGGTTCTTGAGAAACGTACTCATAATTGCTTAAACGACAGCTGCCACACTTGCCATATCAGGCATCACATGAATGTATTGTTAATGGCTTTAGGGTGTAATAAATACAGTTAGCTTTTTCAATTGTGGACCCAACATTACTTGATAAAACACAGTGAAGTATTTTAATGTCGCAAACACAGTGCTAGTTCTCAATGACAAGACAATTCCATGGAGATGTGATAATAGGTGACTGCCTATAGAGACACAATATTTCAAGCTCCTAAATCGATGCATATTCTGGAAACCTAACTGTCCTTTCAAGATAACACAAATATAGCTAGCCAATCCTAGGACTCGACTGGTTCTGTAATATTTTATTTGTGGAAACCTCTGAGCATTATCTTTATTGTTCCACAGTATATTTGTAGTACTTTTCTCAAATGTTTAAGGCCTTTTTAATTCCCCCAGCAGATCATCACTCAAAACACTCTTGGAAAGGGAAGACCACTCGGTCCCCCCGAACGTATGGATGGGTGCCCCGATCCCCCCGGGAAACCATTTTGGGTGGGGGGCGTGTCTCGGCTGGTATGCCCAAAGCGGCGTAGCCGGAGCACGCCCTTCCCGCCCAGAAGGGGTTGTCCTAGACACCCGCCCGGAAGACCGCGCCCAGGTGGGCATACCCGAGGAGGGCCCCCGCCCTCCCACAGACGGATAAATAGAGCGGGAATCCAATGAAGCGTCCTCTTGTTCCAGTGCTCGGAAGGCTGCACCACTCGTTGCTCGTGAGCCCTCGACGGAACAAGCGGCAATATTGAGAACTTGAACCGAATGGCGGTAATGGACCGAAAACTGGGTAAAGTGGATTCGATCAGTTGGGGCTTGGCAGAGGTTAGGAAACATATAGCAGCCCAGAACAACCTCGCGGGCGGCCTAAGAAAGTGATAGGACCGGCCTTGCCTGACGTCACCCCAGAGGGTAGGGGGAAGCGTAGTAAGAAGAGGGTGGGTTCCGGAGAGGGCCCAGTCCCGGAGGTGCCCCCAGCTGGCCCAGTAGCACCGGTGGACACCCCGGTACCAGGTCCAGATGTGGGTTTACCAATCCCCGTTGTGATAACCCCGGTTGAGAATGATCAGATGCCCCCAGAACTGGCCCTTCAGTTAGCGGCAGTGTTACCCTGGCTAAAGAAGAAAACAGGGGGGGCAGCGGCTGCGGGGGATCCGGCCGAAGAAGCCAGAATAATAATTGAGCAGTTACGGCAGTCAAGGGAAGCCGGGACGGCAAATATTCCTTATATTCCCCCACAGGTGGCACCGGGAGTGTCGGCGGATGGTCGTGAAAAGGCAGCGGACACGGCGGTTGAACCCGGTAAGAACCCATTGCCAATGGTGGGGGGGAGTTCAGTGCCTTCGAGGCGGGAAAGGTTGGCCCAGCACATCCCGGCGGCCATGAAGGAAATGATATGGGGGGACAAATATATCAATATGTTTTCACTGTTGACCGATCATCGTGAGATAGAGTACGCAAAGACCCAGAAAGATTTATGGCACCCCAGCGTATGGCGGGCCAAGATGGCGGAATTTAGGGTCGATGAGACCATAGCGAACTGGGTGAAGGCCTTTTCTTTATTTACAGCAGTAATGGGGGAACGTAAAACTGAAGTGTTGCCCGATCTATCATGCTATCAGAACAGGATCATGGATTTTTATACAATGTACGGGGGGGAATGAATGGAAGGGTTACGATGTTAACTTTCGAAAATCTAAAGAGTTTGATGTGACTTTAACGTGGGATTGTCTCGACACGGTGTCATGGCACAAACAGCTCTTGCCTGGATCAGCGGGTACGTCCTCGCCAGGCGGGAGTGGGTCTGGGACAGTTCAACAAAGACCGGCGCAGCCCTTTCGAGCAAGCGCCGGTGGGGAATCACAGCCCAAGACCGGCGGGAATGGGGGCAAGCGTGGGGTTTGTTGGGGTTTCAACAGAGGTAACTGTAACAGACCCCAGGGAACATGTAGGTTCCGGCATGCTTGTGCGGGCTGTGGGAACTCCTCACACCCAGAAAGTAGCTGTAGGTCCAAGAGCGGTAGTTCGGGAGGAAAGGGGGGATCCAAGCAGGATTGATGTGATGCTTGGGAAGCAATCTTCTTCACCCATCGACATCATGGCTTTGACTCCCTGGCTGAACAAATACCCTGATCATGTATCCGCCAGGATTTTGAGGAATGGATTCCTATATGGCTTCAACATCCCGGCGGGGAATTTTCGGGGGAGCCCCTCTTGTAAGAATCAGCTATCTGTTCAACACAACCCGGCAGTGGCAGCCAAGAAAATTACCAAAGAGGTCAGCTTGGGACGGGTAGCAGGACCTTTTCCATGCCCGCCAGTGGCGGATTTCGTATGTTCACCTCTAGGAGTGGTTCCGAAGAAAGAACCAGGGGAGTATAGACTCATTCACAATCTGTCGGCCCCGAGAGGGCCTAGGTGAATGAAGCCATTGACCCGGAAGTCTGTTCAGTTCGATACGCATCGTTCGACGATGCCGTCGACCTAAAGAATCACCTGGGCCCCGGTGCTCTGATGGCAAATTCAGACATCGAATCAGCATTCAGGTTGCTCCCGGTACACCCGCGGGACCAGCGCTTGCTAGGATTTACGTTCCAAGGGAAGTATTACATGGATAAATGCATGCCCATGGGTTGCTCAATTTCTTGTGCTTATTTTGAAATGTTCAGCTGTTTTTTGGAATGGGCATTCACCGAGGCCACTGGGCATAGACAGGTGAGGCACTATTTAGACGACTTCCTGTTCTTAGGGCCGGCAGGCACTACGAAATGTGCACAAGAACTGCAGGATTTCCGCATTCTCATGCAGGAGTTTGGGGTCCCATTGGCACCAGGTAAGACAGTGGGGCCATCTACTTCACTGGAGTTTCTGGGAATTGAGCTAGATTCTGTGGAGGGATGCTTCCGTCTGCCATTGGAGAAGGTGGCCAAGTTCAGGGCTTCCTTAATACAATGCCTGGGTAAAGAGAAGGTGACCCTGCACCAGTTACAACAAACAGTGGGCCAGCTTAACTTTGCCCTAAGAGTAATACCGATGGCTCGCCCCTTCTCACGTTCCATTGCACAGGCTATGGCCGGCCTTAAGGAGGGACACCACCGCACGAGACTGTCGGCAGAAGTTCGCCAGGATATGCGCATTTGGTTGGCATTTCTGATGGACTTCAACGGTCGGGTGGCGTGGAACAAACCCCCAGCATCGTCTGATGAACTGGGTTTATGGTCCGACTCGGCTGGGAGCGTTGGATTTGGCGCAATATTGGGTAACCGATGGTCCCCCCGATCGTATGGATGGGTGCCCCGATCCCCCCGGGAAACCATTTTGGGCGGGGGCGTGTCTCGGCTGGTATGCCCAAAGCGGCGTAGCCGGAGCATGCCCTTACCGCCCAGAAGGGGTTGTCCTAGACACCCGCCCGGAAGACCGCACCCAGGTGGGCGTACCCGAGGAGGGCCCCCGCCCTCCCGCAGATGGATAAATAGAGCGGGAATCCAATGAAGCGTCCTCTTGTTCCAGTGCTCGGAAGGCTGCACCACTCGTTGCTCGTGAGCCCTCGACGGAACAAGCGGCAATTTTGACCCTCCCACCAGCCCCATTTTGCAATGTTTGTTTGAATAAAGTAATTCTTAGTGATATTCAAATGTATTAAAGAGATACAGTCACATTTTTTACAGCATTGATGTATGCCTTTTGATTGAATAGATGTGTGTAGGCCTTTTTTCCCTTGTAGAAAAGTGAAGGAGTGTATCAAATAATAAAAATTGTCTTTTACTTTAGGACTTTTCTCCCTTTTTAGAAATGAGAAAGTTGTTGATGAATCGTCAAGCTGTGGTAGATTAGGCACATTTTCTTTCCTTAGTAGGTAAACAACTGTCGTATTTATTTTGGTCGGGCGGTAAGGTCATGATCGGTGAGCAGTGATTTCAAGGTCCCTAGGGGGGGCGCCACCCAGTATGGATGGGAGTGCCCGGGGGAGGCGGCCATTGGCCCCTCCCACAGGGAGGCGGCACCCACTACGGATGGGTTGCCTAGGGGGAGACGGCCATAGGCCCCTCCCAGTGGGGAGACGGCTATATGCCCCTCCTACGAATTTCCCGGGGGCCGGATATCCGCTCCGGCGGAAGAGAGTGTGGGGAAGGGGGGAGTCCACGCTGTCCTTCTTACAGATACCTCACACAGGAACTCGGACGACCTTTAAGATGGCGTCGAGTGAAGGGGGGCCCCCACGACAAGGGAAGTTACAGTTGGCAATGAGGGTAAAGTCCTCTGCGCATGCGCCACTCACACCGTGATGGCGGGAATTTGGCAGTAGGGATCTGACACCGGTTAAGACCTTGCAGTTGGCCCTTAATGCTAGGATGTACAATTTTATTTAGAATGGTATGCATTTTCAGGATGCTAGACTCGGCTAGGAAACCTTTGTATTAGAGATCTGTTAAGGTTAGCCAAAGAACATGTCTTCATCAAAATGTAATGAAAGTAAAATTGTACATAATTTATGAAACGTTTTAATTTAAAGTTTTACATTTTGTTTCATATTTTAATAAATACGGCCGGGGGGGTAACTCCCCCCGCCTTCCAAAAGCTCAAACTTATGTCTGTCTCCTCCCATGGGGAATTGGTGTTGGGAGGGGGTGGCAGGCATCCCGGCCATATGTACCTTTCCTTTATTTGCTCAGTAGATAATAGCCCTATATCCATCTCATGACGTCCTGCATATCCACACTTCAGGATTAGCAATAGGTTCCAATTGTATTGCCAACTCTGTTTAATGTGTGGATCCTAATGAAAACATCACCTTTGGTTCTTCTTCAGCTATTACCTAAAACAATCCACTCAGGTCATTCTTATGAGTAGTACAAATGCCCAGCCACTCAACTGTATGTTCCAAGATGCTCTCTGATACAATTTATCATGCACATCATTCACCACAATGGACTATGATTTACATATTCTTACCATTAATTTACACTTCTCAATGCAGTACATTTACATTTAAGTCTACCGTTCCTTGCACATTCAATGCTAGTTGACAAACATTCTCTTCACATGTAGCTTCATCAACATCAATGGAGCTCATAATTTTCTTCCATAGATATTGGTATACTTTGGCAAAATTAAATGTACTCCCACATTTTATGCAATTTCTGGCTACTGAAGGACAATATATATATTTATCTAGACAGTGGTGTCTCACTCTCATACTTTTAACACACCCCCTTACTCTTATCTTTAATTTCCTCGCATAGCTGTTCCTCAAAAACATTCTTCTGATGTGAAAAAAGTTTCTTCATGACTACAATCATATATTTTGATTATTATTTATTTAGTCTTTAGTTCCTATACATATTTCCCTGATTGCTCAATATTTATGGTCATTTTAGCTGAGGCTTGCAACATAGCTTTCTACCAGCCCACAGCCTATTTCACACGTTCTTGATCTTGTTCTTCATCAAAACCTGGTCATAATGTAAAGATTCAAAGAATGGTACTGCAACATTCTTTTTGCTCAAATAGGCACCCGGTATACACTCTACTAACACCTGAGTACACTTTCACCTTTAACTTACTTTAGGAGTCCTTAATTGTTTCATGTCAAGTTTTTCCAAAAAGTTTTGCATGGTATGGAAAGCAAACTGTAAATGTTGGTATGTAACAAATGGCTCAGGTATGACCTCTTTGACAAACACCTCACAAAGGAAATTTAACGCTACATCTGCAGAGGTTTCCTTAGAGATTTTGACCTCTTCACAGCGTATCAAATGGTCTATCAAGACAATCACTTGAAGTAACAATATAGGTAAAAGGTGAAATGGCCTGAGAAAAGCCAGCCTGGCCTAATACCATGCTCTCTATGGAGCCAAGATGAGAGCTCGGGGGATTTGTCACCCAATACACATTTTACACATTTACTGATGTACCTTTCAACCTTGCAGGCCACCGGAGACCACTAAAATGCTTCTTAAATCCTGTTTTTGGTTAGTCCGAGAGCATTCCAGTGTCTGATTTTCCGACCGACTCATACTGAGATCCATTTTTCCCGAACAACACATTACGATGCCCAAAATCCATTTCTTAACAAACAACTTGGGGCCATATGTAGGTATTTAGCCATTCGAGATGTACGTAATACCGAATGGCATTGATAATAACGAATCGGAAAATAATTACAGATTCCTTATTTACCTATCGGATAATACCGAAACCATGACTACCGAATCAGAAATAACGAATCGTTAAAAACCCCAAAAAATGTGATGTAGCAAACCTCTGTATTACCGATTTTAACCAAAATCGGTAATAACGATTCGGTATTTAACACTTTTCAAGAGCATGTGGTAATCAGGTGCAGTGCATAAAAACAGCCACAAAATGCAACAGTGTGAACACAATGGCGGCCCTCTACCTCATAGCAAGGCGGCTACGCTTGAGAGCAGCAGGAGTGAGGATCCGGAGACGGTAAGAGCGGGTGTACAGACTACGCATCACATTGTTCCAATTGACTGAACCTGAAATACATGAAAGGTACAGACTGCACCCAGATACCATCCTTGACCTCATACGGGACCTTAACCCCTATCTGGAGCATCAGACACCAAGGGCCCACGCAATCCCAACCCATGTCCAGGTACTCTGTTGCCAGCACCTCCTTGCATCAGGAAGTTTCCAGGGTGTGATAGCGGTAGTGGGTGGTGTGTCACAGAGCTGTCTATCCCGTTTCTTCAACACCTTCCTGGATGCCATGATGGACAGAATGGAACATTACATCGCCTTCCCCAGTACACAGACGGAGCTGCAGAGGACCAAGCTGGAATACTACCAACTTGCGCAGTTCCCACACGTAATTGGCTGCATCGATGGGACACATATACCCATCTGCCCACCTGCAGCAAGTGAATATATCTACAGACACCGCAAATCCACCCACTCCATCAATGTGCAGGTGATATGTAATGCCGAGTACATAATAACTGACATCATGGCCAAATTTCCCGGGAGTAGCCATGACTCGTACATCTTCTGGAACAGTGGCATCCATACACGTCTGCTTGCTGGTGAATTTGGAGACGGATACCTACTAGGTAAGTCAATGTGACACACCCTGATGTACACCCTGGCCCAAGCTGTTGGTCACACAAATCAATGGCCCTTTCTTCTGTACATAGGTGACAGCGCATATGCCCTCCGGCCTTATCTGCTCACACCATATCTCAAACCAACCACCCCAAGGGAGAGGAGATACAATGTGGCACATAGGAGCACACGCAACGTGGTGGAGCGCACTTTTGGATTGCTTAAAAGCAGATTCCGTTGCCTCCACAAAACAGGAGGTGCACGTCTGTACAGCCCCATCAAATGTTGCAAGATAATCGCTACATGTGCAATGCTACACAATCTGGCCACAAAAAAAGGAACAGCATGGGAACTAACTGACTCAGAGGACGGGGACGAGGACAACCCTCAGCCAGAGCCCTGCGCAGCAGGTGCTGCAAATGAACATGATGGGATACAGAGACGGGAAGAGAACACCTCAAACTATTTCTGAGTGAGTAACGACACAGAGCCAGTAACAGTTACATGTTAAGGTGTTTATTAGGCACACCTCCAGTATTGTGATCAATGTCCAATTGGACCTGGGTTACATCACCCATTTCACGTATGGCAACAGGCATAGGTCTCTACTTCCTGCGTCCACACGCAGCACGTCCACGTTCGCTAGCAACACTGTCTGGTGTGTTGGAGTGTTCCTGTGCTGCCCCGTGGCGTTCACTGTGCCTCCTGCACTCGGTGGGTGAGGGCGTAATGCTACCACAGCTGGTAGCCTTCTCACTGTCCCCTCCCCCTTCCTATGTGGCCGCCTTAGTAATATGTAGGAGCTCGAGAGCTGATGTCATGGACACCATCCCCCTGGCCACATCCCTTCTGCAATGCGCCATCTCCTCCTGCATGGCGCTGGACCTGCGACACATCAGTGATGTTGCAGTAGCCAGCCAGTTCACGGACTTGTTATAGGTCTAGAGCATCTGCCTCTCCCTGCGCCTCCCAAGACGGTCCTGCTCCAGCTGGATGCAGAGGTTGTCCACAGAGGTTGCTACTCTCTCCATCCCCGCACACAAGTTCTCTCCCATAGCACTGATGCCCTTTTCCATCCTGTGCATGTGCTTGTTGATGTGTGCCACCTCCCTGTGCATTGATTTCATCTCCCTCCATTGCAGGTGCTGTACCTTCAGCATGTTGCCTTCCAGTCCAGCAAACACACTTTATCCCTGCTCGGAGGATTCAGGACTGTCCGGCCTTGCCTTGTGGCATCGGGATGAACTGTGGGCGCCCTCGGATGGAGTACCAGCCCTATCCCTGTTGGATCCCTGATGTATTGGACTGTGTCCGCCCACTGTGCCCTCCTCTGACGACTCCTCCATCTGCTGGAGGGTGGGCACGGCATGCCTCCTGCCAGACTGTGGTGGTGGTGGTGTTGGTGATCGTCGCAGTGGGGACTGGGTGAGAGGGGATTGCGGCCCTCCCTGGCGCTGTGGGGATAGCTGTGGCGGAGGATTGGGTGGCTGTGATGGCACCGAGCTTGTGGTCCCTGCAGGCATGATGTCATCCTCATGTTGCCTCCCCTCTGGCCTGGCTGACTTGCCTCTGCTGCCCTCTGCTGCACTGCGAGATGACTCGCCTGTAATGAGACAAATGTAGAAGTACTCACTGCTCTGTCTGCAATGGAATTACATTAAACATCATGCTACAGAGCACAGTGATTGTCCTGACGTAGCCAATTACTTTACCCTGCTAATTTGTGTGCTAGCTTGACTGTCCTATACATCAGTTCCCTTTGACTACATCTCCCATAATGCATTGCAGGGAATCAGAAAGACATGGAGTGGAGTGGGAGCCCCCATGCCACTATGGGGAATGGGGTTGGGGAGGGGGTAGCACAGCATGCTTGGCATGCTTCTTACCTTGTTTTCTTGCTGCTCTGGCTGAGCTGCCTGCTCTCCCACGCCACTCACACTCTCCGGCTGGATGGTGGACTCCACCATCAGTTCCAGTGGTGTTGGTGCTGGGGCTCGGTTCTTTCCTCCACCTGTTTTTGCAGCCTGCCTCTGTCTCTCTGCCATCCTTTGTTTTGCTGTCTTCCTGAGGCCGTACCACCTCTCCTGATGACCTCTATGGTGCGCTGGGTCACACCTATGGCATTGATTTTGTCCCGGAAGCCACTCCAGATTTGCCTCTTCTGTGACTCGGGCACTTGGTGGGACTGGGCTCCAAAAAGCTTGTGGTGGTCTTGACTGACATCCTGGATCAGTACCTCCAGCTCCTTGTCACTGAACTTCAGTTTTCTTTTCCTGTCACCTCCCTCCTTCTCCCTGTCCTGGCTTGCCATTTCAATGCTTGTTGTAGTATTTTCTTTTTCTTGCTGGTAGCTGTGAGGCTCTGTTGCTGCTGGCTCCTCAGCTCACCTGCTTGCCTGCCTGCCTCACAGTGAGCTCCCGGTCCTGTGCAGCTGCCTGGGTGTGGCCACTTCCTGTTTGGGAGGTAATTGGGCGATACAGGATTGGCTGATTCAACGAATTACGTTTTTTTAAATTACCGAATCGGTATTTACCGATTCGGTAATGTATTCTGTAACTCTGATTTGGTATTTGTATTTCGGTATTTAAATTTATTACCGATTTGTCCGCATTCGGTATTTATTACCGAATTTTAACGAATCGGTAAAGTTTCGCGATTTTTTATCTACATCTCATTTACCGATTTCTTAATACCGATTCGGTAAAAATCGGTATTAAGGAATCGGTATTCTTGATTTACCTACATATGGCCCTCAGTCACTTTGAATCCGACTGGATATTCCGAACGAGGAACTTCCATAAACACAGAATGGAGCTGTTCGGAGCCACTTCCTAGTTCGAATCGGACCACCCAAGTACAATGCATACTTTCAAAGCGCCAAATTGGTCGTACCAACAAATACACGTCAGAGCTGCGGAAGGGGATTATTTCAACTCTGAATCACGCCACAACACGATTCCTGCGACCGAGACTATGCAGCTATGTATCCCATCGAGCATGTCATCCCTATACTCTATATCTATGATGAATACTTCAACCCCCAACCAACACGGTCATCGCAAACGGTAAGTTAGACACCTACCCCTACACAATAATGCAAGTACCCCATGAAAGATAATACAAGAGAAAGCAGGGTCAAAACTCCAGGTAAATGTAGGGTAGAAAAGACTGCCAGCAATGTAGAATCAATTTGGGGGTGGGTGGCTAATACCCCCAGCAATGAACAGACGATTTGGGGTGTGGGTGGGTAATACCACCAGCAATGTAGAGCCAATTTGGAGGGTGGGGTTAATACCCCCAGCAATGTAAAGACAATTTAGGCGGTGGGTGGCTAGTACCCACAGCAATGTAGAGACAATTTGGGGTGTTGTTGGTTAATAACCCCAGCAATGTAGAGACAAATTGGGGTGTGGGTGGGTAATACCCCCAGAAATGTAAAGCCAATTTGGGGTATGGATGGCTAATCCCCCCAGCAATGAGGAGAGAATTTGGAGGCTGGGGGCTAATACGCCCAGCAATGTAGAGACAATTTGGGATATGGGTGGCTAATACCCCCAACAAGTAGAACCAGTTTGGCGTGTGTGGGCTATTATCCTCAGCAATGTAGAGGCAATTTGGAGTGTGGGGGACTAACACTGCCAGCAATGTTGAGCCATTTGGGGGCTAACACTACTAGCAATGTTGAGCCAATTGGGGGCTTTGGGGAATAACACTCTCAGCAATGTTGATCCAAGTGGGGAATTTTGGGGGCTAACACTCACAGGAATGTTGGGCCAATTGGGGGATTTGCGGGGCTAACATTTCCAGCAATGTTGAGCCAATTGATGGATTTGGGGGGCTAACACTCCCAGCAATATTTAGCCAATTGTGGGAGTTGGGGGCTAACACTCTCAGCAATGTGAACTGGAACAATGTAACTGGTGCTCATGCAAAGTGCCTCAATACCTACGGTTGGAGTACACGGTGCAGAAATTTCCCAAAAACAAACCCGAAGGTCACTTTGCAGGAAATACATTCTCACACTGTGGCGATAAAAGTAATTGGCAACTTTAAAGAATGGGCAGAGTGGAGATGTTGGTGCTCTAGGGAATATTGAAAAACCAGCAAAACCTCATCATCTAGTACATGGTCCCTTAAAAACCTGTGAAATATGCGGGTGCTGCTGCACAAAGATGACAGACCAGCCACACCCAGCAGCTCAAGAACTGTCTGTGTGTGTGTGGATGATGTCTCAGCCTGGGCTGACATACACGACGGGAGGGGCTGAAGTGCATAGAGCCCTATGGGTGTTGAGTTTGTTCAGAAAGGTTTTTTTTTTTTGCAGAGTTGTATATAGCACGAACTAGGCCCAAACCGAATCGGGTATCAGAGCACTTTACATAGTACCACTTACGTTACATGAAGAAACACATTCCTTTTTCTTTTTTTTTTTAGGCACTGGGCTCCCGATTCACAGAATGAACTTAAGACTCAATCCTAAACTTACTACTATTTTGGTATTCACAGAGTGCACTTACTCATTTCGGTATTCACAGAAGGCACTTACTCATTTCGGTATTCACAGAAGGCACTTACTCATTTCGGTATTCACAGAAGTTAGTAGTCCTAACTTTAGGACTCCTAAATGCCTTCTGTGAATACCATAAGTCTTAAAATTAGGATTTTTCTCAATTTAGTAGTAGTAAAGTTAGTAGTCCTAACTTTAGGACTCCTAAACTGAGAAAAAATCCTAATTTTAAGACTTTCGGTATTAACAGAAGGCATTTAGGAGTCCTAAAGTTAGGAGTTCTAACTTTACTACTACCAAATTGAGAAAAATCCTAATTTGAAGACTTTCGGTATTCACAGAAGGCATTTAGGAGTCCTAAAGTTAGGAGTCCTAACTTTACTACTACTAAACTGAGAAAAATCCTAATTTTAAGACTTTCGGTATTCACAGAAGGCATTTAGGAGTCCTAAAGTTAGGACTACTAACTTCTGTGAATACCAAAATGAGTAAGTGCCTTTTGTGAATACCAAAATGAGTAAGTGCCTTCTGTGAATACCGAAATGAGTAAGTGCATTCTGTGAATACCGAAATGAGTAAGTGCAATCTGTGAATACCAAAATAGTAGTAAGTTTAGGATTGAGTCTTAAGTTCATTCTGTGAATCGGGCCCGGGGAGATTAAGTGATTTGCCCTGAATCACAGGAGGTTTTGGTGTCGTTACTGAGACTTGAACCCAGATGTATGTGCTTGGATTTACAATGTGGGCAATTGGGCATTGGTCGATGGGCCGGTGCACCAGGGTCACCTGTGGGACACGGTTGTGGGGCCTTTGTAAATCGCACCAAGAGACTGACTCACTTCCCCAGCCCCCACCAGGCCACTACAAAGTGGCGTCAGTATGTTGTCCGCTCACCACCTGTGCTGCAAATTGAGGCTAGGGGCCAGCCTTAGGGAGCATACTCACCTTGTCGCTTTGCCCTGCAATCCTTGTCAGAAGCAGGTTCATCTCCCCCACTGACCATCAATTTCAGGTCATGGCAGGAGCAGGAAGGTTTTGTTCTATGTAGGGGCCTTGCAGGGAGGCAAGTCTCATTTTGCCAGTCTAACCTACCCCCCACCCCCTTGATCAGAAGCAGTGTGCTTTTTGAAACCTCCATTTACAGGTAATAGCACAGAGGCTACAATGAAAGACATGATCAGGTAATGTGTGCAAATTACTTTCAGTGTGCCCGAGCATCATTGTGATCCCAATCTGACCATGGTTACGTAGCATGTTGTGTATGTTCAATAAGGGAATGCCATCACCAGGTAGGTACAGTTAGCCCGCTAAATACTAGGAGAAACACATATTTGACGTTGGAACAAAAATGGCCATAACCACATCTATGTATGTATCACAAAGTGAATGCATGAGTCCACCACAACACACAATGAAACATCGCAGGCTAACACAACTCCAATGTACTAACAAAAGTATGATATTGTGATGCCTCTGTGTACAGTAAAGCCCAGAGGATATTGTCCCAGATAACACACAAGTCCACTGACCCAGTCACTCATTAATGATTTCAGTGCCTCGCACTACAACAACCTAGAAGTGGTTGCATCACAGTCATCAGTAAATTATTTGTAGGCAAAATCCATAGGGATTTTGAAAGAAGCATGGGCCAACAACAATGTAGGATACATTCACGATGTGTGGACTGGGGGCACTGCACACAACACCCAATCTGTATGTGTACAGGGTCATCTTTGGAGAATGTCATTCACAGCAATTCATCATCTAGCGCCCAAGTCTGTGGTGTGCGCTTGAAAAAGAAATCCCATTTTAAATGTGCAGATTGTGTCCTGTAGAGTATTGTGAGTATACCTGACTCTCAGGGCGTAGGATCCGCCAACAGTGTTGGAGGGTCTGATGCACATCCTATTGTGTAAGATAAGCTACCAGCACTGGTGAGGGTGCCAGGGGGGTGCCTCAATCTGTGGCTTCAAACACAATTGACATAGACATCCTCAAGCTAAGGGATAGGGGTACATCTTGTGAGGTTGAGGGATATGTGCAGAATGAAGATTGCCTTGTCCACATTTGGCACTGAAACACTGTCTCCAAATGTATGAAAACATCAAGGAGACTATCAACAAAGGCATATTGCCCTCAGGCTATAGTGTTTAATGGGAAAAATGGGAGCCCCTGGGGACCCACACAAGGGCTACCCTTGCCAAACCAGATTAGAGGTTCAAAAATATTGACAATGCAAATACTTATAGAATTGAGTGTACTGTTCCTGTGTCTTGTGCGTTTGCTTACAGTGCAATGTGTTTTCCCCTGCACAACCAGATATGTCATCAGAATGAGTCCATCTTTCTTGGTGTCCCCATACCTTGGACATTCAAAGTCAGAATTCCATTAATACTCATGCGTGTATAGTCTACTGGGAAGTGTGGGGATGCGTTTCTGGAGTAGTCTGACCCCAGGTGGCACAACAACACACATCTTTGACTTTTCACTTCAGGGGGTATTAGCCCTCTATGCAATTGACCGCCATCCAAAGTTCCGGCATCATGACATTTCAATATAATCAATCACCACCTCCATCACAGGGCAGTATCCAAGGGCAAGAATGAGCAATCAGTGACAACAACTACCTGCAGAGGCTTACTCGCGACTTATGTCCACACACGACTCAGACAATTCAAGGTTAGGTGGAGGCAAATTGCCCGGTGAGGACAATAGGTTTTGCATGTGCCATTGTACTCAAAGGGACCATTCCAACAATCAGTCATGAACATTCAGTGGTTGACAGCAAGCTGTAGTAAACACATACTACATCCTCCTATTTTCTCTGACAACTGTTTTTGCCTACCTTATATATACATATTCTCCACATGTGTAGATTTCAATATTAGCTCATGGCCTGCATGAACACAACAAACATCAACTGGACGAAACCTCACATTTCACCATACACCACCCTAAATTACACAACTGGTGTATACCCTTGACATACACTTATCCACATGGTGATAAATGAAAAGTTTAACCTTGTCTCAATCTGGCCCATTCACATCCACATATGACTAGCATGCTCCATACCCCCATTGACTTATGCACATTAACAAATATCCTCACTCATTGAAACTGCCCTGTTACAGTCATCTCTCACCGTAGGGCCAAAGACTACAGCTCTCACCTCCTGTCAGAATCCAACCTTGTCTAGCTGGTTATACCCCTATCACATCTACCTATTCCTAGCCTACCTTGCGCAGGATTTTGCCAGTCTTACAAGCTGGTACACACTGATTCACACCCCTGCGTTTAAAACCACTCACATTGGAACAATGTGGATACTGCACGTCTCCGAAACAGGAGCTGCCTATGAACTTAACTCCTACCTTCTGGCAATCTCTAAATTTGTCCTGCACCCATTACGTATGCGTCTCCAATCCATTTGAAAATTAGAAACACTAGTATCTCTCACCTCTAACCTTGTTTAAGCTAGCTTACCATGTACAACATTAACCTTGCAAAAGACATCGACAGCTAGGCCTCAAATTTCAAAATCTTCCCCCTCCATTATGTGGCAACTAAGAGCATGGATATGACACTGGCTCCCATAGAATCTGCATAACAGACTGGCCCACAACACTTCTGTGCACTCACAATCCACTCTGCTGACCACATGTAGCACAGGGCAATCGAACTGACTCAGTTGGTGGAGGGACCTTCACACACAGCATGTCATTTACTTGACTCTACTTTTTTCGAATCTCCAGTCGTTGCAAGCCAATACTCCCCTTCCTATGTCCTGGAAGGATCACTTTCTTATCTCTATGCGTCTCAACATGCCAGGTACCCCTTTGGCAACCCCTAGACAATCCTACATGAAGCGCCCATGGCACAAACTGGACATGTCTGCCTTTGCTACTATCTTAAACTCGTCCCGCCCAGATTGGCCTACTAACTTAGAGGAAGCTGATAGTGCCTTTAGGAGTTGGATCAATAACTCCCTTGACCTCTGTATCCCAATGAAAATGACAGGGCCCAAGCCCATGCAAACGCATGCTTGGTTCAACAGGACTCAATGTATAGAAAAGAAAAACATTACATTTTGGAAGGAGCCTGGAGGCGTACGTATGGCGCTGCTGCGAAAATAATCTACGGGACTGCAATTAAAGCCTATCACAAATTAGTTCAGAAGACTAACGCTATGTTCTACGCTAATCTGATATCTTCTAGTCCCACCCCCTCCAAAACTGCCTTTTCCCTGATGAAGGAAATGGTGAACCCCAGGTAGGGACATCTAATATTATATCTACTAACACACAGTGCGAGTCATTAGCAGAGTATTTTATTAAGAAGGTGGAACATATTTATGGCGCGCTCGACATTAGGCAGGAAGGCCCTAAATCTTTAGAAGCCGATAACCCTACAGCTACTCCTCACTCTCTACCAGCTCTTCCACCCATGTCCCTTAAAGATCTGGATGTATTAGCAGCCAAGGTTAAATCAGGCTCTCCTGATTACCCTCTAAAACCTTATGTCGTTAGAAACTTCAAAATTGGCTCATGATTGAGGGCAGGGAACTAATTAATGAGTCTCTTCTGTTGGCGGAAATCCCTAAATCGTGGAAACACGCTGTGGTTATCCCATTATTGAAAAAGCCCACATTGGATCCATCTTTATCAGAGAACTTCCGGCCCATTTCGCTGCTTCCGTATCTGGCTAAGATTATGGAAGCTCATGTTAACACAACCTTGACTCACTACTTGGAGGTCAATGAGATTCTAGACAGTTCTCAAAATTGTTTCTGCTCCAAACATAGCACTGAGTCTGCTCTTTTGGGGGTCACCGAGCAATTGTGGGCCACGCTGCATGAGGTAAACACTTCAGCAGTGATTCTGCTCGATCTAAGTGCAGCCTTTGACTCCGTCTATCATGAAATTCTGCTTCAAAGGCTAAGGGAGATTGGTGTCAAAGACAAGGCACTGACCTGGTTTTCATCTTTTTTATCCGAGCGCACTTTCCAGGTACATGCCCCCCCACCCTATGCATCCAGTATTCATCCTTTGGGATGTGGAGTTCCTCAGGGCACTGCCCTGAGCCCGACGTTATTTAACGTATATGTCCGCCCACTGGCCCTGCTGGCCAAAGCATGTAACGTCAAAATGGTATCATACGCTGATGCTACATAATTGGTTTTCACTATCTCTAATAATATAGATCAAGACCAACTGAAATTTCATGAGGATCTTCTGGCCATTTCTGACTGGATGGCGGACAATTATTTAAAACTCAATGCCTTCAAAACGGAGGTGCTCCTGGTCAGGCACAATACACATCAATGGGATAGCCAATGGTGGCCCACAGCTTTGGGCTCCCCCCCTTCCTAAAACAGTGGTCAAGAATCTAGGAGTGCTGATAGATGGGGTCCTTTCATTTGAGCCCCGTGCAAAATGTTTTGGTCTTATCCGTGGCCTCAAAACCATTCTGGGGTTTTTTGATGCCCCAATTCGGAAAACAATTGTTCAATCTGTAGTGCAGTCACAGGTAGATTACTGCAATGGTCTGTTACTAAATGCAAATAAAACTGTGACTAAACAACTCCAACGGGTACAGAATGCGGCTGCACATACTCTTTTTGGCTTACCTAAGCAGTGCCAAACCTCCAACCATCTTTGTTGTTTGCACTTGCTACCAATCGAACAAAGAGTTAAGTTTTAAACACTCTGCACCACTCGTAAGATTCTGCATGGTCAGGGCCCCCAATTTCTCCAGGGTTTGTGTACTACATATGTTCCCTCTTGGGCCCTACGCTCTGTTAAACTACATCTGGCCCGCACTACCCGAGTGCGTAGGTGTAGAGCAGGGGGCACTTCTTCAGGGCTTGTGCCCCTATCTTGTGGAACTGCTCCTCTTGCTGCCCGGAGTACACAGGATCACTGGACTTTCAGCAAACTGATCAAAACGTGTCTCTTTTCCACCATCTAGCTCCCTTCTCTCTACCTCCCGATTGCGCTGGGGCACCCTGTTTCTGGGCAGCCATGCGCTTTAATAGTATATTTAACATAACATAACATAACTGATACATCAGCACTTCTAGTTCAGCTCTTAGTGATCTTGAAGTGCATCTAGCATAGCTCAAAAGGACCTCATTGTCAGCCATGCACAAATGATAACCTACATAGGAGAAGCATGCTATCTACATACAAATCATATGCTCAACTACGACTGATGTGTGGTTGTAACTATGAAATCCAAGCCTGAACAGAGAAAGCAACACACCATCTGCATGATGTACACAAACAAAAGAAGGATGGCATGACTGACATTGAAATTAGAACGCACAGGACTCTTAATACCAACAACATATCTGCAGAAAGTGGAGTCCTTGGAGGCAACAGGGTCGGAGGGGTGTGAGAATACTGCTCAATGTACACTCACCATGGGCACAGGAAATGTATCAGATGGTACGCAGCCATGAAGGGAATTTGCCTAAAGTGGCATACCACCTGTGGCAAGGTTGTCATTGCCACTAGTCTACCAGAGCTAAAGAAGACACAGACATGGGTACACCACTATCAAGTCACATACAAGTATTGTACCATTACTTTGTGTACATGTGTGTGTCCAAAGTAACTACTGTGTAGTCAAATTCCATAATTCCATATGTACCCAGGCATATTGATGAGACAGGTGTCTTTCTGCGCATCGCAAACATATGCAGCATGCTTCTCCTAAACTGTTGTACTTTGCCACAATTGAACTATGTTGACATCTGAAACCAGGAACCGTGTGGAATTGTCTTTCCTAAACAAAGCTCTGTGACTTCATGGGACACTCATAGACAAAACCAATGTAAACATTGACATCTGGCCAAAGTAGGCACAAAAATCTAAAATACATCATGACCAAGTGCTTGTACTCCATGGACCATATGAAATCCACGCCACAGTGACATCATTGTCTACTCACATCACATATTGCACATGAATAACAACCAGAAATCCATTTTGAGGAGACATAAATTTGGAAAATGTAAATATGAGATGCTTTATTCAGCATATGAGGTGTCGAGAAATCGGCCAATGGCCAGTCCAATGAAAGTCAATAGCTTTGAGGGCCACATATGTAATGGCCTTCGCTACTTGCCTACTCTTTTGTCAGCAAAAGGGCACCTTCCAAAGGAGGGGCATCTAGGATGCAGGCCAGGTACCAAGGGAACAAGTCTAAGGCGGACTGGTTTGGATTTTGGGAGGGATGGCATCGTGAGGGGTGGGTTCACTGCAGGGGTAGTGCCAGATTGAGTGAGTTGTGGGTCCACTGCAGTGGATGGCTCTGATTGGGGGAGCAGCTGTAGTGGGAGACCTAGATGGAGGTGGGATGGGCCTGAGTTTGACCATTGAGTTGGTGCCCGAACAGGAACTCCACCAGATGACCCATCCCGCCCGTAATCAGGTCAAGGAGGTCAGGGTTTCGTCCAGTCGAATGGGCAGATCCCCATATGATAGAGCTTGGTTCTCGCGGCTGCCTCGTCTGTCTGATCTGGTGGCTTCTCGTCTAGTGGTCATATCAGCTGGGGTACTGAAAAGGCAAAACCCTAGGATCTGACTGTTTGGTCCGAAGAGTCAGCAGTGTAGAATAATCTTTATTTGACCTGTGTGCACCAGGTGAGTTCAAATTGATTTTGGGGTAAGTGAGGTACTGTCTTGGTTTACTTGGTGGGTCTTTAGACCCTTGTGATACGGAGCGTTTGTGAATGTTCTGCCAGACCACTTTTTGATTTGGCTTATTCTTGAAAAGGCCTGGGGCTAGAGCCTATCTTGTCCTCCTGCAGTCTGCGGACCGTCTTGTCTTAGTGTAGTCTGAGGACTGACTTGTGGTTTCCTTTGCTTGACACGGTCAGAGGATCGTCTTTGGAACAAGCGCTTGAATTTGTTTGTGAACATGGTGCACCATCAGTTTATTTTTGGTGTGGTCCGAGGAGTGTCTTTTGAAAAAAGTACTTGCAATTCCTTTGCCAGGCACAATAATGAATCTGGGCCCTGTCTCGAAAATGCCTGGAATAAGCTTAATTTGTTCTCTTGTTGTCGTTGTTGCTTTGTAAATGCTCATAGCAAGATCAGCTGGCGCCTCTTTTTCAACAAAGTCAAAAAAAAGAAATATAGTAAATATAAATATATATATATCCTGAACACTCGAACCACTTCCACATACCACACATGGCCGTTTAGGCGAGGAAAGAGACACAGACCTCTGCAGTTTCATCTGGGCAGTAAATCTTCTTTATTAGAGAGACCCAAACACACAACGCGTTTCAAGCCCTAAATCCCTTGTTCACGTGCTCATAGCAAGATCAGCTGGCGCCTCTTTTTCAACAAAGTAAAAAAAAAGGAATATAGTAATATATATATATATATATATATATATATATATATATATATATATATATATATATATATATATATATATATATATATATATATGTATATATATATAGATAACCGGCAGGTGAGGAGGTGTGCTATGTCTAGCCTCGTAACTATCTAAAATCTGTGGAAGTGTAAGCAACTGCAAACGATATAGCGAGGGCTTGGGACACGTAATTTAAAGTCAAACCGCCAACATGTCCGCAACACCATTAAGGAACAGAGAAAGTGCGGCACCAGACGTATTCTCGGATGAGACAGCGCAGCCGGTAACTGCTAACAAAACGGCTGGTGCAAGTAACAGTAACGAGGGAACAGGCTTAAGGGACAAATATAATGCACTAGAGAAACTCATACGCCGGGAAACAGCGAAATGGTGGGAGTCAAAATCTTTAAGAAGGTATCTTGATGTGGGCCGTATACCGAAGGGGCTGAGGATAATGATTGCCCCCAGCTATGACACACCAAATCCCAAGTTAATGGCGGAATGGGCACAATGCAACTTGGACTCTTTGCGCAAGCTAATTGAATTGCTGGTGAAATACGTGGAGAGTGATAGAGAGGAGCTATTGCCCAAAATTGAAATTTTAAAAAATGAGATTCAGGCCATGAATGACCCACAGGAGCAAAAAACCAAACTTAATGAAGAAATGGAACAAAAACTGGAAAAGGAAGAAGATAAAATAAAAACACGCAAAGCCTACAAGTTTAGGCGGGACAAACAGGACTATGAAAATGGAAAGATTTTCACTTTCTCGAGGAAGTTCGATATAATACGAAAGTCAGCGGCAAAGAAAAATCAAGGAGGCGTTAGCAAATCGTTAACGCCAGCCGAGGAATCTGAACCCGAGACTTCCTCAATGTCAGGAGCCAGTGTCACAACAGAAAATGGCTCAGAAGTGGAAGGTGAAGAAGGAACTGAAAACACGGTGAAATTAACAATGCAGAGGAACTGGAATATGTGAGGCAAAGTCGGCGGGACACACTTCGCTCTAGCACTATGCAGACGGCAAAAAACGGCGCACAAAGAGGAGGAGGGCAAGGAGGACTGCCAACAAACATCGCGCCTAAACGAGGAGGTTGGGGCAGGGGGTCATGGAAAAACAAGAAATCAAAGTAAGTGATCTTACAACCCCACAACTAAATGCAAACACAATCATAAACTTAGCGCAGATAAATTTATCAGCAGCTGAGACCCAACTTTTATCCTTAGGCTTGTCATATTGCCCGGAGTCGAACTTCCAATATACCAAGACCAGAGCGGATGTGTACCAGTACATAAGAAAATTAAAGTTGCGCAAATATCATGAACAAATGAAAACAAAAAACAAATCATGCACTGTGCCTGCCGAGGTGACGGATTTACCCAACTTAGCCGCAGGTGATCATGAACTGTTTTCTGATTTACAATCCATTGTTAATTTGCCTTCAAGTTCAAAAGATGGTATCCCCTCTCAAGAAATACAGGGAAGCCAAAGGGGGTTCCCATACATAAGTACTCAGGAGATAAACAACATCGGAAACAAAAAACCTGAAACTCCGTTTAAGAGGAATTCGAAGTTTGTGCCCATAATGGCTAAGGATGCCATAGACGTGTTTAATGACGTTGTAATATCTCAAATAAAGAAATTGAATACCAAAACACATGCGACCAAGAGGATATTGACTAGTCAAGAAAGGAGCTATGGTGCATTAATGGAAAAATTGAAAAAACAGAACAACATAGTACTAAGAAATTTGGACAAGGAAGGGAATATAGTGTTGTGGCCCCTAACTGACTATTTAGCCGAAGCAGAAATGCAGCTCAAGGACATCCAATGCTACCATCATAGCACCCCTCTTCGCTACAAACAAATGCAAGATGAACTTTGTGGTATATTACTGGCCAGGAAGAGTAAGGGACTATTGAATTTGGAAGAGTTTAAATTCCTAAAGAAAGAGTTCCCAAAAACACCGGTAATATATTTCATACCGAAAATCCATAAAAACAGAAAAAAAATGCCCGGACGTCCCATCATTGCGGCCTGTGACGGACCCCTTGAAAATATGTCTAAATATATAGACTTTTTTCTCCAGGAGCACGCCCAGAAGTTAGATTTGTATGTAAGAGTCATGGGGGATTTTCTATCAAAGATTGAAAAGGTGGATTGGAAGGAGGGGTATCTACTCATTACTCTTGACGTTACTTCATTGTATACGTGTATAAAAAATCCAGATGGTATCAAGGCAGTGAGCTACTTTCTAGACAGAAGACCAATAGAGTTTACATCACATAATAGGATGCTTATGGGTATGTTGGTTTTTTGTTTAGAACATAACTTTTTCCTCTTCAAGAAACAAATGTTCCGTCAAGTACAAGGTGTTGCCATGGGGGCCAGCTTCTCCCCAAGTTATGCATGTTTATTCATGGGCTGGTGGGAGGAGCTGGTCCTCAGGAGGCAACATGGGGACACATACAATGACAAAGTGATATCGTGGCTGCGATATATAGATGACTTAATGATTATATGGAAGGGAACCAAGGAAGAGGCAGAGGAGTTATTGCCTCTCTAAATATGAACAATATGAATTTAAACTTCGCATCACACATAAGCAGCGAACAAATCGCATTCCTAGATGTACTAGTCAAAATAGAAAATTTGAAAATCTGTACCACTCTGTTTAGAAAAGAAACTTCAGGAAACACCTTACTACACGCAACTAGTGCACATCCGTCCCATCTCATACATAGTATCCCCTATGGGGAGATGTTAAGATTGCGCCGAATATGCAGTAGTGAGGTTGAACTTGTCAAAAATCAAGAGGAAAGCAAGTTGAGATTTATGGACCGGGGATATAGTGCCAAGACTATTAAAAGCGCAATTCAAAAATCTAGGATGAGGGCCAGGGGGGATCTTTTAGAAACAGCTAGTGCACTCCCGAAAACTCAACAAGGCAAGTTACCAGTGACGGAAGAAGCCCCTAGATTGATTCTTACCTATAATCGTCAACATAAAATGCTGCGCAGAATAGTCCAAAATAATTGGCACATAGTGAAAGATGACCCTGTCATTGGCAACTCACTTCCGGAATATCCTGCCATAACATTCAGAAAATCTACATCAATGGCAGATGTATTGGTAACAAGTAGTCCTGAATGCAAAAGCACTCCAGAGTGGCTTACGGCAAGGAAGGTTTTTTTTAAATGTATTAGCTGCAAAGCGTGTAAATTTGGTGTTAATAAAACATCATTTCTAACTGCTTTCAGCTCAAAGCCCCAATTCATCAAACAGCATTTAACGTGCAAGAGTGAATGTGTAGTATATGTTTTGGAATGTAGCTGCAATCTTAGATATGTTGGAAGCACCAAACTGCCGGGGCATCAACGTATATTACAACACCTTAGGGCAATTACCAACAGTGACCCTACTTACCCGGTAGCCCGCCACTTCAAGGAACATCATGGGGGGAAGCCAAAAGATCTGAAATACTATTTGATTGATAGTGTCCCCATTCAAAGAAGAGGCGGTGATAGGGAGGGAATGCTGCTTCGTCTAGAGACCCATTATATTTTACTACTAGACAGTAAACAGCCAAACGGTTTGAATATGGGGGAAGACCTACATACATACCTAGACTAACGCAGACTAACAATATGAACATATGTGTATTTCAGACATATCCAAGTGTGTAAATATGTGAAGACAGAATAAATAAATAAGGTGCGTAGCCATATCACGAATGAATTCAAACAGACAAATATGTGCACCACTATGAAATTTAGGAAAATTGGTTTAGTTTGCTCATTTTGAATTTTGGAAATTTTAGAATGGTTATGTATTTTAGAGGACGTATAAATCAATTGATATCTTTTAGAAACTACTTCTATTAGTTATTTGTGTTTTTTCTATGTACATAGTTATGATATATGGATTTTTATAGTAATTTTTATCTAAGACATGAATTAGTTTTTAACGCATCGTTTTGACACAAGAAAGGTGTTGTTTTTTTAACTAATTGTGGGAATCATGTCCTTAACATAAAGAGAGAGAATTTGCTAGTTTGTCCATATGTACTGTATTCCAAGTTACTGTGAAATGAATGAAGCGATACTAAATAAGGTACTAGGTATTGCGAATATACACAAGTACACAATGGTGAAGAAATTATGAAAGTTAGTTGTGTTTGCACTTTTTTATATATGCACTTTAAAGCACTTTATATATACAGGACACCAATAGGGTGAAGTAGTGGGTTTTTCCTTAGTAGAAGCACAGCACAGAAAATTCAAGAATATACATGTATTGGGGGAACTATTCAGTGACTTCAAGGGTAAATGGCTACAGCCATGGGTACATGTAATATGGCGGCCTATACGAAAATGCATTTATGCAATTTTTGTGTGAAACAATGTTTTTTACAAATATTATTATACACCCATATTTTTTAACTCAATGGTTAGTGTGGGTTGAGAAAGTATTTTACAATCATTGTGGATCATAAAGGTATTTTACATATATTTTTTACCCAGATGTTATAAATATGATATTACAAAATTGTATTTTACAATTATGACAAGAATTATAATGTTGACTGAAATTGAAAAGAAAGACAGAACCCGTACATGTAAATATGTCTTTTATGTTTATAGTTGCACTGGCACTTTAAAAAGAGGTGTGCTTCACGACTATGTTGTCATGTGATCAAGGCAGGGATCTGCCGAAACGCGTCGTGAGGATTTTGGTGGCGTTTAAGAAATAAAATTTAAAGCACCAAACTTGGTCTGCCTTGTCTTCTATGCGAATCCGGCTGGAAGTTGCAATTGGAGCGAGCCTTGTCGAAAAAAAAAAAATATATATATATATATATATATATATATATATATATATATATATATATATCTGTTCCAACTCCTACTCTCGGCAAAAGTGCAGAGTCCTCGACGTAGGTACAGACCACAAACACTGCGATAAGTTTTAGTTCAAGGGTGGTTTATTGCTCTTCTGTCCCCAGCATGACGCGTTTCGGCTGCAACACGGCAGCCTTGATCACATGACTAGAAAGAACCAATAAGTGTGCTTATATACTGTGAATGCTCCCAATCAGACTTAAATGCAACATAAACATGGAAAAAATACTTTGTAAACGGAGCAGTTATTTACAATCCCATCGACAATGTACAATGGTCCAAGTGCAAAAGGCAAGTTCATTACATGATAAAATATCTATCGATGTAAACACATAACAGGGCAAATTAATATATTTACAAACTATTTACAAATAAATATATCATTTTATACTGATGCCTATGGAAATAAAGTGCATTGCCCATCTTGTTCATGATTCACTCCAATTCATGTATTTAAATATTACAGAGTTGCAAAAAGTCTCACATATAGGGAACGTGCAATATATGCTATTATAAAGTGCATTTTTAGTGATAATGTGCAAAATTGTGCTTGTTAAAACCGAGTGCTATACTCTAATGTTTTAAGGGAGTGCATTGGTGGTGGCACGCTAATTTAATCTCTATTAATGAAGAGTTGCATGCCACCCACTAACAGAAGTAAATGTGTGTCATAGTTACAGTGACATCAAAAAACCTTTTATAGACAACGTATGTGATAAGGCACAACGGAAACATTATGGCATAGTGCACCAATATCTGACAGGAAAAGCTACACCAAGGGGTACGGGGCCCAACAGGTATCTCAAGTTAATATTATGGCATAGTGCCCTTTTCATTTGTACAACGGGCAGCTTTATCCCAACGGATACTCGTTCGTGATTGAAGTAACAGGGTGGCTGATATACCTTACTATACTGTTACCTCTAGAGGAAACAATAAAGATCCTCCCCTGTATTCAAACCGTTTGGGATTCTGGTGTCGAGTAATACAATGTATTTACTCTCAAGTTGCCTTAACGCTTTCTCCCTGTTTCCCCCTCTGATATTTTTCGGCACCGCATCAATGATGAAATATCTCAATTCATTTAAGTTCTTATTGTGGACCAATTCGAAATGCCGGGCTACCGGATAGTTGCCATCCGAATTGACCACAGCCCGTAGGTGTTGTAGAATGCGGTTAAAAGCCTGCAGTTTGGTGCTCCCAACGTACCTGAGTCCACAGGTACACTGGAGCACATATACTGCAAAGTCCGTGCGGCAGGTGAAATGATCCCTGATCTTGATGGGAGTAGGGTCAAAAGCAGAGCAATACTCACTGGTGTTTACACCAAATTTGCAGGCCCTGCAAGATATACATTTAAAAAAACCGCATTTGTTGGAGATACGATAAGGTTTAATTACTACCTCCGGACTGGATTTAACCAACATATCCCTCATGGAGGGAGCTCTTCTAAACACCACCCCTGGTTCAGCTGGTATGAGGGGGGCCAGAGTAATATCAGTCTTCAAAAGGGGCCAATGCTTCTTCAGTATTCCTCTCACTTTTTTGTGATCATCATTAAAGGTAGTTATGAGGCTGATGTTGTTAGTCTGGGTCTCAACCTCACTCTCAACTGGACTAGGGGTAACAACCCCAGTAATGGATGCTAGATAGTTATCCCTGTCCAGTTGGTTGGCTCTATCTTTCGCATCTAATAAGAGAGCCACATCATATCCTCGGGCACAGAATCTTTTCAGTGCCTCATTTTGGCATCTTTCTAAATCTGATGGGGTGCTGCAGATTCTCCTCATCCTAAGAAACTCCCCATAAGGGATGCTTCTGATCAAATGGTTAGGATGGGAGCTACTCGCGTGCAGTATGGCGTTGCCCGCTGTAGCTTTTCTATGCAAGCGAGTGTTTACTCTCCCATTCTCAATATAAATCTCTACATCAAGAAATTGGATGACTTGTGTACTGATCTGTGAGGTAAAACCTAGATTAAGGTTGTTTACATTAATCAAATTGACGAATTCATTAGCTGACTCCAACGACCCTCTCCAAATTACACAAATGTCGTCAATGAAACGCCAGAAATGTACCAAGCAGTTGGGGAAATGATCGGTGAGTACTTTTGTGAGGACATGCTCCTCCCACCACCCCACATGTAAACATGCGTAGGTGGGAGAGAAGCATGCCCCCATAGCCACCCCTCTCAACTGCTGGTATACCTCACGATTGTACAGAAAGTAATTATTGTTCAGACATAATTCTAGCATGCTCATTAACATATTGCTATGTTGACTGTAAGATATGCTCCGTTTGTTTAAATAATATCTTACTGCATTTAAACCATCATTGTGAGAGATGCTAGTATATAATGAATTAATGTCCAAAGCAATCAAAATAAAGTCATTTTCCCACTTGATGCTGTTGATTTTGGAAAGGAAATGGCCAGTGTCTTTTATGTAGGATGGTAGATTTTCCACATACTCGTGCAGGAATTGATCGACATATCTTGAGATAGACTCCAGTAAACTCCCTTGGGCGGAGATGATAGGTCGCCCAGGGACCGGTAATGTTTGCTTATGAATTTTGGGAATTAAATAAAAGAAAGGAGTGACAGGGAAATCATTTTTCAAAAAGGCGTGCTCTTGTTTGCTCAGTAACCCAAGGCGCTTCCACTATATATATATATATATATATATATATATATATATATATATATATATATATATATTACCTACTGGCGATAGCCAGTAGGTATATATAGTTAGGACCTAGCTACCATAGGAAATCCGCAACATTCTATTGGGTATAACTTTGGCGCCGGTTGAGGAATCTGCGTGTAATTTTCCAAAATTTTGGCCAGCTCTGCTCCGCTCCTTCCCTGAAAGTTTCGGGGAGATTCGTGAAGTGGGGGCTGAGAAAAAAGGGGGGTCCCAAAACGTGTTTTCCCCATGTTAATTTCCATGGGACGTTCTGACACGGCTACAGCCCGAACCGCTGAACGGGATTACGCCAAACTTTGCAAAATTGTAGGGACTGGTATGCGGATGTGCCTTTGCTATATTTGGTGAAAATTGCTCCAGTGGTTTTTTCGAAAATTAACTTCAAAAATACATATATATCTGGGCGGAGCCTAACCACACATCTCATCGTGAGATCTGATTGGCTGTCAGCACTTCATCCAAGAAGTGTTGTCAGCCATCTTGGGACCAATATACATGATAGCACCTCATTAAAAAGCATTGTAGTTAATAGAGGGTTTTAGGACTTTAGTTTCATTATAAATCATTTGTTGATGGTACCATACTCATTTTAGGAATTGTGGTGTGTTCTAAGGTGATTTTACCATGTGAAAAAGCCTTCTGCTGGGATATCATGAATCATGTTTGAAAGAAAACTAATATCTCATGCTTTTCCCACAGTGGTTTGGAAGGGGATCTATAAGCTAAACTGAAAGCATATTTTCTGTAAATTCACATTATCTTTCTCAGTCATGTGAGAATGAAGTCTGACATTCTCAGTAAAACATGTACATCCAACAAGGACAGAAACTGTCAGTTGATTCCTTTGTGTTCTACTGCAGCCTCCTAGAGTGTTCTAAAGAACAACTAGAGCGCTAACAGTCCTACTTATTACAAAGGTATGGCACACCTGAAGCCATCTTGATTGGAATAAAGTGGTAACTCTTAAAACATTTAATTTAAAAAGGAACAACATGAGGGCGTATATTTTGCCATAGAAAGTATGATTAGTGCTGCAGAAAGAAAAAATAGGGCACATTTTGAGTGACTTCTCAAATCCTCTTCTATTTCATTAAAGAATTCTGACATGCAGTCTCCCAAGATGGCCACCAGAGACAAAAGAGCCACAATGTAGCCCAAATATCACCCAGATGTAGCCCAAGTATAGCCCAATGACAGAATGTCCCAGAGTGTTCTAAAGAACAACTAGAGCGCTAACAGTCTTACTTATGACACAAGTATGGCACACCAGAATCCATCTTGATTGGAATGAAGTGGGAAGTCTGAAAACATTTAATTTAAAAAGGAACAAAATGAGGGGGTTCATTTTGCCATAGAAAGTATGATTAGTGCTTTAGAAAGAAAAATTAGGGCACATTTTGAGTGACTTCTCAAATCCTCTTCTATTTCATTAAAAAATTCTGACATGCAGTCTCCCAAGATGGCCACCAGAGACAAAAGAGCCCAAATGTAGCCCAAATATCACCCAGATGTAGCGCAAGTATAACCCAATGACAGAATGTCCTAGAGTATTCTAAAGAACAACTAGAGCGCTAACAGTCCTACTTATTACAAAGGTATGGCACACCTGAAGCCATCTTGATTGGAATAAAGTGGTAACACTTAAAACATTTAATTTAAAAAGGAACAAAATGAGGGGGTATATTTTGCCATAGAAAGTATGATTAGTGCTGCAGAAAGAAAAATTAGGGCACATTTTGAGTGACTTCTCAAATCCTCTTCTATTTCATTATCAAATTCTGCCATGCAGTCTCCCAAGATGGCCACCAGAGACAAAAGAGCGCAAATGTAGACCAAATATCACCCAGATGTAGCCCAAGTATAGCCCAATGACAGAATGTCCCAGAGTGTTCTAAAGAACAACTAGAGCGCTAACAGTCTTACTTATGGCAAAAGTATGGCACACCAGAAGCCATCTTGATTGGAATGAAGTGGTAAGTCTGAAAACATTTAATTTAAAAAGGAACAAAATGAGGGGGTTCATTTTGCCATAGAAAGTATGATTAGTGCTTCAGAAAGAAAAATTAGGGCACATTTTGAGTGACTTCTCAAATCCTCTTCTGTTTCATTAAACAAATTCTGACATGCAGACTGAAACATGCACTTTGAATACCAGCAGCAGACTTCCCTGGTGAGCAGTAGCTTTACTACAGTGATCTAATGAGCAACTAGAATTCTAACATTCAGAATTTATAGCCAATGTGTGACACATCTGAATGCCTTCTTGATGGAACCAAAGTAAACAAGCATTGAAAATGCAATAGATCTCGCCCTCGTTTAAGTTAAAGCCATTCTGTTTGTAATGAGGTGGCTTTTTAGCTTTGCTTTTATTAGTGTTTTTAAAACTTTCATGTAAATAACATGCATATGTATGCATATATGTATATGTATGCATGCATTTATATTTGTAATTATATAGATATGCAGATTATATATGTTTATATATGCATGTATATATATATATATACACATACATGTATATTAATGCATATACATATATATATATGTGTATATGTGTGCGTGTAGAGAGAGGTAGAGAGGTAGAGGTAGAGAGGTAGAGGTATAGAGGTAGAGACTAGTAGAGAGATAAGTAGAGAGAGGTAGAGAGGTAGAGAGTAGAGAGTGAGTAATAGAGTTGAGAGTGAGTAGTAGAGAGTAGTAGAGAGCAGTAGAGAGAGTAGAAGAGAGTGAGTAGTAGAGAGTAGTAGAGAGTGAGCAGTAGAGAGTGAGTAGTAGAGAGTAGTAAAGAGTGAGTAGTAGAGAGTAGTGGAGAGTGAGTAGTAGAGAGTGAGTAGTAGAGAGTAGTAGCGAGTGAGTAGCAGAGAGAGAGAATAGTAGAGAGTAGTAGAGAGTGAGTAGTAGAGAGTAGTAGAGAGAGAGTAGTAGAGAGTGAGTAGTAGAGAGTAGTAGCGAGTGAGTAGTAGAGTGAGTAGTAGAGAGTGAGTAGTAGATAGTAGTAGAGAGAGAGTAGTAGAGATTGAGTAGTAGAGAGTAGTAGAGAGTGAGAAGTAGAGAGTGAGTAGTAGAGAGTAGTAGAGAGTGAGTAGTAAAGAGTGAGTAGTAGAGAGAGAGTAGTAGAGAGTGAGTAGTAAAGAGTAGAGAGTAGTAGAGAGTGAGTAGTAGAGAGTAGTAGATAGTGAGTAGTAGGGAGTGAGTAGTAGAGAGAGAGTAGTAGAGAGTATTAGAGTAGTAGAGAATGAGTAGTAGAGAGTGAGTATTAGAGAGTAGTGGAGTAGTAGAGAGTAAGTAGTAGAGAGTAGTGGAGAATATTCCAAAGTTTGGCACAGCACCACTTGCACAATAAGTCCAATCAAATCATATCACTTAGAGTCCCTATTGAAGCGCTGAATCTTGGTGTATATTCAAATGCTTTTATTTTCCTTAAGTTTATGTACCACAGCCAGCCGACGCGTTTCGTTCTGTACAACAGAACTTCTTTAGGGCGTTCTTATTTCCTTCAAGTTATGTTGGTATCCTGTTGTCGTATAACTAGATATTTCTTCCAAATGTTAGACGAAACGTAAGTACATTCTTATTCAAAGTGACTAGGTATCAAGTTTACCCAAACAATTCGGGCAGACTTGAGTAATTTATAGCATCCTCAAAGTCAGTCTTTCAAAAATTCCAAAGTATAGGACATGATAATCCAAATCCAAATGTTTCTCAAGAAAAGTCATTTTCAATCGTTCGGAATATCGGCGTTTGGGCAGATATGACCCAGGGACCTCCAGTATGCAAGGGGAATTTGTCCCCCCTCTGCAAACACGCCAGTGGCCTGCGTTGCAGAGAGGTGTAAAAAGGGGCATAGCCTCATTACACCTCTGTAAAAAAAATGCAGCCCCCTGGCGCATACTGGAGGTTCCAGGTGGGCTAGTTGGTCCCCAGGGACCCCTAGTATGCAAGGGGAATTAGTTCCCCCTCTTCAAACATGCACTGGGGCTGCGTTGCAGAGAGGTGTAAAAAAGGGTGTGGCCTCATTACACCTCTCTGCAATGCAGCCCTCTGGCGCATACTGGAGGCTCCTGGTGGGCTAGTTGGCCCCCAGGGACCCCCAGTATGCAACGGGAATTAGTTCCCCCTCTGCAAACGCGCCAGGGGGCTGCATTGCAGAGAGGTGTAACAAGGGGCATAGCCTCATTACACCTCTGCAATGCAGCCCCCTGGCGCATACTGGAGGTTCCAGGTGGGCTAGTTGGCCCCCAAGGGCCCCCAGTATGCAAGGGGAATTAGTTCCCCCTCTTCAAACATGCACGGGGGCTGCGTTACAGAGAGGTGTAAAAAGGGGCGTGGCTTCATTACACCTCACTGCAATGCAGTCCCCTGGTGCATACTGGAGATTCCTGGTGGGCTTTCAGGTCTTATATTGTAAGGAATTAGCATTAAAAAAAAACTTTGACATTCACTGAAAAAAACATAGGTTTCAGGCCTTATATAGTTAGGAATTAGCATTTAAAAAACCTTGCAAATTCACTGAAAAAACCATAGGTTTCAGGCCTTATATAGTTAGGAATTAGCATTTAAAAAACCTTTGAAATTCAATGAAAAAACCATAGGTTTCATGCCTTATATAGTTAGGAATTAGCATTTAAAAAACCTTTAAAATTCACTCAAAAAACTATAAGTTTTAGGGGTGTTAGATTTAGCTGGACATTTTACTCATACCAAACCATTGAAATTGCTCCTATATAGTTAGTTGTACTAACTATATTTTGCGCACCCGCAATCCACTGCGGATGATGTCACATATTACATCATTCATGACATGTTCAGTGACATCACTGATGACATCTCAAATGACATCACTGATGACATCACTGATGACATCATCCACGTGACAATCACATACACCTTTTCGTACACTAGTAAAATCTTTCATCACTCTTTGTAAAATACAGAGTATCATATTTGAATCCATTGTTACAGCAATACAAGTATCTAAAAACCCACTCAGTGTTTCATAGATGTATACACACATCTAATCACTTACATGTAGATTCACTCATACATGCTGTCAATGAACAATAGAACACTATCAAAAATACTTATACACCTAAATCGACATTACACACCAGCACACATCCTATTCACATATGAAATCATCCTACTCACTTATGCAAACAATGGATCATACTTACATATTTACTTAGCTACACACTTATAAAAAACACAACTTCATCTATTCATTTAGATAGTAAGTCATACTTAGTGAATTATAAAATCATTATTACAAGTATAAAGTTATCCATACAGTCACTCACACAATCATTGAGTCTTATGTATACTTATTTATATACAACAACTGACACATACACTGCCTTTTATTTTTCTAGTTTGTTGGACATGTACCATTGAGAAATATATTTGCTCATCACCACACCCATAAAGATATTCACTCACTCAAACAACTGTTAGAACATGTAGTTTTAACTTCATATATCTAGTGAATCAACTATTCACACATCTTTGGGCAGTCACACACCCCCCACCGAACCACACACACATTCACTCTCCCATACAAATACTCAGTTAACTAATCAATAACTAATATAGACTTTCACATAGCTAGTAACTAACTGGAGAACCAGTTTACACAACAACTGACAAAGTGATACAGATATTCAAACAGTTTACTCACTATCCACTATATTTAGTGAGACACTATACATTGGTCAAGTAAACAGTCAATTACACTGCTACTAAATCCTCCATCCAAATATTTATTTTTATATATCCACTCATTCTTCAATGCAAACTGCTATATATATAATGCATATTTAAATAACGAAGCAAACCACATTCACTGGATGATGTCATCAGTGATGTCATCAGTGATGCCATTTGAGATGTCATCAGTAATGTCACTGACCATGTCATGAATGATGTAATATGTGACATCATCAGCAGTGGATTGCGGGTGCGCGAAATATAGTTAGTACAACTAACTATATAGGAGCAATTTCAATGGTTTTGTATGAGTGAAATGTCCAGCTAACTCTAACACCCCTAAAACTTATAGTTTTTTGAGTGAATTTTAAAGGTTTTTTAAATGCTAATTCCTAACTATATAAGGCCTGAAACCTAGGGTTTTTTCAGTGAATTTCAAAGGTTTTTTAAATGCTAATTCCTAACTATATAAGGCCTGAAACCTATGGTTTTTTCAGTGAATATATATATATATATATATATATATATATATATATATATATATATATATATATATATATATATATATATATATATATATATATATATATATATATATATGTTTGTTTTTTGCATAGGATGAATGGTTTGAGAAGGGACGAAGGAATGTGTAATGGGGAGAATGTGAAGTAAGACAGTTAGAGAGCGTGATGTAATAATAACAAACCAAAGAGAAAATCAGGGGTACGCTGATAGCGCCCAGATCTCACATTTGGCTTTGCACATTGCAAAATGACAAAAGTTGTTTTGAGCTACAGACATGAAGTTGCATTTGAAAAGTGGCATGCAAGTAAAAATGTATGAATGAGCCCTGCTCAGATGCTGATGTTTTTAGTCTGATGGGCAGTATAAAGAATGCTCAAGGAATTCATTATTGATTGATTTGAGAGAGTGTGTTTAATTTGGATTTGACCTCGCACTATAAGGTTTATTTAATTTGGAAGAGGTGTTTCAGGCATTCCAGGCAGCATGTATTTATGCTGAATTAAAAGGATTTTCAAAGTTGAAAAACACAGTTTGTGATCCAGTTTGTTTTGGCAGGCTTACTGCAGCCTTTGGCCTTGAGATAAGAATGGAATTTCTCTTGCTGTTTCTGTTCTGTCTTTTCATGAAAAAGATGCATGCAGAAATACACAGGCTTATATGCAAAAGGAACAGGAAGGGCTCATTTGGGCAGTTTTTTTGGGACACGCAGAGCAGCAGACAGAGAAGGGAGAAAAGAAGGAAATGAGCTTGAAAGGCAGACGGATTAAAAAAATATATGATGGTGCACAGGGAGTTTGCTCAGAAAAGTTGTTTGCAGGGAATGAATGTGAGTTACAATGTGTTGTTTCACAAGCAACAATAAAAGGTGCTCCGGGGTTTTTCAAGATCAGATGCTCCCTTGAAATAAAGAGAATGCTCAAATTAATTAGAATAGGTTGTTTAGGGAAAATGTGAATTATCTTCAGAAAGAAAAAAAGAAAGCATTTCAACAGGTTGCTGTATTTGAAGATGAGGTTTTTGGCTCTAATATTTCTGGCATTACCAAGTTCACTGTGGCAACAGTGGAAGGTCCAGATTACCCCACTTAGGAAAGAATATAAAAGTTGTGGGAGTTTTAAAATATAAATTACAAAGTCCGTTTCAGAGAGGGCTGCAGCAATAATGGGTTCATTTGAGAAAGGTTACCAATTTGTTGTTTGTGACTCAGGCCTAATAGGAAAAGATTTGTTTTGCGAATTAAAAAGCACATGTTACTGTTCACTAGACGATATTAAATATCAGATTCCTGATGAGGATGTATATTCTAAAATGGCCCAACAAGAGACAGCTATAGCATTGTTATCATAAATGACAGTTGACACATTACCCTCTGATTTTATTGCTTTAAATATTCAGCTGATTTTTCTTTTTCTGCTCCTTCTGTTCCTGCTATGTCGCTCAGGCTGCATTGGCTATGACACATCTTGCTCTTTCTTTGTCTGTGCCACCTGTGGACATTATGGCTCTTAGTACCCCTGACACGCCTATTGGTTCAGCATCCTGTTTTATTAACTCTTATACTTGTTTGTTATTTCTGTGCTACTCCCACTGTGGTTTTTAGTGAGTACTGAGACACAGGTATGTCGTTTTGAGGATGGAGACTGAATGCAAACGGAGGAACGTGTGTGATCTGAGGTGGGAAATGCAGAAAAGAGGGAATAAGCAATTTTAGCTGCTGCCACCAGGGGAAAGATGAGAGAGTGAAGGTGTTTCTAGATTTTAGTGGGCAGGATTTGTGTCTTAAGAGGGGGATTTGATTGTTTGTTTGCAGATTCAGTTTTACTGTGCTTTTTGCAATAGCAACTTGGTTGTAGGCATTTGGAAGTATTTAGTCTACATTGCCTTTTTCTGTTACTTATTTAACATAGCACAGTGTTATGAGTGTTTTGGTGGGTGTTTCAAACGCATTCGTTGTAGCACATGTTTTGCGCCCTATATCTCTGATTATTGGTCCTTTTTACCATGGGTTTTCCATTTGCGCTCATGTGTAATTGTGGTGAGACTGTGATAGGTTTGGTATCTTACTATTATTGCCTTTCAGCAGGTGTATGTTGATGCTGGGTCTTAATGTAAGCAGTACATAGTGTTTAATTAGCACCCCCCTTGACTTTTGCAGATAAAGCCTTTCACTTTATGGGCAACAGGCAATGCAGAGGTGGGATTGTTACAGATTTTGATCTCAGCTACAGACAATGCTACCTTGCCTTGTATCCCTTATTGTTTAATACATTGGGATTGGCAGTGAGCCTTGTTGAGTATGATATAGGATTTAGTTGAGAAAGGTGTTGGAGGAAGACGACTGTTAAATGGTAATAGCCCCGTTATTTTGATTGTGTTTATAATTTTGTGACTGATTGGTGTACAGTTGTAAATGTAGTTTTCCAATCTCCTGCTGTTCCAGCCATTGCTATGCTTCTGCTAATGTTTCTTTTTGCAGCTCAATATTTTTCTGTCATTGATCTACAATACATTCATTGGCGGTACTATTTATTTCAATAATAGGTCTTTGTCCGGATTCACGGTGACCAGTAGGAGTCATACGCTCCGCTGCGCTTCTTAGGACTATTCAGAAAGACAGAGCATCTATAAAAGTATTTAAAAAGGATAGTTACTTGCTCATCGTTGCAGACACACAGCAAAGTTGTAGGGACAGCACGAAAGGAAAGAAAGAGGGGCCATCCAGGAGCCCCAGCCTGTTGTTCCACCTCTTCTTGAGTCCCAGGCCATTGAGCCCCAGCCAGTGGGCTCGCCTGTGTTGGAGCCTCTGCCCTTTGGTCCCCTTGAGTTTGACCCCCTTTTTCCTGGCCCCTCTGTGCCTGGAGTATTGAGGTACAATTTACGCTCCTGCAAGAGGAACAATGTAACAAAGGGAAAGTCAGATTAGATAGGATGAACTGTATTGCTGAAGAATAGGATGCATGTACCCTGCCCGAGGTACCAACGATAGTTTAGGGAAAGGTAGATTGGTGCATTGTTTAGACAGTCAACAAACAGGGCAAATGGACTGTGATTCTAAAGAAAGAAATACCTTGCCCTGCAATGTGGGATTTGGATCCGAGCTGGATGAGCAGCTCCATCGCCGGTGATCAACAGCGTCTATGCCTGATAAAAAATAGGAGCCTGCAAGTGACGGCTCTCTGAAGGACACTGGAAAGAAGAGTTTTGCCCATCCTTTTGTTCTCTGGTCACCAAATTCCATTGTATTGCATTTCTCTCCCAATCACCATGTATCCTTTTGTTCACCCCATTATTGAAGAATAACAGCCATTTTCAGCACCGCCTCTAGAGTGGGGCTGGTCCAAAAAGAGAAAATAGTCTGTTCATCATTTGGTTGGTGCAACACCCTCACTGTCTGAACATGTTTTTGTGATGTAGACCCTGCATAAGGCCATACATAGATTGTCCAAAGTTTGACATGCTTTCTATCAGCAGAAATGTACAAGGGAACAGGTACATGGACATTATCAGGGTGGGTTTGGAATTTGTTTGTGACAATGGGTTGGAAGATACTTCTTGGTTTAGTCGTATTTACTAATACTATTTTTCCATGCTGCTTCTGTATACACTGTCTCCCAGTTTGTTTGCCTGCTGTGTAAGTACCCTGGCCGCTAAGCAGGGATATTCATATGATAAAAAATATAGGACTATGCTTTAGAAAGATAATGAAGGGATAGGCTTGCATCTGACATACACCAAGAAAATGGCTTGTGGTCACTCACAGGTAGTTTTGGGGCCTATTCGCGTCTTGGGGTTGAAGAAATATAATTTTCCTAGTTGCCATAGCTAGCATAATTTTGACATATAGTCTGTGCATACACTGCCTTCCTGCTTGTCTAGCTTTAAATGGTGTCTGTTATAAATTGTATGGATGTTCAGCCTTGGCTGGTAGCCAAATGAGTTATTAAATGTTGCCTGATTTTGAGCATTTCTTTTCCCCCTTTTCTTTTAGAATTGTAAAGACCCTTACCTGATGGCACCTATAAAGCTTAGCATGAATGCTAAAATGAGGGTCTGTTGGATTTAAAATGTTATTTCTGTAATGCACAGAATCAAAATGCTCCTATTGCTATGCTCAAACTCTATTCCGTGTAAAGTTAGCATTCATGGCGCCATCTTTATTGGTGGCATCTTGTTCTATAACTAAGATCAAGCTTTTGTCTCATGTTGTTTGCCGCAGCAGAAAGCTGCTAGGATGCATTTGCATCTCCAAGTTTAGGCCTAATTGAAGCATAGGAAAGTTGCTTGTTAACGCATACCTTTCCCTGAGATAGAGGGTGCTCCCACTATTCCAGCTGCCAGCACAGACTGTATAACCTTGCCAAAGAGATAGTGTGTGCTTAGTCTCAGACTCTTAGCTCATCTCTGTGTTCCCCTTTGTTATGTGCTCTCTGTGGAAAGTTACTGGGTGGGTGTGTCTTGTGCTGATGCTCAAATTTATAATTATTCCCTTTATGCAAGAAAATGTCAGTCCCTTGTCAGCCTTCATAGGAGGCTGGTCAGACTGGACTCCGCTAAAGAGTATTTTGTTAATAAATCAGTTTGATTGCATTCTCTACTGGGTTATCGACTCTTCATTCTTGGAAGGCTAGAGGAGGTCGAGAGTGACCCAGGTGGCCCTAGTTGGGTCACTTCTTTCACTGTGTACCAATTGTGTCTAAAATACAGAAGTCCCCATTTGTATGGTCCAATTCTGAATGTCACTCACTTCTTTTCGACATATTGCACACTTTGTACAGCTTACATTGCTCTTTTTTTCCATCTCATTTTGGTAACTTACTCCAAGATGAAGCACATTTGACGTCTCTCAATCTGACAGTGATGCACCATATGATATGAAACAGTGAGAGGTACCCCTTAAATGGTCAAAGGAAATGAGGTATACTACCCAACAAAGAAAGTTTTTCCCTGAACCAGCAATCATATAAGTAAATTATTAAATGCTAAACATTAGTGTCTTCACAACTCTAGTATACCAAAAAGTCATTTATTTAAAAAATCATCTTTCTGACAGTTAAAACACATCAATACATCAATACATTAGTTTTATCACAATACACTTGATCACAAAATCATCAAAGTAAAACAGTAAAAATAGTACCCAAAACAAACACAGTTATTCACATATCCTAATTATGACCTGAATAATTAAGACAGACAGAAAAAGGGTTGTATGATATCAAACTTATCCAATACTTTTTGTACGTCCAACAATCTGTATTTTTCACATTTTCTTATACATTTATTCAATTTGTATTTCAGAAAAAGTGCCAATTGTCTGGATTGTACTCTTGTTTGCGTCAACGTGTTTCGAACGGTTAAAGCTTGTCACACCATCTTTTTCAAGACAATCAAATGATTCTGTCTCAGAACGGATTGTTATTTCTCTCCCTATAACAAATATAAAATATATAAATATGCAGATCAATATCATCTATTCATAGTCATTTTAACGCCTTTTCCATTGGTGACAAAATCTATAATTCGTTAGAGCCCTTAGTGTATTTAATCAAAATTATTCGCTCCAACCACAGCTTTAAATTACCCCTCCTTCAAAAAAGGTCCTGCAATTTTTTTGTTATGAAATGTCATGCCCCCTAATAGATCTTGCATCTGGAGAGTCCCTCCCTTTATCTCTCCCCTAATTACATAATCAGTATCTCCCTTCTGGGGCTAGGTACCTTTTCTTTCTTGAATATTATTGTCCTCTTCTCGTTGTTACTTCGGAATTCTATCTAGTAGTCTGTGATATCTTGGACTTATCTAGATGACAGATAGACAGATGTTTTTATATTTATATACACATCGTGTTAGCCCTATATATCTGTCCTCTTCTTTTAATTCCTCACTTTATCGGTTCGGTATGTACCGGCACTATCCCCTCGTTATGTTGGTCAATTAAACTTGTATACTCGGCATGGCCGTTCCTCAATTTAACTTGCGTTGCTCTGTGAAAGATAGAGCGTATGAGTTCAACAACGCCACTAATTTATACTGAACTTCACTTATGTATTATTGTTCAATATCCCTATTTACCTTATAACTGGCGAAAAAAAATCACACAGTGACTTCCGCCAGTTAAAATGCTGCCGGTTTGTAGAAGGCACTCGCAGTTAAGTGGACCTTTCGGATCTCTGTCCTAGTTATACTGACAGGAGAAAGAGATAAAAGCAGGTTTTAAAACGCGTTTTTTTATTGGCGTTTCCAAAATAAATCACGGTCTATAGTCAGGAAGTGCCCGACTCTATCTCCTATTCCTCACCTTTTAGCAAGGATTCTGCCAGCGTCCTGTTCGATTTCCGTGAGATTCCGCTCTGACTCGCTTTTCACTCGTGTTTATAACTGCTCTACTTTTGCACTCCTATTGCCTATGATCTCATAAAGACCCGCCTTTTTTGATGTAGCGGCAAGGGTATTGAGGGAGATTATGCGCCCAAATAATACTGGCCACTCCATACGTGGCTTTATCTCAAATGTATCAGGAATGCTACAATTTCTAAGGACCCTCTCTATTGGTCCATATTGTTCATGAGGTAGAGTGATGTTGCTCTCGGTCTACTCTATTATTCTATCATGTTTGGGTCAGTTGTTATTCACGCAATATGCGTGAGACCACAAGTGATTCATATTTGCCCATGGCTATTCCACAGCCGTGGCATTTAGTGTGTTTGTAGGGAAGTTTCATACTCGATCTTTATTATATGTAGAATACAGTATCACTTTACATGTTCCCAAATAGTTGGGCAGAGGAAAGGATAATCTTACATTTATGTGTACAGATATATGGGAAAGGTCTCTATATCTGTACAATTTTTGCCCAATCCTCCCTAGAATTAAGTCCTGCCTCAATCGTGTTAAGGTAACATATAAATCACTGTTCCCTCTTTTTCCGCCTGTCATCTATGTCTCCTCCTCGTCTATTTATTCTGATTTTTTCTAGAATGAACCATTTTAGTTCATTACAGTCATGATTTTTGTTTTGATAGTGTTTTGTAAGTGGGGCATTCATTTTTTTGGTTCTTATGGCTGATTTGTGTTCTAATACTCGTGTGCGCAGTTCCCTGCTGGTCTCTCCAACGTATCCTAAAGCACAAGGACACGTTAGGAGATAAATATATTTTTACTGCGACAGTTATTTAGGGTTTTGGATATGAGGTTTTTCCCCGCAAATGTCATGTTTTTCCCTTCTATACATTGGGGGCATATGGAACACGTGCCACATTTGTGGTTAGCCACAGCTGGTACGCCCATTATAGTAATTTGATTTTCTTTGGGAGTTTTACATTTAGTGACTAGGGAATTTCCTATAGTTTTATTCCTTCTGAAGGAAAAAATGGGTTTCTGCAGTTGGTTCTCTGTGTTATAATTCAGGATTTTCCAATTCCTGTTGACTATATGTTTTATTTAGTTACTGATGTGTGAATACTGAGTTACAAAAACTACTCTCTCCAGGGCTGCTTTTTTTCTTTCTTTGTTTTGATCTAATAGGCTATCCCTGTTATAGAATCTGGCTCTCTTTAATGAGTTTTTTATTACTTTGTTTGGATATCCTCTTGCCTTTAATTTCTTTTTAGTATTTTCCTCATGATGATAAAAATCCTCTAGGGAGGTACAGTTTCTGCGCAATCTCAAAAATTCCCCAAAGGGAATGTTATTTTTTTGCGCATGGGGATGATTGCTTGTGTATAACAGAGTGAGTTCTTGTCGGCGGGCTTTGTGTATAATTCCACCTTCAAACTCTCGTCCTCACTTTTAATTAAAATATCTAAAAAATCAACCGTTTCGTTACTATAGTATGCTGTGAATTTAAGATTTGGGTCACCTGAGTTGATCCATTCCAGGAAAGCACTCAAATCACTGCTGGCACTGTTCCATATGAAGATGATATCATCTATGTAACAATGCCAGCATGTGATGTTTTCAAAGTAGGGAGCTACCTCATTAAATATATGATGTTGTTCAAACTCTCCTACGTAAAGGCAGGCCAGACTAGGGGCACAAGTGGCCCCCATGCTGGTCCCCTTAACTTGCAGGTACAATTCCTCTTTAAGCAAGAAAAGGTTTCTCTTAAGGGTCAATTGGAAACAGAACATGATGACATCCTTGTTTCCGCCACCTAGGTCTTCTCCCTCCAGGATCGCAGAGATCACATTCATAGTGCTGTCCTGGGAGATATTGGTGTACAGGATGTCAATATCCATGGTGACCAATGTTTGGGTCACCCTGTTGAAGCCCTGTCCCTCGAAAATGGATATGACATGTGCCGTGTCCTTGAGGTATGATCTTTGCTTCCTCACTATTGGTCTCAAAAAGAAATCTATGTATCTACTGAGGGGCTCTAGTATAGAACCTATACTACTAATTATAGGCCTCATGGGTGGAAATGAAATATTTTTATGGATTTTGGGCAATCCATAGATTGCCGGAATCATGGGATGTGAATTAAGCATAAATTTGTATTAATTTTCGCATATCCAACCTTCCTGTTTGCCCAGTCTAAGGAGTGTATCTTCCTCTAGTTTTTAATTTGCCAATATCTGTGAAGTTACTTCGTTGATAATGTTCTTTTACATTAAGGAGATCTCTCAACTTTTCCTCATATTTTGGAGTGTCAAACACGACCACCCCTCCACCCTTATCGGCCGGTTTTATGGTTAATTCTTCGCAATTCTGTAAAGTCATTAATGCTTTTCTCTGTTCCTTATTAAGGTTGTTGTTATATCTATTTTTTTTACTTTCTTTTTTCATGGTCTTAATTTCGAGTTCAACCACTCTCTCAAAGATTTCTACATTGTTATCCAATTGATTTAAATTTGGTATAAAAGTCGAATTGGGTTTAAGTCCTGTTATGTTGGGTGGTGGTATGTAAGTCTTATCCTCAAAGAACGTATTCAAACGTATTTTTCTAAAAAGCTTTTTAAATCACTTTCTAATTCGAACAAATGTTGTTCATTAGTGGGTGCAAAATTAAAACCTTTTTGAAGTACCTCCTGTTCCTCTTTACTAAGTATTCTTTTTGAGAGATTGATAATAGGGAATTCATTTATCTCCAATATTGTTTGTTCCGTGTGGCTAGGTACTCTTGGCTGCCATTTTGAGGTTGATGGTTTCAATATCAATATTGAATATCAATATTCAATATTGGCACTTTTTCTGAAATACAATTTGAAAGAATGAGACTGTCTCAATTATGCAGGTCATAATTAGGATATGTGAATAACTGTTGTTTTGGGTACTATTTTTACTGTTTTATTTTGATGATTTTGTCATCAAGTGTATTGTGATAAAACTAATGTATTGATGTATTGATGTGTTTTAAGTGTCAGAATGATGATTTTTTAAATAAATGACTTTTTGGTATACTAGAGTTTTGAAGATACTAATGTTTAGCATTTAATAATTTGCTTATATGATTGCTGGTTCAGGGAAAAACTTTCTTTGTTGAGTGATGCATCATACACATGGTTTACTAAGTCCTCAAGTCTGAATACTCAAGAGAATTTACACATACATGTCAACCACTGTGATGTGTATCTACTATCATACCTTACCATTTCAGACAGTTTTCAAAAGTGACCACCTGTGTTTGACAGTGAATGGCATGTGTTGTCACTGCTACAGAGTCAGACACATGGACTCACTCTTGTGAGTTAGCATACCTATAATTGGCCCATGGGATACATTTGATTATACTGAGCACTACAGCTGTGACCTAACATTTGCACACTGACCAAGCAAAACTAACCAAGGCATCAACATACACGTCACCTGCTGCCGGGATGTATAGCTTGGGCTTTTCACACTTGAGTGCTCCAATAACAACATACTTCAGAGATTTTTTTAAACAACACTGAGAACAGGTCATACATTAGTCAATATGCTGACACATGCCGAGCAATTGATGAAGGTTATCTCCATGCACAAGGTATTATAATTTGTGTCGGTCACATGAGCATGGCACTGCTGCCACTACCCTGAACATAACTTCCTCACATTTTCCTGATGAAAGGGGCATAACCAGGCATCTAATAATTCTTGTGTATATGCAACTTTTAAAACTGAAAAGTGGTTTTGGCTGACTTCCAACCTGTAAAAGAGCCAGCAGGCTAAGATACTACAACATGCATGTTTGAAGAAAGCTGTGCGACAAGACATATACTCACCCCCTACTTGCTGGTGTTTGGATTTCAACTACCCATCAAGGTCAGAGAAGACCACCACTAGGATGCGGAGCATGAGGGTGGTCAGGGATTGGCATCCACCCCTCTTGCCAGGATCTGAACGGCCGAGCTGGACTTCTGTGATATTCAGCCACGAAATCCTGCCAACGTTTGTGGCAGTGACAGATGTGCCGATTTGTGACCCCCACGTTGCGCACCTTCCGAGCGATAGTTCTCCACATCTCAGCCTCCTGATGGGAGTTGACTTGTAAGGATGACTTGGTGACAGACCCTTAGTTCACACGCAACATGTTTCGGAGTCAAACACTTGTACACATAGGTCATGGTCAGATTGACAACAAGGTCTAAGGGGTAGGCAATCGGCATTATGTGCAGTTCTCCTGTGTTCAATGATGACTCTGTCCCATGAGAGCAGTGATAAGATGTTTACCCCAATATATGCACTTCTACGGCAGAGTACCTGCCCGGAACAATTATCTACACACTTTTAAACTTACACACAGTTTACATGCTTGCCTATGAGATTCCTAATGCTAATAGTGCATGGTAATTGCACATGTCCAATGAAAATGCAGGGTAATCATCAACTCACCTGCTCCTCTGGTTTGCCATACAGCTGGCTGTACAGTGGCAGGAGGGTGTCCAGCAGGGCCTGGTTCTTCAGTCAAAGCTGGGGCCCTGCCATCCATACATGCCATAGTGGCTCCCTGAGGATGTGGACACAGCAGCAGAGAGATGGGGAGGTGCAGGAAAGATGCAGGTAGAGCATGCAAGTCAAGTCTCTATGGAACAGACAGACTTCTATATAAACAGCAGAGGCGATCTTAATTCCATGCGGCCAAAGCGATAGGTTTGCGTCGGTTGCATTTTCTGAATTGGTCCAAAGCATAACATTACTTGCCTACCGCGAAATTCAAAAACTCTTCATCGGACCGCTAGTGATTTTGATACATTGGTGACGGGAGGTTCCCAAGTCGGTTTACGCGCGATGAGGACACAATCTGAAACACAAGTCTGTTACCATAACTTGCAGCCAATGGCTGTGTCCGAATTGGTTAGGATGCATCTACCGTGCCCTTTGATTCCTCAACCCCGTCTGTCACCATAACAACTTGAAGCCAACGGCTGTGTCTGAATCGGTTAGGATGCGGCTACCGCATCCTTTCAATAATCAGTAGGGCAGACACTTCTGTTTTTGATGTATTTTTGTGCATTACATGTGTGGAGGCCAGTTTTTTTCATGTTGAAATGGACCTCTAAATGAATAGCTCACACTCCAATTAGGAGCTTATCTTGAGGGGCACATGTCAAACTGATTTTGAGGCTAATACTGTTGTAAATGAATCTAGGACCCTAGTTTGTGCATTACATGTGTGGAGGCCAGTTTTTTCATGTTGAAATGGACCTCTAAATGAATAGCTCGGAGGGGCGTGGCCAAGATGGCGGGCTGAGAGGACGCACTTGCCGAGAGCTCCCGAGCCCCTGGAAACCCTGCACCGCTTACAGCCGCTGATCTCCCCCAGATCGGGCGGCTACCACACCTGGTGATCCCCGTGGTGGTGCAGAGCAGTCGGTGAGCCCCAGTTGTCCCGCCGCGGCGGTGGTTCCGTTCGAGAGCCGATCGAGGCGGTGGCCGCTGAGAGACCTGCGGGGACCCGAGAGCCGCGAGGTTTTCAGGCACTGTATTCCGGCGAGGTGATCCAGCGACTGCGAGTGGCCTGCCGATGTGCTTGTGACACGGCGCCTGGGTGGGTGCCGGAGCGGCCTTCGCCGACGGAGCGGAGTTGAATAGACGGTGGCAGCGGAGGCGTGTCCGGCCTACGGCGACTACGCAAGCCCGGGGCTCGGGAGGGCCTACCCCAAGTGGCTGCTCCGGTCCCCCCTGGCCGCAATGGAGTGAGGTCGTGCCTCCAGCGTGTTTGCACATCCCGACGAGCCGGCCCTGGTTGCCTCGCACCCTACGAGCCTGCCCTTTGACTGTGCGCCCTGTGTGAGTTCCTGTGACGGGAGTCGGCCTCGATTCCTGGGCGTTGGCCCCATTGCCTGTAACGGGCGGCCATTTTGAAGGACTTGGAGCGGAAGCCCGGCCTTGACTGGGGCCTCTGGGCTGCGGTGCCCCCTTGCCAGCGATTGAGGGGCCGGCCGGCCTCTGCTGCTCGGCTGCCGCGGCCTGCGGCACCTGCTCGCCGAACTGTGGACATCGGCAATTCCCGCCTATCCAAGATGTCCAATGCCAGGGGGCAGAGGAGAGGCAATCGGACTTTGCCGGACATGTTGGGGCGCGGTGCCCTACGCAGCGGCGGGAGCCGGCCTGCCCCGAGCCCCCCGACCAACTCCAGAGGCGCTGACGACGGAGAGCCCCCTGTGACCCGGTTGTTCCTGGAGTCCCTGTTTAGCTCCTTAAGGGAGGATTTTCAGACTTTGAAGCAGGAGGTGGCCGTAGAGGTCCGGGAAGTCCGAAGAGAAGTTGACTCCCTGGGGGAGTGAGTTAACACTGTGGAGGCGGCTGGTCATTCCAGGGATGAGGAGATCACCCACTTGCAGCAGGAGGTCCTACGGCTGCGGGAACAACAGATCGAGCTACAGGCCCACGCCGAGGACCTTGACAACCGGTCCAGGCGAAACAACATCAGGGTCCGGGGTGTTCCATCCAACGAAGAGGGTGAGGACGTGGCCGCCTACCTGGGAGCCCTATTCCGCGAAATCCTGGGAGAGTCTAAGGACTTCCAACTACGTATCGACAGGGCGCACAGGGTCGGCCATCCTCGCAGGGCCTCAGCGCCCCCCCCCCGGACATATTGGCCTTTTTGCCAGACTTCCTCTTGAAGGAGCGAATTCTCCGCGAAGCGCGGCGGCAGCAGCCTTTCCGCTTCAGAGATCACCCGGTGGCTCTATATCAGGACTTATCCATGATCACGTTGCAGAAGAGGAAAACATTTAAGATTGCCACGGACTTCCTTCAGGAGCACGAAACGCAGTATTCGTGGGGGCACCCCTTCCGATTGATTTTCCGGTGGAATGGAACATTGCATCAGCTTCGGTCCCTCCAGGATGTCTGTGGAGTATTGGGGATCACGGCCTCGGATACGGACACCCCGGCACCTCGCCGCAGGCGAAGCACTAGAGACGGCTGGCAACAGGTCGGAGAGAGGCGATCCCCGCTGCCTGCGAGGCCTGACTCGCCCACGATTCGAGCGGACATGTCGAGCGCCATCCAGGAGGCCTCCAGGGCGACGACGAACAGCGATGTGGCCTTGACGGCCTGAACTTACTCCGGGGGGAGTCTACATTAGCTTTTCCACATTGCAGGTGCGGGGGTTCTAGGGGTAGGGGGGGGCGGGGGTGCTTGTGGTGGTGGCTGGACGTCCACTTGATCGACTTTCCACGGCCTTGTCCGATAAGGACCGGACTGGGACTATGACGTTTTTGAATGGCTTGGGGAGCGGGCGGGAGGAAGGGGAGTTGATGGGGGTAGTTTCTAGTTTGGGGGTTCGCTGGGGAGAGGGGGGTTGGGGGAAAGTTGAGGTGTTTTGGGGTTTGGGAACTGTACTGTGCCGTTGGGAAGTTTGCTTTCGCTGTGAGATGATGTCTCTTATTGTGGCCTTTGAATTTTGCCCGGTGGGCCTTGCCCGCCTTCATGAGCGTCTCTGGTGTTCCCCTCCGTGATGGCCCTTAAAGTTGTTACTCTGAATGTGAAGGGGCTGAATAATCTGGTTAAACGGCGGGCTGTCCTGTCCCTGTTAGAGAATTCCCAGGCCGACATCTGCCTACTGCAGGAGACCCACCTGCTAGCCAAGGACTGTTCCAGAATGCCCACCCCCAAGTTCCCCACGCAACTCTTTTCTTCCAGTGCCTCTAAAACAGCAGGTGTAGCGCTTTTGTTCTCAAGAGGGTTCAGAGGGGAGGTTTTGCAGAAGGTAGCGGAGCAAAAGGGGAGACTACTGGCATATAGGATTAAGGCGGGGGGCTTGGTGTTTACTGTAGGCTCCATATACGGCCCCAATGACCGTCAGGACCAATTTCTGCACAGGGCGCCGGAAGACGTGGCATCCACCCCTGACAGGCACATTATACTGGGGGGGACTTGAATGTGGTTTTTGATGCGACCCTGGACAGGTCTGTGCAGCGGCGCCACCAGTTGGGGGAGCTTTCGGGCTCGGTTCGTACCCGACTGGGGGAGCTTGATATGCACGACATGTTGCGCCGCCTCCACCCCGCGACTCGTGCATACTCCTATTTCTCCCACGCCCACAAGTCCTACGCGAGGCTGGACCATCTTCTAGTGACGGGCCCGATGCTCGAGCTGGCCTCAAGTGCCGACATGGGGGTCCTCTCTCTTTCCGACCATGCACCGGTGGAGGGCACCTTCCGTCTGCCTCCAGTGGCTCGTTCGAGGGGGGTCTGGCGTCTTCGGGATACGTTGCTGCATAGGCGATCGACGGTGCAACAGATCCGTGCGGCCATAACGGACTTTCAAAGCGTAAACGACAACAGCGACACTACCCGCGCGACGCAATGGGCTGCCTTGAAGGCTGTGCTCCGAGGCTAATTTATCGCTATCTCCTCGGCGGAGAACAGGGATCGCCAGCTCAAACGGGATGAGCTTACTCGACGGGTGCGGGAGCTGGAACAGGTACATCACAGAACGGGCGCCCCTCGAGTCTGGAGGCAATTGAAGGCCGCCAGGAAACTCCTATCAGCTTTTGACACAGATAGAGCGGAGTACGCGGTGCTTCGCTTGAAGCATAAGTATTACACTGGTGGGGACAGGTGGGGCCGGCTCCTGGCGCACAAGCTCAGGGTGCAGCACCAACAGCACAGGGTGAAGGAACTAGTTACCCCTACCGGGGGGTCGGTCACGGAGGACGGGCAAATCGCGGAAGTTTTCCCCGACTACTACGCAGACCTCTACGCTGGCGAGGCCCCCTCCGCACAGACTGAAATGGACTATCTAGACTCGGTGTCGCTCCCGTCGCTGGCGCCGGATCAGGCCCAATATCTGGAGCGGGAGATCCGGATTGAGGAGGTGGTTACGGCGATCTCCCGGCTCAAGACTGGTAAGGCCCCGGGACCTGATGGTTTTATCCCTCTCTTCTACAAGACCTTCTGCCAGGAGCTCGCGCCTCTTTTGACGCGTCTCTTCAATGCATTCTCGGGGCCGAGTGCCATTCCTCCTGAATTTCTTCAGGCTACGGTCTCTGTGATCCCGAAACCGGGCAAGGATCGGACTGCTTGCGGGTCCTACCACCCAATCTCACTTTTGAACACAGACCTGAAGGTTTTCACTAGCATTCTGGTGGCACGTCTGGCGCTTCATCTCCCGGGCATGGTCGACTCAGATCAGGCTGGCTTTGTACCAGGCAGGCAGACTGTGGACAACACGAAGAGAGTGACTCATATCCTTGAGAAGGCCTCGAGGATCCCCGGGGAACGCATGCTCCTCTCCATTGACGCGGAAAAGGCGTTTGACAGGGTGCACTGGCCCTATTTGGAAAAGGTCCAGGGCAAGTTTGGGGTCGGCGAGAAGTTCCGGCACCTGATTTTCAACTGCTACCGTTTCCCATCTGCGGTAGTCCGGGTGAACGGAGGTAGCTCTCGGCACTTTCCAATAGAGCGTGGCACGAGACAGGGGTGCCTGCTGTCCCCTCTGCTCTTCGCTCTCTATATGGAGCCGTTCGCTCAAAGGGTCCGCCAGAACCCCGACATCATAGGAGTCCGGATGGGAGAGTTCCATCATGCTCTCAGCCTCTATGCGGACGATGTCATACTGACACTCGACGACCCGCGGAGGTCCCTACCTGCATGTATCGCGGAGCTGGACCTCTTTGCTACGGTGGCGGGCTTCAAGGTGAACCTTGGGAAGTCTGCGGCCCTTGATATCTCGCTGACTAGCACCACCAGAGCTGACCTGCAGAGGCTTTTCCCTTTGAGCTGGTCTGGGGATCGGATTCCGTATCAGGGGATCCTTTTGGCACCCACACTCCCTGCGATGGTCACTGCCAATTACACAGCTTTGAGTGCAAAGATCAAGGAGGAGTTGGCCCGCTGGGATAGGGGCACGTTATCGCTGTTGGGCAGAGTGGCCGCGGTGAAGATGACCCTCCTGCCGCAAGTCCTGTACCTGTTCAGGGCGCTCCCGCTACAGCCCCCCAAAGGTTGGCTCGCGGAAACTCAGTCGGCCATCGCACGTTTTGTGTGGCAGGGCCGTAGACCTCGGATCAAACGGACCATAGCTACACTGGCGCCGGAGTCTGGTGGACTTGGGATACCAGACCTGCATAAGTATTTTCAAGCCGCCCAATTGCGCTATTTGGTGGAATGGAGCAAGTGGGAATCGGATAAACACTGGCTGTTTCAAGACCAGGCTGTAGCTGGCAGGACGCTACAAGAGGTGCCTTTCCTGAGAAGGGCCCACCGGCCCCCTAACCTTTACGCCTCCTTTGTGACGCGGGTCCCGCTTCGGGTGTGGGACTCTGTGGCTACCAGGCATGAACTCACTACCTTTCCCTCTCCCTTCACGCCACTGATTGGTAACCCGGACTTGGGCCCGGGTATGGAGCCTGGAGCCTATGATCACTGGCGGGCGGCCCGATGTTTCACTTTATATCATCTATATGGCCCAGCGGGTGTCGTTCCCTTCCAGGATCTGCGTTAGAATTATGGCCTCCCCGAGACGGAACGCATGCAGTACATGCAGGCACGTGACTGGGCGCTACAGCCTCAAGTGCGCGCGACGGCAGACCGGCCGATCACAGCGTATGAGCGCTGGCTAGTGACTCGCTCGTCGGACGCCAAGCTCATCTCTGACTTGTATAAGATGCTGCAACCCCCCCCTTCCACATCTACAACCCGGGTAGGGAGCGGTGGGAACGGGAGCTTGGTCGAGTGCTGAGCCATACTGAATGGGACCACATCTCCTACCGAGCGCGCCACTCTGCCTATCACACCGGGCTCACAGAGACCTTCACTAAAATCACAACCTATTGGTATCGCACTCCTGAGAAATTACATGAGATGGACCGCTCAATACCTGGGACATGTTGGCGCAACTGTGGTCAGACTGGCACACTTACTCATATATTGTGGGACTGTCCCCTTCTGGCTCCTTACTGGGAGGAGGTCCTCAATGAGGTTGACAAATGCTTTGGAATAGAATTACCCCGTCTCCCTGCATATATCCTACTAGGTTTGCCGAATGGATTGATGTACCCTCTTAGATCTAAAAGGGGTAGACAGACTGCGATAGCTTTTGGGTCAGCAGTACAGAACATATTCATTCACTGGCGCTCCACCACGCTCCCCACTGTTGTCGGCTGGCTGCATAGATTGTGGCATGTCCTTGGCATGGAGAAGCTGTCCCTAGTGGTGGCGGGGGATGTAGACGCTTTTGAGGAGCTGTCGGCACCCTTCCATAATTTGTTATGCTCAGAATTCAAAGAAATCACTTGCCCTAGGTATCTTAGACTGTTGCGGCTGACACCGCCGCCGGACCCGCCTGTTTAACTGGCCAAGCTGGCAACTGGTGGTGGGGGTAGACAATAGGTAGCAGCAGGGGAAGAGCGAGTGGTTGACGGCACAGTACAGGGGGTGGGGGAGGGGGATGGGGAGTTTGGGGGTTGTTGGCTGGGTAGGAGGAGGGGTCGGGTTGTCCCCCCCTCTCTTTTCCCCTTTTTCTTTGTCCCCCCCTTTTGTTTTTGCCCACAGGTGCGCGAACTGTGAGATCCAGGCACGACTGTGCCCACCATGTCGAATGGACTGCCTTTTATGCATCTAATGTACCATGAGCACTGATTATGAGAGGCACCTGTGGTTATATGTTTGTTTTGTTGTTTCCTTCCTCACCTTGCTTCAATAAAATACTTTAAACCTAAATGAATAGCTCACACTTCAATTAGGAGCTTACCTTGAGGGGCACATGACAAACTGATTTCGAGGCTAATACTGTTGTAAATGAATCTAGGACCCTGGTGTAATTTTCCTGATTCATGCCCTTATATAGGTATACTTTATCATATCCTTATATAGGCATAGAAATCCTAAGCCTAAGCCATACAGCCCAAATACGGCTTGGCTACTTCCACTAAGTTCCTGAGAATCAACAACAATTTCTTGGAAAAACCTGCCTTCAACAGCTAGGGACTTCCCCCTGCTTGAATATTAAGTTCTTCAAGAACTCCTGCCGTTTTCCAAGAATTTAGCCTTTGAGTGGCGTTATTAAGTCCAAGCATGCGTCAAACTCGGCACCTTCATAGTATAAATTTGCCTAGGTTTGCCCAGACAAACACACAGTGGTTTGGAGCAGATCGACTATCTACTTGCCCGACGCCCTGCAGCAGCAAGTGCCGAAGGAAGACAATCCTCCAACTGATGCACTGAGAGAGCGGCTGTCTTTTCTCTTGCCGAGAAAACAAGCTCCAGTTTTTCCGGCTTACCCTTGCGGGTATCTGGTAAATAGAGTCCTGAGAGAGAGATACAAGACCTCCTTCCTTCTAAAACCAAGGTACGGAGCTGATTAGACCTCTTAGAGAATTCTTGGAATAGATTCCTGGCAGAGAACTACTAAACTCAAGCTACTCCTCAATTACTTCTTCCCTTGTACTAGACTTAGGTTAGGTACACCAGGGTAGGCACATTTTAGAAGCACCAGTTGAGTACTTTAAGTCATCATTTTATCACTTTATGTATTTTATACATTTTATGCACTTTATGGCTTAGAAACCATATCATGCTTTTACAGTACTACTTTATAATACTGTTCGTATTATAAGCCTTGTACTTTATAACCAGTATTACGATTGTAGCAATTCATTTCCAATGCTTGAGAAATAAGACTGTTCAATAAATACCTTTTATTGAAAATGCCCGTCTCGCTATTTCTCAGCACCTCTGTTGAAAGGAAGCATGCACGATTGACTGAGTAAAATAGTTATCTATTGTTTCCGCGACTCTAGAGATTTGATTTCTTATTCTTGGGAAACAAAGTTGTCATGTTTTTTTCGGTTGTCAGAAACAAATCCCTTCTTGTGAATTTGAGAAAGTTTCTAGTGACCTCTGAGCTAGCTGGCACTCACTATTAAGTTTAATATATTCGGTAGAGACCTAGCCGACCTCAGTCTTACGTCTAAACTACAGTATATATTATTCAAATGCGCAGAGCCTATTGGGAATATAGGAACTACACTACATGGCGCCCAACGTTTGGTAAGGCGATAATTTAACGCTAGATACTAGAGTAACTCAGTCCTGCTTTTCACACAGACCCCTTTTTCCCGTAAAATACTCCAATAGACGTCTGGAGTGGGTAAAAGGTTAATATCCGCCAGAACTAAGTAGGACGAAAATCCTACGTATTAGTTTTTGGTTTATTCAACGCAGAAGGATACAGTGTTCCAAAATATTTTGCACCTAATCTTTGTTTCCTTGAAATTTGCTCTGCAAACTTTTGGTCAATAAAATGTCATAGAGTGACGACGAAAGTGATAGAGCTGCAGCAGCAGTTCAGGCGGTCTTAGATGACACAAATCTCCAACAAATTGAGATTGTAATATTCATCCCGGCAAATGTTAGAAAAACCATAACTATAAAACTTATAGAAAATGGGGTATCATCAAGAGGTGGTAAAGTAATCTTTGTTATAGAGGCACATGAATATCGGCAGACAGAGGTATTCTATTCATGGATTCTATTTCCTGCAGCAAATGCAGTAACACACGAGTTCCACTACTACAAATTAGAGGAACCTCCAGCGGAATACGTTCCTTTTGAGGACATTGAAATTCCAATAACTTACCAGGAGCATCACCTCTGGTTTAAAGGCACCCTACAACATCAAAATCACATTACCAGGCTCGGTCCAATAGGTAGACCAGGAGCAACATGGGCGGTACTAGCCAGCTACACACCACATCCTGACAATAACGGAATGACAGGTCCAGAACTGTTAGCTCAGCTGAAACAGTTAATTAAAATACATAAACAATTGGTTCAATATGTCATGTGGACTTTAATGGTCCAACCAGCTATAAAAATTCCTCAGCACACCCCTCACCAGGGGAACAAAAATTAAATACCACCACTGACTATACAATCAGTCATTGGTAAATTACCCGCAAAGAGGGAACAAATTCCGTTCTTGTTAGCTCAAAAATTACTCAAATAGAGGCAGTATTTCCTGATAGTACACCTCATGAGAAACACAGAATTCTGACAATCTGTTTACCAATGGGGATAGCACCACATGTGGAGGACTGTGACACTTGGGGTACAGTCTTTGCTTCAATCTACACAAAAACACATGGTGTACAGTCCATGGCGGTGATATCAGATGTTCTGAGGCAGATTCCAAATAAATACGGTCCAGAACCGGCCTTAAATCTAGGTATGAAATAACTAAAAGATTTCAAACAGGTCTCGGCTATACTATTAGCTAACATTAGAGGTGACGCAGCATCAGTGGCAATCCGCAAAAAGTTAAAAGAAACAGATATAACAGACCAACCATATGAGCTTGCTAGAATTATTGTAAAATCTTATGAAGAATTAGGAAGAGATAGTTTGGATGGGAAACCAGTAAAACCTGAATTAACAGAAAATCTTGAAAAGTTATTTATTACAAATAATCTCACTACTTCTAAAAAGAAGTGGGAAAAGACTAAACAGACTCTTCTTAGAGAGAAACGTTCTCAGTCCAGAGGAAGATCTCCCCAAAGGGGAGGTAGGTCTCCCCAACGGGAGCACTCTGAAAAAAGGTATAACATTAGGAATAGGGAAAATTTGTAAAAAACTGACAGATATGAAGACAATGATACACGTCCCTCTCGATCTTTTCAGACTTCCTCGCAGAAATCGGAAAGAAGAGGACGGTCAGAACACAAGGAAGAACGCGTCAAGTCCAAAGACAAAGAACCTGTTCACCAAAAAAGCTCAATTCACCAAAAAGAAGGTAGCAAGCATAAAGATCAGACATGCCAAGTATCTTGAGAACACAACTCAAGAACGGGGAGTGGGTTCAAACGATGCTAGACAGCACAGCAGAAGTCACTATAGTTTGCAGGATCCTGAAGGATCATCTGGAGACAGTGGACTTGAATGAATCCATTCAAGTTGAAAATGCAGACTCCAGGGTTAGTGTACCCCACAAGTTATATGAAGTAACACTCCGGATGGAGGGGGACATGACTAGAAAAAGAAGAGCACTCTTTTGGGAGAAGCTCTCTAAGGGCTATGACATTCTTCTAGCTGAACAAGACTGGCCACCTGAATTTGTCAGGGAGTGCCCACATGGCGAAGAGATAATTATGCCAGCCTTCTCAAATCATATTCCAATTCACAAAAAATACACATATGCCAGAAAATGGGCAGTGGCTCAAGCTCCAGCATTATATAAAAATCATGTAGGATGGGATGAGGATTCTCCTCACCATAAAATCCAGTTAAAAAATCAACCTGCTGCACAAAGGCAGTACCCAGTTAAGCAAGAAGCTAAAAAACAAATCAGGGAGATTTTAAATCAACTTGAATACCAAGGGGTGATTGAAACATGCACCTTGTCAATGAACAATCCTTTGTTTCCTGTGTCCAAACCAGACAATTCATATCGTCTAGTATTGGATTACAGATATTTGAACTACTGTTGCAAAACATTTGCAGTACAAAATGCACATAGTGCGGCACTGATGAATAACATTGTGCACAAAAAATTTAAAACCACATTAGATATTTCGAATGGTTTCTTCTATCAAAACATAGCACCTGAAAGCAGATATCTAACCGCTTTCTCCAGCATGGGGGCACAAAAGCATTTTTGTCGTCTCCCACAGGGATTCAAGAACAGCCCAGGATTATTTTCAGCCAGGGTAACAGAGTTACTACAAATGTACGATGATGAGGCATTATCTTATGTAGGGGTGGGTGTAGTTCGCGAAGTAGCGCTAGGCGAAGCTACGCAAAGTGCACTTCGCACTACGCAAACTTCACGTAGCACTACGCGAGCTGCGTAGTAGCATGTTCGCACTGTGCAAGATGCGTTTTCAATGATTGCACATTGCGGACAAGCATCCGGTACTGTGCAATCATTGAAAACGGCATCTTGCACAGTGCGAGCTGTAGTTTTCTGCTGCTTGAGTAGATTTTTACTCGAGCGGCAGCTTTCTCAACGCGAACTGGTAGTTTCTCATCGCGAGCCTACGCGAGCATGGGCAACCACTCGCAATGAGAAACCTGACCTCCCCGCGTTGAGAATCTCGCCAGGATGTTATTTTGCTTGCTCGCGGTCGCGAACATGACGTTGAGGACCGCGAACAAGCAAAAAATGACTGCTACGCTGCACTACGCGTGTTTGCACTGTGCTACGTGCAGCTCGCGTATTGCGAAGTTGCTCAAACTTCGCAAACTACGTGAGCGTAGCGTAGTGCTTCGTTATGTCGATGACATCTATCTTACAGAAGACGTCTTGGACATACACTTGAGAAGAGTGAACACCATAATACTTGGGTTCGCATCTGAAGGGTATGAATTCAATTTCAAGAAATCATTAATTACCCACCTCAACGTCCTATTTCTAGGATCCGAGCTATCAAGTGAAGGCAAAATCCTGGCAGCAAACTTTCTAGAAAAATGTGCGCTGCTCCAAATTCCAAAAACGCTGAAAAACTTGCAGACTATTCTAGGTTTCCTGAATTTTGGAAGAACGTACGTTCTGAATTACGCAGAAAGGGGTAAACCTCTCTACGAACTAATCAAACCTGATTTCAAACCAACAAATTGGACTCAAACAAACACAGAAATTCTGCGTTCAGTCCAAACAGACATGTTAACAAAAACACAGTTACAGACACGCGAAAATGTGCGCAATATTGTGATCCGAATCATCCCAGGGAGATGCGGATTCACGTACCTGACCTTTAATGAAGGAGAAACGGTACCAATAACATACAAATCACACTTGTACACACAAGCTGAAATGAAGTTCACTTCTACTGAAAAAATTCTGACAGCGTTTCAAACTGCAGTAGCAAAAGAGAGAGCCCTCACACAGGGTAAACGCATAATGATCGTTACACCTGTACCTGCCTTAGAGGCAGTGACGTAAGCGAGCATCCCAAATGCTAAAGCTCTACATCCGAGATGGATACAATGGGTTAACTCTCTTGCTGCAACAGACGTTGAATACATTTTTGACCTCAGCTTGAAAACACAAGAATTTCTCCAATACGAACACGAATGTCCTCTGCCGACTGAAATCCTGCCTCTGGAACATTACGGCTGTATAATATATACAGACGGATCAGCACAGCCCGCTATTGGGGGTAAACAAGCCTATAGTGCTGCGGGCGCACTTGTTAAAGGTCGGCACCCTTCAAAAATTATGCACCATTGCAAAACAGTTGTTAGAAACGAACATACAGATAAACAAAGTATTAGTTTTCCCAAATGTTCACAAAAGACACACAAAGTTGTGACTTTGATTTTCTTTCTTTTATTCAGTTTTTATTCTTTCTTTTCTTTTTTTGATAGTTGCGAATATTCGCAACTATCAAAAAAAGAAAAGAAAGAATAAAAACTGAATAAAAGAAAGAAAATCAAAGTCACAACTTTGTGTGTCTTTTGTGAACATTTGGGAAAACTAATACTTTGTTTATCTGTATGTTCGTTTCTAACAACTGTTTTGCAATGGTGCATAATTTTTGAAGGGTGCTGTCCAATTTCCAAAATCAGTTTCTTGGGTGGTAGGTTGCCTATCTTCCTTAAGGTCCGTGTGGGGATCACGTGTCTGGACCTAGCACCTTCTATTCCTATATAGCGTATGGTATTTCAACAGTAGTGCAGATTTTTCCTTAAATTCCCAGTTCTCTTGCCACTTGTTAAAGGTCGCTGGGGCGAAGGCAAATTTAGACCTATGGACAAAAAAACTCAATCACTCGGAGACTGTACAGCTCAGTGAGCTGAACTACAAGCTTTCACGATGGCGCCTGAAAATACAGATCGCGAATTCCCCACACTAATAGTGTGCGATTCGTATTTCTGCGTTGAATCTTACAACGAAAATTTGCAGAACTGGGTTAAAAACGGGTTTAAAAATTCCAATGGTGGCACAATCAAGCATAAAATGCTGTGGGAACAAGTAGTTATTTTACAAAAAGAACTACAAAAGACTCACGTGATTCATGCACTGAGTTATCAGCGTGATGGCGTTCACGTTGCAGGGAATTCATTGGCTGATGAAGCTGCGAAGGCAGCTGTGCAAATGGCTTCGGTAGCTACCATTGCTTGCTCAAAAAGAGAAATAGATGGTGAAACGTTATGAGCAGCAAAAGCCTCAATGGATGGCAATCATGCTGCGTTACCTCTAAACTATCCACTCGGTAATACATACATAATTGATGCAAACTCCGTTACTTTTGCTCGAATCCCTGGAGTGGGGGACAGAGTAATTCCAAACAGGAAGCAGAGAGCAGCTTTGGTACGCAAACCACATATGGGAGAGGGTCTGAGACACCACGGGATCTTAGAATCTCTAATAGAATTAGAAGAGATGTACTGGTGGCCAGGAATGAGCGTCCAAGTTTACGAATTTTGAAAAAATTGTGATACCTGTTACAGAGATCATAGCTTTGACAACCACCAGATACCTGACTACAGTATAGCCAGCCCAGTTCAGATACTACTATTAGACAGCATTAGGCTATCTATACGCAGACGTCCCTACAGACAGATGCAATCCCACAACTACTAGGACAAGATTTATTTGGTTATGGCCCCAGCGCTCGGCTGACGCCAGAACTGTTATAAAGGATTTGCGAGTCTTTATCGGCACATACGCAATCGACACGCTGCATTTTGACCAGGGTCGTGCGTTTAGCTCTCGAGCTTACAAGGAGGCTATGGTTAGCCTGGGCATTGCATTGCAGTATTCTAGTCCTTCCATCCTGAGGGTAATGCGGTAGTGGAAAGAAAAAAACTGTGACATAAAGCAATCCATAACAGCTAAGGTATTAGGTTCGGGGGATGGGTGGTTCAAACATTTAATAAGTGTCCAACGTAATCTTAACAATCTGCCAAGAAATTCTCTGGGGGGAATCACTCCTTATGAATTACTGTTTGGTACTAGAATGATAATCGAAGACCTCGATTTTCAAACTTCAGTAGTGGAACAAAAACCCTTTGATGTCAAAGATCGTTTGGCTGTTTTACAGGACTTAAATGAAAAAAGAAGAAGTCTGAGTAACACAACACAAAAGTCAACAGCCACTGAAGAAAAACCACCTGTCCCAGCAAGACCTGTCTGGATTCCAAAGATTGGGGCTCTAGTAAGGGAAAAGATAGCGGTGAAGAAAGAATTTGGGCCTTATTACAGAAAAGCAGTACCTGTCTTAGCAATCTGAGGAACAAGATCAGTAGTACTACCGCCACTTGCTGGAAAAAAGGAGAGCCGAGTCGTGTCCATCGACCTGGTCAAACCGCAACATGTGGCCAATAATAAGTAGTAGGCCCAGTGGACTCCCAAGATGTAGCAGAAGACCAAATCTTGCTACTATCCAAGAGGTTCAAACTGAAAGACTTATCACTTTTGATAAACCTGCAGTAAGAAAAGAAGGACTATGCAACAAAGCCTGGAACTTGTGCCTCTTGAGACCCAAATAACAGTTCGTCAAGAAACACCTGTCTACAATGATGTAGCCTCTGATTACACCAATATGACAAAGAAAGATGCAACTCCAAAGATTAATAACAATTCTGATGCAATCCCAATAATTGACAGAACTGCCTCGTGCTATTTCATCAACTTTGATACATTTTCTGAGGATCCCAGTGAACCTGAAGAAACGCCAGTAAATAAAACTCTCAAAGAAAAAATAACAGAACTCTTTCATCAACTTGAGAAAATATATCTGGTTTCACCATAGATTAAATTTTGGATTGGTTTAGGTGTATTTTTCTCCTGCTATGGCTGATTTTAGTTTTAAGCTTGGGACAAATGATAGATGGAAAATACAGTACAATGGACACAGCGAGTCAGAAAATCAACTTAGTCCTAAAACCCCACAAATCATCCCATTGTGAAAAGAGAGACCCTCTTATCAGTAAACATCACAGCCGTTCCTATACCAGGTGGTATAGCTTGGGATAGAACTGATTATGACATCTATGGCCCAGTGGAGCTGTTGAAGATTCTACACCAGTTCAAGGTTTCTTTAAGTGTCTTTGTATCACCCAACACATTTTCTGATGATTGGGACTTTGAGACTATTAATAATATGATGTCAGATTTAGAAATTTCTGCAGAATTTACTGAACATGACTATTTAGAAGGGTCATCAGATTATGAACAAATGTCTTGTTTCTATCACTATGGTCACCATTATTTGCATAAACCTGCAAGTCCTAGGAATGTTTTTACATAAAATCAATGGGAACATTGTCCCACGCCACCAAAAGGCATCTCAAAAACATTTCATGAAAAGTTTTCGTACTTCTCAGGGTTTAATGTTACAAATCCAGAAACGTTTTATTTCAAAAATATAAATAAGACAGGAATGAAAACAATGTTGACCAATACAAAACAAATTTATTCTGCAAACTTTTATGCTCAGCTGTCTACATTAGGTTTCGACTTTTGGAAAGACAACATTGAGACAAAAACTGTCTGGGGCACAAAAGACTGGCAGGTACAAGGTTTAGAAGCCTTGTTCAGAGCCTGCATTATACCAGAACAAATAATGTTTTTAAATGACACTGTTCAACAGACTTCTTGTCTTGGCTTGGCTAAGATAAAAGATTTAAATAAACCGTCTATACCTAAAGCCTCTGCTGAGAATGAAGATACTACAGAAAAGGAGGTAGACGTACCATATATTTTAACACAAAACAGAACTGATCCCGATTGGAAAAAATGGTTAATCTGGCCCACAGACACCAATAACTGTCGTGATAGATTCCTGAACAAAACACGGGGTTAAAACTGAACAGGCCAGATCCAAGATACTCCCAGAGACAACATCTAGGGATAGTAACAACATACAGTGTAGGGAAACTATGCCTTGAGTGGCTAAAGACATCCACACTTCCGGAAATCAAACAACACGTATCTTTACTTAAAGAAGGCAATGATTTGCGAGATTTCTTGATGGGGCTTTGCAAACCACAGCAACAACGTTTCATATACGCCGGTATATACGCTGCGTACAACGAAGCTTGGAAAATAACACAAATAGAAACTGCAGAAAGAATACGAGAAATTGATTGTATTTATTTAGAGAAAGCTCTCTCTGTAGTGGACAATGGGTTAACGACTCTGTCCTCCAGAATATATTCATTGGACAGCATTGTATCCTCTGTAATAGATATATTGGAACAGGACTTGCTAATGTTACAACATGGCCAGTCTCAAATATGTTCTATAATGCAGTAAGGCTGGATGTTGCAAAATCTTCGTTCGGGCTACGTGCCATGGCGTCTAATCAACACAACGTCATTGTTTGCTGTATTTAACCTTACAGATAAACAAATCTCTTTGGCACAAAGAGGAGCAGACTATACAGTGCTGAGCATTGAAAAACTGGAAAGGTTCCCATTGACAGTTTCTGAGAAACCTGTCATTCAATGGCTAATTCATGGCACCATCATGATACCAGTGACGATTTTCAAATTTCAGTATTGACTACAGCATATGCCAGAGGGCCAGTATGAAAGGTTGGGTAAAGAATACATTAAGTCAACATGGACTTTACCATACACACACAAATGTTGGAACAAGGGAAAAGAGGTATTCCTTGTAAAAACTCACTAAGTGGTACACTTTTGTGCAAAGGTATTATTTTACACGGAGCCTGTGACGGTTCTGCAAATAACATCTCTTGCCACCTGCACGATACTCCCTCCACTGTGATAGAACCGATTTTCAGGCAGCTATCCAATGGCAGTTACGTTATGTTGAATCATCACAGCTGCTGTAGCATGATGCCAGGAAAACTTTATCTCGTTAGTGTGACGTCCATGGTCACTTGTTGTATGCAAGTATTGTATCCAACACACAAGACAGACAGTGGGACGACATTATGGCCTTCACTGAATATCTATTCTATACAAATTGATACTTTAAGCAGAATAAAAACCATTATTTTGCAAAAATCAGTGCCACTGACCTCGTCTAGAGAAACGTATGATCTGCAAGTTGCGAGGACATCTGCAGAGATACATGCATTATTATCAACAAACTGCTCAGTACATTTCGCAGAAATGTTAAGTCAAATCTTAAATATGTCTGATACCAGTGGCATCGCACATGTATTTAAGATGATTTTTTTGGTAATGTTAACACCATTTGAAGCAGTCCTCTGCATTTTTCCAAATTTCGTGCACTCTGTGTTCGGCAGCCTGTCTCTCATCTTGGGACTCGTAGCAGGAATTCTATTTTTATTCCTTCTGCTCCGATATGGCAAGTCCGGTAAACAATGATACCCAGACCACCATGGAAGGGACCTTCCTTGCCATGAGGTATCGTGAGAGGATTACACAGATTCTTGGCTTGGCTCGTTTAAGAGATCTGAACACAACCTGGTTTCTTTCGTTCAGACGATGCCTGCTTTGTGGAGAGGAATGCGTGTTGGACATTTGTCTTACACTTCCATCAGTCCTGCCATCAGATGTCGAGGCCTTGCTAGGTCCGGTAATGACTCATGCATCGTGTTTTCCTCAACGGCTACCAATCCTGATGACGGCATTCATTGAGGTCTCACCAGTAAGTCTAACTGCGGGTGAGATACGAGGATCAACAGGCACACAGGTACTATCTGATATGAACACTGCTAATGCAGCACCTGGCGCTGATGGCAATGCTTCTCATCTATGCACATTTGATCTGCTTGAACAAGTAGTTCCACTTTCACCTACTGTGGTAGACGATTTCTTTGCCAGCCTAGACGATCTGATGTTTTCTCCTGACACCGACAATAACTTTTAAATCATGCACACAGCGTTCCATGAACTATGAAATTCGGCCTTCACATTTTTAAAACAAAGACTTCTAACTTTGGAATTCTATTTTTTCACAACCAATTGAATTTTTCTCTATCAAACATTTTTGAACTTTTGGCACAGACTAATCTGCTTAAAGTAGAACTATTCTTAGAGAACAAAAAATAATTTTTCTTTTTTTGAACACTGCCTAGAATAAATTTTTGGCCTTGTCCTCATATAACAATTGCCGTAATATGTAATGTTATGAAATGGTCTCGACCTTTCTTTCTGTATTTAAGAGCCATTTTCATAAATATAAATTCATGATTCATTTGGTTTCCATATTTAGATACCATACTATATGCTTAGAATGTCATCACTTCCTTAAAATGCGTACTGTGGAAATGCTGAATATTTTAGTTTTTCCCTCATGTACAACCATTTCAAGTGCATTTTTATGTATTTTGGGCTGGGATTGTAAACACTAGCTTTAGATATGTTCAGTGCTTATTAGGTTAGCTTTATTGAACTTAAGATCGTGGAGTGAGTGTTGTAAATGAATCTAGGACCCTAGTGTAATTTTCCCGATTGATGCCCTTATATAGGTATACTTTATCATATACTTATATAGGCATAGAAATCATTACCATATTTGGCCTAAGCCATACAGTCCAAATACGGCATGGCTACTTCCACTAAGTTCCGAGAATCAACAACAATTTCTTGGAAAAACTTGCCTTCAGCAGCTAGGGACTTCCCCCTGCTTGAATATTAAGTTTTCCAAGAACTCCTGGTGTTTTCCAAGAATTTAGCCTTTGAGTGATGTTATTAAGTCCAAGCATGCGTCAAACTAGGCACCTTCAAAGTATAAATATGCCTATGTTTGCCCAGACAAACACACAGTAGTTTGGAGCAGATCGACTATCTACTTGCCCGACGCCCTGCAGCAGCAAGTGCCGAAGGAAGACGACCCTCCAACTGACACACTGAGAGAGACGCTGTCTTTTCTCTTGCCGAGAAATCCAGCTCCAGTGTTTCCGGCTTACCCATGCAGGTATCTGGGAAATCGAGTCCTGAGAGCGAGATACAAGACCTCCTTCATTCTAAAACCAAGTTACGGAGCTGATTAGACCTCTTAGAGAATTCTTGGAATAGATTTCTGGCAGAGAACTACTAAACTCAAGCTACTCCTCAATTACTTCTTCCCTTGTACTAGACTTAGGTTAGGTACACCAGGGTAAACGTATTTTAGAAGCACCAGTTGAGTGTTTTTAGTCACCATTTTATCACTGTATGTATTTTATACATTTTATGCACTTCATTTCCAATGCTTGAGAAATAAGACTGTTCAATAAATACCTTTTATTGAAAACGCCCGTCTCTCTATTTCTCAGCACCTCTGATGAAACGAAGCATGCACGATTTACTGAGTAAAATAGTTACCTATTGTTTCTGCGACTCTAGAGATTTGATTTCTTATTCTTGGGAAAGAAAGTTGTCATGTGTATTCGGTTGTCAGAAACTAATCCCTTCTTGTGAATTCGAGAAAGTTTCTAGTGACCTCTGACCTAGCTGGCACTCACTATTAAGTTTAATATATTCGGTAGAGACCTAGTCGACCTCAGTCCTATGTCTAAACTACAGTATATATTATTCCAATGCGCAGAGCCTATTGCGAATATAGGAACTACACTACAATACCAACATGATACCAAACTTCCCTATTTAGCCTCCTAGGCTTGATCACAGTGCCAATGACTTTTTGGGGATGTACAATTCCATTCTTGACATATTCACTGCATTTGGGGACTGTGTGACCCAGTGTGCAATCTGTGTGCTTTCTGACCGTAAAGGTCTGATGTCCAAGTCAGGGATAAAGCATTTACCTTTGAATGAGTAGACCGTGACATTATGCAGCCACATCAGCTTGTGTTAGTAATGTGATTTACTTGTGTTCCAGACCTAAGTGGATGATGGCGTAATAATGCAACTCCTACATTGTTTATGTTTTGTGTATGTGATTGTATGGGTATTGAAGACATGACAACATGAAAATGTCCACCCTGTGAAAAGTAGTGTGCATGATTCACATTGTGAGATGCTCTGTGTATTAGGTGTCCCACCTATCTGGCATTACATGATCCTAAATTTTGTGGGGAGTTGTTGAGTATGTGATGCTTGATCACATGAAGGGTGACAGACACTAGTGATTTTAACACTAGAGCACTGTAATTGCTGTGTCACATTACCTTGGTAACATGTCTGGGAAGGGTGCTAATGCTGTGATATTTATCTATTTATCTCAGCCTTTTTCATTGAAACGTGTATTTCTAATGTTTTGTAGTTTTAGTTGTGTTCAGATTTCATTTTCAGTTTGTCTATATGCATGTTGACACGCTGCTCCTGAGGCGGAAAGCCGGGAGAGCGCTCGCATTTTTTAAAACTGTCTATTGTGAATTTCTCTGCTTTTAAAAACGTGCACTCTTACCCAGAGCCTATGCTACACAGAAGCGGACCCTCCGCTGTTGTAAATCCGGCGCGCAAAGCGATTGCCAGCGCCACGGCCGACTGACAGGCCACGCCCCCTTCGGAGCCCACGCCCACCGCCCACAGAACAAAAGCGACGCTGATCACGAGCGTCCCTTACTGTTGACACGCTGCTCCTGAGGCGGAAAGCCGGGAGAGCGCTCGCATTTTTTAAAACTGTCTATTGTGAATTTCTCTGCTTTTAAAAACGTGCACTCTTACCCAGAGCCTATGCTACACAGAAGCGGACCCTCCGCTGTTGTAAATCCGGCACGCAAAGCGATTGCCAGCGCCACGGCCGACTGACAGGCCACGCCCCCTTCGGAGGCCACGCCCACCGCCCACAGAACAAAAGCGACGCTGATCACGAGCGTCCCTTACTGTTGACACGCTGCTCCTGAGGCGGAAAGCCGGGAGAGCGCTCGCATTTTTTAAAACTGTCTATTGTGAATTTCTCTGCTTTTAAAAACGTGCACTCTTACCCAGAGCCTATGCTACACAGAAGCGGACCCTCCGCTGTTGTAAATCCGGCGCGCAAAGCGATTGCCAGCGCCACGGCCGACTGACAGGCCACGCCCCCTTCGGAGGCCACGCCCACCGCCCACAGAACAAAAGCGACGCTGATCACGAGCGTCCCTTACTGTTGACACGCTGCTCCTGAGGCGGAAAGCCGGGAGAGCGCTCGCATTTTTTAAAACTGTCTATTGTGAATTTCTCTGCTTTTAAAAACGTGCACTCTTACCCAGAGCCTATGCTACACAGAAGCGGACCCTCCGCTGTTGTAAATCCGGCGCGCAAAGCGATTGCCAGCGCCACGGCCGACTGACAGGCCACGCCCCCTTCGGAGGCCACGCCCACCGCCCATCTACTTACTATCCTATAAGTATGTGCCTCTACAGGAAGCGCAGCGGACGAGCGCAGCGGGCGCGCCGTTTGCGCGCCGAAGGCGCGCCTAAGGAAAGCCCGTCTGCGCCCGTCCGCGACCGACCGAGACCCGAGGCCACATACCCTGCTCCTCGCATTCAATACTCCCATTCGCAACTCATTGCTCAGCAAGGTAGGTGGACTCTACCTGCCGCTGCCTTAGCCCGTATTTCTGACCTGGGACTACTAACTATACATAAGTCAGTCCACTCTAACATCCCGTCCACGCCCCTAAAGACCACTTCCTCGAACCCGCCTCTAGACGCCCTCCCCCCTCCAGCAATAACGGCTATGTATCTAAACACACGATCAGCAGTAAAACACCAGCTTGATCTCTTCACTCTACTGGAATCCCATCAACCGGATTTATTATTTCTCACTGAGACTTGGTTCTCAGACAGTTCTCTTCCCTCCCTGCTGGCGATACTCCCCCCCACCTACTATGCCATTCGAGCCGACCGCCCCTCGGCCAGGCCTGGCGGAGGGGTAGCCTTGATCGCACGTAAGGAGCTCACTTTCCACCCCCTGGCCTCCCCCTCCATGGGTACCTCAGACTGTTTAGTGGTTCGATCCCTTTCCTTTTCTCCCCCTCTGATCTGTGTCCTGGTGTACCGACCCCCGTCTTCCCCTCAAACGTTCCTCCCCTGTTTTCAAGACCTAATGGCGACTTTGGTTGTTAACCACTCTTCCATCATTGTACTGGGAGACTTTAATTTCTGGCCCTCCGACCCTGCGGAATGCGCCACGTCTAAGGAATTTTCAGACTCTCTTCAGTCGCTCAACTTTACATCAGTCGTCAATACTCCCACGCACAGGTTGGGTCATATCCTAGACCAAATCTGGCAACGCGACTGCCCGATTAGTTCTCTTTCAATCTCCCCATGTCCATGGTCGGATCACTCACTGATCACCCTATCCCTAGCCCCCGTCCCACCAGCTAAGCCCATTCCTGCGAGGAATGTCTGGGCGCGCTCATGGAATCGTGTCTACATCGAAGCATTATCGACCCTCCTCTCCTCTTCCAGCCCCGACCTGACTGCGCTACCCTCCTCTGGCCAGGTAGACGCCATCACCGACTGGCTATGAGCCGGGTGCGACACTGTAGCCCCTCTAAAACGCATCCCAACCAAGCGCTCTAAAGACGCAAACCGCTGGTTCTCAGACGATCTAAAGAACCTAAAACTCGTTCTCCGCCAAGCCGAACGACAATGGAGATGAAACTACTGCCCCATTGCTAAAACCAGGTATACTGAACTCCTCACTCAGTACAAGAAAGCCATATTAGACACAAAGAAAAATTATTTCTCCTCTAAAATCCAACTAGCGGAGAACAGGCCGAGAGAAATCTTTTCTATCATCCAAGACCTCGCCTTCTCCGACAGAGCTTCACTCAAACCATCACCCTCTCAATCACTATGTGACTCCCTTAATCACTTCTTCTTAGATAAAATCAGGAAAATTAAAATTAAAATTCCCCCCCCATCCCCGATCTTCACTGATCACCGACGTCCTCCAGCCACTGCTAATCTGGACTCAATTCCTCCCCTATCGACCGACTCATTTCTCTCAATTCTTCCGTTGGTCAAGTCCGGCTCCCCGCTGGACCCTTGCCCTGCTTACATCTTAAAGCAGATCTACACCTTCTGCCCCTCACCACCTTTAGCGCTCCTCAATAGCTCACTGGCTCAGGGCGTCGTTACCCCAGCACTTAAATCGGCAGTGATCGTACCGATCCTCAAAAAACCTGGAGCAGACCCTTCCGACCCTGCTAACTTTCGTCCAATCTCCCTCCTGCCTTTCCTGGCAAAGGTATTGGAACGACACGTGGTCAAAACACTGAGTGACTTTGTGGAAAGTCATGGGGCCTTGGCCCCAAGACAGGCTGGCTTCCGCCCAGCCCACTCAACTGAGTCCGTCATAACATCAGTCCTGGATAACCTCCGACAAGGAATGGACACCGATCAACATCAGGCCCTGATCCTCTTAGACCTTTCCGCCGCATTCGACACCGTGGACCATACCATCTTACTTTCACGGGTCGAGGCGGCGGGAATCCGAGGAACAGCCCTACTATGGCTGTCCTCCTTCTTGAGCGGTCGGACTCAGGCGGTTCGTCTGGGAGAGTTCTCTGCGGAATCGTTACCCATCCAGTGTGGTGTACCCCAGGGTTCCTCACTATCCCCCCTTTTATTTAATCTCTACATCGCCCCCCTCATTTTTGCTTCGCAGCAGCTGGAGGTCTCTGTGTACAATTATGCAGATGATCTCCAGCTCATCTTCCACCTTTCCTCTGTCCCAGAGTCCATGTCCAAGGTTCAGTCCATCATGACCTTTATCCAGGACTGGATGAATTTCAACCACCTGAAACTCAACCCCGATAAGACGGAGTTGGTGTTGACAGGTGGTTGCTCCAGTCCCTGGTCCTCCTCCTTCTGGCCCCCATCACTAGGTCCCCCACCCACTCCTGTATCCTCTGTCAAAACCCTTGGTTTCAAAATCAATAACCAACTCTCCTTACACTCCCAAGTCTCTGTCGTGGTGTCATCAGCCTTTCTCTCACTCAGAACTATCCGCAGAGTCTCACGATTTTTCGCCCCAGACGCGCTCAAACTAATTCTACTGGCCATGGTGACATCTCGCCTAGATTATGGCAATGTCCTCTACCATGGCATGCCTGACTACCTCATGAGGCGCCTCCAGCTGGTTCAAAACCAGGCCGCTCGGCTGGTTTTTAACCTTTCTAAATCACACCATGTTACCCCTCTTCTTATCTCCCTCCATTGGCTCCCTGTCCGGCAGCGCGTCTTATTCAAGCTCGGCTGCACTATCTTTAAAGCCAGGACAGGATCCGCCCCCTCCTTCATCAACTCAGCTATTCAACCCTATACTCCATCACGAGACCTTCGATCCTCCTCTCACCACCTTCTCGTGGTTCCCCGTTTCAAACGGAAGAAATGGGGTGGTTCCAGGTTCGCTACCACGGGCCCAGCTTTTTGGAACTCTCTCCCACTGTCCCTCAGATCCTGCACTCAATACCCCCTTTTCCGCAGAGATCTCAAGACTTTTCTCTTTACCCAAGCCTTTCCATCCTGATTCTCTTTACCGTCCCCCCCTCTTCCGACCAACTGAGTAGCTGTTACCAGTGAGCGCCAAGAAACCGCCAGGTGTACGAGCGCTATACAAAACCCTTCAAATTCAAAATTCAAATTCATGTTGCTTTGTACATTGTGAACTAACACCAACTGTGTTTACACTCTTCACATAGGTTTTGCAGACTATCTCCAGTGTACGGGCCCTTTCAAGACCTACAGACCATGGAAGAACGGGATACCGTTAGAAAATACTGTTTCACAAGGCCAATAATTGAAGAGTTGTCTGAACAGTTGTCACCTCATTTGCAGCCTGGTTGCATGTATCTAACTGCACGGACGCCCAAAGTGAAGGTGATGGCAGCTTTACATTTCTTTGCCACAAGATCATTCCAGTACACAGTGGCAACATATGGTGGAATATCCAAAAAATGTTAAGCCAAGTCATTCGGGATGTGTTGGAAGCATTGCTCCATTACCCGGACCAGTACATAAAGTTCTCAACACCTGGAGAGTTATCAGACATCAAGGTGGAATTCTATGCCTTGGGACAGATACCCCATGTCATTGGCTCTATTGATGGCACCCACGTTGCATTTATCCCACCACAGGAAAATGAGCAGGTGTATCATAACAGAAAACATTACCACTCCATCAATGTCCAGGTGGTATGTTTGGCTGACATGTCCATCTCCCACATCTGCGCACGTTTCCCTGGCTCGGCACATGATGCATATATTCTGAGGAACAGCTTCATCTCGCATTTGATGTCTCAACTGTGACTGTGCCTGGCGTGTTGGTTGGTGATGTGGCATGTGTATGTCATGGTGTTTGTTGATTTTATGTCAGATAGTGCTCTGTTATAAGACAACTGAATCATTTTTCTGTGTTAAATGTAGGAGACTCTGGCTACCCCAACCAGCCTTGGTTACTGACACCACTCCGTAACCCTGTCACCCCTGCAGAAGTGCGGGTTAATGAGGTCCATGGTAGGACCCGGCGAGTCGTGGAGCGGACTTTGGGCTAATGAAGACCAGATTCCACAGTCTGGATCGCACAGGAAGAGCCCTCCAATATGCCCCATTGAAGGTGTGCCAGATCAGCACAGCTTGCTGCATGCTCCACAATCTGGCTATACAGAAGGAAATACCTCTCATACTGGATGACAGAGACCAGTAGTTGCCAGAGAGGGAGGATCATGGACTGGGACATGATGACAGTGGTGATGATGAGGATGGCTTGGATTCCAGACAACAGCTTATCCACAACTTTGTCACATGACTGTAAGTATGTAATGAGAGGAAGTGACTATCCCCAATTGTTTGTTGTTGTATTGATGGATAATGTGTATGTAAGCTTGTGTGTCTCTTATAATGGTCCTGAGTTTTGTTTTTATAAGAAGGGTCTTTTAAATGGGCAGGTTAACATGTACTGTGTTACAGTGAAGCCTAGCTAGTGTTCACACTAAAATTATTGTGCTTCAGATGATATAGTTTGCAAAATTGAACTACCTTAGTCCTGGGTTCCTGACTGTTCTATATTTCTCCTTACCAGGGTACTTTGCAATGTCAACTGCAGAGTTGTGACCTCACCAGAACCATGATGTTGTGACATACTCCAACATTGAACTGTTTTGGAAATCCCTGGCACGTACTTCTGAACTGTTGGTCATTTGTTTTTTACTTGGGGGCATTTTTTTACTGTGTGATGTATTCTGACTTTTTGTTAAGGCGCCAGATTGTATCTGGAGAATAAACCTGTGCACCACATTGAGGTGTGCCTTGTCTATTTTTACACATCCAAAGATTATTTCAAAACAAAACATGTACTATGATGATCTGGTTTGCAGGAAAGTATTGTTGATTGTGCTTGCCAATGGTGATAGTTTTGTTGATAGTAGACTTTAATTGTATCTGTACAATGTACTACGGGTTGTGTGAAAACCTGGTTGTGTCTAACTAACATGCTGTGACACGGTCATTTACTCACAAGCCATTAGTTGACATTTTGAAAGTGATTTCTTACTAAGGTTGTTTACACTTTCTTCTTTGTGATTTCGTTCATCATTTCAATCTGTACATTTTGGATTCAAAGTCACAACATGAGCAAGTATGTTGTAAAAAGTGATTTATTTTAGTGCATGATGTAAGGATATCATTTCACACAATTGCAGAGAGCTCAACAAAAAACGAAACAAAGTGCAGATAGGAGTTGGTAGTGCATGTAGATGAGGTCTTTAAAAGTAAATACACCGTTATTTAAGTCCAAAGTCCAACTTAGACCTTCCATGCAATGTAGGACAGTTCAATGACAGTCAACAAAGTGAACGCTTGGCACACAATGGAGGATATTAGGGGCAGTTTGCCATATCCTGGGGGTGATGCATAGCCATCTGTCTCTCAAGGATTCTTCCTCGGACAACCCTTCCCACACGTTTTGGGGTGACCCTCAGGTGCATGCAGCTGCAGTGTGGGGACTCTCCGCCAGAGTCCACATCCCTCCCTGTTGCTTGTGCAGAGGTTGAGGCACCGGATGCTGTGGGCACACAGGGAGGTGTAGACATGTTGTCAGCAATCTAGCAGAAGCAGGTGACAATTTCCCTATGCACCACAGTCAGGTCATCAAGTTTAGATATGAAAGTGTCCACATGTTGGTTTTGAGCTGCTTGCAGCTGTTCAATGTTCCTGAGGATCCCGACGACCTGGCCAAAATCTCCCTGGCAACCCCCGTAAGCGTTGAGGATGTGGGAGAGGTTTGGGTGCTCCTCATCAGCAGCAGCAGCTGCATGATGACCCAGGTCCCCTTGCCCCTCCCACCAACCCAACCCACCCGAGTAGGCCCAGTTGGTGTTGGCACAGTCAACACTGAGCCTCCTTCCTCGTTGACGGGGTAGTGTGGTCCGCCAACTCCAGAGTGCCCAGTGTTGCTGTGCTGTCGGTGGTGGCTCAGGCTGCTGTGTCCGTCAGGGTAGGGGTCAGCTGGGTGTTGTCAGCTGAGGCAGTAGTGGTCACAGAGGATCCTGCTGTGGCCGCTGCTGTGGGCCAACCTAAACCTGAGGGGCCAGGTTGTTCCTCGTCATCCAAGGTTTGCTGGGAGACAATGACGCAGGAGTGCTCTTGGTCGACCAGAGTCTGGGACTAGCTGTCCTGTTTGATTCCGGGGGTGTTCCCAGCTTGCCCTGTGGGTACATAAAAACACAATGATTGATGCGAATGTCCACTGCCCCTCAAATCATACCCATTACATAGGCTACTGAACCTAATGATGATTTAATGTAGATAGATTATCTTTATCCATGATGCTGGCCTATGTTTTTGAAAAACAATGTAATTCGGACAAGATGAGAATTGATGAACATGTACAGCTATGTGCATGAATGGGCATGTTGTGTTTAGCTCACATTACATGTTAAAAGACATAGACTGGTTTGTGACACCCTGTGAAGGACACAGGTGAGTTGGTGTTGTCCACATCTGTACTTTCACAGTAACATATGTGCTCTTTACCTCCCAATGTAGGAGATTTTGAGTCCTGTGTACTGGGCTTAGTGCATGTCATTAGTAGTCACATAGGTTTGGCTGCCTACACACTCACAATCTGTGTATTTACCCAGAGACTTGTGGGAATGGTGTGAGTGAGGTGCTTCTGGTACTCATCTCATTATACACATGTGAATGGCTATAAGGAGCAACAAGTGTGATGGCTTAGCTTTGCTGCCAACACAGACTCCATAGTCAGATGAGATCACAAACTCTGCTTTCTTTCATTTTGTGGCAAAGAACTTTAATGAACTGATGTTTGAGTGCTTAGGCTCTATTTGTGAAACTTACACTCCTCCTCTCATCCAGACCCACCAGGCCACCAGGAAAAGTGTTGTCCAGACAATGCTGGTAAGTGTACTTGCAAGATTTTTGTACAAAGTAGCTGGTGTTTGACCTTTGACCTCCTGGTCAGGGTTAACTGCCCCCCTTGCGCAGCTCCACCGTTAGGGCACTGCGGCCAGCACCTTCTGGTGATCCAGGTAAGGTGTTCGAGGCCCTCCTCCACCTGCAGGCTCCTGCCTGTGCCTCATCCCTGGTGGTCTAGTGGAAGAGTCCGCTCTGTGTGTGTCTTCCTCTTTCTTTTTTTGCCTCTCTTTGTCTTTCCTGTTATTTGCCTGTTTTACCTTTTTTGCAGTTTTCTGTCAATTCCTTCTGTTTTTCCTCTTTTGCGTTGCCATTTCTCCACTGCTGCTGCCCCTGTGGACCCTACCTCAGCGTCTTCCCGCTCCCACGTCCCAGCTGCTATCCCTCCCTGACCCCTACTTAATGGCGGCTGCTGTGTGACAAGGTGAGAAAGACCTTTGACCTCCTAGTCAGGGTAACTGTTCTAAGCATGGGCGAATTTTGTGAATTTGCGATCCGCGAATTTGCGGATTTGCGAATTCGCGATCCGCAAAATTCGCGAATTTGTGCGAATTTGCGGATTTTTGTTTTTTTGCGTGTTCGCGGGGTTTTTTGCGTGTTCGCAGGGTTTTTTGCGTGTTCGCTGGGATTTTTGCGTCTTCGCGAGCCGCTTGCATAGCGAAGTTACCCATGCAGTCGTTTATGGGAGAGGGAGAGAGAGATAGATAGATAGATAGATAGATAGATAGATAGATAGATAGATAGATAGATAGATAGATAGATAGATAGATAGAGAGAAAGAGAGGGAAAGAGAGAGGGAGAGAGAGAACGAGAGAAAGAAAGAGAGGCCGGATCTCTGAAGGGCCAGATTCCTGAGTTACCCCTACAGAACATACAGCTTTTTATTTTTAGCAAAATGCATATGAAAATTGTGCTGTAAAGGTCTCTTTTAGTTTAACCCCTCCTGACAACTCAAAATGGTTGTATTTGCCATCCTCTCCCTTCTTCCTGTTTTTTATATCTGTAAGTGCTTCCTGATGAGGTTTAATTCCTTGGACAGGTGCCTCGTTGCCTACTTGTAACTATTCTCTGACCCTGCTTCAAGGGTCAGAGCAGGGTCAGAGAATAGTTGCAAGTAGGCAACGAGGCGCCAGGAAGCAATTAGCAGCAGGTGTCCAAGTTGAAGTTAATTTGTTTGTAACCCTTTTGTAAAAGGTTATAAAGAAATTTGGTTCAACTTTTGCACCTGCTGCTGTAACCCTTGCTTGGCTGAAAATTCGTCCCCGCTGATTCGCGGATTTTACCGCGATTTCGCCAGATTCGCGGATCGCGAAATCGCGAAAAATCCGCAAATTCGCCCGCGAAACGGATTTTAAGCCCACCCTTAAACTGTTCCCATCTCACGCACCTCCACTTTTAAGGGACTTTCCCCAAGCGCCTTTTGGTGATCCAGGTAAGGTGTTCAAGGACCTCCTCCACCCGCAGGCTCCTGCCTGCGCCTCATCCCTGGTAGTCTAGTGTAAGAGCCTGCTCTTCTGCTACTCCGATCTGTGCGTGTCTTCCTCTTTCTGTTTTTTGCCTTTCTCTGTATTTCCTTTTATTTGCTTGTTTTGCCTGGTTTACCTTTTTTCAGTTCTCTCTCTTTTCTTTCCGTTTTTCCTCTTTTGGGTTGCCTTTTCCCCCACCACTATCGCTACCTCCCAGCTGCTCTCCCTCCCCCGACCCCTACTTAATGGCGGCCGCTGCATGGCTGCGGCGCTGGCACACCTTTGCCAAAGGTAAGCCTGTCTGCGCCCGTCCAAGACCCGACCATGACCAGCGCCATGGACCATGGCCCCCCTACCCCCACTACTACAATCCCAGAACTCTTCACGCACTAAACCCTGGATGTAACAACAACTACCAGCTCTCGATGCCGAGTAACTCTCATGGCCCGTTCTTCGTCCGACAATGCTGCCACACCTTCACCCACCTCCAGACCCAGACAGCCACCCCCAACCCATCAGACGCCACAGCACACAAGCCCCTAAGCTGTATCCCCCTTAACATATGCTCCCTGCACAGACACGCTGTAGACATCTGGGACCTCCTCAACACCCACTCATCCAAAGACGCACAAGACCTCAACCAATGCCAGCTCTGCCCCAGACATTGCGACCACTATCCCAGTCGGATAGAAGATCCTGAGGAAAGACCACCCCAACCGCCCAGGAGGGGGCCTTGCCATCATCCACAAATTCTCCCTCCGACTAACAACCACCAGCTCAGATGACACCTCACCCCTGATGGAACACATCTACTTCCAGATCCAGCCCAAACTAAGAACGACGCTCCGTGGAATACTACAGACCACCCAGACACTGCTCCCCGTTCACCATGCCATCGCAGACTACATCACTCCCCTCGCCTCAACGAACTACATACTGCTCGGAGACCTGCACTTCCACCTATACAACCTCAGCGATCCCAACACCACCGCCATCCTAGAGAACCTCACCAACATTGGACTGAAGCAACTGGTCTCTGCCCCCACTCACATGGCAGGGCACACTCTCGACCCAATCTTTGCCGGAGGAAACATCATACACTTCACTCACACCATGGAACCACTCTGGCAAGATCTCCACTGCATTCATTTTACCTTCTCAACACCCACCACACAAAAGCGAACGCCACACTTCCCATACAGAAAATGGAAGAGAATCACAAAGAACACCTCACCTCCGCCCTCAGCTACACTCCTCCCTTACAACGACAGACGCCAACACAGCAGCAAATGACCTCCACCAATGGATCTCCAACTGCCCAAACACTCTCCACCCCGCCAAAACTCCCCCAGACGACACGTTGCAAAAGCTGCCTGGTTCACCAAGGACCTCCAAGAATACAAGCGCTCTTGCCGGCGACTGGAGAAGACATGGAGGAACAGCAAAACCCTGGAAGCATGCTCCGCCTACATGGCCGCAACCTCAGCACACTACCAACTGTCCTACATACACCTTCCCGCCCGCCGCAAACAGCCCAACAAGACTTAAGCTTACCCCACAGTGTGTCAGAATGTACCTGCAGGATGCCTGACACTGGGCACTGGTGTGTGACTTTACAACAACTCCCCTCATGGCCTTGTGCTCCAAACACCAGTCCCCAGTCTCAGCCATGTTGTTGTCACATTTCCAATCACTGTCAGGTAAGCATGGTTAATAGTGGGCCTGTATGGCTGGGTGGGAGGAGAAGTGTTTGCAATGGCCAGATCTCCCATCAGGCCCTGTGCACACACTCATTCCGCTGTGCAGAAACAGCACTTCTGGAACTATGCTTTACTGAGTGAGTGGGTATGTACTGACAAAGATGGTTGACACTGGTGCATGGTAATTGGAGCACAAGTCCCTTATGGTAGTTGTGGAAAAGTCAGAAACCAGTGCCCAGTGTTTTGCATCCTGCTAGTAAATTTGGAAACACTGTGGATAAGCTTAGTTCCTGTCGGGATGTTTGTGATGGGGGGAAGCTATATGTTAAACAGGGCCTGTTGTGAGCTGTAGCCTTTCCAAATACTCCTCCTCTCACCCAGCCCAGATAACTCCTCTGCGACTATGGCTAACTGGCAGTGAGGGGAAGTATACTAGCAAGGATGTCGACACTGGTGCATGGTGTTAAACTTGAATCCAAATCCCAACAAGGCCTTGTGCCCCAGACACCAGGCCCCAGTGTCAGCCATATTGCTAGTGCACTTCCATTCACTGTCAGGTAGACATAGGCCCAGATGAACTGTTTGTGCTGGGTGGGGGTAGGAGCTTTTGCCATTATTCCATATCCCATCAGGCTCTGTCCTACAAACATTCTCGGCACCCTGAGAAAACTGACCACATGACAGAATGGTTTCCTAACAGGGTTGGACATGGATTATCAAGATGTGTGACACTTGTGCCTTGTGTCTGAGTTGGCCATAAATCCCAACAGGGCCTTGTGGTCCGCACACAAGTCCCCACTGTCAGCCATCTTGCCAGTACATATCCATTCACTGTCAGGTAAGCAGAGTTCCAGGTGGGCTTGTTGTGCTGTTTGTAATAAGTAGTGTTTGCACTGAGTACATATCCCATCAGGCCCTGTCCTTCCCATACCTTCCCAGCCAGCTCAAACAGACCACCCGGAACTATGCTTACCTCGCAGCGAGTGGCAATGTACTATCAAGATGTCTGACACAGGTGCCTGTTGTCAGAGTTAAACACATATCCCATCCTGGCCTTGTGGTCCAAACACCAATCCCCAGTGTCTGCCATTTTGTCAGTACATTTCCACTCACTGTCAGGTAAGCAGAGTTTCAGGTGGGCTGTTTTGGCTGGGTGGGAAGAGTGGGTGTAGAACAGGGCCTGCTGGGAATGTAGTTAGAGCAAACACTGCTCCTCCCACTCAGCCCAAAAAGCCCACTATGAACCATGCTTACCTGACAGTGAGTGGAAATGTACTGCCAAAATGACTGACACTGATGCATGCTGTTTGACTTGACTGCAACACCAAACAAGACCTTTTGCTCCAGACACCATGTAGTAGTGTCAGCCATCTTACTAGTTCACTTCCTCTCACTGTGAGCAAGGTATAGGCCCAGAGGAGTTACCAGGGCGGGATGGGAGGAGGTGTATTTGCAATGGCTACAACTCCCATCAGGCCCTGTCCTATGCACACCCTCCCACCCGGCTAAAACAGCCCAGCATTAACTGTGCTTACCTCACAGTAGTGCAAAATGTACCAGCAGGATGTCTGACGCTGGTGCCTGCTGTTTGACTTGACTGTAACACCCATCGGGGCCTTCTGCTCAAGAGACCATGCAGCATTGTCAGCCATCTTGGCTGCATATTGTCACTCACTGTCAGGAAAGCAGAGTCCCAGGTAAGCTATTTGGGATGGGTAGGAAGGTGTGTGTAGAACAGGGCCTGCTGGGAGATGTAGTCAGGCCAAAAACTCATCCTCCCATCCAACCCAAACAACCCACCATGAACCATGCTTACCTGATAGTGAGTGGAAATGGACTGACAAAACGGACATGTAAAATTCAAAAGTACATGCCCAACTTTATACCTACAATGCACCTCACCGAATAGGCTTTTTAGAGTATGCCCTAGAGGTGTATATGTATTAAAAGGGGTTTTTAGGATTGGCAAAGGGATTATTTTGCAACATCAAGTTGGCAGTTTAAAACGGCAAGCAGGTCACAATAATAGGCCTGAGGCATATTTTAAACGGCTGCTTAAATGGATGTATGACGTTACAACACATGCTTTTACCACGCATGCTGTTACAACGCAAGTATTACAACGCAAACCTTTACAACGCATTACACTTGGGGGTGCTGGATAGTGAATAGTTTAATTTACTATTCCAACTCCAGTCCCCGTGGACACTAGGGAAGGTGTTGGATAGTAAATTAAAACTATTCCCTATCCTAGAGCGCCCCCCCAGTGTAATGCGTTGTAAAGGTTTTCATTGTAATACTTGCGTTGTAACAGCACTGCGTGGTAAAAGTTTCGTTGTAAAGGATGCTTCCCTGGTTAAATGAGTGGCACAATAGGTGCTGAAGGTCCACGAGTAGCATATTGTACAGTAACATAGAAGTTGTTCAAACCTCCTATCATTTTTTGTGAGCTTCTGCCACTGCCACCACTCCACTCTGAAAAATTTTCCAGCATCAAAGAGGTCAACCCACAGCGTTAAAGGGTGGTGAGTTTAGGAAGCCATTAATTGTGCGAGAAACCTTTCAAGCAAAATAACTTTAGGTTATGGCATTAAGGAATTCAACACACCATAACCATGATAAGCCTTTCCAAACACAAAATTCTTGCAAATTGTCTCTAAAACTTTGCAATTGCCTTGAGTAGATGTGCTTGAGGGCTAAATGTAAATGGTGTAACACATGCTACAGTTCTAGGAAACCATTAGTGCACTCTGTATGGCTATAATCCAATCCAGGCTGTTAAAGGAACAAAAGAGCTGAATATTTCATTTCTTGTATTTAATGCTAGTCGACATGTTGTGGTCTGTCAATTTTAGCAATTTTGTGAGTCTTTTTGTGAGCCAATTTCTCAGTACATCATCAGAATCTGGAGAGGTACCCAAGAGGTGTTCATTAATTGGATATATACTTTCCTTATCATATAGCCTTGTCATTGCGGATACTGTTGTTAATTGTTTAGAAACGTTACTATGAGAGGTAAATGCCAGATATTACCTTTATTAGAAAAGTAAGACTGCAGTCATTTCTCATTTACTCGTGGATGTCACCCGCAACATATGAACTGAGTATAGCCACTCATTTATGGTGAATTCTATTGTGTTTTTTGTCGACATGAGTAAATTGAGATGTATGTTCTTTTCACACTTAAATTATGAAACACTCAAGCACCATCAGTATTATTGGCTAAAAAGCTATCTATGATATTTTCTTATTGCAGATTGCTTTATAGCCCTTCGGCCAAACTTGTCCCCAAAGCACATACCCCTAGTATTAGCAGATGATTTTCTGCAGCCATTCCCTGTTTCACTTAATCAAGCCTGCAGTATCAACAGGAAATAGCAGAAGTCAAGGACCTGTAAGAACTGGGATGGAATCCCTGTGTTTGGTAATCCACCAACTTGTTTTCTATTACACTAAGGGGTATATTCTCAAGAGCGCGGGAAAATAATTGCAAAAGTAACTCAACGCAACCTCCAACATCGCAGTCTATAGCGGGAAAATTACGCCGTGTTAACGCAGCATTCTTAGCACGACGGCAGCATGCGAAATTCCCCAGAGAACGTGTCAACTGACCGCATAAAAATCAACACCACGCCACAAAAATGCAAAACGCGAACACAAAAAAAGCTGCAATGAGGCCAATCGCGGTACAAATAGCAGCAAAAACCAGCGACTAGCCTGCAAATCCCACACATTTGGTGGGAAAATGCAACATCAAAGCAGAGTAAACAAATGGTAAGATGACAACGTGCGAGCACAACCCCACAGGTGTGACACAGAACAAATGACCTCTGTTCAAATCAGATAGGCATTTCCCCACAAACAGCCAAAATGCACATTGACATGCATGCAGTATGTAACCTGCGCCAATGCGGAAACATACATGGCACACACTGTGAAACCTCATCTCCTCTTCACATTGCAGAGGGACAAACAACACCCCTTCACACTGACGTGCCATGTCCATGACCAAACAAGAATGAAAGCACTGACTAATGTATGGGCAGTGACTCCCCCTTACATACATGTTGTCAATGGTGTGGGACCTGAGTCACAGGGTGCATCTCTGCATCATTGCAGCACCCATCAGAGCACAAAAAAATCCCTGTTGCCACATGTAGGCCACAAATAACAGCCAAAATGGAATGACCATGGACACATGTGAAACGCCGAAGAGTGGGACACCTTAACAGCGGTGACACACAGAACTGGCACTTCGAATATGTGACACCATAAACAGTCTCACTGCACAGAAGTGACACACCCACCATCCATCAACAGATCACGCAATTGACAGCACAACATGTCTCACCCACACTTGTCTGAGTGAAGTGCCTGTACAGATGGGTGACATGCACACAGGGAATGTGTATCTTAATGCTTTTATAAGCACATGCAGTGCCTGTGGCAGTCAACGTTCTGTGCCCTTACTGCGAAGGTCCCACACAATGTGACGTCATCCAGAGCGAAATTGCCAGTGATGTCGTCCCTACAGGCTATTCCTGCTGCAGCTGCAGTGGGGTGTGGTCCACCTGCCTCATCTTCATCATCTTCGTCCGGTGCATCTGGCACTCGTATCCATGGGGCCTTCTGCGTGCACATATGTTGTGCAACACACAACATGCAACGATCATCTTGCACACAAGGTCTGGGCTGAACAGGAGCTTACCACCTGTGACGTCCAGGCACCTGAAACGTGACTTTAACATGCCAAACGTGCACTCCACGATGCCTCTGGTGCGTTTGTGGGCAAAATTGTACTGCCCTGGGCCTGTGTGTTCGGGGCTCGGAGGGGTGTCATCATCCAAGCGCAGAGTGCATATCTTTGGTCACCTGTAACAGTTCAGAGAGACATGAGTCAAGACTATTTACTGCATGATGTGTTGGCAGGCACACTGGTTCATTGGTGTGTGATATGTGTGACTTAGTGATTCCTGTGTGACATGTACTCCGTGTTGCAACTGAGCTGCATCAATGTGTATTACCCAGCCTCACTGCTGCACCTCCCCCGAACGCATTCACTAGTGTGCGCAGCGCGATGTCATCACATGCACCCCTATGGCACACCATTGACATGCCTGTCTGCGCATGTCTACAAGCCTGAGTACAACACAGTGATGATGCTGCACAGAATGTGGCCGGCCACATGTCTGTAGGGCCATTGCAAGGACAGTGCTGAACTCGACATGCAGTTGAGGGTACATCTTTGGCTCATGCAGTGCTAAAGGCGACATACACATTTGACATGTGTGATCCCTGCCCATGTGCGGCCATGCCCACCCCCTTGTGCCCCTTTGGTCGACCATGCACACCAGGGACATGCCACATAGCAACATTGTTGATTGCGTGATGGGTGGCGCAGATACAATACAACGGAAACACATGCATCACTCACATCCTTGGCAGGGCCCACACTGAACCACATCTAGGGCCACGTGTGGAGGAGCCAAGCCCCTTCACAGTACTGTTGTGCACCTGTCCACTCCACTCACGCCTACAGGGGGGACATAACTGGCTACATTTCTGCGATCTTACCCACTTGCTGGGCTGACATGGTTGTGTCCACTGTCCACTACAATACTGACACCTGCAGTGTATGTCGACATGGGCATGTCTGTGGTCTGCATACTGCAGTCTGTCCAGCACATCCAAGCCACACTTGGCATTGTGTACATGCTCATTGGTGTGTCACGTGCCTCCTCCACACATGCCTGGTTACCACCTCTCCCCACAATCTGCTATTGTATGTCAGAGGTGCCATGCCTTTGAAGGCTTGTGTACATGGCTAGCCCAGCATACCACAGTACGTTGTGCCATCGTGTCTGGAAGGTGGGCATGTAGTTTGCCATTTTGTATATGGGTTTGTGATGTGTGCATTGCCAGAGTTGTGAGTTGCATGAATGTGGAGTCGAGGTGTGTGGTGTGTTTATTTGGTGCTTACCAATGAGCAGAGCATTCCTGTAGGTGCCGTCCTGGAAGCAACAGTTGATGATGGACTGTCGGAAGATGTATGAGTCGTGCACACTGCCTGAGTGGTTGGCGACAACATTGGTGAAGAGTCCCTGTTGGTCCATTTTTGCCTGCACATTGATGGAATGTGTGTGCTTTCTGTTGCGGTAATTGTGTGCAGTGTCGGCAGGGGGCTCAAGTAGAACATGTGTGCAGTCAATTACCCCCAAGACGTGCAGGAATGCAGCTATGGTGTAGACACCTTGCTTGGTCTCCAGCTGTACCTGCGCAGTGTGGGGTAAGTACAGGTACTAGCGTACTGAGCTGATGATGGCATCCAGGACAGGTTTGAGGAACTTTGATAGGGCAGGCTGTGAGACCCCTCAGACTCTGGCGGTTGTTGGTTGGAAGGTACCAGAAGCCAACAGGTGCAGCACAGCTTGCAGCTTTATCTGAGATGAGATGTTGGTTATCCGCTGTGTTGGTACGGTCAGCCTGTGGGAAATGATGTTCAGGATGCAGAGGATGGGTGTCCTTTTGAGCCTGTAGTGGGCAATGAAATACTCGGGTGTCATGTCTATGAGGCTGGTGCATTATCTGAAGGTCCACGGTTTGTGTCTGCACTGCCTCCGTGGTGGTCTGGGGGGTGGCGCCGGGGGGCTACGGGGTGGTGGCCAGCCTAGGGGTGGTGGCGGTCCTGGGGGTGGTGGCGGTGGGTGTTGTGGCCTATTGAGGCTCTGAGCTGCATGATGAGTAGCTTCATGGGATCTGCTGTTCTTCAGGTGTGGCTGTGGAATGGGCTCCCTCTTGTGGTGGCTGCTTCCGTCCGACTGCGCACCTGGTCAGAGCAGGTGTTAACATCCTGGTGCTAACGCGCCTTATCGCATGTATTGTGGTCGTAATGCCAGTGTGACTGGTCGTAATGTTGTTAAGTGGTGTTTTCACTGCTTTTTGCTCGGGAACACCTACTCTGCATCTCATTAGGGATAGTTGCCAGGGTCATCTGTGGGGATGTTTTTTGCGGATGCTATCGCTGGTAAACTGGTTCTATGGGCTGTTTGCGCCAGCTTGTGAATGTTGTGATGTATTTATCGCAAGTTTGGCTGTGATGAAGTGCTGTTAACTCGGCGATCGCTCCTTGAGAATTCACCCCGAAGTTTTTAAAAAGAGGTCAACAATTTGGTATTGATTACTTATTAAGCCCCTCAGTTATACAATCTCATGACGTAACTCTAAAGGTTTTTCTCAGCTACAGCATCTTTATCTTCAGGTGTCTGTTGTCAGAACACTTGCTACAAATACATGACATTTAACTATAGTGCGCTTAGGTTCAAGCCCTTAACTGAGATTAGATGGCTTTGTTATCAGTCTCAGTTGTCTGCTCCTCATTTGATAGATGTCTTCCCAATATTGGAGTTTACCCAGCTAGGAGCATGTTGCCTCACTGTGTTCTGAATGAATAAGTTACATACTGCTACTGCTTACTCATTTGACTTTTTTTATTTTAGATTCAGTAGTCTGTGGGAGTGCATGTGTTCCTTGCTCATTCCAGCCCTCCATGTCAAAATTATGGATTGGTGATAAACTCCATGCTGCCTGTGGAGTTTTCAGAGTTTTCGCACTCAGCACTCTACTTGGAGCACGGAGTTCTGAAAAAACGATACCAAACGTTGCATGGCAGAGTTTTTTCTCATGGATGGCTTTGAATGCCATTCAGTTTTTCCGAACCCGTGTCGAATGCCAAGTTTTCGACCGAGTCAAAAACATTTCCGACTGATCGATTACAATACAAAGTAGTCGGTCGTTCATTCTGAATTGGTTCCGACTGGCTTTCGGAGGGTCTGAGTCGGTCAGAGCCAAATCATAGAGCTCTAAAGGCCACGTTTGTGACTGACCGATTACCATGTCAGATTCTGACAGCAGTTCCGACTCAGTCTGTCCAACATGGATCGCCTGTCGGAAACCGACTTTGGGGACCTATAGCATCCCCCTTCACCTGGACGCCTCCGGTTGGGGCCCATGGGGGTGCCCACTGGTCCCGTCTTTCCAACCATGCATAGTGTGGCATGCACCATTGGGTGCCCACCACACAGTGTAAGGTTTTTCACACCCACCCCTTTTTTCAATGGGAGCCTGTGTTGTCATAAGAGAAAAAGAGTATGCAGTTCCAAGGGGTGGAGAGCAGGAAAGAGAGGGAAAAGGAGAGAGGAGAAAAGGAGAGGAAGGGAATTCCTCTTGTCAGAACTAGGGTACTCACACACCCAGCAAGCTAGGTGTCATGCTTCATCATGTGGACCTGCTCCTCGTCGGGTCGGCGCTGCAACACCCGACGGGCACCCATAAGGGGCTCTTTGGCGGAGATCTTTTGTTCCTGGCCATATGGTGCATTGTGTGTGAGGGGCCTAGTAATGTAGATGTGAGTGAGTGTAAGTGATTATTAAAACAGGTTGGATAGTCCAAAATATGACTTTATTCACGCTGGCTATCCGCCTGACTAAAAACAAACAAAGAGTGACAGCCTGCTGACGTCAAGGCTCAGCTCAGCTATGCTCATCTCTGTAGGTCAACATGTTTTGTGCCTCAAGGTCCTAGTGATTCTCTGCAATTCTTCAGGACCTAGTGTGAAGGAAAAACTATCTACACATGAGTGGTGGGTGCGACTGCTACCTACCACGTCAAATACTATGGGCACAGTCTCTCCATGTAAGTCGGATAACCTAAGAGGAATAAATAAGAGGTAACCAGAGCAGTATCAATGAAGGGTACTGAGTCCTCTCTCCAGTTTATTCAATAGCCCATGGGGCATTCAAAGTTTTTCTAAATATGAAGAAGCACTCCAAACATAATAAATATAATACAATCTATTTTAAATATATTAAAATATAAACATTTAAAATATTTAGTAAACACACTAATAACTAACTAACTTTCCATTTAGCGAACTTGCTGTGCCTTATTTCCTATTGCAGCTCTGACTGCCTACCTGCCGCCTCGCTGTTTTTGAAGGGGTCATCCCGCCTCCCGCCTCCCTGGTCATCTGGAGTGCTGCCGCAGAGTGGAGGGCGGGCCAGGGGAACCACAAGCCCCAGCAGGCACAGCGCCTGCCGAGCACCATCTTCAAGCACCAGGAGGCGCATATAATTGGCGTACTACCTCACTCGCGGGAGCGCGCGGGAGCGCCCGGGGCTAAGCCCGGGCAAAGGGCGGGCCCTCTGTGGCCCTCGGTGGCCGAGGTAGGCCGGGCTGGGCCCTGTTATTTTCATATTAAGCAAGGTGTATTAGTGACTGGAGGTGTGTTACTTTGAAGGAGATATTTCTGTAAACTGGCCGAGTATCTATCGTCAACTTCTCTGAGGATTCACTTTTATGGACTAGTTATCGTTATTTATATATATCTTCTGTGCAAAAGCCTGCTGCTTGGTTGGTCACTTTTCTGTTCAACATGACAGCAAAGAAATTACGCTCTGGAAGAGTCCTAGGGGGGAGGTCATGTATAAAAACCAGATTTAACCCCCTGAGGAATAAACATGACAATAGTGTGTTACTGAAGGGACAGATGCAGCTCTTGAAATTATGGGAAAAACCTGTTGATAAGACTGTGGCAATCCAGGTAGCTGCTGGCTCTGAGATGATGCTCTTGGCGGATGCACCGTCTGATGTAGAGAAAGATCCCAAACTTGAGCCAGCCTCTGTAAAAAACTTGCCTCCCCTGTCAATAACTATCGATGCTAATCTCCCAGTAGGTTCTCTAAGGGGAGAGCATCTTGATAATATGATAGCAGATATGAAAGTCCCTCTGCCTAACATTCTTAAAGTTGTAGAAAGTCCGGACGTGGCTATAAAAGAAGAGTCTCTTCTGTCCAGTATTGATCTTGAATTGTGTGGCCGCTACATGAACGACAGAATTTTGAAACACCCTGATCCTAGTAAGACATCAAATGGAGCCACGCCGTCAGGATTATTGCTATATAGTAGTACTCCCTCTACAACTTCTAATGACATTCCTTCATTGCAGAATGACTCTAGGACTCCACCACTTAACCTATCCGGTATCTGCCCCCTTACTGCCTCTGGGTTCCCAAAAAATGATAAACCTATCTCTGATTCCCTGATAGCACTAGAACATTTACTGGCTTCCATATTGTTTTTACTGGGCAAATTTGTTGGGAGCTCAGATTGCATCTTGGATTCAGTTACACAGATATTGAAAGTATTACTGGCAAAAAATACAGAAAATGGTACTACTTCCCCCCCGGAGATTGTTTTGCAGAATGTCCTGGATAGCAGAAATTTACTGGTAAAAAATGCGCCTGCGGGTATGCCAGTAGTGGTTGACATACATGAGCCCTCAGGGATGCCTATCCCATTCGTTTCAAACTGTAGGAAGGAATCTGAACCTTCCCTAAAGGAAGAAAGTTTGGTGGATGTGAACTTAAACGCTGGAAATGAATTATTTCCAATATTCAACCAAGATAAAAAAGAGCCTGAAGCAAATCTTAATGTAAATAGAAAAGTAAAAGAAAAAAGCAGAAAGAACAAAGGGAAAAATAGGAAACCTGTTTGTAAGTACAAGAAGAAAAGACAGAGGCAAATCATCTTCCAAAAACATATAAATACAGAAGTGCTTGATGTTGTAGAAATTGAAGATAACTCTTTACTGGACACTTCCTCTAATAAGGCTGCTGTTTGCACTACTGGCTCTGTAGTCGAAGGGCCTCTTGATGTTCATGCTAATGTTGGGGGAGCCCCTTGTCAAGAGGATAATGGATTATTGCCCCTAGCCTCAATAGAAGAGGAGACAAGAACTATTCCTGTTGTATCAGGGACACTTAACCCATCAGCGCCTATCTTTCGGCTGCCGGTTGTTGTTGCCACGAATTCTCCCCCTGTACTTTTTAAAGCCCCTAATTCTTATGTGGATACTTTGACACTGGACTTTCTGCCCTTATTTGATTCTGACTTATACTTAAATAGGTCATGGTTGCTTAATTGTTTTAAGGATATTGAAAGTTTAAAACGTATTCAGTCGAGCGACATTGACTTGGTTTCCTTAGTAAGATTTGAAAATGGGCTTCGAGTACGGGTAAAATTCTGTTCTAAAATAATTGCTAACCTTGTACTACAACAGGCGGAATCATTTCAATGTAGAGGGATTGATGTGTTACCCTTTTTCCATAATGAAAAGGATATTTACTCTAGAGAAGGGGCCACAAAGTTGGGTTTTAGGCAGGAAGATCCGTCCACATACAATAAAGATCTAAAAATCTGGGTCTCTAGAGGTAAACATATGGTTTCCCAGGTACTACCTATCCCCGTGAACCTGACTGTTCCAACAACTGAGGATAATCATCGGTGGAACTGGCCGCCAGGAGTTTTATCTAATAATATATCGAATAATCCAAGACTGTTTCAACATCTTTAACAGTCACTTAAAAGTCATATCCTGGAATGCAGCAGGGTTACATAATCGACCAGAGAAACTTGATTTCCTATTTTCTTTGAATGCAGATGTGATATGCATTCAAGAAACTTGGTGTAAAAATATCCTATACGGGGGGAAAGATTATTTTGTGCATGAGGCTGCAGCTACACCATCGAAAAAAGGTCACGCAAAAGGTGGTATTGCCTGCCTCTTGTCTAATACATTACAATGGCAATTTTCCCACTATGTTGACACAAGCAACCTTTTTCAAGCAATAACTATTAATAATCTAGCTAGTGTAGGTAGCCAGTACTACCTGGTAATTATTAATGCATACATACCACCTGAAGATATGTTTAGTACTGTTTTGAAGCGAATGTTTTCTTATGTTAAACAACTATTAGAGCTTGACCAGCCCCCTTATATTGTACTCGTGGGTGATTTGAATAGCAAAGTTTCTAACTCAAGCATAGACTTGTTTAGAAATAAGTCTAAGGAAGAGGCATACAATATACCCCAATCTATCTTTCCTAATAAAATAAAAACTAGCAAAAGAGGAAAGATACTGTTAGAAGGACTTAGCTATCTAGAGGGGTTAATTGTAAATGGTAGGATGCCATCTGATACACCCGCTAAATTCACTCATAGGTCCCCTAAGGGTGAATCCATCCTTGATTATGTAATTACGGACTATGACACTTTCTCCTTTATTCAGGACATAATGATTTCTCAATCCTCCTTGAGCGACCACAACGTGATCAGTATAACTGTTTCATTACAACCTCCGGTCACTGATTCTTGGTCTTTAAGTAATAGAGGAGTTTCTTATCATTGTAAGTCCGGAAGATGTTTCTGGAACCCTACCATTATGAAGGATGTGCAAAATATTCTTGCACAAACCTTACTTGAACTAAAAGAATGGCAGGGTAGGGAATTCTTACATTTTGAAATCTTTATGAAGAAGCTTACTGCAACTGCAAAAAAGCCAAGATACCCTAGGAAAGTGAATTTTGTTCCTAGTTTACTATTACCCTTACATAAAGAAATAAATAAACTTGTGAGGCAACAGTTCCTATTTAGATCCAGGGAAAATGATAATAAGTTAGCCTTACTAAAAAGAAGGAGGACCAGACTGAGAGCAAAATTAAAAAAAGAAAAAGAAGACTCACTCTGGATTAGTTTAAGGGAGGCTTCTGTCTATGGTAAATCTAGAGAATTCTGGTCCATAATTGGTAAGGGATGTGGTGCAAGAACTTCCCCTATTCCCATCTCTATTCCTGAAGATGTCTGGATTTCATTTATATCGAATCTGTATGCGTCTAATGGCGTAGAGGGTGAAGATTGTGACCCTGTTTTGGATAGTGGGTATACTATGGAGCTTCCGTCTGAGAAATCCATTGCTTCCGTGATCAAGAGTATGCGCTCTTCCGGAGCAATGGGTCCGGACGAGTTGCCCATTTCAGTATTGAAGCAAGATGTCACCACATGGAGTAGGATTCTCCTTCCTTTGTTTAAAGCCTGCTTCTTATTGAGATCAGTTCCTACATCTTGGAGGGGAAGTATACTAATACCCATATTTAAGAAGGGAGAGCGGCATAAACCCATGAACTACCGTTTAATAGCTTTACTGGATTCTATAGGGAAAGTTTTTGCTAAATGTCTTTTAATATTAATCACTGATTGGGTGGAGGCAAATGGAATCCTACCTTTGGAACAAACTGGGTTCCGTAAAAAGAGCATGGTACACTTGATAATTTAACAGCACTTCAAGTGATTGTGGACAAATATGTACGAGTTCGAGGAGGTGGAGTATATGCGGCATTCGTAGACTTCTCCACAGCGTTTGACAAGGTGGACCGTCCGACGCTGTGGAGAAAGCTTGCTGCATTGGGTATGCCAACACAGCTACTCGAACTTGTAAAATCCCTTCACTCGAACACATGGTGTAAGGTGTTACAAGGCGGAGAAAGGGGCCTTTCACAGACTATCCCATCCCAGAATGGATTAAAACAGGGGTGTATATTGGCCCCTTTATTGTTTTCATTATATACTGCAGACCTACCTGCTTCCATTGCTGCATGTGGTGGGTTAGCCCCGGTAATTGGAGGTACATCCATTTCGGTTTTAATGTATGCGGATGATATCCTCATCTTAGACTTAATTCCGAAGGGCTTGTCTAACCGCCTGCAAGCATTACATTTATTTGCAGAAGCACATTTTATGAAGATCAATGCTTCTAAAAGCAAAATCATGTGCATTTCTGGAAGGAAAAAATGTAGGTCTGAAAACGTTGGATGGGCTATAGGAGGACAGACACTAGAGGTGGTTAAAACTTACACCTTCTTAGGTAAAATAATCTCAGCAAACCTAAGTGAGAAACCCCATATTGAACATAATTCGCGTAAAGCATTGGCTCATGGTATGGGGTTATGTTCCTTGTATTCTGCTACAGGAAAAAGACACTTTGCACGATTTTTGGAAGTATATAGTGCAAAAATCCCTGCAACTCTACTGTATGGAATAGAATTGGTGGAGTTAAGGCATTGGGGATTCTTGCAGTTAATGGAAGGAAAGGTACTAAGAAGAATTTCTTCCCTTAATACAGCTTGCTCCGTGTCATCATGCAGGCTGGAATTCGGCCTTCGGAGCTGTTGGGTACAGGGGCTGATTGCCCTAGTAAGGTGGGTGGCCTGTTTGGCCAGAGGTAAATCGGGTTCCTTACGAACTACTGGGCAATTTAAACGAGTTTTCCCTATTAGTAAAAAACTTTAGAAAAGCGGTAACAATGTTAGAGTTGGATGCAAGTACTTTGTTCTTACTTTCTCCTTCTCAACTAAAGTCTCAGTTGAAATACGCATCTTGGGAACTCTGTTTTAAATTGGATATGACTGCCCTACACGGAAAAAAGGGTAGTGATTTACTTTTAAGCACGTACTCACTAAAGCAGGCCCAGCAGTATGTCTCTTGGAATATCCCTCATAGAGTCCGTAGGCTATGGTACCTTTTAAGACATGATTTGCTTCCTCTAAATTCACTCTTAGCAAAGTGGTATGGATCATCTCCAGTATGTAACCTCTGTAATAAGGCAGTGCAGGACCGAAATCATGTTTTGTTTATTTGTCCTGCATTACGTCCATTGCGCTCTAAATGGTTAAAATCCATTTGTCTACAATTGGGAATCCTTAATGTAAAAACTTTTTTCCATGCACTTTACTGTCCACCTAATGAAATGTTCTGCTTCAAAATTTTTAACTTTTTTAAGGGATTTTTAGATATTTATTAATGATACCTAGAGATGTTGTTGGATAATTGTTCTGCCAGTGTTAAAGATGTGATCTTCTATTCGGCTTTTAATTGTGATTTTTATTGTAAATAGTGGTGTATAACTATGTGATTGTTTTATGTGGCCCTCTTTTGAGAGCCAAAAACATAATAAACTTAAACTTGACGAAACTTGACACTAATAATTATTACTTCAAACATAATTAAATATTATACAAACAGCATTTAACATTCAATACAATATAAAACACATTTAACAGACCTATCCGTTGAAAAAAAATGTAGCTCTAACAACTTCTTAATTAGTGTTTCCATATATGGAAAACAACTACCAAAACAATTACAACAATAAACAACAATGAATAAAGTGCACACACTAATAAAATACACCAATCACAGAAAACAATTAAATAAATAAACCCTATATAAACAAGGAAAAAATAATGTTTAGTCTGCACCTCAAACCTACAAGAAAGAAGGAGAAATTGCTACCAGAACGCAGAACTACAATAAATAAAAAAGATTCCAAACTGCACAAAGTAAGTACAATTCTAATTAAAATGTAACGCTACTACTACTCAGCAACACAAAGCAATTATCACAAAAAAAAACTGATATCTATGTTTTCAATGTATATCTCCTCTACAGATAGTTTTCAACCCATACAAACAATCCAAGTAGAGCGTGAACAATAAACTCAGAAATAAGCAAGTATAAAAATATTTTATATAAAACAGTTACCTAAAATACCCCACCAAAAACTCTCTATCTCCCAAATGCCCCACCACCTAGTACACAATAAAACAAAAGTATTACAATTATCTTTTTTCTACCAACAGAACCATCTTCAAAAAATCAGAAATAAAACACCAAAGGAAGGGCATCAGCATTAAATATGTCATCAAATTCAACATTGTAAGTATATGAAGAACGACATATATATTAGTAATTTTCATATATGTTATTCTTTGCATTAAAAAGACCACAATGACTGAATGCGCCTAATTTATCACCTCTCAAAAAGGAAAGATGTTACTATAAGCATCATCATTGGAATGCCTCACATTGAGAGCAAGATGGCGGACTGAAGCCGATGCAGTGAGGTCCTCCCGCAAAGATCTCCCTTCTGTGCGATTAACTGCACACCTACCCCACCCCACCCGACTGATGTGATGAGATGAGGAAGCCAGGTATTAAGACCGACTGATGCAATAGCGGGCACCCGAGGGATCCAGCGAGTCTTTAGCTTACCGGGAGCTTGCTCGGAGTTTGGCGCTCTGCACAGCTTGGCATTAGCTACCTGCTACCGCTACCACAACCGACTCTCACTCCTGCTCGATTCAGCAGTGCTCGGCTGGGCAGACTGCGGGCTGCCGACTGCGGGTTGCGGGCTGCGGCTGCAGCTTTCCGGTCTGCAGCGCACTGCTGCAGCAAGACAGAGCAAGAACAGATTTGAGAAGTTGGGACGCCGAGAAATGAAGCACTGAGGCGCTGAGGTCAAGACCGCGATCAAGACCAAAGCTGGGCTTCGAACTGAAAGCGAGATGAGGAGCAGTGAAGTAGTATTGCTGCAGGGGGTGCTCTGAGCGGTTCCTGATGCGTGTTTAAAGCTACAAGGCTCCAAGCCTCAAGACCAGTGTTCTTTAATAACACCGCTTCCTCTGAGAAGCTCCGGAAAACGATTTTGAAAAGACAATTATTTGAACTGTTAGTGTATATCAGGGGGGCACTGGTTACTGGCTGGTTACTGGTTACTGGCTATTGACTGGCTATTGACTATTGTAGCAGAGATCCGTGATTCGTGATTCAAGCGGTTCAATTGACTCAAAGGAGTGATTCAAGGAATGCAGCACTGTTCATTCTAGCCTCACTCAGTTCCACTCAGCACCGGCACCGGCACCAGCGCTAGCACCAGCACCAGCACCAGCACTAGCAAAGGATTCTCAGTGAGGCCTGGTCTGGGTTGGGTTGATTGCTAAATTGATTTTGCATACACAACTGAGACTTGGGTATCCTTATGGCTCTCATGGCTCCGAAAAACACAAGGCAGAATAAAGCTCTGCTGAAAGGTACTCCCCTGAAGGGATCAGAATAGTCGAGGAGAGGAATAGTTGAAGGAAGAGCACAGTCGCTCAGACTCATTTCACCTGCAGTAGTGGCACGTACATCTTGCCTTATTCAACAGGAGCACCAAGCTGGTAAACCACTGCTTAACCTCCACCCTACTACTTTGATTGTAAAAGAGAAAGAGACTCTGTCCAAATTAAAAACCAAAACCAAAATAAAAGTGGATGATATACCTGCAGATAAGGCTAACAATAAGTCCAAAAAGACTGGCAACATTAATGGCAAGGCTACTCAACAAGGGGGGCTAAATCATGATGTACCGTCAGGGGGAGAGTCAGACTGTAATTCAACAATGGAGAGTAATTCAAACAAAGTAATACCTGCGCAATCCGCTCAACCTACGCAATCTACGCAATCTAAGCTGAATACTACAACTGGACCCCTTGGGGTCACTGAGGCCACCAATGGGGGAGCTGAACTAGAGCTGAATACTGACATTGACACTGACGTACCCGATATCAATGTGCCTTTACAAACCGATACATCTTCCATAATCACTCTGCCAAGTCTTAAACCTGCTCATGTGCATCATGTGCATCTACCAGCACAGATATTGGCACCATCATCAATTACAACTATAGAATATAAAAGTTCCAATACCGATAATGATACGGGGAGCACTGTGGCTAACTCAATACAGGAACTTAACTCCAACGACGAAGAGTATGAGGAATATGTCGAAGGAAAGGAGGGGACGGAGGGAATGGAGGAAGGGACAGGCAGGCGAACTGAGAATGCCCGAGCCCAAACAAGAAAAGAGAAATCTACTGTTACTAAAAGAAAGGGGAATGGAAATGGAAGAGCTAAGAAAGGGAAGACTAAAGAAACAGCAACATTGCTTACAAATCTACTCTCAACTGCTACAGGAGCTATAGGAGGGAACATAATCAAAGATCAGAGCCCCTTACCTAAGTGGATGCAGGTTAAAGGGGGTTCTCAAAAGTTGTCTATTGTACTACCAGGAAACCACCCCATAGAAGCTGACAACTTACAAGACTATACTTTTGAGACCCCTCCTCGCAAAGGGGACTTGCTAAGTTCAGAATTAGCTCTAAACTCAATTTCCAACCTGGCACCTATCACTATGGCCTCGATGGACGTCACACCTGTAGCGCTTACACCTACTACAACTTTAAGCAACCAGGCGACTGCAATACCGGTCACACCAGCTACTATGGCTACACCCATTACATCTCCTGTCACATCTCTCATATTCTCTCCTATCACCTCTCAAACTGAGACTACTTCTTCATCTCTGGATTTAATCTTAAAAACATTAATGGTCCATCATGAAGAGTCTCAACAACATTTGCGCCAACTAAAGGAAGACAATTGTAAGATACATAATTGCCTACAGGAAGTCACTAACAAGCTAAGTGGAGTTACTAAAGATATTGAAGAACTACAGCAGAGAGTAGTTGACGTCGAGGAAACACTGGCCACTACTACTGCCTCTACAGCAGAACATAAGGAAGACATAGAGATCTTGAAGAACAAAGTCGAGGATCTTGAGAACCGACAGAGGCGCCAGAATCTAAGAATTTTTGGAATCCCTGAAGGGACTGAAGGCTCCGACGCAAGGGCCTACCTGATCCGACATTTTCAAAATGCATTCCCAGACCTGGGTGACTGGGACTGGGATTGCCAACTCCAACGGATACATAGATTACCGATTATTTCCAAGAATAAAGAGAGCAAATACCCTCGACCAATTCTGGCTTACTTCGGCAACTACCTGCTAAGACAGGCAATTTCATTGAAAGCTAGACCAAATACACCTGTGACTTGCGATAACATAACTTTCTTTGCTAAATCAGACCTTAGCAAGGCTACAATGGACAAACGATGGGGGCTGCGGAAACTGATAGACCCTTTCACGTCTAGGGGGGCTACAGTATATCTCCAGGAACCTGCACGTCTTAAAGTTACAAATGAGGGCACACCTATTTTTTCAATGATGTTAAAGACGCAGAGCAACTTTTGGCAAAAATGGATACTTAAATGTAGGTAGTTAATTCTACAGAAATCTAGAATCTGAAAGTTATGAGCAACCACTTTGATCTATGAAAAAAAAAAAATGTTGGTGGGATGGGGTGCCATCTGGTATACACGTTTAATATGGAGGGGGAGATTGTGGGGAGACCTCTCTGGTCAGCTGCCCTTTCAACGGTAGCAGAAGATAGAGGGAGGCTTCCGGGTAGGTACTTGGGGTGGGGCCTCTAGAGCAGAGAGAGAAGCTCAAGGGGAGAGGGAAGAGGGGGGAAGGGGTAGGGGTAACAAGGGTGAAAAAAATAGCACAAGCACAAGCAAAATCACATCCAATCAATCAATCAGGAGTTTGTTAAAGCGCAACTACTCACCCGTATGAGTCTCAAGGCGCTATGGGTGGGGGGGGGGGTGCAGGTTCCATTCCATCAAGGAGGGGGTCGACAGACCTGAATAATAAATGTAATAGGCACTGCTTACGGAGGCTAAAATCAAATACATGTATCAAATAAACTGTCTAGCATGGAACGTCTCTGGTCTCAACAATAGAATTAAAAGACAGTTAGTCTTCGAAGAACTGAAGATGTACAACCCTCACTTTGCCCTCTTAAACGAGACTCATGTTCGATTTCAGGATCGTAAGATGATGGAGCAAGGGGGATATGAACTGATCACTTGTACCTCTTTGAATGTACTAATAAGGGGTGTTGCTATACTTAAGAAGAAAACTTTGAAGATAAAGGCACTTAGAGCTGCTGCAGACAAAGCCGGTAGATGGGCACTAGCACAATTTAATTTAATGAATGCAAAATATGTACTATGTGCCTTGTACAGATCAAACATTGATGATGCAGCGGTTTTTGATCGTCTCAATATTGAACTTTTAGATTGGGAAGGAGACATAATAATGATGGGAGACTTCAATTGCGTAATGAACTACACAAGGGACACGACCAAGACGAATCCATCTCAGCGTATGCGTAAAACCAGGGCAGCTATTTTAGAGCTATCGCGCATTCATAACTTAAAAGACGTATGGAGGAACCTACATCCGACACTTGCAGGTTATACATACTATTCTGCCCCTCACCAATGTGCTCCCGCATTGATATGGCCTGGACGACAGATCGGGTTTTAGAGGGCAGTAAAATGGAGATCTGCCCAAAAGTAACTTCGGACCATAAACCCATCATACTACGGTTTAATATACTATCTCCTAAACCGGCTGCCAGGCTATTTTCTTTTCCAACGTACCTGCTAATAGATACCTTTTTTGTTTCTCAACTGAAGAAACATATTAAAGAATTCTTAGAATTTAATTTAGATTCAACACACCATATCTATGTAAGGGATGCATGCAAAGCGAGTATCAGAGGGTTCGCACAACAATTTATTATGAGGCAAAACAAAGAACAAAAAGATGTGACTTTGGAAATGACCTCTAGAATACGGGCACTAGAAGAACACCTGGCCGAGGCTATCATACAAGAGAACTTAGGGGGGCGAATTTAGAAAAATAAACCTTTACTGAAATTAAAACTAACTACCCTTCGGTCTAAAATTAAAACTTTTTTAAGAGGAAAAGTGAGCTTGAAACTACACAAATACAAACAGTCTCAATACAAAAGTGGTGATAGAGTTGGCAAAATTCTTGCTTATAAGGTTGCTGAAGACAGGGCCAATTCTATGATAAAAAACATTACTGGGGCGGATGGGATTAGCTACAATCAACCAGAACAGATATTACAACAGTTCGTAACATACTATAGTAAACTCTACACACCTGAAACTACCCCTACAGAAGAGAACATGCAAAGATACTTAACTAAGAATTGGTCACTAGATAGGGAACCTGACTTAATGGAACCACTTGAAGGACATTTTTCATTATCCGAACTACAAATGGCTATTTCCTCTCTCCCACAGGGGAAATCCGCTGGGGATGATACACTTCCAATGGAAATTTATAAATGCTGCAGCGAGGAACTTCTACCTACACTTTGCTCAGTGATTAACCAAATTGAAAACACAGTCAAAATCCCTAAATCCTGGAAAACTGCTAAAATAATCTTTTTTTTTAAAGAAGGGTAAATCACCTGTGGAGTGTGGGTCTTATCGGCCCATCTCCTTGATAAATGCTGATGCCAAGGTTTATTCAAAACTACTAGCTATGAGATTAGCCCCGCTAATGCCTAAATTAGTTAGTCAACACCAGCACGGCTTTGTGATGGGTAGAGACACGACTGCACATGTCAACACTGCCATTACTGCATTTGACGTTGCAAATACTAATACCTCCCCACTGGGTATGGTGTTATTAGATGCAGAAAAAGCCTTCAACCGAGTGGGGTGGGATTATCTTTGGGCTTTATTAAGGAGGATGGGCTTTGGGAAACTGTTTCTTACCAGGATTCAAGCCCTGTATGATTCACCCAATGCAAAAATAGGTTATGCTAATTTAATTTCCCATAGTTTCCCGGTTCTAAGAGGCACACGTCAAGGGTGCCCCCTGTCGCCCCTCTTGTTTGCTCTCGCAATGGAGCCTTTTATTAATTCAATACTGACCCAAGAATGTATTATCCCATTTACGCATGGCAATTACTCCCTCAAAATTACTGCCTACGCAGACGATCTTGCAATTTACACAACCGATGTACCTAAAGCCATAGCTGGGATCATTAATGAAGCTGACGAATTCGGCTTGGTTTCGGGGTACAAACTAAACTTAAACAAAACGCAAATCGTTGTTAACTATAAGCTCCCGGCTCCAGTTCTGGGGGTTTGCCACACTGTGAACTACTTGGGTATTAAAATAACATCCAACTTAAAAGAAATTATGACCCTAAACTACGATACATTATTGAAGGAGACAACAGGGACCCTTAAAAAATGGCATAAGGTTCCCTTAGACTTAATAGGACGAATCAACCTTATAAAAATGAACATTCTGCCGAAATTTTTGTATTTGTTCAGGTCCATCCCGCTCTATGTCAACAACTTATTTTTTTTAAAACTGGATAGTATTCTAGGAAGCTACATTTGGGGCTACAAGAAAAATCGCAGAGCTCTGTCTCTTCTCAAATTAACAGCTACTAAAGGCGGCCTTGACTTCCCCGACTTTAAATTTTACTTTTACGCTTCTTTCCTGGGTCGGATACGCAGCCTTTTTTCTTCTAATTATCCATATTTCTATCACCAATTTATGTTAGGCGCAAATTCTGTACAATTTTTAGCTAGAAGCAATGACCCGAACTACTTTAAACAAGTGAAGTTTAAGACCGCGAAAGATGTAGTCCATATATGGTATTCTATTATGGCTATTAATAAAACTACGTTCTTTCACACAAAGCTAAGCATATGGTATAATCTGGGTTTACCTGAGATTTTTAGCGATCCGATAGTTAGAATATGGGCTAATCAAGGTATAAACCACCTCTCCGATTTGTACGGATCATCAGGCTTTTTAACATTTGATACCTTAAGAACACTTTATAAACTACCTGTAAATGCTCTTTTCAAATACACACAGATACGTGATTTCTTCACGAATAGAATTAAACTAAGGGAAATTTTAGACTCAGAAATATGGATTTGTATTTACGGGGAAACAAATAGCGATCTAATTAGCTTGGGGTACAAATGTCTCTGCCAATCTAAACCTGATGACTGTGTCAAAATCGCACAGAAGTGGACTACTACTTTAGGAATGCCCATTTCTTCAAATAATATTTCCACTTTTTTTCATAAGAGTAACTCTTTAACTAATTCTTCTAGCTTAAAACTTCAATCTTACAAGACTGTATGCCAGCTATACTATACGCCGCTTCATTTCTTTAAGTGGTCAGGGAACAATGCATTACCCGAACGTATAAAATGCCCAAAATGCGATCTACTAGCAGCATATATAGTACATATAATATTTTCATGCCCTGCTCTGCAAACATTATGGGATGAAATAGAAAAAGTGCTGAAACTGCAGAAATAAGCAAGTATAAAATATTTTATATAAAACAGTTACCTAAAATACCCCACAAAAACCCTCTATCTCCGAAATGCCCCACCACCTAGTACACAATAGAACAAATGTATTACAATTATCTTTTTTTCTACCAACAGAACCATCTTCAAAAAATCAGAAATAAAACACCAAAGGAAGGGCATCAGCATTAAATATGTCATCAAATTCAACATTGTAAGTATATGAAGAACGACATATATATTAGTAATTTTCATATACGTTTTTCTTTGCATTAAAAAGACCACAATGACTGAAGGCGCCTAATTTATCACCTCTCAAAAAGGAAAGATGTTACTATGTTACTTGGGGTACTTCTATACCCAAGAAAAACAAAGTGGACTAAAAGTTAATTAGAAGTGTAGGAAATTCTATTCCAATAAATGCTATGGAAGGGCTACAATGCAGGAAACAACTGTTATATATGTGAAAGAACATAAACACCCCCAAATGTAACAGAAATTGAAGTTAGAAGTGCTCTAGATAACATCAAAGTAGCTAGCACTAGCTCTCTGAGATCCACCACAGAAATTTTAAAGCAACAGTTGATCAGGGTACCAGAAGATGCTTCTGGCCAAAGGCCCTCTATTGCTTCCTTAAAAAGAACAATAGTTAGACCAAAAAAAGCCACTACCACCACCACATCTGCTCCAAAAACATTTGAAGAGGAAGAGATTCCCCCCGAACTAACAATAACTCATAAAGATGAACCATTTATACTTTACGATAATAAATGCAAAGATAAAAGAATTATTATGTTTGGAACTGCAAATAATTTAATCAAATTGCAGCAATCAAAAACATGGATGATAGATGGGACCAAACCATTTTATTGGGTATACACTGTCCATGCACTATACCAAAACACTAACACTCCTTTAATCGACGCGCTACTCCCTAATAAACAATACTCTGCCTATATTGCAATCCTGAACAAAAAATAATTATTGATTTTGAACAAGCAATGATAAATGTAATCCTAAAATGCCACCCACATACAGCAATTCAGGGTTGCTATTATCATTTCAATCAATGTCTATGGAGACACCTACAAAAATCAACACAAAGGGGCCGATTCCGATATCGGACGGACCTGAGTCCATCCGACATTGGTCAAGAACTGTGACTGACTGACCTACTGTCGTCGGCTATGGGCCTGCAAGTACGATGCGACCGAACCCTGTTCGGTCGCAATTGTATGTTTCACAATGGGAGCCTGCATTCCGAGCAGATTGCATGCCCACATTGTGAAATGGAAGGGTGCGGTTCATTTCTGCACCATGTGGCCGACACCCCAAGGTGCCTGCCACTGAGTGCAGGGATCAACAGAGGGGCACCAAAGGGCACCTCAAACCCATGGGAGCCCTACTGGGGACCCCCAAAGACAGTTTCTGACTGCCTTTTCGTGCCAAAAACACTGGCGCAAAAAGGCAGTGGAAAACTGATATCGTACACCCTTGGTCGTAAAGAGGAGGTCAGGGGAGTACTAAAGGATTTCCAGACAGCAGATGGGCTCTCTGAGTCCATTGCAAGCTATCCGGAAATCCGAGTTGGATTCATTTCCGACCGAGCCCATCGGAATGGCTCGGTTGGAAAGGAATCCGGCCGGCACGTTCCGATGTGGGCGGATGGTTGAAGCCCTTCCGTCCGAAATCGGAAACGGGCCCTAGGTGTTTTATATGCAACCGACAGTACTTTTGCATATCAAGTCAAAAAAGCAAAGAAACTAACAAAAATGAAGTCCCCTTTCAGATTATTTTGAAGATCCCTGGTTGGGAAGATTCCACAGATCAGGACACAGAGGACTTCCTAAATACCACATTCCATAGTGGAATGTATATCTTAGCTCACTAAATAAAGAAGCCAAAACAAACACTGCTGTTGAAGGATGGCATAATGCCTTCCAAGCAACAACAGGCAAAGGTACACCTACTCTACACAAACTCTTACAATCTTTCAAAAAAAAACAGAGCTACCAACAACTAAGAATGGAGCAATCTGTAACTCAAAGAAACCCAAAACTTACCAAAGAAACTAGAAAAATGTTTGAACACTTACAATGTAAAGTAAGACTATATCCAACAAGAGGCATGGAATACCTATCAACAATAGCGAAAAGCCTACTATAACCTAGAAATCCACCAAAAATACAAATACTTTACTCCAAAATTACATTAAAAATATACATATTTTTTAATATGTTCACAAATATAAAGAATTTGTCATATATATTTAGTTTTAAAACATAAATATATATGAATGAATGAATGAAATGAATGAATTTGGGTCTTATTGAGCGCAAACTTAGCTCAAAGGCATCAATGCGCTAAAGCAGACTGTACATAAAGAGGACAGGGAAAGTTAGGCTGCAGACTGAGTGAAGAGACAAGTCTTCAGGACCTTACGAAAGAGTAAATGAGAAGAGAGTCCTGTCAGATCATGATGAGGAAGGGAGTTCCAGAGTTCGGAAGCAGCTGAAGTCAAGTCAAGATATTTATATAGCGCGCTACATACCCATAGGGTCTCAAGGCGCTTGAGGAAGGGTGGGGAATTACTTGTCGAAAATCCAAGTTTTAAGTTGCTTTCTGAATGCTAGGTGGTTCTGAGTAAGGCGAAGGTGAGTGGGAAGTGAGTTCCAAGTTTTAGCTGCCAGGTAGGAGAAGGATCTACCTCCCATGGTGGTTTTGTTGATGCGAGGTACAGTGGCAAGGGCTTGGTTGGAGGATCGTAGCTGACGGGAGGGGGTGTAGAAGGACAGTCGTGTGTTGGGGCATTCGGGTCCAAGTTCGTAAAGTGCTTTGTGTGCGTGGGTTAGGAGGCGGAAAGTAATCCTCTTATTTACGGGGAGCCAGTGGAGGTTTTTCAGGTGACCAGAGATGTGTTCTTTACGCGGGATGTCTAGTATGAGTCTGGCTGAAGCGTTCTGGATGCGTTGTAGTTTTTTCTGGAGTTTTGCGGTGGTACCGGCGTATAGGGTGTTTCCGTAGTCCAGGCGGCTCGTGACCAGTGCGTGGGTGACAGTTTTTCTAGTTTCGGTGGGGATCCAGCGAAATTTTTTTTTGAGCATGCGAAGAATGTTGAAGCAAGATGATGAAACGGCGTTGACTTGTCTGGTCATCGAGAGTGAGGAGTCCAGGATGACGCCCAGGTTCCGTGCGTGGTCCGTCGGGATGGGTGCTTTTCCAAGGGCCTCTGGCCACCAAGAGTCATCCCAGGCGGAGGGGGAGGTGCCTAAGATGAGGACTTCTGTTTTGTCTGAGTTCAGTTTCAGACGGCTGTGCTTCATCCACTCGGCTACTTCTTTCATTCCTTCGTGTAAGTTGGTTTTGGCGGTGTTAGGGTCTTTGGTGAGTGAGAGGATTAGTTGAGTGTCATCAGCGTAGGAGATGATGTTGAGATTGTGTTGGCGAGCAATGGCCGCAAGGGGGCTCATGTATACGTTGAAGAGGGTGGGGCTGAGTGACGATCCTTGTAGCACGCCGCAGATGACTTCAGAGGCCTCTGACTTGAATGGTGGGAGGCGGACTCTCTGGGTTCTTCCGGTGAGGAACGAGGGGATCCATTCTAGTGCTTTTCCTTGGATTCCGACGTGTCTGCTGAGGCGCTGTAGAAGGGTGCTATGACAGACTGTGTCGAAGGCAGCGGAGAGGTCGAGGAGGATTAGGGCGACTGTGTCTCCATTGTCCAGTAGAGTTCGAATGTCATCTGTTGCTGCGATAAGTGCGGTCTCAGTGCTGTGTTTGGCTCGGAAGCCGGACTGTGAGGAGTCGAGGGATTTGTTGGTTTCGAGGAAGGTGGCAAGCTGGTTGTTGACAGCTTTCTCGATGACTTTGGCCGGGAATGGAAGGAGCGAGATGGGGCGGTAGTTTTTGAGTTCGGTGGGGTCAGCTGTGGGTTTTTTCAGAAGAGCGCTAAGTTCGGCGTGTTTCCAGCTTTCCGGGAAGGTTGCGGAGTCGAGGGAGCAGTTGATGACATCTCGGAGGTGTGGTGCTATGATGGAGTCTGCTTTGTTGAAGATGTGGTGAGGGCATGGGTCAGTTGGGGATCCTGAGTGGATGGAGTTCATCAGGCGGATGGTGTCCTCAGTGGAGATTGGGTTCCAGTCGTTAAGGATGTTCAAGGGAGGTGAAGGTCCTGCAGAAGGTTGGGTGGGTTGGTCTCCGGGTCGGTTGTCGAAGCTGTTGTGGATGTCTGCGATTTTGTTGTGGAATAAGGAAGCTAGGGAGTCGCAGAGGGCTTGGGAGGTGGTGATGTCATTGGAGTTGGCTGATGGGTTAGTAAATTCTTTGACGATGTTGAATAATTCCTTGCTGTTGTGGGCGTTGTTATCTAGTCGGTCTTTGAATGCGGCTTTCTTGGCAGACCGGATTAGTTGGTGGTGTATGCGGGTGGTGTTTTTGAAGGCGTCCCTGGTGCTGGTATTTGGGTCTTTTTTCCAGGCCTTCTCGAGGGAGCGACAGAGTTTCTTGGATATCTTAAAATCACTCACCTTCCCTGTCACATCACTGCAGTGTGCAGGCACCCTTTCCTGCTGAAAAACGAGCACTGGTAAGGGCAAAATCGCAGTTTTCCCGCCAACCTCATTCCCCTCTCCCTGACTGGGACACGCCCACTTTGAGGCCACGCCCCCCCTCTTCAAAGTTATAAAAGAAGCACTGACTACTAGCGCCTTAGATAACTTTTGAACCCTCCTGAGGCACAGCCGGGAGTAGCAAGGAAAACTGAGCATAACTTTGTTTTAAAACTGAAAATTTTCACTTTGCTTTTAAAATCACTCACCTTCCCTGTCACATCACTGCAGTGTGCAGGCACCCTTTCCTGCTGAAAAACGAGCACTGGTAAGGGCAAAATCGCCGTTTTCCCGCCAACCTCATTCCCCTCTCCCTGACTGGGACTCGCCCACTTTGAGGCCACGCCCCCCCTCTTCAAAGTTATAAAAGAAGCACTGACTACTAGCGCCTTAGATAACTTTTGAACCCTCCTGAGGCACAGCCGGGAGTAGCAAGGAAAACTGACCATAACCTGAAACACTCCTGAGGCGGAAGCCGGGAGCACGCTGAAAAACTTGATTTTAAAAACAATCACCTTTGTATTTTCTGTGTCACGTTAAAATTGTACCTTTTAAAAAGCGCACTCACCCGGCAAACAGGCTTAGCGGGCTAGAGACACGCTGAAACAGCGACTCCTTCGCTGCAACGAGCAAACCCCTGACAAACAATTTCCCGCCGCCATTTACGGCGAGGAAGCAAGGCCACGCCCACCTGAGGCCACGCCCACCCCCCTCCTTAACCCTTTAAAACAATGTGCAATCACCGGACGCGCAGCGGACGGGCGCAGCGGGCGCGCCGTCAGCGCGCCGAAGGCGCGCCAAAGGCAAGCCCGTCTGGGCCCGTCCGGACCCGGACGGCCCTTGGCCCCGTTACTCTGCCAGGCATCCTTCAGGAGCGAGTGGTGTATACAGCTGACACATTACGAGCCCTGCGTCCTAAAACCACCCTGCCCTGCCACCACACGGTTACAGAAGGTAAAATCTTTCTGACCTGTCCATACTGCAATCCGGTCCCTCCCCCCAAAAGCATTACACCGGCCCTGAAAGCCGGGCTCCTCAACTGCCGTTCCCTCCCGAAACACGCCACCGAAATAAACCTCCTAATCCAGGACCACGACTACGACCTAATGTTCCTCACAGAGACATGGCTCTCGGATTGCACTGATCCGGATGTTGTCGCAACTCTCCCCACAGGCTATCTCTGCCAAACGTTAAATAGACCTAAAGGGAGGGGAGGCGGGATAGCCATAATCCACAGACAACGATACGTTTGCAGGATGACGAACGCTGACATTGAAGATTGTGAGTGCGGCCAGTTTTCCATTCAAATCACTCCAGCCCTCACTGTAGCGGGACTTTTGACCTATCGCCCCCCGGGGGCCCCAGGCAATTTCCCCAACTCCTTAGTTGAAGCCATCTCTCAACTAGCCTCCTCCACTTCCAACTTCCTGTTATTAGGTGATCTCAATTTCCACTTCCTTGACCCAACGGATCGTGTGGCCGCGGACATTAGACATGACCTCACAGCCTTAGAGGTAGGTCTGATGAACAACGAGCCCACCCACGAGAAGGGCCATTTATTGGATCCTATCTTCTCCAATATTCCAACGATGACCACCGAGCCTCCGGTGACCCTTCCATGGACTGACCATTTCCTCGTCCCCTTTTTCTGGGAAACCCCCAGGTCTAATTACTCTATGCCTAAAACCCAGGTTACTGATCGCCAATGGCATAAATTGCCACTGGATATTTGGGCCCGTTCTCTGACCGAGTCCACTCCTAAGCTTTCCTCGGACCCAAATTTGGCAGATAAACAATTCAGTGACTGGATTACGTCGTCTCTGGACACTCTGCTTCCAAAAATCACCACTTTCAAGCAACCAAAAAAGATATCCCCTGCTCCGTGGTACACTCCGGAACTTAAAATCTTACGGCAAGAATGTAAAAAGACCGAACGTTCATGGAGACGTGAGAAAACAGGAGCGAATAAAAAAATCTACTCCATTTCTCTTCTCAATTATAAAACCGCTATCCGGATTACCAAAAGCGTGTTCTTCCAGGAGAGAATAGAGAGAGCAGGTGGCTCCGGGAAGGAATCATTCGCTATCCTGAAAGAACTTTCAAAACCACCAGTACAAGATCATGGACCCCCCTCTGACCCTATAGCCGATCAAGAGAGATGCCAACAACTGGCTAACTTTTTTCAGGACAAAATACAATTAATCCTGGATTCAATTCCCCCCTTGCACCCGAGGGAAGAAACCGTTTCTCCTCATTCGACTTCTCTCACCGGCCTATCCACATGGGGCCAGGTCACCTCAGATGAAGTGCAAACAACGCTTAACTCTATGAAAAGTGGCTCCCCTAGAGACCCTGCTCCTCTTCGGATGCTTAAAGAGGTAGCCCCTTCCATCATCCCCGCCCTCACCCAGTTGATTAATACGTCACTTCAACAGGGAGTTGTGCCCCAGAGTTGGAAGAAGGCAGTGGTAAAGGCCTTATTAAAGAAACCCACTCTGGACCCTGATAACCTGGCAAATTATCGGCCCATTTCCTTACTCCCAGGAGTAAGCAAAATTGCGGAAAAACTCATCAATAAGAAACTCTCAGAGTATTTAGAAGCCAACAACAAGCTAAAAAACTCCCAGACGGGCTTTCGACCAGGACAGGGCACGGACATCGCCCTCCTGGCGGCGGTAGAGGAAGCCAGAACGCTGCTAGATGGTGGAGGATCAGTGGCAGTGATCCTCCTCGACCTTAGTGCAGCGTTCGACACCGTGGACCACCAGCTCCTCATCGAAAGGCTGGCAAAAGTTGGTCTAGAAGGCACAGCCATATCCTGGCTCTCATCCTTCTTGACACAACGATCCTATCAGATCTGGGAGAAAGACGCCCGCTCCTCCGAAATGCCCCTCCAATGTGGTGTGCCTCAGGGCTCCTCCCTGAGCCCTACATTATTTAACATATATATGTCCACATTGGAGGAAGTCATTACCCCTTTCGGAGTGAGTGTCATCAACTACGCTGATGACACCCAATTAGTGGTGTCGTTGTCCCACCCTCAACAACAGAAAGCCGATCTCCTTAACTGCCTCACGCAGGTCCATCACTGGATGAATACATCAGCGCTAAAATTAAACGGGGCAAAAACCGAGGTCCTTGTACTCGGCCCAAAAGGAACCTCATTTCCGTTGGACATGTGGCCAACATGTCTAGGTCCCCCCCCAGACCCAAAGACAGAGGTAAAAAGCTTGGGTGTCTGGATCGACTCGGAGCTCTCTTTCGCCCCACAAGCAAAAAAGGTCGTAGGGACCTGTTTCGGTCTGCTTAAATCCTTGAGGAAAGTCCTGCCCCTTCTTCCTCCGAAATCGCAAAAACTTTTAGTCCAGGGTCTTATTATATCTAGACTGGACTATAGTAATGCGATCTATTTGGGTGCACCGGAAGCAACATTGACTAAATTGCAGAGGATCCAGAACACCGCTGCTCGGATCATTACCAACACCCCGGCCAGATCTTCGGCCAAGCCTGCCCTCAAACTCCTGCATTGGCTCCCCATAAGGGAGAGAATTAAATTTAAAGCCCTGTGTTTGGTGCACAAAACCCTGAATAACCAAGGCCCTCCAATTCTCCGAAACTTCATTACCCCTTACATAGCCACAAGAACCCTTCGCTCTAATGCAGAAAACCTTATCAATGCCCCAAGGTTTAGGAAAGCACGATCAGGAGGAAGACGGTTCGCGGTTCATGCGGCCCGTCTTTGGAACTCCCTCCCACGAGATCTTCGTCTGGAACCCCACTACCTCCGTTTCAGGAAACGATTAAAAACACATCTTTTCCCCTAGCCCTTATGCTCCTCCCGTTAACTCAGTCCTCAGTCATGTCTCTTAGGTTCCTCAGCGCTGGGATACTTCCGGGTGACTATGCGCTTTATAAAAATAAATAATAATAATAATAATAATAATCTTAAGATCATCGTTGAACCAGGAGTTGTTTTTGCTGCCTAGTTTGATTTGACGTTTTTTCAACGGTGCTAGGATGTCGGCGCTGTTGGATAGCCATTGGGTGAGGTTAATGGCTGCTTGGTCGGGGTTTGAGGAGTGGGCGGGGGGGTTTAGAAGAAGCGATGAAGAGATCTGGTCGATGGTGATTTTGTTCCAGTTTCTTCGCAGGGTGGGTTGAGGATGGTTGTGGATTGTGGTCTTATTGTAGAGAAAGTGAACGCAGCTGTGGTCCGTCCAATGAAGAGCTGTGGTGTGACTGAATGAGACGTGTTTGCTGGAGGTGTAGATAGGGTCGAGTGTGTGACCTGCGATGTGGGTGGGGGTAGTGACAAGTTGTTTGAGTCCGAGGTTGGCGAGATTGTCCAGAAGGGTGGTGGCGCTGCTGTCATTGCTCTTTTCCAGGTGAAAATTGAGGTCTCCCAATAGAATGTAGTCCTCGGAGGGGAGGGCGTGTGGGGTGATAAAGTCAGTGATGTCGTCACTGAATTGTGCACGGGGTCCTGGAGGCCGGTAGAGGAGGGTGCCTCTGAGTGTGGTCTTGGGGTCGGTGTGGATCTGGAAGTGGAGGTGTTCGGCGCTGGCAAGGTTGATGTCTGAGCTGGTTGAGATGCGGATGGAGTTCTTATGGACGATAGCGATACCTCCTCCTGTTTGCTTGATGCGGTCCTTACGGATGATCTTGTATCCTTCCGGGATGGCAATGGTGATGTCTGGGGCTGAAGAGGCATTCATCCATGTTTCTGTTAGGAAGGCGACGTCCGGTGAGATGGTGTCTAGAAGATTCCAGAGGTCGATGGCATGTCTGTGGATCGAGCGGGTGTTGAGCAGGATGCAATTAAGGTGGTTGGTGTCAGGTCTCTGTTTGGTGTTGGTGGATGAGGAGTTGGTTTTGGAGCCGTCGAACTTGCAGGAGTTGCAAGAGAAGGGTCCGTGGGTGTGTCCAGGAGCGGCTTGGAAGCAGTTGGGGGAACGGCTGAGATTAAGGGCTAGGAGGGTGGTGGTATCGTAAGTGATGCGAGTGGGCTGGGCATTGCGGGAACCAGGGGGTCTGGCGCTGGGTGCGGTCCAGGCGCGGACGGGCGTAGACGGGCTTACCTTTGGCGCACCTTCGGCGCGGCCGCAGTGCGTGGACGCTGCGCGTTGGGACATCAGGCATAAATGAAATCTGGAGGGGGCGGAGCGTGGGAGGGTCAGCTGGGAGGCGGGGTCTGGGAGGAGACACGGGAAAAGTAAAACCAATCTGAAATGGCCGCCCGGTGAGAAAACGAAACTGGGGCACAGCCGGAGCTAGAGTCAATGAATACAGATACTAAGTACACAAAGAGACGCTTCACCGACAGTTACATCAGCCGCTATGCACAGTGAATTACAATTAAGCAATGCGAGCATAGACGATATCAAGCGCTCAACCCTTATGCATTTAATTAGTAACAAGCAATGCGAGCAAAAAACGATACCAAGCGCAGTGAAATGAGCTATGCGCTGTAACAGGGCGGCAGGCAGCAGGTATCAGGGCAGACAATGCAGGCAGCGAGGAGAAGGCTTCCGTTTTGCGAGAGGAGAGCTGGGGGAGCGACCGTAATGGAGGGAATCCAGAAAAACCTCGACCTCTCCCGCTGACCTTACTGAACCTTGGCACTATAACCAGGTTCTTTTCCGCCGACCTTAGATTCCTGGAGGGAGTATAGCGATGTAAGAGTGTTTTGTTTTAAAACGAATCATGTGGTCAATAGGAAGTCAATGCAACATCACAAGAGAGGGGGAGATGGAATGAAACTTAGGCAGGTTCATCACAAACCTGGCTCCTGCGTTCTGAACCAGTTGCAGCCGCTGAATCAGACCTTTGTTAATGCCCAAATAAATGGCATTAAAGTAATCCAATCTAGATGTCACAAGTGCAGCCACAGCCTGTTTACGGGAATCCTGTGAGAGATAAGGTGAAATTTTCTTTTAAAGTTCTAATGATCCCAAAACAGCTGGAAACTGTCCTGCTCACCTGCCGAGATGGTGAGATGGTGAGAGAGTTGTCCACCAAAATGCCAAGATTTTTTCCAAATGAGACAGGGCAGGGACAGGCGCCCAACGGGGAACAGCCATTACAACGTGGGTTTTACCACGCATTGCTTTTACATCGCATGCGTTACAATGCATGCGATGTTACAACGTGTGGTAAAACCACGCATACCATTACATCGCATGCGCTTTTACAATGCATGCGATGTAATGTGTAATGGCGTCGGCGGCGTTGGGGGCGGCTATTCACGTCGTTGTGAGGAAACTTAGGCTGTTTCCTCACAACGACGTGAAGCAAGCAGGAATGAGGAAGCAGGATCCGACGGCGACGCTGGATAGGAGAGAGGTAAGGGGGTTTGTGCATGGGGAGTGATTCAGGTTTTAGGGTTGTGTAGTGTTGAAGTGTTTGTTTATTGTAGCGTATTAGGGTTTAGGGTAGTGTAGGGGTGGGAGTAGTGTTGGGTAGTGTAGTAGTGTTTTAGGGTTTAGGGTAGTGTAGGGGTGGGAGTAGTGTGGGTAGCGTAGAAGTACTTTAGGGTTTAGGGTAGTGTAGGAGTGGGAGTAGTGTGGGTAGCGTAGTAGTGTTTTAGGGTTTAGGGTAGTGTAGGGGTGGGAGTAGTGTGGGTAGCGTAGTAGTGTTTTAGGTTTTAGGGTAGTGTAGGGGTGGGAGTAGTGTGGGTAGCGTAGTAGTGTTTTAGGGTTTAGGGTAGTGTAGGAGTGGGAGTAGTGTGGGTAGCGTAGTAGTGTTTTAGGGTTTAGGGTAGTGTAGGGGTGGGAGTAGTGTGGGTAGCGTAGTAGTGTTTTAGGGTTTAGGGTAGTGTTGGGGTGGGAGTAGTGTAGGGGTGGGAGTAGTGTGGGTAGTGTTGTAGTGTAGTAGTGTTTTAGGGTTTAGGGAAGTCTAAGGGTAGGAGTAGTGTGGGTAGCGTAGTAGTGTTTTGGGGTTTAGGGTAGTGTAAGGGTGGGAGTAGTGTGGGTAGCGTAGTAGTGTTTTAGGGTTTAGGTCCGTGTAGGGGTGGGAGTACTGTGGGTAGCGTAGTAGTGTTTTAGGGTTTAGGGTAGTGTAGGGTTGGGAGTAGTGTGGGTAGTGTAGTAGTGTAGTAGTGTTTTAGGGTTTAGGGTAGTGTAGGGGTGGGAGTAGTGTGGGTAGCGTAGTAGTGTTTTAGGGTTTAGGGTAGTGTAAGGATGGGAGTAGTGTGGGTAGCATAGTAGTGTTTTAGGGTTTAGGGTAGTGTAAGGGTGGGAGTAGTGTGGGTAGCGTAGTAGTGTTTTAGGGTTTAGGGTAGTGTAAGGGTGGGAGTAGTGTGGGTAGCGTAGTAGTGTTTTAGGGTTTAGGGTAGTGTAAGGGTGGAAGTAGTGTGGGTAGCGTAGTAGTGTTTTAGGGTTTAGGGTAGTGTAGGGGGTGGGAGTAGTGTGGGTAGCATAGTAATGTTTTAGGATTTAGGGTAGTGTAAGGGTGGGAGTAGTGTGGGTATCGTAGTAGTGTTTTAGGGTTTAGGGTACTGTAAGGGTGGGAGTAGTGTGGGTAGAGTAGTAGTGGTTTAGGGTAGTGTAAGGGTGGGAGTAGTGTGGGTAGTGCAGCAGTGTGGCAGTGTTTCTGGGTTGGGGCAGTGTAGAGGTGGGAGTAGTCTGTTGTGTAGGTGTAGGGATAGGGATGTTACTTACCTTGCATACTTTTACCACAAGTATAGCTTTACCATGCATGCCTTTGCATTGTAATGGCATGCGTGGTAAATGCATACTCGTGGTAAAAGTATGCGATGGTATGGCATGTGATGTCATTGACATTGAGTACCCTATGTTGTAATGGCATGCGTGTTATTAGTATGCGATGTAATGACATACATTCGCGCCCAACGAGTCAGGTCACCAATCGCGGGACCAGATATCCACACTACTGCCAAAACTCAACACCTCAGTCTTCTCCCCGTTTAGTTTAAGGAAGTTTGAGCTCATCCACAATGTAACTGCTTCCATGCAGAGCCTAAAGTTGGAAGACGCATCTCTGATGTTATGAGTAATTGATAGCATAATTTGCAAATCATCTGCATAGGATGAAACCTCCAGACAAAACGATCTTACAACTTTGGTGAGTGGGGCACATAAATGTTAAAAAGCGTTGGGCTCAGGGAGGAGCCCTGAGGCACGCCATACACCATAGTCTTGGGAGCAGAGAAAAATGGCCCAAGGTTCACCGTCTGAGTCCGATCATTAAGAAATGAGGCAAGAAGCTCCAGCGCTGAGCCCCTGATCCCTATCTCCCTGAGGCGCTCTACTAGCCTCACAGAGAACAGGGTATTGAAGGCTGCTGTGAGGTCAAGAAGGATAAGCAAGGTAGTATGGCCTGCATCCACCTGCATATGGATATTATTGAAAACCACCGTAAGGGCCGTTTCCGTACTATGCAGGGCTCTAAAGCTGTGTTGAGAATCATCCAGCAATCAATGGTCACTCAGATAGGAAGAGAGGCAAGAATTAAGATGCCTTTCAAGAATCTTAGCCGGCACCGGGAGCAATGATATCGGGCGATAATTCTTAAGCTCCATCGGATCGAGGGAGGGCTTCCTCAGCAACGGCTTTACAACTGCCGTCTTCCAGGACAAAGGAAACTGGCCATCAAAGATAGCCCGATTCAGAACAGCAGAACAATGTGGTATAATAATATCTCAACACCAATTTAGTATCTCGAGAGGGCAGGCGTCTAAAGGAGAGCCCGATTTAACACCTTCCAGCAGTCTGTCCATGTCTTCGGGCGCTAGTAATGGAAAAGTTAGAAGCGCGGGAAGAGACTCAGAGGCCCCCAGTTCCTCCACTGCTGTAAGTGCAGAGGTGGAATGTCCTATATACGCAACTTCAAGGGCCAGATAGATATCTCTGATCTTACTAGTAAAGAAGTCAGAGATTTTGTCACAGAAAGAGTGTGAGACGTCTCCGGTGTGAGATGTTGTTGGAACAGTGAGGGAATTGATAACGTTAAACATAGACATTTTAAGTATATTTCTGAAAATATAACACACAATAAAAACTAATTATTTAACATTTCCCTCCCACAATAATAAATATAAATTACTTACTGTTTTCATAGATAGCCAAAGGATATTGCAACTCCTAAAAATTAATCCATATGTCATAATTTCAATTGTCCAAAAAAATGCCCCCCAAAAAATGAAAAATGCCTCTGTAGAAAGTGTTAAATAATTAATAGTTTATTAAACTAATACACACTTCTTAATAAAATAGACACAATTTTCTTCGAACGGCAACTTCCAAGAATGAAAACCTGTAAAAAATAGGAAAACAATTCCACCCACACAAACATATACATATACCATAATAAACTACAAATATTAACATTCCTAACACCATATTCACACATACTGTTACATATTTGAACTGCTCTAAACTAGGCCGCAAACACTAACTATCGACATCTCTCAAAAATATAACTCACACAGAAAACTCGACAAAATTACAAAAACCTAAAACAACACACACTACTTACCACCTAACTAGCTTCAAATTGAATTTTTTTTTTAGTTTAATTAAAGAAAATTACACTTACCTTCCTCAACACGACGCAGATTCCAACCACAAGCTTCTCCCCTCAGAAATGACCCAAAATAAGAGTAAGCGGTTAAAAAATACTCACTGTAAAACAAATAAGGCTGCCTAAATATTAAAAATGAATCCTTTAATTAAAAAACATGTTAAACACTGATGAATTAATTAGTAAAATATTTTCAAAAAATACAACAAAAAAAATACTTTTTGTATTAAAAATTAAATATTATTGGTTCTACATTGTAAAATTATAATAATAAATATTATAAAATATATAAAATGTATTATTATAATTCCATATTTAATTGTAATTATATAATTAAATATGGAATTATAATAATACATATTATATATTTTATAATATTTATTATTATAATTTTACAATGTAGAACCAATGTTATTTAATGCTTATTAAAAATATTACAACATTTTACAAATGTTAAAAAATAAGTATTATAAAACATGTTCACATAAAAAATGTCAATGTAATAATTACTATTATTAATATTTTAAATATCAATAATATCAATTAAAAATTACTAGCGCATGTTAAAAAATTATTATACATTTAAAATGTTTACTTGTATAAAAATACGTGAAAAATGTTATATTACTTATTTTTCTCAATATATATAACCAAATAATAACTGTTGAAAATACAAAACAAAACTGTACTACTGTTGTAAAATGTTTTAATTTGTGAAATAAATGTTATAAATAAATGTAAGGAAACCGTTGTCATTTTTAGAAAATATATATACCTGTATTAATAATTTACTTTTTTCTGCATAATGATTTTAAATGAAATTATGAACATTGCAAAAATATATGTTGGTTAAAAAATAAACCTAATGTTTTTTCTCTGTGTCCTAAAGTATATTATATGAATTTAAAAACATGTATTTTATCTAACTATTACTATCTCTATGTCCAAAAACAAACATTATTTAAAAATATGTACCTGTCTGATTATTTGTCTATCATTTAATTTATATGTTATGGCTAATAAAAAAATATGGGGCTCATTATGAAGGCGGGCTGAGGTACCTCCGGGGTGCTGGTGGTGGCGGAAAATTTCCTTTTCCGCACGCCAGCAGCGGTCCTCGCGACCGCCATATTACAATGGGCAAATCTAGCCCATTTCTTGTCAGCCGCGGTGCGATGTGAACCGCATAAAAATGTGCCTGGCACCACGGCGGAGGGAGCCAATAGAGACCCACCACCGTGAGGAATGAAGTCCAGACCACCGTACAAATCAGGATGCCCCAAACAACCCGTCAGACTGCAACGGAGAAACCGCCCAACCAGAGACAGCGAACCACGACTCCTGGTCCACTCCACCAGGTCCCGACTGCAATGGATCCAGCTTTACATGCTTTTCCGGTGTTGTACCTGATCCACTACCAGCAAGTAATGGACAGTTGCGGACAACGCCGCAAGTATGCAATAACACAACTCCACACACAACCACAACTCACAAACTCATGGGTTGATATATGATTCTTGTCCACACCTGACAATCTGGTGGGGACAGGAACACATCCACAAGTGTACCCACACATGTCCTACCTGTCATCAAATAACCCCTCCGCATCCAGGTCACCCATCTTACAGTCACGTCACCACAGAGGTGCGGAGACGGTAAAGCATGCACTAATGTAGTAGGCAGGGCCAGCGCCAGGCATGGGCAGTCCACAAAGATCATAGGGCCACACTTCCGCCCTTCACACACTAGGCCCCCCCACTCCAATTAGGGGATGTGCTGTGTGTCCTTCATGTTCCCCCTGCAAAATTAACCTGCCAGGTGTACCCAGACACTGCACCACACACACCAAAGTGAAGTAGTGTGGCTCACTGGTTAGAGGCGGCAGACCCGAGAGTAGAGGACGGCCCGGGACCAGGGTTCGATTCCCGGCACGGCAGGTTTCTGGACCAGGGTCAGCGGACTCGATAATTCTCTCGCCTCGGTGCCCACTCTGATCAGCGATCACACTCGGCAACTCTGGGCATTAGCTTGCCTCATCTTCACTAACGGCCCCACCAGACCGCCGGGGATGCCTGGTCTCACCCTGGAGATACCCATTAAGGGACCATCTCTCAGGGAAGCCAGGAAGGGTTTCGCAGCGGTCGAAGCGCCTTGGGACCCTACGGGTAAGTAGTGCGCTATATAAATGCCTATACATTTACAAACAACCAGAGAGCCTGTCCCAGAAGGTGGGCCTGAAGAGGAACTCCCTGCACTGAAGCTCAGGGCCAGTGCAACCCTCCTCCCCACACCTCCACTCATGTCAAGCAAACTGAGTCCAATCACAAAATGAACACTCACACTGCATATGAACATCCACTGAACTGTCCACACTGCCTGTCAAGTCACTCAGACATTCCCCGCAACGGCACACAGCCACATACACATACCAGATGTTAGCAGCAATAGAGGACAATAAATAGGATAGCCCAAAGTTAGGTGGACAGTGATGGAAAGCCATGGAGCAAGCCACAAAGCATGGGTTAAACACATGCAAGAGAAGGAACATATCACAACACCCTTAGACCATCACATCGGACATGGCTGGCACAGTGAGTGAAGTTAAACCACAGTGCCCACTGTGCAACAACTCAGGGAGACAGCAAGGCAAGCCATGCATAGGCACTGGGATGATAGGAAGTGTCTGAAGTCAAACAGTGATCAGACACATATGTCACAACTTACTTGACAAGTGTATGTCATCTGCACAACACACATGGCTCAATGTCACACTCCATGATTGTCAAACACAAGTTGGATCCCTCACACATACCCCTCCCTCACCCACCTACCTCACACCTGCAACAATCAACACCTGTGTTAACAACATAGAATGGTGCAAATAATGTCCTGGGAGTACACTGACAAGCAATCAAACTCACTGGGGTGCATCCACAAACATCACACACCCACTCAGGGATGTCTAAACCAATGCTGGCACAAAAACTATATCAAATCACAAACAACATACAAGGAGGTACAAACAAACCACATATGGGCAGCCAAACAGTGGAAAGGCAATGGGACCCCAGACAGAACAGGAGTACACAACATTGTCACTCAGGACCAATGCACAGACACCATACCCCAACACAAACAAGAAGTGCAACTAAGCATGGGCGGAAAATCCGTTCCGCTCGCGGATTTTGCGGATTTTCGGTAAATTCGCAATCCGCAAACTCTCGCGAATTTACCAAAAATCCGCAAATTCGCACGCAGCGGAGTTTTTTTCTTGGTGATACAATATTGCGGCGTGCGGCGCTCACTTACCGTCATTCAGCGTTTGCCGAGTTGTTTTTCTCGATATTTTGCAAGTGCTGCGGCATTTTGGATCTTGCCGCGGGATCCTGTGGGAGTTTGGCAACCGCGATTACATAATCGCGGCTTGCCACCTTGCACAGCACGCATCGCGAGAGTTTGCAGCATAAACCTTCTGAAAATGATGATTTTTATCAGAATAACTCCTCAGGTTGACATTTGCCTGCACTTTTTTTGCAAGGGGTCCATTTTGGGGGGGGGGAGGAAGGAAGTGCCCCACAGTCTCCAACTTCCTGTTCCTGTCCAGCAGGCTCCTCCCAGTGCTTTCTTCATGTGCTGGTCACTTTCATTCGGATCCTGACCTGGTAGGATTACTTTTTGTGGATGCTGCTGGATATTTGGATTTGAGGCCTTTTTGACCTTCTTTGGATCACTTTTGGATTAGAAATTTCACAAGTAAGTTTGTTTGGGGCATTACAGTTGCTGCAACTACAATTTTGGAATTTTCGATTTTTGGGCTGTTGTTGGGACCTTTTGACCACGGGTAGTGAGTGGTGCATGGGCCTAGTCTTTCTGTGGGGTGTCTTGAATTTAAACATCATGGAGGGCATGGATGGCATGGGATTGTGCTGATTTTTCTGTGTTTTTTTATTTTTTGGGCTGTTTTGGGGCCTTTTGACCAGGGGTAGTGAGTGGTGCATGGGTCTAGTCTTTCTGTGGAGTGTCTTGAATTTAAACACCTGTTGGAGGGCATGGATGGCATGATATTGTGCTGATTTTTCTGTGTTTTTCGATTTTTGGGCTGTTGTTGGGGCCTTTTGACCAGGGGTACTAAGTGGTGCATGGGCCTAGTCTTTCTGTGGGGTGTCTTGAATTTAAACATCATGGAGGGCATGGATGGCATGGGATTGTGCTGATTTTTCCGTGTTTTTCGATTTTTTGGGGTGTTCATGGGGATAGGCCATGTGGGTGGGGGCCATTTTGAGTGCTGGTACAGGCAGGCCTTGGCCATGTGCTGGGAGGCAAGGGGCCATTTTGAATGCAGGCAGTGTTCTCAGGCCTGCACCCATTTTGCCTAGCTTTCAACAATTATGCCCAGGGGCAGTGAGTGGTGTATGGGCCTAGTCTTTCTGTGGGGTATCTTGAATTTAAACATCATGGAGGGCATGGATGGCATGGGATTGTGCAGATTTTTCTGTGTTTTTCGATTTGTGGGCTGTTGTTGGGGCCTTTTGACCAGGGGTAGTGAGTGGTGCATGGGCCTAGTCTTTCTGTGGGGTGTCTTGAATTTAAACATCATGGAGGGCATGGATGGCATGGGATTGTGCTGATTTTTCTGTGTTTTTCGATTTTTTAGGCTGTTGTTGGGGCCTTTTGACCAGGGGTAGTGAGTGGTGCATGGGCCTAGTCTTTCTGTGGGGTGTTTTGAATTTAAACATCATGGAGGGCATGGATGGCATGGATGGCATGGGATTGTCCTGATTTTTCTGTGTTTTTCGATTTTTGGGGGTGTTCATGGGGACAGGCCATGTGGGTGGGGACCATTTTGAGTGCTGGTACAGGCAGGCCCTGGCCATGTGCTGGGAGGCAAGGGGCCATTTTGAATGCAGGCAGTGTTCTCAGGCCTGCACCCATTTTGCCTAGCTTTCAACCATTATGCCCAGGGATAGTGAGTGGTGCATGGGCCTAGTCTTTCTGTGGGGTGTCTTGAATTTAAACATCATGGAGGGCATAGATGGCATGGGATTGTGCTGATTTTTCTGTGGTTTTCGAGTTTTTGGGGTGTATAACTGAACTGATGTTCCTCTGTCTTCCATTGCTTTTAGGTGCACAAGACTCAAGAGAACCACCAGTGCCATGAAGAAGTCCTGCATCGGTGTGTGTGTGCAGCATAACGTCACGCGACGTCACGTCTGGCCACAGACAACTCTGCAACTCGTGCAACTGCAGCCTGCTGTTCTGACCTCTGAAGAAGATGGCCCTAAAAAAGTTCCCCTTAGCTCCTCTAGCAAGAAAGTTGCCAGTAAGGAGCAGAAGAAGCAAGTTACCAAGGAGACTGGTGTGCCGCTCGTCACATGTTTTGGGAGTAAAAAAAAAAGTACGCCTGCAGCAGCAGCGGGAGCTGCTGGGGAACAAGCTGGGAGCAGCACCTCCGCTCCATTGGGCTCAGTGCCACCACCACCACGCCAACTTAAGTCCAAGCCCTTGAGTGCTGCAGAGGCACTTAGTCTAGTTGTTCAATCACCATCGAACAGTGATGTTGGCTCATCGCAAGAAAGTAGCAGCAATGTCCCTCAATCCACACAGGTTGTTGTAACTCATCTGACGAGTGTTGAACAACCACAGCCGTAACAACAACCACATGTGCAAGTACAAGCCCAAGTACATGAGGAAGGAGAGGCAGCGCAAGTCAATGCGCAAGCATAGGTGCATGGAGGGGCACAAGTGCCCACAATAGTTGTTCCTCCCGAAGTAGGGGCACATCAGGAAATCGACAATCAAGCCGAGGTATCATTTGAGGAAGCCACTCCTCCTGATGATCATTCATTGTCTTCCACATCCCTAGCAAGGAAAAGAGCAAGGGTGGTGTCTACATCTTCTTCAAGCCCACCTCCTTCTGATGATACAGATTTAAATTGGGAACCATCACTGCCGTCTGAGAGTGAGGCACACCATGATCTGACAAAGGTAGTTAAGCGTAAAAGGAAGGTCGTCGAAACTCTCAAAGTTATGGAGTGTGATGAGGCTCAACAAGAAGTGGCGGATACTCCTGCTGATGAAGACTCTCACGACAATGACGCAGTCATCATAAAGGTCACTGCAGCCCCAGCGGGCATGCAGCAAACAGACATTTTGACCCTAGCCCCAGAAGCTGCTGAGCGTGATGATGTTGTTGACGAGGAGGCAATGGAAACACCACAATCATTGGAGTTAACTAGTACACCAACACCTACCGCTTCCATATTTCTTCCTCGCCAGAAGGGACCTCCATCCACCTCGACCTCAATTAGTGGTGGTGAAAGTGCACAACGTAGTAAAGTTCGGCAATACACATCCTCCACTTCATCTGGCATTAGCAGCATGACCACCACCAGTATCGCCGCCTCCTACGGCCCCCACAGACATTTCAAGTCCGCAGTTTGGGACTTTTTTAGTGTTTGCCCATAAAAGGAAAACTTTGCCATTTGTAGCATTTGTAAGCTGCAGTTAGTCTTGGTAAGTTTGGTACCAACTATGGTACCGGAGGCCAGAGAGGTCATCGTAAGAGACAGCATGCTGTCCAATGGTTTGCGCACCTAAAGGAGATCAAGGAAGCCCGAATTGCAAGTCAAGAAAACGTTGATGTTTCATCTGATGATGACGAGGAGGAAGAAGTGTCAAACACTTCACTTACACCCAGTACCCCTGTCAGCAGCACACCCCCTGTGAGCCACACTAAGAAGAGTGTGGGAGAGAGTGAGACACCAATGCGAAAAAGTTCATCAGCGAGCGTAACTGGGTCGAAGAAGTCATCATCATCATCATCCCGTAAAATCATGGTCCAGGCCAACATTAGAACCATGTTGTTTTCAGAAGCGCCATATGATCACAACCACCCACTGACGCGTCTGTATAACACTAAGCTGGCTAAAATGCTAGCTCTGGACCTTCTCCCTTTTTCTTTTGTAGAAGGGGTTGGTTTTCTAGAATTAGTGGCAGCGCTCAGTCCTAAATGGAAGGTTCCTAGCCGGTTCTATTTTGCCAGAGTTTCGGTTCCAGCACTACATGAAGATGTGCTGGAGGTGATTGGGGCAGCTTTGCAGAAGACTGCTGTTCACACTATACATCTGACAACAGACATGTGGACCAGTGCCGCAGGTGCTGATTACATGTGCATCACTGCACACTGGGTCTCTTTTTCAGGGGTTAAAGCAAAGCTAAACGCAGGTGTTTACCCGGACCAAGTTTTTAAAGCTGCTCGGAAACATGCAACACTAGCCATGTTTGGCTTGGAGAAACGTCATACAGCAGAAAACATTTTGAATGAGTTTAACACAAAGGTCTTTCACTGGCTGTCCCCAAAAAAACGCCAGATTGGTTATGTTTCCACGGATAATGGCGCCAATGTAGTTAAGGCCATGGATCTGGGTCACTATTTCAGAGTGCCATGTTTGGCGCACTGTATAAACCTGGTTGTTAAAAAATTCTTGAGTGAAGACAGTCCAAAGTGCGAGTTAGTGGCCACCTGCCGAAGAATGTGCAACCATTTCAGCCATTCTTTTAAGGCCCGGAAGCATCTGAGGAGCCTGCTACATGAACGTCGAATGCCAGTGAAAGCACTCATCCAGGAGGTGCCAACACGTTGGAACTCAACCTTCTACATGCTTGAGCGTCTGTATGAGCAGTATACGGTTCTCGATCACTATTTCTTAACAATGGGTACAGCTCAGAAGGACCTGAGGCTAGATGCGGCGGAATGGAAGCTAGTTAAAAGCCTGACGGACATGCTTCGACCTTTTGAGGTCTTCACGCGTGCAGTCAGCAGGGAGGACTGTAATTTGGGAAAATCTATCCCATTGTTGCGCATGCTGGAGCACCAACTGAAGGCGGTGTCTTCTATGTTTCAAAAAGATAAAGAAAAGAAAGATGCTTTTGTTTTGGCTTAGAAATTATTAGAGCGCCTACTTGGCGATGAACGTCTTAAAATGATCCACTCAGAACAGCATTACATTTGTGCTACTATTCTGGATCCACGCTACAAAAAGGCGCTGGCAGGCAGAGCATTCTTTCCTTTTGATGATGAAGATGTTACAAAGTACAAACGTTGGCTAGCTGTGTCAGCCATGAGGTTTGAAAGAGAATGGCAGAAAATTGAAGGAAAAGGCAGTACATCAGCATAAGCATCAGCAGGCCATACCCAGTCAAAAGAATCCACTTCTGCACCTGTGGCTGTGGCAGAAGTGACCTCTCAGCCGTTAAAGACACCGGCAACCGGATCATCTGCACCAGACAAAACAGTAACATTGGGTGAAGAAGAGGATTGGCTAACTCAGCTTGGGTTTGGTTCTCAGAAGGTCCCAGCAAAAAGTAAGCAAAGTGGAGGAACCTTGGAGAAACTTGAGTCGATGGTGCAGGACTATCTGAATGACTCAACAGAGGTCTATGTTAATGCTGACCCATTGGCGTATTGGCATGGGAAAAAAGAATTGTGGGCACAGATCACCAACCTGGCTATAAACTACTTGTCTTGCCCACTCGCAAGCGTGTCTTCTGAACGTGTTTTCAGTGCTGCTGGTGGCATTGTAACTTGCAAACGGACCCGCCTCTCGCCCAAAAATGTGGAGAGGTTAACAATAATCAAGATGAATCAGCACCTCCTACCACCAGATTACAAAGTACGAGAACACACGCCGGATGAAGACGAGGAGGACAGCAACTTAGATGAGGGAATTTCTTCTCTGTTAGGTGACACTGACCTACTCCTGCCTGAATTCGCAGAGTATGAGGACGAACTCTTATTCTTATTCCCTGACACTGAGCCCTGAAAATGAACCAATTAATCAATAACTTTCTTTTTCGTCCCTATTCACTTTTATTCCTGTGTGTCTGTCTTTCTTTGTTTTGCACAGTTAATATAATTAAAATTTTAATCGCCTAATCACAAAAACAAGCCCATCAGCAGAACTGTCTTCACTTATTTGCTTATTGATTTGAAGGTGCCGCAGTCTGCATTCCTCAGGTTCACAAGTTCACAAGAACATGCTCCTCTATCCTCCTCCTCCAGACTCCTATTTCCCTCAAAGCACATTTTTGTACTTTTACTTTTTGGCTGTTTGGGTGTCTTCTACTAGTTTTTGCCTGGGTTGACGGCTCTGGGGCCACTGCTGGGAAGCTCTAATACCAGATAAAAGTGGTTTGGACCAAATCGGAGGCAAAAATTTTTTTGCGTTTTTGCTGACTTGCTTGTCTTTGAGGTGCTCTTTTGGGGCGTTCCGGGTGTTTGTGGGTGGGTTTCGGGGTCTGGGAGCACTGCTGGGACAGTCTAATTTTGATTGCATTTGCATTTCAGGAAATCCGTGGTGGAAAACCTGAGTTATGACCTAGCTGCACAGCACGTTTGGACAGAATGCCGACAAATATTGTAAGTGTGAGATTTTCCTTTTTGGCTGTTTGGGGTGTTGTGCTTTTTTGCGGGTGGGTTGGCGGGTCTCTTGGGGCATTGCTGGGAAGGTCAAATACCGGATAGAAGTGGTTTGGAGAAAATCCATGAGGAAAATGTTTTTGCTATTTCTGACATTTTGCTCAATGTAGCGTTTTCGGGGGCCTGTTTGGGGGGCTTCCTGGTGTTTGTGGGTGGGTTTTTGGGTATGGGAGCACTGCTGGCTATTAATACTTTTGATTGCAAGAGGTTTGAAGCAAATCCATGGTGGCAGAGGGGAGTTAGGGCCTAGCTGCAGAGCGCGCGCGGAGTGATTTTGGAAATTGCCATGAAAATGACTAAGTCCCCATTTTTGTACTTTTGCTTTTTGGCTGTTTGGGGGTTCTTCTACTAGTTTTCGCCTGGGTTGACGGCTCTGGGCCCATTGCTGGGAAGCTGTAATACCGGATAAAAGTGGTTTGGACCAAATCGGAGGCGAATTTTTTTTTTGCGTTTTTGCTGACTTGCTTGTCTTTGAGGTGCTCTTTGGGGGGGTCCCGGTGTTTGTGGGTGGGTTTTGGGGTCTGGGAGCACTGCTGGGGCAGTCTAATTTTGATTGCATTTGCTTTTAGGAAATCCGTGGTGGAAAACGGGAGTTATGACCTAGCTGCACAGCGCGTTTGGACCGATGGCCGATAAATATTACAAGTATGAGATTTTCCTTTTTGGCTGTTTGGGGGTGTTGTGGGTTGGCGGGTCTTGGGGCATTGCTGGGAAGGTCTAATACCGGATAAAACTGGTTTGGAGAAAATCCATGCAGAAAAGCCTTTTGGCACTTTTTGTAACTTAGGGTTCGTTAGGGTTAGCCCTAGCAGCAGGATTGCATGTGTTTCGGGGTGTTCTAGATTTTTGCAACTGAGTTCTGGGGTCTTAGAGCACTCGTGGGAATGTGTAATTTTGGTTGCAAGTGATTTGAAGAAAATCCATGGTGGGAAAGGGGGATTTGGCATAGTTAAAGAAAGCGTTTGCCACTATTCTTAACTTAGGGGAGGCTCGTTAGGGTTAGCAGTATTTGTATTGCATGTGTTTGGGTGGGGGGCTGTTTTTGGGGGGGTTTGCGAGTCTTGGAGCGATGCTGGGTATGGATAATTTTGCTTGCTTGCAAGTGGTTTGAATACAATCCACGGTGGGTAAGGGGGGATTTGGGCCTACTTTTACTTTCAAAGTACGTTTTGTCACCAGTTTTCTACTAGGCCTCGTTTTTTGAGATCTGATTGGGGGTCTTCTAAATTTTTGCGACTTGCTTTAGTAAGTGTCTGGGTGGGAGCACTGCTGGGAAGGTCTAATTTTGTTCTAAAACACAGTTTACAGTACACCTAGCTTGAGGGGAAAGATCCGCTAAATTAATTTGCCCACACTTATTTATCCTTCAAAAGGAGACTCAGAGACAGAGTACGCTCTTTCAAAAATGTTGTACTGTCTATTAGGAAACTCAAAGTGTGACTTTTTGCACTACACAGCGTACATACCTTATATTTATTTATCAGTGGTGTTCTAATATCACTTCCTGTTTTTCCATCAATAATTACAGGCCGGGTTTCAGTCTGTGCAATGGGAAAAAAAGGATGAAGTCAGGCTTCACATTAGCGAGCCGCAATTCAGCATCCGCCAGGCAGGCAGTGGACAGGGTGTCTTCTGGTCACCAACATTGATGGACAAAGCGTCAGCTGGAATGAAGGAGTGCCGCTAATAAGAGGAATGGTTTGATGCGCGCAACTTACTTACCAAATTCAACAGGACAACTACAACAACATACAGATACAGTATCCATTCTTTTCAAATTATTTTTTAAGTATTGTTATTGCTGTGAACTTCTATGAGTGTGACTCTGCATTTCTTGGATCTCTCTCTGCTTCTAAATTGATCCCTACAGCCATTCTATAGGTTTTACTTCGGCTATTTTTTAAACCTAATTTAATGTAAGAAGTGTTTCTCTGAGTGCAGAGATAGGCAAGTGAAAACGCTGCAGCCCTATACTGTCGCATTCTGTCATTCACGGTTGTCGAAAGTACTACTTACTTTTCAGTAACAATGCATGCAGTAGTGCATGCACTTCCTTTATGTCACTTAAAAGATTTATGGTTAGCTTTGTACCCAAAGATTTCTTTATCTTCAATTATTGTTTGTCCATACTGTGCTTTTTTTTTTCTTCTCTCAACAAAACTTACCCCAAAAAAAAAAAAAAACATTCCCATCCATTTTCCAAACCCTAACCCTCTTCCCCCGGGCTGTGTGATTTTGATTGATGTGTGACTAAATGACAGCAATAATTCCACACACTTGCTGGGGAGGATAAGGTCAATGCAACAGGCTGGTGAAGGAATCCGAGGATATATTCTAGACTTACTCAGCTTCAGTACTATTTCTTGTAGTAGTAGCCAATTTCAAAGAAATTCAACGCAAGTACTAGTTATACTTTCAATACTTTACCATTTGTTAGGCTACATTGTGGCACTGTTCTAGTGTACTGTCACCTGCTATATTCTCTATAGTACCGTTCAAATGCTACGGTAAGGACAAACAAGGTTTCATTTTCTTTTTTTTAGATGCTGCAAATGCCACTGTGTAACACCACTAGTACCAACGCAATGATGACATTTCATCCGCCCAGGATTGCCATATCGCCATTTGACGTGCAGCCAGCCCTGTGCCTAGTCCTATTTCCAAACACAAATTACAGGTAAGAAAAGCGTTTGGGGGGAGGAAGTATAATGGAGTATTACGAGAGACGAGAGACTGACGCTAGTACTAGTAAAGTCCTAGGACTATTGAATTCACTTACTCTGTGAGAGGCACTTAGTTTTGAAAACATTTGGGCAATTAATTACACAACTTGAATCAAGTGCCACTTAAGTGTCACCAAAACAAAGTTACTGTTAAACCGCCACCCACCAGCCTCAAAAGCAGTAAAAAAAACACGTATGCTAAGATAAAGTTTAAAGTATATTTACCTCCCTCACAAAAATAATCTTCCACAAGACCCAACCCACCCCCACTCCCTAACCCCAACGAATGTCCGTGAAAAGTCAAAAAAAGTGAAGTCTTTAAAAAAGGGGCAAGGGACAGTCTCCTCCTACTGCTGGCTGCTGCTGTTGAATTTCCGGGCCAGGTTGGAATGCTCCTTGCGGAGGGTCTCGAGCAGGGTTTTGGTGTTGAGCAGCTCCTGCTCGAGGTAGGAAACCCTCAGGGAAAGGCGGTGCATACGTTTCTTGCAACTGCTGTGGGGGGCAGCTGATTTCTTTGCTCGGCAGTGGCGGGTGGCTGCGGTACCCCGGCTCCGTACCGCTGGAGACCTGCGCCCTCTGGGTGACCCAGGGAGCGCGGAGGAGGATGCAGCCGTCCTGGTAGATGTTGTGGTAGACTGCGTGTCCCCCTCCTCCTGGGCCACCAGCCGCCGATATTCAGCGACAGTGGCCTCCAGCCTCCGTTGCCGGGCCCGTCTAGACAGCTCCTTCCGCATTAGTTTGGAAGGAGCATCTATATGAAGAAAAAAAGACATAGTCTGTAACCAATGCTCTTTAGGATTAACAAAAAATGATTCAGCAGAAAGTTGTGTCACAGTAGAAGTAGCAACTTGCAAGTGCAGTACATAACTATAGTGGCCAGTATCTATCTAACCTCCCACTTCTTCGCCCTTGCTCTAACATTAGTGGGAGTTTAAGGAATCAATTCTACGAGCACTATGGACTCACTCCATTAGAGTCGACTATGACAGTACACCAGTCTGATTCTTCTTCTTCTCTCTTGTTTAGCAAAATTGGTACGTTAACTTCTGCAAGCCGGCATAATGCCAGCGCAGTCAACTTGCACCCGAGGAAAACTGATGCCCGCCATGATGAGTGAGACAGACTTGGGTTACTGTACCAGTCCAGTACATACAGGTGGTGATGCTCTTACTTTTCTATTACGGGTGGCACTGAGAATACACTGTTACAAGGGCTACTGCTTAATTAATTTAAGTTTCACCCTACAGTGCCAATGAATACTAGAAAAGGAAAATGAAGAAGATAAATAATCTGATTATCTATCACTGCACATGGTATGTATTTACTTACATATGGGATGACTTTAGGTGCTTTGCTTTTTATTGAGTGAACAGTGATACATCCACACATGAATGACCAAGTTCTACTAAACTTATTAACAGAGGTAGTGAGTGGCCATCGTAATAGCCGGATATATGCTGTGCTTGCAATACAAACTACTGCTACTATGCATGGTAGTATTCGGACAAAATTACAACTTCTTTTCCTTGCCTTTCCTACACTGGGACGGATGTGCGGGTGCGGTGTTACATGCTCTTCAAAGTAACACTTAGTTCATCCAGTGACCGTCTACTCTCTCTAGATACACATATGCTATCTAAGAGTCAGATAGTACCATGATCTAGGCATCCATCCATTCAAACTATGGGGCAGATTAGGATTGCGGATTTCCCGCATCCTCCGGGCCGGCGGAATCCAACATCGGCCCGGAGGACGCGGGAAATCCGCAGCGGACTGAAAAAGACGCCCTGCCAGATTAGGATGGCTGGGAGATTGTTTTTCAGTCTGCCGCTTTTCCGCCGCGGTCGCCTCCCGTCCGCGGCGGAAAAGCACTAACATGGCTGGCGGTGTCTATCAGACAACGCCAGCCATATTAGGATGTCTGGAGGAACACATGCCTTTACACGGCGGCATTTCCGACGTGCAAAGGCATACGGATTTTTGTTTGAGGGCCCGTTGCGGGCCCCAGAGGTGAAGGAGGGGTGGAGGTGCACATGGGGGGTAACTATGGTACCCTCCTGCATTTGCCTGCACAAAGCGGCAGGCACCATGCAGTGCCTGCCGCTTTGTGCATGCAAATGCACAACTTACATTTTTATCATTGCCGCGGGTGCTGCTTCAAGCAGCACCCGCCGCAATGATAAAAATACAGGATGTGACCGCCAGGGTGGCGGTCACATCCTAATTACCACGGAGGGACCGCCACTGCCCCTCCGGACGGTCCCTCCTACCCTGAGTCCGTCCGCCATCATAATAGGCCCCTAAATGTCAATCATTCTTCTTCATGTCTCTCATCTGGACAAACCTTACGTTTTCTCACGGGGAGCAGCACACTATGCAGTCTGCAATCTCAATAAGAAAGGAATATGAGAGCTTACCACTGCCCGCCACTACCATGGCAACCCGCACAGCAGTTTGGTCCGGCACTTCCACCGCCTCCTCCCCAGAGCATTCCTCCTCCACCTCCGTGCTGGGCCCAGCACCAGATGTTCCACCTACAAAGTACATTTAAGAATGTTAGATTTCATAGACATACACCACTCACTAGAATTTTGTCTAGGAAGGAAGAAATGTGAATACAAAAACCAATCTAATAATTTGTGACTGTCTACTCTAAAGTAACATTTTCCAGTGAAGGGTCTTGTCTTGCTGCACTTTTTGTCACAACTGATGAATGCTTGCTTTTTAACATGCACCATTTTTCTCATAACAGACAGAAGCTTCACTTCTAAGAAAAAATCATCATCATCACCATTAGGACAGAGAGACCAACGATTCATCACCAAAAAGAAAAATTTAAAGTTCAAACCAGATGAGGGCTCGGATCGCCCACAATAAATGTGTGAAATAAATCACTATTAGCACTTTTCCATTTTTAATCAACCGTTTCTGTTTTATGAAAAGCTTGATTTTAATAAATATTTTTACTTTTAATAAAGCTTTAAAACCTAAATAGACTCTGTGGTTTTTGGTCATGAGTGAATGAGCAAAAGGTTTTGCAATTTGCAAGCATGAGCCCGTGCCTCTGACACTTCTGGACTCTGACTCCGTACTCTTGTCCTGCGTTGGATAATCATCATTGGGGATCAATCATCGATGAATTCGGGAGCTAAATCACTCTGCCACGCTATCTAGTCAGTAAGGAAATTGGGGGTTCTTCAAAGTCTGATATCACTGAGGTATGTGGAAAGTCTACCTGCGCCTATTATAATTGATAAACAATGCACTATTTAGTGTCCATAGTTCTGTTTGTGCAGATTTGTCCCTACAACAGTAGTAGAATGGATTGTCCTCCTATCCAAACCAAAAGTAAAGTAGTATCTTATTCTTTCTTGGTGGTCATTCACCTTTTTATTGTTGGCAATTGTCAAAGCATAAACATTTAGAAGACTTGAAAAGACATTATGGACAATCCCAGAGGACTGCACTCAGTGCATAGAGCTATTGCTGACTAGAATGGGAGTCCAATGGAATTGCCAAATGTGCAATCTTACTTAGCTACACAGACAGACTAATAAGAATATTCTAGTAATACCACAGGGAGTCATAGTCGAGGCAGGATAAGAATTTAGATACAGTCTACAAGAAGATCAAAGACGATTTAGAAAAAATCAAATGAGGAACGCTAGGAAAAAATAGGTACTCTATATTAAAATTAAATCTTACCGGGGCCAGGAAAGGAGCCCTCGCCTGACCGATCCTGTTCAGCAGCAGCAGCAGCCTCCTCCAATGCCCTCTTGCCCCTGGGGGGAGCTGATGTACAACATGAAAGAAAGACCAGAAAACATGGATGATATTTGTCAACATAATCAAACATTTCAAAAGAACAATAACAAAATATTTTGTCGAAATAGCAAATAGACAACTATTCCATGGGATATATTGACCGATCTCATGTGGTCTACTACGTTATTAGCATTGCTTGATTTGCCGACCGTCGAGTTGGAAAGTTCTTATGTAACTCACTAAATAAACTACTAAAAAGGTTCGCCTAGTACTGGCAGGCAGCAGTCGGCAGCACGCAAAGTGACAGACAAAGTCCATCGTGATTGCAGATCAGCGACAACACTAAAAAGTTTCCTACTACATTAACCAGTCATTAAAATACTCAAACTATCAATCCACCACCACTATTTCTTCTTATCGCCATGTGTACAAAGGAAGGACTGGACTTGAGTCTGTAGGGGCTGATTTTGAGATGTGAGATGCATCACGTTGTAAAGCCCTGCGCCATCAGGGGGCGTTCCGGCGCAAGGAAGGGCGTTTCTGCGCAGGAACGCATCCTAAAAGTGGCTGAGGGAAATCTACAAGATTTCAATCAGTCACTTTGAGGACAATGATGCATGACTCAAACCCTGCGCCTGCTTGAAGCAGACGTACGGCTTGACGCAGTATTGGGGAGATAGGGCACCCCAGAGCATTGCTGGAGCTGCGCCATCTTTGGCACATGGTGCGCCGCATTGTAAATACGGCGCACCATGGGTGGTAGTGGCGTGGCGCACAATTACTGGCGCATCCCTGCTACTTTGCAGGGATGCGCCGGTAATTAAAAATCTGACCCTTAGTGTCTAGCATTATGCAGTTCTTTAAACTACACTCATACATAATTTCACAGGCCAATGAAATGAACACAAAATCGAAAACAAAATAAATAGGCATAGTAGCAACGCTACTGAGAAGGAGAGCTGTGCACCTGAAATGCACAGAAGATTTTGAAATATAATTTACCCACAATGTAATCAGCAGCATTAATGCTCTTGGTAAAAAACAAAAATTTGCAATATAATAACACACAGAGCAGGAGAAAACAAAGTAGTAAAGAAATAGCTACTACTACTCACCAAGCCCGGGGATCTCAAGGCCGAGCAGGTCGAGCAGATCGCGTTCCCGGTCCAGGAGAGCCGTCCAACGGTGGGTGGCCTGGTTGTAGGTGCGCCGGACCCGAGAGTGTTGGTACATGGCCCGGCACACCTTCTCCCACCGCTTCCGGCGCTCCTGGATCCGGTACCCGCTAACGATCTTGCCGCCTGCCATAATGGTCCTGGGGAGGCGGCGCTGAACATAAAAAATGAGTGCGCCCATCTCCTCCACGCTGAAGATCTCCCGGGGTGCGACCTGCTCCCCCCTCAAACGCCCGCACGGGAGCCGGGCACGGGGTGCGGGACCCTTCCCCTTCTCAGGATGCTTCCCGGCTCCCTTTACCATGGTCTGGGCAGAAAGGAAGCTAAATAATAAAGAAGAAATACAATAGGGAAGAAGAAAAGAAAAGAGTTTAAAAAAGTAGTTTAAAATTAACCAAAAGTAGCAGAAAACACAAAAATATAGAGCTAGAAAAATAGAGGGATAGATAATAAGTAAAATAGATCAAAAAAAACTTCAAACAAGCAAGGGATGGCAGAGATTCAGAAAGGATACAAAAAGCATGCCCAGGACCATAGCAATGAATGAGAAACAAGATGGCCGCGCCCGTTCACGACCGCGTGGGTAAGTTTGCGCGAGATTTTCCTCGCGATCACACGCGAAATTGTATTAGCGAGCCGCACACTTTGCGAGATTACACATCGCGTCGTAAACGGAAATACGTCATGCAAACAAGATGGCCGCGCCCGTGAACGACCGTGAGGGTAACTACGCACCGTTGCGCTACAAGGGGCTCGCTAAAACGCACAAAACCTTGCAAACTAACACGCCGCAAAAAACAAATCACATATTCGCACGAATTCGCGGCTTCCAAATTCGATCTTGCGCAAGTTCGCGCCCCGCGAATCCTGCGAAATTGCAGAAAAACGAGTTTTGCAAAACTGAAAGCACTCAGCAGGTGCAAAAGTTCAAACTCACCATTAGTAACCATTCCCTGTAGTGCTTCCTGAGGGGCCCCTCCAGAGTTCAGTTGCTAGTTGCAACTATTCTATGACCCTGCTCTGACCCGCACAGCAGGCTCATAGAATAGCTACAAGTAGGCCACAAAGGTCCTGGAAAAAAAATTGCACTGCAACAGAAAGCAAATTACAGATAAGGAAGCAGGTGCCAGACTGGAATTTTAAAACAGTGACACATTAATAAATCAACCCCAAATGAATTCATGTCAGTTGAAGCAGAGCAGGTGTGCTTGCCCCCCCCCCCCATAATATACAGTGATGAACCAGAGGGTGGCATTGATGTACCAGAGGGTGGCATGGGTGAAACAGAGGATGGCAGTGGTGAAACAGAGGGTGCTGTGAACCTAGAAACAACATAGTCGCGACCGTTGCGAGCCGACAAGTAAGTTCGCAATTGCGAACTGGTACAAAACCCTCGCGATCTGGCAGAAACCCTTGCGAACACAAAAAAAAATCCGCAAATTTGCGAGAATTCGCGGATTTTGCGGATTGCGAGTTTGCAAATACGCAAATTCGCGAACGCCAGATTCGCAAAATTCATGTGACTAGGATGACAGGCCATCACACGATGACCATACACTAACACTGCTGTCCACACATCAAGAAAGATCACATAGACATGATGGGCCCTGGCCAGCATGTCTGCAATCCTGTGGATAGAATCCCCCTCTGTGCTGGCAGTGCATCCAGACATGACATGTGTACAACCTCGCAAACCTGACCATAGAATGATTAGGATAATAGTAGGTCATCACAAAAAACCATCATTGCACCCCGAAGCCTCAGAGTCAAGAAGAACTGACATGCTTGTCACCTCTGCAGACCCAGAAAACGTTAAACAAGCCATTGGCAATGTTAAAGTGCCATACAGAGCATGTGACACATTAAACCATAACCACACAGTTAACCCTTTATTTAGCAAGGACACTGACAAAGCAGACAACATGAGAAACTGTCTTTATTACATATTACACAGATAGGCATCAAAAGTAGACAAGAGCAGGACCAGTGGCTAGTTCACAGTTCAAAGTAGGCACATGACTGCATGGGAACTTGCACAGGAAATGAGCAAACAAAGTAATAACCAGCAAAACCATTGGCCAGTACAAAGTGCAGGGTAGGTGCATGGGAATCAGCACAGGGAATGGGCAAACACAGTAATAAACAGCAAGGCTAGTGGCGAGTATAAAGTGAAAAGTAGGTACATGAGAATCTGCACAGGGAATGGGCAAATACTGTAATAAACAGCAAAGCCATTTGTCAGTATAAAGTTCAAAGTAGGTACATGAGAACCTGCACTGGGAATGGGCAAACACAGTAATAAACAGCAAGGCCATTGGCCAGTACAAAGTGCAAAGTAGGTACATGAGAACCTGCACAGGGAATGGGCAAACACAGTAATAAACAGCAAGGCCAGTGGCGAGTATAAATTGAAAAGTAGGTACATGAGAACCTGCACAGGGAATGGGCATCCTAAGTGATGAACAGCAAGGCCAGTGGCAAGTACAAAGTAGAACAGAGCACATGTGTGTATGCGAAATTGCACCAGGAATGGGCATTAACAGTGATGAACATCAAGGCCAGTGGCCAGTCCACAGTTCCAAATAGGCTTGTGTGTATGAGAGCCTGCACAAGGAGTGGGCATCCAAAGTGGTGAACAGCAAGGCCAGTGGCCAGTCCACAGTTCCAACTAGGGACATGTGTGCATGAGAGGCTGCACAGGGAATGGGTGAGACTGTACACTGCCATGGTCAGACACACAGCTAGGGGGACAACAATGGGCAGTCCAGACACTGCGGTGGGAGAGACAGGTGTGTGAGGGTGACTTTGACTCAGACTTGGCTGTCAGTCGGACTGGTAGGTGGCTGAGTGTCGGGGCCAGTTGGAGGACTGGACCTGGGAGAGAGAGGACCAGCTGAGGTAGAGGCATCAGTGGGTTTGGGAGCCGGAGGGCTGCTTGGACCGGGTGGTGTGGTGGGACATGGAGGTGGAGTCATGCTGCCGTGAGACACAGTGTGGGAGGGAGAATGTGGTGGGGTGCCTTTGCACTTCATGGGGTCTCAATAGGGAATTATTGTCTTGGGCTGAGTGGTAAGTGGGGCGGGCACAACAGACACACTCTCCACTAAAGCTTTGCATCAGGTGCAGCCGGTGGGCCACCCTCTGGGGACCTGCTGGATCTGGAGGAACCCATGGCCTGGCTTTGCCTTTTCTCCTCCATCACCTGTTGACCAGGTAAACCCCCTACAGTGACCTCCTTTACCTGCTTCACAAGGGTCTGGATGGGAGTTGAGGTTGTGGGAGAATCTGCCTTAAAGGTCTTTTTCTGTGGACTCTTAGCAGGCACCAGCTTCACAGCAGGCACAGGAACTGACTGTTTTTCTTTGCTAGACACTTTTGACACAGGAGTGTCCTTGCCTGGGGATGCCTTTGAGGCATGTGAGCTGAGGCCTGCTTCTTGGCCTGATACCCCTCAGTGTCACCTGAAGGGCTTTTGCCTTTGTGCTCTGTGGTGGCTTTGGTTTGTTTGGGGGATGGTGTCTGCACTCTGGCCCGCTAGGGCTGCTGCTGTTTTGTATGCTGCATGTGGTGTATCTTGAGGTCTGTGGTGTGTGGTCACTCTCGTCAGATGTAGCCACTGGCAGGGGGTGGCCAAAGGGACTGGAGCTGGACTCTGAGCCTGTGACAGCTGAATGGCTGCTGTCACTGTGGAGAACAAAGACTGGACAGTCCACCCACATCTGAATGAATGCCCTTCATGAAGGCACTACCTGGACCAACTTCTTGTCCTGGTTTAGGAAGGCATTAAGGAGAGTTGTCTGACCCAGACACAGCTGGCACAAAAGGTCCACAGCCTCAACACTGAGGGCAGCAGGGGAGACAGGGCCAGGGGCAGCGTTGCCTGGTGGGAAGGACACTGTTTCCTTCTTACTGTTACAAGCATGTGCAGCACTAGTGGAAGTAGGTGGGAGGGTGGGCACTGGAAGCTGTGTGGTGGAAGAGGAGGAAGAGGAGGCACAGTTCCTGCTCCCTGCTCCCTGTGCCCAGAAGAGTCACCACTGGTGCCGGATGATTTTGAGGTTGGTGTCTCTGGCTGTGATTCCTCAAGCAGACTCCTGTCCCCCTCCGAGGCACCGGTCACATCAGTGTCAGTGTGCTCGTGTGTAGCAGTCGTGCCTGATGCCTCACCACTGGTGTCTGTCCCCCGTCTGTCTGTGCCCACGGTAGATGCTGCAAGACACAGAGATGTAGGTTCAGATTAGTACCATTCACACAAAGATCATATGCAAGCAAAGCACAAAACAAGATGATGATACCCCAATGTTGCCCACCACCTTGTGCAGTAACATTGTGCAACCTTAATTCCAAAGTCAAAAATGGCATGTTATCAGCTCGGGGGGAGGGGGGGGGGATACCTGGGGGGAGGGTAGGAGTGATGAGGGATACCGTTGACAGACAATATTTGTTGTTGATTATTTATGTGCTAATATTGTTTGACCTCGCTGTACCTGTAATGAAAACAGAAACAAGATGCTTTGTATATCTGATGTGATTAAGAAAATGCAAATAAATACATTCCCTTAATAAAAGAAATTGCATGTTATCATGTAAACTTGGCATAAGTGATCCATGTAATGCCCACACAGCCAAATAGCCTGTCAGTGCCTCCGTGTAACCAGACACCAGATCCCTCTGAGCATACCTAGGGCCCTGAGGGGGTAAAAGATGTACCTCCAAACATGTTGTCACAGTCACATCTTCCCAGAATACTCACCCACAGCTTGTTGCTGATGGTCCTTCAAACGTGCATCCAGCTCAGGCTGTGCCACAGCTTAGATGTGGGCCATTAGTGGTGTCATGCTCCTGCGCGCCAACCTGCCAGTCCAAGGGAGCAGCCCCAGAGTCATCTCTGCCACATTTTTGCTCAGCCAGCAGATGTCATCCCACCTCTTGTGACAGTGTGTGTGCCATTGGTTGGAAACACCCAGAGCTCGCACCTTGCGTGCAATGGCCCTCCATTCAGCCTACACTGGTGGACTTTGAGCAGCAGGCATGGGAGACAAGAGGGGGAAATTTGAGTGACACTGGGTAATATACCACTATGTCACGGTACAGGAGCATGATACTAACTCAGCACTACTTCACAGATATGTTTAGCAGAGACAATACAGCATGACACGTAGTACATAGGCATGGGATAATCATACCAGAATGCATGCAGGAATGAGGATGGACAGAGTACCTGTCCATCTCATACACATGCATGATGCCAGCACAGAAAGCTATGTGTAGGAGGCCCACATCTGCTATCCAGTTCATGGGTGAGCAAAACATACATTACATTGGAAATTATGTGTTGGGGCAGAATCACTGTGTCCAACACTGCACAGCCCTCAATGCCCTTGCCCTGTGAATGACTCATTGTGTCATGGAGGTCACATTTAGGGACATGATCTTAAACCTCATAGCCTTCTCACAAGGTCTGTTGCGTGCAATCTACAGGGCTGAGATAGCTCTTTGATGGATAGTCTGCAGAAAACCCATATGTCTGACTCTGTACATTCAGTGATGTGTCCTTGTCAAATTGGGCAGTAACTGTGCAGGCCAGGGGGGCTCACACTGAGGTTCAACGTGAGGCATCAGAAATGTCAAATGCAGGGACAATATGAGAGGTCAAACAGTGCCTACACATGCGAGTCAGTACACATAATGATGAAAATGGAAGGCGGTCGGTTCAAAAGTAACACAATCTGCTGTGTCATAGGTGAATTCCCACCAAGAGTGTCACCCTCTGGCATTCCACTCTTGTGCATAATGCTGACACATACATGGTGGCAATATTAAGCCAGACACACTTCCATCAGTACCTTCTTGACGTAAAGTCTTGGTAATGTCACAGATGAGCCTGTGAAGAACCTCATGGACCCACACATCCATTAGCACGGGCAATTTCTGTCCTGACTCCAGCTTGCTAAACTTACAGTGTCACTGTATGTCTGCAATAGCACTGCATGTCCCTTCCATCCTGATATGCAGCCAGGGAAATGTGTAAAATAGGCTACAAACTCCCCTCCCCTGAAATCAGCATGCTAGGCAGTGTATCACACAAAGCCACATTCTCAGGCACATACTGCAGCATATCAACTTCTTGTGTGTACTCTCTGCACTCTCACTTCCACTATGAAACACTTACCATGACATCTGGAGCACCATATAGCCACCCATACTGTGTGAGCATCTCGTCCACCAAGACCTCCAGCTCCTCTGTGGTGAAGGGACAGGCCCTGATGTTCTCAGTCCTCGCCATCACTGGGTCCAGAAGACAGGGGCAGCAGCAGTTGTGGGTGAGGAGTGTCAGACAGCAGTGTCTGGAGACAGAAGCATCAGCAGTTTATGGTGAGGAGTGTCAGGCAGCAGTGTCTGGAGTCAGGAGCAGCAGCAGTTGGTGGTGAGGAGTAAGTATGGGTGAAATTTGCGAATTCGAGTTCCGCGAATTTGCGTGAAATCGAATTCGCAATCCGCAAAATTTGCGTGTTTGTAGGGTTTTTTGCGTTTCGTGGGGTTTCTTGCGTGTTCGCGGGGCTTTTTGCGTATTCGAGGGTCGCTTGCATGGCGAAGTTACCCATGCGGTTGTGTATGGGCACAGCACCCTCTGGTTCACCACTGCCACCCTCTGGTTCATCACTGCCACCCTCCAGTTCACCGCTGCCACCCTCTGGTTCACACCTGCCACCCTTTGGTTCACCCCTGCCACCCTCTGGTTCACCACAGCCACCCTCTGGTTCAGCACTGCCACTCTCTGGTTCACCCCTGCCACCCTCTGGTTCAGCACTGTCACCCTCTGGTTCACCACTGCCACCCTCTGGTTCACCACTGCCACCCTCTGGTTCATCACAGCACCTCTGGTTCACTACTGCCACCCTCTGATTAACCACTGTCACCTTCTGGTTCAGCACTGCCACCCTCTGGTTCACCACTGCCACCCTCTGGTTCACCCCTGCACCCTCTGGTTGACTTCTGCCGACCTCTGGTTCATCACAGCACCCTCTGGTTCACCCCTGCCACCCTCTGGTTCAGCACCGTCACCCTATGGTTCACCACTGCTGCCCTCTGGTTCATCACAGCACCTCTGGTACACCACTGCCACCCTCTGGTTAACCACTGTCACCCTCTGGTTCAGCACTGCCACCCTCTGGTTCACCACTGCCACTCTCTGGTTCACCACTGCCACCCTCTGGTTCACCCATGCCACCTTCTGGTTCACCACTGCCACCCTCTGGTTCACCCCTACCACCATCTGGTTCATCACTGCCACAATCTGGTTCACCCCTGCCACCCTCTGGTTCAGCACTGCCACCGTCTGGTTCAGCACTGTCACCCTCTGGTTCACCCGTGCCACCCTCTGGTTCATCACTGTCACCCTCTGGTTCATCACTGCCACCCTCTGGTTCACCACTGCCACCCTCTACCGAGACCTTTTGTGACGCAGCGGCAGCACAAAAGATGCGCCATGGTGCTGGGTATTAACAACGTGACGATTCTGAGAGATACGTCACGTTGTAAAGCCCTGCGCCATCAGGAGGCGTTCCGGTGAAGGGGAGGGCATTCCTGCACAGGAACGCCTCCTAAAAGTGGCTGAGTGAAATCTACAAGATTTCACTCAGTCACTTTTAGGACAATGCTGCATCAAAACCCTGTGCCTGCTTGAAGCAGGCGCAAGGCTTGATGCAGCATAGGGGAGATAGGGCCCCCCAGAGCATTGCTGGAGCTGCGTCGCAAGCGCGACGCAGCTCCAGCAATGCGCTGCTTTTACGGCACAGATGCGTGATGCATCTGTGCCATTTTTGCCACATGGTGCGCCGCATTGTAAATGCGGCGCACCATGGGTGGCGGAGCTGCGGCGCACAATAACTGGCGCATCCCTGGGGATGCACCAGTTATTGTAAATCTGCCCCTATAAATTTAGCCAACGAGGGAGCACTTACTGATTAGACAGTAGAAAGTACTCCAGTTGAGTAGAGGTATTGCACAAAAAGGTGGCATCTTCGTGGACAAACACGCAGGGCGGGATTCATTCTGCCCCCTGTTTGACTCGTTTTTTGTACCCTTCTGCCCTCTGTTAGACTCGTTTTCCCCTTGTTTTTCTGCCCTTCTGCCCCCTGCTAGACTCGTTTTTTGTGCCCTTCTGCCCTCTGTTAGACTCGTTTTTGTGCCTTTCTGCCCCGTTAGACTAATTTTTTGTGCCCTTCTGCCCTCTGTTAGACTGTTTTTTTGTGCCCTCCGGCCCTTGTTAGACTAGTTTTTCCCTTGTTTTTCTGCCCTTCTGCCCTTTGTTAGACTGCTTTTTGTGCCTTTCTGCCCTCTGCATCACCACATCATCACTCAGCGCTACCCCAGCATCACTCAGCACCACCACATTATCACTCAGCACCACCACATTATCACTCAGCCCCACCACGGCACCACTCAGCACCACCACAGCATCACTCAGCACCACCACAGCACCACTCAGCACCACCACAGCATCACTCAGCACCACCACAGCATCACTCAGCACTGCCACATTATCACTCAGCACCACCACAGCACCACTCAGCACCACCACAGCATCACTCAACACCACCGCAGCATCACTCAGCACCACCACAGCACCACTCAGCACCACCACAGCATCACTCAGCACTACCACAGCACCACTCAACGCCACCACAGCATCACTCAGCGCCACCTCAGCATCACTCAGCGCCACCACATTATCACTCAGCACCACCACAGCACCAACCTGCACCACCACAGCACCACTCAGCGCCACCACAGCATCACTCAGCACCACCACAGCATCACTCAGCACCACCACATTACCACTCAGCACCACCAGAGCACCACTCAGCACCTCCACTGCATCACTCAGCACCAACACAGCATCACTAAGCACCACCACAGCACCACTCAGCACCACCCTAGCATCACTCAGCACCATCCCAGTATCACTCAGCACCACCACAGCACCACTCAGCACCACCACAGCACCACTCAGCGCCACCCCTGCATAAATCTGCACAACCATTCAACAACAACTGGTTCAAATATGTTCTCTCAATGTTTCAAGCTTTATTACAAATGTCACAAAAAGATGTTAATATTTCACTTCTGTTCTTGGATTTTCGTCACAATAAAATACACTGAACATAATCTTCACAAAAGTTATTTACAAAAGTTTAAGCTATTGCCATTATAAAATAAAATCACTTTTATTTAAGTATTAATTATTTTAAAAAAATTAAAAGCCGCTGTAATTTGTAATATCAATACAGCTAAGTCACGTAAATACAAAACATGTTGCATTACAAATGCTATAGGTGTCACATTTGCGAAAGTTATAACTATTGGCATTGTAAATGACAAAGCTATTAATTTAGCTATTTTCAAAACCAACACATAAATTAAAAAAATTGTCATTTACAAGACCAATAGCTCAAACTTTCCTAATGCGAGACCTATTGCATTATAAATGCTTGTTTTTATATCTGTCAGTGCTTTCTGTTGAGGTTTAATTTTCGTGACAGGCGCCTCATTGCCTACTTGTAACTATTCTCTAACCCTGCTTCAAGGGTCAGAGAATAGTTGCAAGTAGGCAACGAGGCGCCAGGAAGCACTTACAGGCTTACAGCAGCAGGTGCCCAAGTTGAAGTTAATTTCTTTGTAACCCTTTTGTAAAAGGTTACAAAAAATTAGCTTCAACTTTTGCACCTGCTGCTGTAACCCTGTAAGTTATTGGCTGAAAATTCGTCCCCGCTGATTCACGAATTTTACCGTGATTTCGCGAGATTCGCGAATCGCGGAAAATCCGCAAATTCCGCGAGCGGAACGAATTTTCAGCCCATGCTTAGTGAGGAGTGTCAGGCAGCATTGTCTGGAGACAGGAGCAGCATTAGCAGTGGTTGGTGGCGAAGAGTGTCAGGTAGCAGTGTCTGGAAGCAGTGGAAATGTGAGGCACTCTCCCACACATGTATAGCCCCCTGCAGTAGTTTCAGTGGGTCTAAGCTGCTGCAATTGGTGTTTAATGTCTGCTTTTTTCAAATGCATACAATGACCGGCCCCGCGGTGGAGGAGCATGCCTACCGTGATTTTCAAAATTGCATTAGGCTACCGCTATTGCCGTTCCCATTGACTGTAAGGGCATGGGCGTTGGCGGTGACATACTGCAGGGGCCAGACGATCGCTACCGCTGTCGTGCATTTTTCACTTGCATCCAATGACCGGCCCCGCGGTGGTGGAGCACGCCTACAGCGATTTTCAAAATTGCATTAGGGTACCTCTATTGCGGTGCCCATTGGCTGTAAGGGCCTGGGCATTGGTGGTGACACACAGCAGGGGCCAGGAGGTTGCTACCCTGATTTGGCCGCTTGATATTGTGCCCATGGCCTTGATTGTGTAGGCGGAGCACACCAACTGCCATTTTCCAATGTGTGAATCACTAACGCGATTGCGGTGGGCATTGGCGGTGGCACAACGCAAGGGCCATGCGGTCGCTTCTGTGATTTGGCCACTTGGTATTGGTGCCCATGGCCATAATTTTGCTGTGCCAATGGCCATATCTCACCAGTGTACAGTAGACATCTGATCCATGCAATGCCAATGTAACATTTAGCCCACTGCTGACTACACTTGCCATGTTGGTGTATATCACTGCAAACATTGGCATGTACTCACTCATTTCTCGCTTCTGATATTGCTGGGCTTCTAAACATATCAGTGTTGTGATGGACTCTCCAATGTGTACACATATCAATGTGTGATATGGCTAAGCAACTCACAGTGATGAATGTATGACTACACAATGTGCATAATTGACTGTCTAGTTTGCTTTGCTCATGCACATACTTGATCTTAATGCACAGACTGTGCTCATTGTGTTGTTGATGTGTGCCCTGTTCGACTTACGCAAGAAGGTGTTGCAGGTACAGAAGCTAGGTTGGAGCTAGTAGTGTTGCTGTTTCACGCATATGCTTCATGAACTACTGTAAGTGGTGGGTATGCAAGATGTGGACATATACCTTTGAGCATTCACATAGTCAGACTTTGTTTTGGAGGTACTCACTGTGTGAACAGTGGACAAGTGTATGACTAGTGCAGCTGTAGATGTCCCTACATGTAAGGTGCGATGTAAGCTTAACTGTGATGCCAGTCATTGTTGGCATTGCGTCAGTCAAAACGTAAGATGTTGTACACATCACCTGGTGGACTACAATGACATGTGTCCCCTTTCATCTCGCCTTGGAGGTGACCAAATGTGCATCGTCCCTTCACAGTACTGGCAGACATGGAGGATGAGGACGTCATACAGAATTTCCGTCTGGATCAACCCATCCTACAAGACCTATGTGCTCTGTTGGTGCCCCAACTGCGGCCTCACAGAGCATATCCAACAGCTTGTAAGGTGATGGCGGCCCTGCATTTCTTTGCTACTTATTCATTCCAGTACACAGTGTCCACCGCAGGTGGGATGTCACAACCTATGTTCAGCATGGTGCTACAGGATGTCCTGTCCGCTATGATGACCTACAAGGACAGATACATCCATTTCCCCAGGAGGCATGAATTGGCAGCTGTGAAGGGTGATTTGTATGCGCTTGGGCACATCCCTAATGTTGTTGGTGCCATTGACTGCACACATGTTGGCCTGGTTCCACCACAGGCATGTAGGCACATATACAGGAACTGGAAACATTTCTATTCCATCAAAGTGCAAGCGGTGTGCCAGGCAGATTTAGTCATATCACATGTCTGTGCCAAATTTCCTGGCTGTGCCCATGACTCGTACATTCTGTGTAACAGCATTGTGCCACAGCTGATGGCTAATCTGCTTCCGGAGCATGCATCATTTATGGGTGAGTACGCAGAGTCAAGTAACGTGCTGTTTGTGTGACATGCTGCTACAGTTACGTCACCTAATCACTCTGTGTATCTCACTCCTAGGTGACTCTGCATATCCCAACCAACCTTGATTGATGAGCCCACTGCGTAATCCCTCGACCCCAGCTGAAGTAAGCTACAATGATGTCCATGGGAGGACACGTCGTGTGGTGGAGCGTACTTTTTGTCTCCTGAATTCACGGTTTTGCTGCCTGGACAAGACAGGAGATGCACTGATGTACTCCCCCAAAAAGGTTTGTCAGATCGTTGTTGCATGCTGCATGCACCACAACCTTGACTCCCCCCTGCTCCTGGATGCTGATGAGCAGCCGAGGGCCCCACCGGCAAACCCACCCATGTGCAGTGACGAGGATAGTAGAGAGGAGGAAGGTGTCGACCTGCGTCAACAGCTCATCAATTGCTACTTCCCTTGAAGGTGAGTGAAAACGTACAACAGGGCCATTGGTGTTGTTGTTGGTGAAAAGGTCTAGGATAGCTTTGTGACTGCTGCCTGTTGTTGGCTCCGTGCTAGCTGCTAATGTGTCTGGGACAGGGTAGTTATGTACAGCTACAGTATGTCTATGTGGGTATTGTTGTTTATTGTAATGTGTGCAGATCGGAGTACCTTGATGACAAGTGTTGTGTAATGGCTGTGATTCCACCGCCTGACAAGTGAATATTGTTCTGTTGTGTTTTTCTAGGTCTCTTCAGCTTCTCCTTAACTACAAACAGTCTGTGCTCCTGGTACACTGTAATCATGGTCAACATTGTACATCCTGTGATAAACATGGAGCAGACACGAATACATAGGTGTGTAAGGAGTGTTTATTCACAATGGGTATATGTGTCAGGGAAGTGAATATTTACAAAAGATGAATAATGAATAAATGAGTTGTCAGTGATGGAAGATGAGACAATTGAGTAGTCAACACATTGATGTGGCGATCCAGTCCAACAGACAGATGCCTTTAACATGGCAGTGTGGGGAAGGACAGGAAACAAAGTCAATGGTAAGGTGAAGAGGTGGGCCATTGTGGCTGTCTCCTTGACTGGCGTTTGGCAGATGCTTTGCCACAGGATCCTCCCTGGTATTTCTTCAGACGGCCCCTTGATCGTTTGGCGGGGGGGCCACTGCTACGGGCCCAGTGGGATTTGAGGACCCCCCTATCTCTGTGGCCTCAGGGGAGGTTGGGGAACTGTCATCCTGCGTGCCATCGCAGTGAAGTGGAGGTGTTGTTTGGTCCCCAGGCCTGTCTCATAGAACCACCACTAACTGGCCCAAGAGGTCTACAATTTGGCACATCCGGGTGTCTATGGACCTCAGCAGCAGGCAGAGCTCACAGGAATCTTCCCAAGCCTGGCCCGTTTGTCCCTGGGCTCGTTCATATGCCCCAGGACTCTGGTGATGTTGGCCAGGGCTTTTGTCCCAGTGTCTGGTTGTGTTTGACTCCCACTTGCCCTCCCTCCTACCCTGCTGTCACAGAACCGTTGCCTCGCCACTCTACGCACCTGCCTACTCTCCCTGTCCTCCCCAGTTCGTGGGGTGAGGGGTCATCCTCTGGGGCAGAAAGAGTGGAGGCCGACAGGTTGTTACAGCAGGGGTCAGCATCGTTGTTGTTGCTGATGTGGTGGTGGTGGGGACAGTGGGGTCCTGGGACCTCTTGCACCCTGGCATGCCTGAAGGGCCAGCTTGTTGCTCCGCATCCTCGAAATACAGGGAGTCATCATCAGAGAGACCATGTTCCGGTGTGGAGACTGGCTCTGCAGGTTGGTGTGGTCATCCTCTGCAGTCAGTTCTTGGTCACCTGTGGGATAGAGGGGAAATGGTCATTGATGTGCACGCCTCAAGCTTGGTGTTACAGGTATCTTATTTACAGGTTATGCACCACACAGTTTACTAGTTCTCACATTGTATGTCTGCACAGTACTGTGCATCATGACATGATGGGAAGGTACATACATTACTTGTCCATGGTGTCACATGTCAATGGATACCATGCCCCACATGCAGATTTTGTGATTACAGGACATGTTGTCATCTAATGACTAGCAGCACAACAACTTGGTGTGAAGCATCTTTGATAATTGCTCTGCCTGGCAGACGTTACATCTGAGCATGAAATAGCCATTGTTATCTCATGCATACCTTTGTCATAGCATGTGCATTGCTTTATTTGTTCTATACACCATGCTTGCTTTGTTTTCATATAGTCCTTCAAGCTCTACCCCCGTGGAACTTACAGATAACATTCAGGGATGTGCATGATTGTGCCCTGAATTTATTCTACATGTGATTTTCTGAGTCACACTTTGGTTGCTGTGACAGTTAAATACGCTTAGCTGTCTGCACACTGTAAGTGGCAATTGGATCTGTATTAAATCAGAAGAGGGAGGAGGAAGTTTTGATCCGTTCAGCTTCCTTAATACATATTGCAAAAAAATCAGGGGAAAAACGGATCACTTGTCCTGGGTCACCAGGGTTTTTTAAATTTATCTTTCAATGGTACCGATAAAAAACCCTCAATCACGTGCCAGGGTTAAATGACGGTATATCTTGATTCTCCGTCTTTATAGCTATGTGGCAGCATCATCATAGGGTTTAGTGATTATGCTTCCTCCACCTGGAGGTCAACCACTAGCAGAACCAGTAGTGATCAGTGATCAAAATATTGGGATGGTGAGTTGTACATGAATGATTAAAAAGCTTAAATGACCAGGAAAAAGGAATTTTAATGATTCTGGATTCAAGCTGGTTAAAATTATTTTATAGCGTGCAGTACAAGAGGAGTTATGGATCTTTATTTTTATTTTTATGTAGTTTATAGAGCGCACAGCTACCCCCGAAGGGGTGTCCCGGCGCTAAAAACCTGAGCCTCCATGGGAGAAGAGGGAGCATAGAGCAAGGAGAAACAGTAGGGTGAATCAGAGTCCGGAGAAGAGCCAGGTTTTGAGTTTGGCTCGGAAGATGGGTTCGGAGGGACAGAATCTCAACTCGATTGGCAGAGAGTTCCATAGTTTAGCAGCAATGATACTGAACCCTCTGCCACCCATTCTAGATAATCTAAAACGGGGGGAGATCAGGAGGCGGAGGTCATTGGATCTCAAGGATCTGATGGAGCGGGATATCGAGACACGTTTTTTCAGGTAGTTGGGTCCGCGGTCGTTGACGGCTCGATAGGTGAGGGTAAGGACCTTGAACTGAATATGGCTAGCCACTGGTAGCCAGTGGAGTTCCTTACGATACGCAGAAACAGATTGGCGGTAGGGGATATTACCAATCAATCTGGCCGCAGCATTCTGGACAATCTGCAGCCGGCCTACCAGATACTGGGGGGCACCGGCATAGAGGCTGTTAGCATAGTCCAGGTGGGACGTGATGAGGGCTTGGGTAACTGTACGGCGGGAATCCAGAGGGAGATAGGGAAGAATTTTTTTGATCATGCGCAACTTCAGGAAACAGGCAGAGGTCACTTTGTTGACCTGAGTTTTGCATGAGAGGGAGTCATCAAACTGGAAACCCAGATTCCGAGCAGAATGAACGGGAGAGGGGGCGGGATCAAGCGCCGTGGGCCACCACCAAGAAGAGGGGATGGAAGCTTTCTGATTGAAAAACAGTACCTCCGTTTTGTCTGCATTCAGTCTGAGGTGGTTAGCGGTCATCCAGGCACTGATGTTGTTGAGGCACTGGCGGAAGTTGGCGAATGCGGAGTCTGAGTGGTCTCTGAAGGAAAACACCAGCTGAGTGTCGTCAGCTTAAGAGACCACCCTGACTCCGTAGGACTCCACAACGTCGGCCAGTGGGGCAAGATAGACGTTGAAGAACAGGGGGCTGAGGGCGGAACCCTGTGGCACACCGCATGACAGGGGTTTTTTCTCCGACTTGAAAGGCCGCAACAATACCCTCTGACTTCTTGTCGAGAGGAAGGACTTGATCCAGCTGAAAGCAGTGCCGCCAATGCCTATCTGTTTAAGTCGGTCAAGGAGGATGGGGTGGGAGACCGTATCGAAAGCTGCGGACAGGTCGAGGAGGACCAGCATGGCCTCCTCGCCCCTGTCCACGCATTCCCGAATAGTTTCCGATACTTCCAACAATGCCGTCTCAGTGCTGAATCCAGCTCTAAATCCGGATTGTGATTCGTGCAGTAGAGAGTGGTTTTCCAGATATTCCGTGAGTTGCAACTGCACGGCCTTTTCCAGGACCTTTGCGGGTTTAGGGAGAAGGGAGATGGGGCGATAGTTGGCAAAAACAGTGGGATCTGCATCCGCTTTTTTTAAGATGGGAATCACCAAGGCCTCCTTCCAGGTGGTAGGGAAGAAGCCATGGTGGAGGGAGGCGTTCCAGATGGAGAGGAAGGAGCAGGCTAGCGAAGGCGCCAGTTCTCCCATGAGTTTCGCAGGGACAGGATCAGAGGGGGCGCCGGATTTGCAATGGGTGAGTAACCTAATAGCATCGTCCCGGTTGAGTTTATTAAAAGAGAGAAAGGACGGAGAATCTGGGGGACTAGTGGGGGTAGGCAGGGGGACTAGCCCTATAGGGAAGGAGACACAGAGTTTATTTATCTTTTCGAGGAAGTAGTCTGAAAGTCCCTCGCATAGAGCCTGACTCGCAGTGTTCTGAGGGGCTCTGGCCGGAGGATTAATAAAGTCTTTAACAATGGTGAAAAGGGTTTTAGATGAGTTTTTGGCCTTGGTAATTTGAGAGGAAAAATGATCTTTCATAGCGATTTTTTTTTGTTTGAGGAATTTTTTCAGGGCAGATCTGTATAAAAGTTTGGCTTCAGGGTCGTAGTTTAGTCTCCACTTACGTTCGAGAGCTTTGCATCTGCTTTTCTCCTCACGGAGGGCGGTAGAGAACCAGGGAGCGGAGGGTCGCGATCTAGTGGAGGTAATGATTTTCTGAGGTGCAATGGAGTCAATAGCATTGACAAGAGCAGCATTTAGCCTAGAAACATTTCCATCTATATCAGAGGAGAGATACTCCGTCTGAAAGTGGAATACCGGGTCCAAGGTGGCACATGTAACCTTGTGCCACTTTCTTCCCAACTCCTTCCTAGGGGCCACGGGGGCAGTTTTTCGTCCGAGGGCAAGAGAGAAGGGGATGAGGTAATGGTCAGACCAGGTGAGAGGGAGGGGTGGGAGGACAGTGATATTCGAAAAATTGGCGAATATGAGGTCCAAAGTGTGACCAGCCACATGAGTGGGACCTGCGACTAATTGTTCGAGATTCAGGCTTTCCATAGTTTCCAACAGATTGTTCGCCTTCACGCAGAGAGGGTTGTCTACGTGGAGGTTAAAATCACCAAGGACTAAGAAATATTGGTGTTTGAGGGATAGATCAGCCAGTTGGTGGGAGAGGGCAGTGAGAGAAGGGGAGGTGGCGGTGGGGGGGTTGTAAACTAATGTGCCAGCCAGTATAACTGCCGCGGAGTCAGATATAGAGAAGTACATGGCTTCAATTATACCAATATTAGTAAGTTTGGTAAAGGTCAACTGGAGATAGGATTTGAGAATGACGGCTAGACCGCCTCCAGATTTACCACCAGCCCGGTTCAAGCATTTTATATCATATCCTGGGGGTATGGCCAGATAGAGATCCGGAGAGGAGGAGTCAGTGATCCAGGACTCGGTGAGGAATAAAATATCCCATTCGTCTGAGGAGATAGACATCCAAATGTCATTGGCATGACGGGGGAGAGAGCGGCAATTGATCAAGCCAGCTTTCAGGATCCGGTAATTAGAGGAGGGAGGCTGCGATGGGGGACGAGAAGGGAGACAGGGTTGGTAGGGCGGGAGAGTGAAGTTGCATTGCGGGCAATGGAAATGAGCAGACTCAAGGTGGTTTGGGATGCAGCGAGTGATAGTCGAGCAAGGGAGGGGGTTTAGTAGGTGTAGTTGGGTGTTGGTCCAACACGTACGGACAGAGTCAGTGGAAAAGGCAGGGGGTCTGGCCCTGGGCCCGGTCCAGGCCCGGACGGGCCCAGACGGGCTTGCCTTTGGCGCGCCCGCTGCGCCCGTCCGCTGCGCTTCCTAGCAAGACACATAATTTATGTCTGTGGGAATGGGCGTCATGGGGGCGTGGCCAGCTGAGGTGGGCGTGTCCGCCGTGGCGCCTCGCCCTCAGTGATGGCGAAATGGAGGGTTCGTTGCAGCGCTAGATCCGCTGTTTAAGTGCAAGGGGTGAGTGATTAAAATGAGCAAAGTATCACACAACAAAGTTTTTAAAATAACAGGCTCACTCCCGGCTTCCGCCTCAGGAGACTCACGATTTAAGTGACGCGCTTTCCAGCTGCGCGCACTTATAAGGACGAGTAAGGGGGCGTGGCCAGCTGAGGTGGGCGTGTCCGCCGTGGCGCCTCGCCCTCAGTGATGGCGAAATGGAGGGTTCGTTGCAGCGCTAGATCCGCTGTTTAAGTGCAAGGGGTGAGTGATTAAAATGAGCAAAGTATCACACAACAAAGTTTTTAAAATAACAGGCTCACTCCCGGCTTCCTCCTCAGGAGACTCACGATTTAAGTGACGCGCTTTCCAGCTGCGCGCACTTATAAGGACGAGTAAGGGGGCGTGGCCAGCTGAGATGGGCGTGTCCGCCGTGGCGCCTCGCCCTCAGTGATGGCGAAATGGAGGGTTCGTTGCAGCGCTAGATCCACTGTTTAAGTGCAAGGGGTGAGTGATTAAAATGAGCAAAGTATCACACAACAAAGTTTTTAAAATAACAGGCTCACTCCCGGCTTCCGCCTCAGGAGACTCACGATTTAAGTGACGCGCTTTCCAGCTGCGCGCACTTATAAGGACGAGTAAGGGGGCGTGGCCAGCTCAGGTGGGCGTGTCCGCCGTGGCGCCTCGCCCTCAGTGATGGCGAAATGGAGGGTTCGTTGCAGCGCTAGATCCGCTGTTTAAGTGCAAGGGGTGAGTGATTAAAATGAGCAAAGTATCACACAACAAAGTTTTTAAAATAACAGGCTCACTCCCGGCTTCCGCCTCAGGAGACTCACGATTTAAGTGACGCGCTTTCCAGCTGCGCGCACTTATAAGGACGAGTAAGGGGGCGTGGCCAGCTGAGGTGGGCGTGTCCGCCGTGGCGCCTCGCCCTCAGTGATGGCGAAATGGAGGGTTCGTTGCAGCGCTAGATCCGCTGTTTAAGTGCACTAATATGAGTCCATTTAAAAGGTCGACATGTTTCAGCCATTCGTTGCCCAGAAGGGGTCAGTCAGGCTTTCATCAGGACCAGAAAAAGAAAAGAAAATTGTGATGGTAGCCTGTGTTGTCAGGTGTGTAAGACTAGGAACACTATCCTGTCTCAGTAAGGTCTATGAGTACCTATAGGAAAAATGGGGAGGAAGCAAGACATACAAACATTTAAAATCTGTTTCATAATGCTGTTCTTTCCAGCAAATGCTGCTTTAGTGCCATGAGCACTCATTATGATGAAGAAACTAAAAATGGCAATACTCTCTGTAGTTAGCATGGCAAATTCCCACTCATTCTTGTTGGCAAAAGAGCTCTCATTATTCTGTTAGTGTGCTTATTGCATTCAAAGTGCTGATTTTCTAGAGCCAAACTTGTTGTTATAGTGTACCTGCTCTTGAAAACTCTGTGCTCTAAACACCCTCCTATAAAAGGAGTAAAGCCTTTTACTGGCATGTTTTGATAAGCTTTCTCCTTCCTGAGTGTTGATAATGCCCCGTAAATACTTTCCAAAACATCAAATAATGGTAGTGTCTGGGCTCACACAGTGAAAAGACCCCCGTTATTATTACTTAGCGACAATCAATGATTCAGATATCGGTCTAAAATAAATGTTAGGTGCTCAAAGCTAACGTCTACATCCTCCATGAATTGCATACAGCCATTATCTAACCCAGGGTGGTGTGGAGTGCAAAAAACAATAGATTTAGGCCCAGATCCTTGAACTGGGGTGAATGTAAGACATTGATCTACATTCTGTTCATCAAATTGTTTTTTGTAATTTTCTCCCTGAGTGTACTGGGGTAGTTCAGACGTGGGTCCCAGAGCCTCCACACCACTGGAGTCAAGCTAGCCGGGCTGATGAGAGGTGTTACCTCGAAACCGGTCCGGTCCTCGGATGCTTGATTCCGGTCTGGGAAAGATATAGCTGTGTAGTTCGGACTGGACTGTTCCCATGGGGCACAGGGTCAGAGCTGAATTGCATAAAGCCATTATCTAACCCAGGGTGGTGTGGAGTGCAAAAAACAATAGATTTAGGCCCAGATCCTTGAACTGGGGTGAATGTAAGACATTGATCTACATTCTGTCCATCAAATAGTTTTTTGTAATTTTCTCCCTGAGTGTACTGGGGTAGTTCAGACGTGGGTCCCAGAGCCTCCACACCACTGGAGTCAAGCTAGCCGGGCTGATGAGAGGTGTTACCTCGAAACCGGTCCGGTCCTCGGATGCTTGATTCCGGTCTGGGAAAGATATGGCTGTGTAGTTCGGACTGGACTGTTCCCATGGGGCACAGGGTCAGAGCTGATTTGCATAAAGCCATTATCTAACCCAGGGTGGTGTGGAGTGCAAAAAACGATGGATTTAGGCCCAGATCCTTGTACTGGGGTGAATGTAAGACATTGATCTACATTCTGTCCATCAAATTGTTTTTTGTAATTTTCTCCCTGAGTGTACTGGGGTAGCTCAGACGTGGGTCCCAGAGCCTCCATACCACTGGAGTCAAGCTAGCCGGGATGATGAGAGGTGTTACCTCGAAACCGGTCCGGTCCTCGGATGCTTGATTCCGGTCTGGGAAAGATATGGCTGTGTAGTTCGGACTGGACTGTTCCCATGGGGCACAGGGTCAGAGCTGATTTGCATAAAGCCATTATCTAACCCAGGGTGGTGTGGAGTGCAAAAAACGATGGATTTAGGCCCAGATCCTTGTACTGGGGTGAATGTAAGACATTGATCTACATTCTGTCCATCAAATTGTTTTTTGTAATTTTCTCCCTGAGTGTACTGGGGTAGCTCAGACGTGGGTCCCAGAGCCTCCACACCACTGGAGTCAAGCTAGCCGGGCTGATGAGAGGTGTTACCTCGAAACCGGTCCAGTCCTCGGATGCTTGATTCCGGTCTGGGAAAGATATGGCTGTGTAGTTCGGTCTGGACTGTTCCCATGGGGCACAGGGTCAGAGCTGATTTGCATAAAGCCATTATCTAACCCAGGGTGGTGTGGTGTGCAAAAAACGATGGATTTAGGCCCAGATCCTTGTACTGGGGTGAATGTAAGACATCGATCTACATTCTGTCCATCAAATTGTTTTTTGTAATTTTCTCTCTTAGAGACAGCAGCATAGTGTGGGCTATGAGAGCTGTGTGGGCTGTGAGAGCTGTGTGGGCTGTGAGAGCTGTGTGGGCTGTGGGAGCTGTGTGGGCTGTGAGAGCTGTGTGGGCTATGTGAGCTGTGTGGGCTGTGAGAGCTGTGTGGGCTGTGAGAGCTGTGTGGGCTGTGAGAGCTGTGAGGGCTGTGAGAGCTGTGTGGGCTATGTGAGCTGTGTGGGCTGTGAGAGCTGTGTGGGCTGTGAGAGCTGTGTGGGCTGTGAGAGCTGTGTTGGCTGTGAGAGCTGTGTTGGCTGTGAGAGCTGTGTGGGCTGTGAGAGCTGTGTGGGTTGTGTGGGCTGTGAGAGATGTGAGAGCTGTGAGAGCTGTGAGAGCTCTGTGGGCTGTGGGAGCTGTGAGAGATATGTGGGCTGTGAGGGCTGTGAGAGCTGTGTGGGCTGTGAGGGCTATGAGGGCTGTGAGAGCTGTGTGGGCTGTGAGAGCTGTGTGGGCTGTGAGAGCTGTGTGGGCTGTGAGAGCTGTGAGAGCTGTGAGAGCTGTGTGGGCTGTGAGAGCTGTGTGGGCTGTGAGAGCTGTGAGAGCTGTGAGAGATATGTGGGCTTTAAGGGCTGTGAGGGCTGTGAGAGCTGTGAGAGATATGTGGGCTGTGAGGGCTGTGAGAGCTGTGTGGGCTGTGAGGGCTATGAGGGCTGTGAGAGTAGTGTGGGCTGTGAGAGCTGTGTGGGCTGTGAGAGCTGTGTGGGCTGTGGGGGCTGTGTGGGCTGTGAGGGCTGTGAGAGCTGTGTGGGCTGTGAGGGCTGTGAGGGCTGTGTGGGCTGTGAGAGCTGTTGGCAATGTAAATAACAATGCCATTTATTTATAAGTAAAAAAAAAAAGAAGAAATGTCATGAGCAATGCCAATAGCTCTAACTTTTCCAAAGGCGAAACCATTGCATTGTAAATGCTTGTTCCTTATAGGTACTCATAGACCTTACTGAGACAGGACAGTGTTCCTAGTCTTACACACCTGACAACACAGGCTACCATCACAATTTTCTTTTCTTTTTCTGGTCCTGATGAAAGCCTGACTGACCCCTTCTGAGCAACGAAAGGCTGAAACATGTCGACCTTTTAAATGTACTCATATTAGTGCAGAAGATCCATAACTCCTCTTGTACTGCACGCTATAAAGAAATTTTAACCAGCTTGAATCCAGAATCATTAAAATTCCTTTTTCCTGGTCATTTAAGCTTTTTAATCATTCATGTACAACTCACTATCCCAATATTTTGATCACTAATCACTACTGGTTCTACCAGTGGTTGACCTCCAGGTGGAGGAAGCATAATCACTAAACCCTATGAGGATGCTGCAACGTACCTATAAAGACGGAGAATCAAGATATACCGTGATTTAACCCTGGCACGTGATTGAGGATTTTTTATCGGTACCGTTGAAAGATAAATTAAAAAAACCCTGGTGACCCAGGACAAGTGATCCGTTTTCCCCCTGACTTTTTTTGCAATTGGATCTGTGTCAATTTTGGTGGGATGTGAGGGCTGGTGTTGTCATATGGCTCCATGCCTTTTGTGAGGAATGGTGGGGTGCATGCACTGTCTTCTTACCTGTTCTGTTGTCACATTTGGGTGAAATTTATGACACATCTCTCTGGGTGTGTGTTTGAGTGTTCCCTCCTGCTCAGGGGTGGGACGGGGGGCTGGTGGGAGTTGTAGTGCAGGCCTCTCCCCTAAACACCCCTTCCTGGGAAGATGGCTACCTACCTATCAGGTGACGGTGAATATTGCAATGGCTGCCACATGCTTCTGGGCAGGGGTGGAGTGCTACATCCTGCTCATGGGTGGGGCAGGAGGGCTGGTGGGAGCTATAGTGCAGGCCTCCCACCCCTACACAGCACTCCCTGGAAAGATGGCTACCCACCTGTAAGTTTGGTTGTTTTAATACTATGGCTGCCACATGCTTCTGGTGGGGGTGGAGTGCGCCATCCTGCTCAGGGGTGGGACAGGGGTCCCTGGTGGGAGTTGTAGTGCAGGCCTCCCACCCCCAAACACCCCTCCCTAGAAAGGTGGCTACCTACCTGTTAGGTGAAGGTGAACATTGCAATGGCTGCCACATGCTTCTGGCTGGTGGGAGTGCTCCATCCTGCTCAGGGGTGAGGCAGGGTGCCTGGTGGGAGTTGTAGTACAGGCCTCCCACCCCCAAACACCACTCCGTGGGAAGCTGGCTACCTACCTGTAAGTTTGGTTGCTGTAATACAATGGCTGCCACATGCTTCTGGGGGGAGAGGGGGTGGAGTGCTCCATCTTGCTGAGCTGTGGCACAAGGGGGCCTGATGAGAGTTGTAGTGCTAGCTGCCTGTACACATGCAACCCTGGAAATGTTGCTGGCTACCTTTGTGGTGATTCAGATGTAGTGAATGTTACATCAGTTAGAGATGTGTTGGGTATTGTCGTGCAGATGAATGGAATTGGGCCTAGGAGGTATAGCTTTGTAGTTGTGCAAGACAGTACATAGCAGTGTAATGGTATACATTTGTTTGTACTTATCAGCCTGTACTCCCCCGGCTATTCCTGTGAGACTCTCAGGATGCAGTATGCCAAGTACCTTCTCTACCTATGCAGTACATCTTCTTCGTGGAATGGGATGGCCACCACCAGTCATCTGAGCCAGCTGATGGTTCTTGTTGTTTCTCTCTTTCACCTTGCTCTTGAGGTCATGCCACCACCTCACAATCTCCTTATTCGTTCATGGGGTGGTCCCTGCTGCATTGACCTTGCCGACTATCCTTGTCCACATTTGTGCTCTGTTGGCTACTGGTGTCTGTTTGACCAGCACACCAAACAATTGTGGTTCTACTCTGATTATCTCATCTACCATGACTGTCAACTCACTGTCAGTGAAATTGTGTGATGTGTAAATGGTGTGAGGTGTAGTTGTGAGGGTAGTGCGGTGGTGTGTGTGTTGTTATGCTGGTGAGATGTGTGGTGTTTTGCCTAACCAATGTGCTGCAGGGTTTATTTCCTTCAGGGATGGAGTAGTGCAAAGGATTCTTGTCAGGGAAGGGGCTGGTTTTATACTCAGCTATGTCAAAATGGAGTGTTGCTGTCAGGTGTGTTGACCCCTTACACTACCCAAACACCCCTGCACTACCATGAACACTAAAATACTACCTCCAGCATGACACCCTACACTTCACAAACACCACTGCATTACCTTAAAACACTACCCCCAGCACGACTCCCTACACTACCCAAACACCACTGAACTACCGTAAACCCCAAATCTACCCCAGCATGATACCCTACACAACACAAACACTACTGCACTACCCTAAACCCTAAAACACCACCCTCAACATGACCCTCTACATTACCCAAACAGCACTGCACTAACCAAAACCTATAATACTACCCCCAGCACGACCCCCTACACTACCTTAAACACCATTGCACTAACCCAAACCTTAAACACGACGCCCAATACTACCCAAACACCACTGCACTACCCTAAACCCTAAAACACTACCCCCAGCATGACCCTTTACACTACCCAAACACCACTGCACTACTCTAAACCCTAAAACACTACTCCCTACACTACACAAACACCACTACACTACCCTAAGCCGTAAAACAATAGCCCCTGCACGACCCCCTACAAAACACAAATACCACTGCCATACACTAAACCCTAAACAACTACCCCCTACACTACACAAACACAGCTGCACTACCTTAAACCCTTAAATACTCCCCCAAGCACGACCCCCAACACTATCCAAACACAACTGCACTACCCTAAACCTTACGACACTACCCCCAGCATGACTCCCTATACCACACAAACACCACTCCACTACCCCAAACCCTAAAACACTACCACAGCACGACCCCCTACACTACCCAAACACCACTGCACTACCTTAAACCCTAAATCTATCCCATCAGGACCGCCTACACTACACAAACACCACTGCACTACCCTCAACCCTAAAACACTACCCCCAGCATGACCCCCTACACTACAGAAACACCACTGCACTACCCTAAACCCTAAAAACCTACCCCCCAGCACGACCCACTACACTACCCAAACACCTCTGCACTGCTCTACTCCCTAAAACACTACCCCCAGTTTGACCCCTACACTACACAAACACCAATGCACTACTCTATACCCTACATCTTCCCCTGCACAACGCCCTACACTACACAAACACCTCTACACTACTCTAAACCCTAAAACACTACCCCCAGCATGACCCCCTACACCACACAAACACCACTGCCCTGCCCTGGGTGTTCATGTAGCTGGTCCAGTAGAGTAAAAAGCGCCAGGATACCCTCTGGGTGACAGTTTTGCGCTATACAAATGTGCAATACATACATACATACATAAACTAAACTATCCCCTACACTGCACAAACACCACTGCACTACCCTAAACCATAAAATACTACCCCCAGCTCGACCCCCTACACTACCCAAACACCACTGCACTACCCTAAACCCTAAAACAATAGCCCCAGCATGATACCCTACACTTCATAAACTTCACTGCACTACCCTAAACCATTAAAACTACCCCCAGCAAGACCCCCTATACTGCCCAAAAACCACTGCACTACCGTAAACCCTAAATTTACCCCGAGCATGATCCCCTACACTACACAAACACCACTGCACTACCATGAACCCTAAAACACTACCCACAACATGACCCTCTACACTACCCAAACACCACTGCACTAACCTAAACCTAAAACACTACCCCCTGTATGACCCCCTACACTACCATAAACACCATTGCACTACCCCAAACCTTAAACACGACCCCCTACACTACCCAAACACCACTGCACTACCCTAAACCCTAAAACCCTCCCCCAGCATGACCCTTTACACTACCCAAACCCCACTGCACTACTCTAAACCCTAAAACACTACTCCCTACACTGCACAAACACCACTGGACTACCCTAACCATAAAGCACTACCTCCAGCATGACCCTCTACACTACCCAAACACCACTGCACTACCCTAAACACTAAACACGTCCCCCTACATCACACAAACACCACTGCACTACCCTAAACCATAAAACAATAGCCCCTGCACGACCCCCTACACAACACAAACACCACTGCCATACACTAAACCCTAAAAAAGTACCCCCTACACTACACAAACACCACTGCACTACCGTAAACCCTAAATCTATCCCATCAGGACCCCCACACTACACAAACACCACTGCACTACCCTCAACCATAAAACACTAGCAACAGCATAGCTGTCTACACTACCCAAAAAACACTGCACTAACGGAAACCCTAAAACACTACTCCCAGCATGAAACCGTACACTACTAAAACACCCCTGCACTACCCTAAAACACGACCCCCAGCACGATTCCCTACACTAACCAAACACCACTGCACTACCCTAAACCCTAAAACTCTACCCCCAGCATGACCCACTACACTACCCAAACACCACTGCACTACCCACCTAAACCCTAAAACACTACCCCCTATACTACACAAACAACACTGCACTACCCTAAACCCTAAAACACTACCCCCAGAATGACCCCTACACTACACAATCACCACTGCACTACCTTAAACCCTAAATCTACCCCCAGCATGAGCCCCTACACTACCCAAACACAACTGCACTACTCTAAACCTTAAAGGACTATCTCCAGGATACTCCCTACACTACGCTAACACCACTGCACTACCCTAAACACTAGCCCCTGCATGACCCCCTATACTACCAAAACACCACTGCACTACCCTAAACCCTAAAAGACTACCCCCAGCATGACCCCCTACACTACAAAAACACCACTGCACTGCCCTAAACCCTAAAAACCTACGCCCAGCACGATCAACTACACTACCCAAACATCACTGCACTACCCTAAACCCTAAAGCAATAGCCCCCCATGACCCCCTACAAAACACAAACACCACTGCCATAAACTAAACCCTAAATAACTACCCCTACACAGCACAAACACCACTGCACTACCCTAAACCATAAAATACTACCCCCAGCACGACACCCTACACTACCCAAACACCACTGCACTATCCTAAACCTTAAAACACAAGCCCCAGCATGATACCCTACACTTCACAAACACTGCTGCACTACCCTATACTACCCTAACACCACTGCACTACCATGCACCCTAAATTTTCCCCCAGCATGATCCACTTCACTACACAAACACCGCTGCACTACCATAAACCCTGAAACACTACCCTCAACATGACCCTCTACACTACCCAAACACCACTGCACTAGCCTAAACCTAAAACACTACCCCAGCATGACCCCCTACACTACCCAAACACAACTGCACTACCCTAAACCTTAAAGTACTATCCCCAGCATACTCCCTACACTACGCAAACACCACTGCACTACCCTAAACACTAGCCCCTGCATGACCCCCTACACTACCCAAACACAACTGCACTACCCTAAACCCTAAAAGACTACCCCCAGCATGACCCCTACACTACACAAACACTACTGCACTATCCTAAACCCTAAAACACTACCCCCAGTTTGACACCCTACACTACACAAACACCAATGCACAACTCTATACCCTACATCTTCCCCAGCACGACCCCCTACACGACACAAACACCACTGCACTACTCTAAACCCTAAAACACTACCCCCAGCATGACCCCCTATACCACACAAACACCCCTGCACTACCCTAAACCCTGAAATACTAGCCCCAGTACGACCCCCTACAAAACACAAACACCACTGCACTACCCTGAACCTTAACACACTACCGCCAGCACAACCCCCTACACTACATAAACACCACTGCACTACTGTAAACCCAAAAACACTACTCACAGCAAATGCCTACTGCACATAAACACCACTGCACTGCCCTAAACTCTAAAACACTACCCCCAGCATGACCTCCTACACTACACAAACACCACTGCACTACCCTAAACCCTAAAATACTATCCCCAGTATGACCCCCTACACTACACAAAAACCACTGCACTACCCTAAAACATTACACCAGCACGACCCCTACACTACCCAAACAGACCTACACTACCCTAAACCCTAAAGCACTACCCCCAGCATGAGACCCAACACTACCCAAACACCACTGCACTACCCTAAACATTAACACACTACCCCAGCACGACCCCCTACACTACACAAACACCACTGCACTATCCTAAACCCACCCCAGCACGAACCCCTCCACTACACAAGCGCCACTGCACTACTGTAAACCCTAAAACATTACTCCCAACACATCCCCCTACACTAAACAAATACCACTGCACTACCCCAAACCCTAAAACAATACCTCCAGCACGACCCCCTACACTACCCAAAAACCACTGTACTACCCTAAACCTTAACACATGATCCCCAACACTACACAAACACCATTGCAATACCCAAAAAACTAAAACACTATGCCCCAGCATGACCCCTATACAAACACCTCTGCACTACCGTAAACTCTAAAACACTACCCCCAGCACGACCCCTACACTACCCAAACACCACTGCACTACCGTAATCCCTAAATCTACCCCAGCATGATCCCCTACACTACACAAACACCACTGCACTACCCTAAACCCTAAAACACTGCCCTCAACATGACCCTCTTCACTCCCCAATCAACACTGCACTAACATAAACCTCAAACACTACCCCCAGCACGACCCCCAACACTACCTTAAACACCATTGCCCTACCCCAAACCTCAAACACGACCCCCTACACTACCCAAACACCACTGCACTACCCTAAACCCTAAAGCACTATCCCTAGCATGACCCCCTACACTACCCAAACAACACTGCACTACCCTAACCCTTAACACACTACTCCAGCATGACCCTCTACACTACACAAACACCACTGCAGTACCCTAAACCCTAAATCTACCCCAGCACGAACCCCTCAACTACACAAACACCACTGCACTACTGGAAACCCTATATCACTACTCCCAGCACAACCCCCTACACCACACAAACACCACTGCACTACCCTAAACCCTAAAACACTACCTCCAGCATGACTACCTACACTACCCAAAAACGACTGCACTACCAAAAACCCTAAAATAAGACACCCTACACTATACAAACACCACTGCACTACCATAAACCCTAAAACACTACCCCCAGCATGACCCCATATACTACAGAAACACCTCTGCACTACCCTAAACCCTAAAACACTACCCACACACTACACAAACACCACTGGACTACCCTAAACCCTAAAACACTACCCCAGCACGGCCTAAAGACCACTGCACTACCCTAAACCCTAAAATTATATCTCCAGTACGACCCCATACACTACACAAAAACCACTGCATTACACTACAACATTACCCCAGCACGACCCCTACACTACCCAAACACCACTACACTACAGTAAACCCTAAAGCACTGCCCCCAGCATGAGCCCCAACACTACCCAAACACCACTGCACTACCCTAAACCTTAACACACTACCCCCAGCACGACCCCCTACAATACACAAACACCACTGCACTATCCTAAACCCTAAATCTACCCCAGCACAAACCCCTCCACGACACAAGCACCACTGCACTACTGTAAACCCTAAAACACTACTCCCAACACATCCCCCTACACTACACAAATACCACTGCACTACCCCAAACCCTAAAACAATACCTCCAGCACGACCCCCTACACTACCCAAAAACCACTGTACTACCCTAAATCCTAACACATGACCCCCTACACTACACAAACACCATTGCAATACCCTAAACACTAAAACACTACGCCCCAGCATGACCCCTATACAAACACCTCTGCATTACCTTAAACCCTAAAACACTACCCCAGCACGACCCCTACACTACCCAAACAGGACTGCACTACCGTAATCCCGAAATCTACCCCCAGCATGATCCCCTACACTACACAAACACCACTGCACTGCCCTAAACCATAAAACACTACCCTCAACATGACCCTCTTCACTCCCCAATCAACACTGCACTAACATAAACCTCAAACACTACCCCCAGCACGACCCCCAACACTACCTTAAACACCATTGCACTACCCCAAACCTTAAACACGACCCCCTACACTACCCAACAACACTGCACTACCTTAAACCCTAAAGCACTATCCCTAGCATGACCCCCTACACTACCCAAACACCACTGCACTACCCTAAACCTTAACACACTACTCCAGCACGACCCCTTACACTACGCAAACACCACTGCAGTACCCTAAACCCTAAACCTGCCCCAGCTCGAACCCCTCAACTACACAAACACCACTGCACTACTGTAAACCCTAAATCACTACTCCCAGCACAACCCCCTACACCACACAAACACCAATGCACTACTACCCTAAACCCTAAAACACTACCTCCAGCTTGACCTCCTACACTACCCAAAAACCACTGCACTACCAAAAACCCTAAAACAAGACACCCTACACTATACAAACACCACTGCACTACCCTAAACCCTAAAACACTACCCACACACTACACAAACACCACTGGACTACCCTAAACGCTTCACTGCCTAAAGAGCACTGCACTACCCTACACCCTAAAACACTACCCCCAGCTTGACCCCTAAACTGCCCAAACACTACTGCACTACCATAAACCCTAAAACACTACCCCTACATGACCCCCTACACTGCCCAAACATCACTGCACTACCCTAAACACTAAAACACTACCCCCAGCACGACCCCCTACACTACACAAACGTTATGTTATGTTATGTTCAGATTCCGAGCGGGTCTTGTGGCAGTAGCTAGCTGGCTTCGCACCAACTGCCTTCAGTTGAATGCCACCAAAACGGAGGTGTTGGTGCTAGGGAAGCACGCTGAGCTATGGGGTAACCAGTGGTGGCCATCAGAGTTGGGTGTCACTCCTATTCCAGCATCTGGAGTGAGAAATTTAGGTATCTGGTTGGACTCTGCGCTCACCTTCATGGACCATACTAAGAAGGTGGCTGCCACGTGCTATGGCATTCTGCGTGGAATAAGGCCGGTTTTAAAGTATTTTGATCCCCCTACCAGACAGCTTGTGGTCCAGGCCTCAATTCTATCTCGGCTGGACTACGGCAGCTCGTTGATGTTAGGGGTGAATCAAGCGGAGGCCTCTAGGCTTCAAAGGGTGCAAAACGCCGCGGCACGGGCCATTGTGGGCCTCCCCAGACATTGTTCAGTGTCTGGTACCATCATGGCCTTACATTGGCTACTGGTCAGACAGCGAATCAAGTTCAAAGCGCTGTGCCTGGCCTTTAAAATTGTGAAATCTTCTTCGCCGCCGGCACTTGCCAACCTACTCACTCCCTATATTCCTTTGAGATCCTTGAGATCGGAGGGGCTCCACCTGGCTGTCTGTCCACGTTTTAAACTGAGCAGAATGGGTGGCCGCTCCTTTAGGGTGCTTGCGGCAGGTTTATGGAACTCACTCCCGGTACACATCCGAGCTCTTGAAGACTTGCTCGCCTTCAGGCAGGCGATTAAAACTTTCTTGTTTCCCGTGTCTGATTAGTTGCCTTTTTCTTTTATTGTGTGTTATGTTATAGTGTCTGTCAAAGCGCCAGGACGCCCCTTTGCTGGGGCAGCTGTGCGCTATAAAAATATAAATAACATAACAAAACATAACATAACACTACCCCAAAACCTTAGAAAAGTAACCCCCACCACATACCCAATCCCCCTTATCTCTCACTGCTCATGGTTCCTCTCTCCTCGTGCTTCCTGCTTCACGTCGTCTCTGAGGGGCGGTGCACGTTGTTGTGAGGAAACCGAATAGCCTCTGTTTCCTTACAATGACCTGGATCCTCTACATTTTTTTTTAGAACACATGGTCATTTACCATACATACCTTTACAATGAAATTCATTGTAAAGGCATGCGTGGTAAATGACCATGTGTTCTAAAGAAATGCGTAGTAATTACTTCACATTGTACAACACATGCGTGGTAATGCATGCGTTGTAATGGTATCGCAAAGTAAAACATTTGTTGTAATGGCTGTTTGCAGATCGAAGCTGGCCCCTGTTTTTCAGTGAGTCGTTTATTTGATAAATTAGGAGGAAGAAATGTGTTGGTTTTTTTTACCTAAAAGTGCATTTCCGGCTTTTGTATTGCGAAAGTGTCTGCGTGGCCTGGTTTCACTTCTGATGAGAGAGTGGAAGAGTCTGTTTGGATATAAATGAGTTCTGTTATTGGATGGGGCCAGCGCGACATGTCATCAGAAAACACATCTAATGGAAAGCATCCTCTCCGAAGTGTGGAGCAGTGCCATGAGAGGTCAACAAGTGTGCGTCCCACTGTAGTATGACTGTATCGTGTGACCCATGTGCCACCTCCAGGATACCGGAGGTAGAAGCGGCATCCATCGCAGGTCCCCTTGAAGACCGTTGTAGCACTAATTCTACATTTTGGAACTAGGGCAGTTGTGCTTGTCACTTCACTGCCCTGCCGGTGCATACGACTGGGCTCCCCACCTCATGTGCCATCTGCAGGGCCTCTTCCCTCAGATCACTGGTTTTGGTTTCTGGTGTGGCAATATAAACAGTTGATCCCTAAGGACTAGCCTGAACACTTAGGTGAATATCCCCTGCGCTAGAATTCTGCGTAAATTCTTTCCTAGTTTTCCCACGTCAACGAGGATCTCATAATAGCACGGCTCCGCTCGCGACACCGTTTGAAATCATCAGAGCCATAAGATGACCTCGTCCGCGTGCTGACATCAGTTTTACCCATTTTTTCTGTGCCACCGAGACAAGCAGGCAGACCGACACATTTTCACATTTATACATAGTATACTATATATATATATATATATACTAGCAGCCCGACCCAGGGTTGCCTGGGGCAGAAGGGGGCTGGGGGCAGCATTCCAGGCTTGCATGCACCTTACCTCAGCGCTTGCTCCCAGTCGCACAAACCCAGGCCCCCGCTCCAGTCCGCCTCACTTCACCGCCCCACTACTCTCACTTAAATGTCTGCTCCCTCCAATCCGCCTCACTTCACTGCCCCCCACTACACCAAGCCAGTCTACACGCCCCGCTGCAGTCCGCTATCCCGCACCATTCCGCCTCACTTACCGCTCCTCCCCGCGTACTTCACCGCTCCTCCCCGCGTTTCACAAACCTCATGGCGCTGCAGTCTTGCTACGTTCTCCGCTCCTCCATGAGCCGTTGTCCTCCATTCCGCTCCAGTCCGCCTTACTTCACCGCTCTTCCCCGCGGTTCACGTACCTCATTCCCTCCAGTCTGGCTAAGTTTTCCGCTCCTCCCCGCGCTGTTGTCCGCTCCTCCTCGCGTTCCTGTCCTCCGATGATGTCAGCACGCACGTTGTTAGCACACACGGCCGGTGCTACTTCTTAGGGACTACTTTATTGTTTATTTTTTAAATAACGTTTATTGTTATTTTTTTTTATAGCCTATGTCCATCTACTGGACCCCCCCCTTTCCAACGGTGTATTGGGTGTTGCGATTGGTGGTGTACTTTTCGAGTTTACCTGGCTCAAAGGACACAGTTCTCTCTTTATAATAGTAGTATAGAGTATAGACATATAGATAGTATACTATGTATATATATGTTCCCAAGTTGTGCCCTGATGTGAAGACGCACTCGCAGTTGATAGTTCATGCAAAACATTTCATTTTCAAAACTCTGCACTTCCCAGTAAATTATCTGCCTGACGCGTTTCAGAGCAACATGCATCTTTCTCAAAGGCTTGCTGCCAGTTCACAGATATAATTACACAGCCTCTCCTCTCACCTGCATGTTTTTGTAATGATTGCCCTCCAGTGGGCCTCTCAGTGAGTGACAGTGCTCATGCATGCTGAGAGTTGAAGTAAGTGTAATTTCGATTCTCACCCTTCAGTGGGTTCTGTGAATGATGCCTCAATTAAAACATTGCGTCAGGCAGATAATTTACTGGGAAGGAATGCCGAGTTTTGAAAATTAAATGTTTTGCATGAACTATCAACTGCGAGTGCGTCTTCACATCAGAGCATATATATACAAATGCATAACCAATAAAGGCATAAAGAAATAGCAACTGATCAAGCATTTCTCTCTATTAAAACATAAGCATGATTAAAAACATTCATGCCAAACAGTAAAAGCATCTTTTTGGTAGAAACAGGTGGACAACGGTGAGGCAGGTGGGACAGTAAGGAATCCACAGGTAGATACTGTATCCACCAGAAAAAGCATTACCGAATGTAAGTAACTTGTTCTTCTGATGGATACTTCTGCCTGTGGATTCCTCACCTTTTTGAATAGAATCCCCAAGCCATACCTCACCCGGAGGAGGGTGTCCACTTGACTAGACTAAGAAGTCTTGCAAAACAGATCGAGCAAAATGGCCATTCCTCCTAACCTCTGAATCCAATAATAATCGAATAATTTTTTTATTGAAATTATATTGAAAATAATATGTAAAAATCTTTTATTAATAAATTTAGACAAACACTTGAAGGAAAACTTGTATTTATAATTAATTTAAAGATATTTCATACATTTTTCTGAAGTCGCGACCCCAGCGTGACTTTTCAAAATAGCAACCGGAATGCGCGCATCCATCGTGTAGGGTGTGTGAAGGGTATAATATTTAAAAACAAAAGAATGACTAGTTTTCCTAACTAAAAATTATTCACAATTTTGTTTGAATATATATTATGTATAGAAATAAAAAAACATAGGATTGAGGTACATTAGACCTACAAATTTTCATTTAAAAAACATTTGAAATTCACTGAAAAAACCATAGGTTTTAGGCACCTTTTGGTTAGAAATTAGCATTTAATAAACCATAGAAATTACCTGAAAAAACCAAAGGTTTCAGGCATGTTATAGTTAGAAATTAGCATTTAAAAAACCATAGATATTCACTGAAAAAACCGTAGGTTTCAGGAACATTATAGTTAGTTGGCCATTTCACTCGTACAAAACCATAGAAATTATGGCGTTATAGTTAGTTCAGCTAACTACAACTTGCGCCCCCGCAATGCACTGCTGATGACATCACATATTACTTCATTCATGACATGGTCAGTGACATCACTGATGACATCACTGATGACATCTCAAATGACATCACTGATTACATCATCTACATGAAAATCTGATGCACCTGCTTGCACCTGAATATAACCTTTGATGCACCCACTCTAAAATACAGACTACCATTTTCGGAAAAATAGACACATCAATACCAGTTACTAAATATGCATCGCCTGATTCCTAGGTCTACAATCAGATCCACTCATTCAACCAAACAGTCACTCATACATGCAGTCACTCATCAATACAACACTATCATATGCACTCATACACCTATACAGACACTCGCACACTGCCACATATCCTCACACACCTAGTCAGTCATGCAAAGAATCAATCATACTTCCATTTACTCGCCTATACAGTTATACAGACACCACCTCACTTATTCATACAGATACTAACACATAATTACACACTTATAGAATCACTGATACAAATACACACTCATCCATGCGGCCGCTCTCACAATTACTGACTCTCACATATAGTTAATTATATACACCATCACTCACATATACTGCCTTTTACATATGTGGTTACTTCCACATGTACCACTGAGACATCCATTCCCTCACCAACACAACAATACCCACACCCACCCACCCATACAGCTGTTTCCACATTCAGTCTTGAACCCATAAACACAGGGAATCAACCATTCACAAATCTATGCACAGAGTCACCCACATCCCACCCACCCACACTCAGGTAGCCATACAAATACTCAGGCAGGCAATTGATAACCCATATAGCCACTCATGCAGGTACTCACCAACCCATGCAGCAGCTTACACAACAACATACAGACTGATATAGACTTTCACACAGTTTAGTCACTAACCCATGCATTCAGTAAAACACATTTAATCACTCACGAATACAGTCAGTCACGAACCTACTAAATCCTCCATACAGACACTTATGCACCCACTCATTCTTCAATATAGCTTGGCATATATATAAAACAAATTTGAACTTTTCCAGAAACACACAGTCACTGGATGCTGTCATCAGTGATGTCATTTGAGATGTCATCAGTGATGTCATGTCACTGACCATGTCATGAATGATGTAATATGTGACGTCATCAGCAGTGCATTGTGGGGGCGCAAGTTATAGTTAGCTGAACTAACTATAACGCCAGAATTTCTATGGTTTTAAATGAGTGAAATGTCCAACTAACTATAACATTCCTGAAACCTATGTTTTTTCAGTGAATTTCTATGGTTTTCTAAATGCTAATTTCTAACTATAACGTGCCTGAAACCTATGGTTTTTTCAGTTCTATATATATGTATTTATTTTTTTGGGCAGGGGTGGTTATAAAAGCAAACAATATGCAATGAATATATTTTTACTTCAATTATTGCAAATTAAAGTGATGAAAGAGGTGACAACTTCTAACTTTATGTTTTGCAGCCTCCAGAACGAGCAGTACATCTGATTACATTTTTTAAGTGAGCTATGAAGTTTTCATCACGGAAACCATAAATCAGAGGGCTCAAAAAAGTTGGAAATAAAATAAATAGAAAATAATTAAAAAATCTGATATAAAAAACATTGTTAGGCAAGAGATTTTCTGTAATCAAACTAGTGTAAGAGGTCAGACTTAGCAGTAGCTGAACAGCGTGGAGCAACACAGTCTTGCTGGCCTTAGATGAAGAACCTCTGTCCACATTGATTTTCTTGGCCTCCAGCATAATTTTTGTGTAAGTGTACAAAATTATCAAAGCTACGGTGGAAAAGATTGTAGCATGAGTGGTAAATGATCCCGTTGCTTGATGAGGTGTTAATGTTAAATTCTTTCGACTACATGATACTCTTTCAAAGACAAAGTTGCGTTGCTCTGATGAACTGAGAATGATTATGTCGATTAAGGATGGTATGAATCCAATGACAGAAAGGACCACAATAGACATCCAGCACCTCTCCACGCGGCAGATCAAGGTGTGCCTTAGGGGTAAGCAAATGGCCACATAGCGCTCTAAGGCCATCGCTGCTAGGCCACTCCTACTGCTGTTGAAAGTAGACTCGGAGATCGTAACAATCACATAACAGCCGCTTACTGGTATTCCGGTGTAAGCAAAGTCTAACAATATCATAAGCACACATGTGGCAAGGTTCAGGGTGTCACTGAGCACAGTATATATGAAGAGGATATAACGGATTTGTTCCCTCAGGCGAGCTGTAGTAAAGAAGGCGTGCAGTATCAGACCAATGAAGAAGAGGAAAACTCCTAAAAACATCAAGAGAGCGACAATTAACAGGATCCATATCATATTGTTGCGAGCCTTGACGGTGCTGGTCGTGGTTGCATTACCAGGTAGCGAAACAAAGTTCTCCATTCTTTTAGAAGTATTTGTACCCTTGGGCCTTTAGATACCACAGATTTTGCATGGGTATTTATTCCTGTGGAATGTAAACAATGAGGGATCACAATCATGAAAGATAAGCAAAACAAATCACTAAGTCACTTGTCATTTCTGGCACATGCTGTAGCTTTAAATATCTCTATTTGTTTACACAAATTTAAAGTGTTAGAAAATGTCAGCTAAACTAATCTGCTTCATGCAAATTCTCCATTTTAGCACTTGTCATCAGTCATTCCTTACTAAGACAACCAAGACTCTTTGCTAAGAGACTGACAGTGGGAGATGTAAATACAATCTGTACTGACTCTGCCTACCATGCACTGGATGTAAAATGCATTCTGTCATCTGAAAGCCTTCAACACTCCCCGACTGGGCTACAGTGAACACCAGATTGCCATCTTGGGAGGCCACCGATCTAAATATACCCTTGACTCCGGCTAGAATGCCAGAAAGCCCATTCGGAAAGGACAGGCAATTAGCCTTCTCTTGCTATGCACTCAAACTCTGGAAAGACTTGCCTCCATGAACTCCATTAATAAATGTCACCGGTTGTATCCAATTTTGAAATAAACGAAATACTGTCCTGTTATATAAATATGTCCGCTATCTCCGTTTGAGTTATTTCTCCATCCTATCCACGCACCTCAAGTTTTGATTCTTGCAACTGCATTGCCCCCAATAAACTTTGCAAAATGCATTCTTGCCTCTCTCCTGGTCCATGTACTCATACATTACTTTTTTTTTTTTTTTGGAGTTCATCTCTGCTTTATTGTGTAATTGGATACATCTCACACAGCTTGTCATGCCCACAACCCGGAGGCCGGCAGCAATAAAAAACGGAAATGTACACAGCCTTGTTGCCGGCATCCCGGAGGCCCGGCAGCGTTACGTAAGAGGAATGAAGTGGGAGTGTTTCTCCGACGTGGCATAGTGAGAGAGGATGAACAGCAGTTGAACAGTGTTTTTTATTGGAGAAAAAAAGAAAGCTCTTCCCTCTCCGTTTTTTGGTGTGTGATAAAACAACTAAACAACATTACCCAACAGTGTAGTAACTACGAGGCAAGTCATGCGTCATGGTCGGTTAAGTAGCAGTGTATAGGTGTGGCATGCTATGTGAGCAGAGGTGTGCTTAAGATTGGGTGCATGTCGCAGTCAGTCCAGCAAGAGGGCCTCAGGTAGCCAGAGGTAGGCCGGGTGCGGGGCCCTAGAGAGTCAGCCATCAGTGGGTGTCTCGATGTAGTGCCAGCAGGACATAGGGGAGTCTGTGGGAAGTAAGGGAGAGTGGCGGCAAGCCAAGGGAGCACAGCCACGGCGCCGGCGGAGCCTGAAGTCAGGGGGGGAGGGGGGTGTAAGGCCGACAAGTGTGCAATGGTCAAGTCTAGGGGGGGGCCCTACTTGGATAGTGCAAGGAGGATGCATGCGCGCAGAATCAGTGTCCCCAGCCAGGTCCAGTAATGGAACAGTGTGCTAGCTTATGACGGGTTGATCGCCCTCTTGGTTCACTTCATCTGAGCGTGCGAGTAGATATCGCATCAGTGGGTCCCAAATGTCGCCGGGGCGACCCGAAATGGGCAGCAGTTCAGCAAACGTCGTGTGCTGATCTTGGCAGTATGTTAAATCGCCCAGCCAATCCTTAAATTTTGGCGCCCTGCCCCGTCCCCATCGGCACGCCACGCGCCTCTTGGCCAGCAGGAGCGCAGTGTCGACCAATTTACGGCAGGATCTAGGGAACCGTACAGTGTCTCCGAGTAGGGCCACCAGTGGTTCGGGAGGCATTGGTTCTTCAACCATCTCAGCAAGAGCATCCAGCACTTGGCGCCAGAAATCCGCCACCTGAGGGCACGCCCATGCCAAGTGTAGGAAATCGGCACCAGCGACATGGCAGCGTTCACAGTGTCCGCTAGGCCGAAGTGCCGCTTCCTCGCCGGGGTGTAGTATACTCGCTGCAAGTATTTATAATGAATGATTTTTAATCTGCTGCTGGCAGAAATGCGAGAGGTGAGCGCGCAGCAGCGATCCCACTGCTCGTCTGATATTTCGAGACCGAGTTTGGCAGACCAGCGCAGCCGTGCATTGGACTCTGGCACCGGGGCAGCTCCCCTAAGTTGACGTTAAAGGCCGGAGACCAGGTGGGCCCCGTCCTGCGAACTTAATAAAAAGTGTAGCGGTGGTAGGGTGTCAGGCTCGTTAGGAAAGTCTGGGAGGATGTCTGTCATCCCCGCACGCAGTCGCACATAGTAAAAGAGATCAAGGGGAGTGTGGTCGTGTGCAGCAAAGAACAGGTCTGCCGACTTGAAGTTGCCATCGGAGAATAGGTCTCCCCAGCAAGAGACGCGCAGCTTTGCACAGAGGTTGCAAAAGCCCAGTTCCCCCAAAAGGGTAAGATCGGGGTGATGCGTGAGCGGTAGCTTGGGCGAGTAGAGAAATTCACAAACCAAGTTCTTGGTGATGCGGCGCCATGCCTCTAGTGTGCAGGAGACCAACGTATTTGGTGTAGTAATGGCAGATTCAGGACAGTGAAGTAAACCATTAAGCGGGAGGGGATGGACGATCCAATCCTCCACTGCCACATGTGGCATAAAGGGAGTAGGGGCCATCCAGTGGTAAGCGAAATGCGCCTGCGCACACTGATAGTAGGCCTCGAAGTCAGGGACATCGAAACCTCCCTTCTCATAGGGGAGGGTAATGGTAGACCACTTGAGTTGGGGATTCTTGCCTCCCCAAAAGAGCCGTCGCAGCTCCGACCGTAGGGTTCGGAAGAAATTAGCGCCAGGGAAGTACAGTATATTAACAAAGAGATTAAGGAAGCGGGGGAGTATCACCATTTTGATGAGCGACGCTCTCCCAGCCATGGAAAGCAGCAGGGCAATCCAGAGGTCCACTGAAGCAATCAGTTTGGTTATCGCTACACCATAGTTGGATCGCAACGTCTCGTCCCTGTCCCTTGATATGCAGACACCAAGATAGCGGAGATCAGACCGACACCACTCTAGTGGGTAGTCAAGGGGGAAGTCTGTCACCGCATCAGTCAGGGGGAAAAGTTGCGACTTGGACCAGTTGATATGGACTCCGGACATTCCTCCATACAGTACAAACTCCCTAAGCAACGGGTTGAGATACGTTTCGGGATGCTTGACGTAAAGCGTGATGTCATCCGCGTAGAGCGACACATCAATCTGGCGCTGCAGGCATTGTACCGCGCCGCCGCGATGCAGCTGGTGTAGCCTACAGGCGAGAGGTTCGACAGCAATGGCGAACAATAGGGGAGAGAGGGGGCACCCCTGTCGCGTACCCCTGGTTAGTGCGATGGGCTGCGATAGATGACCGTTGATCAGTACTCTTGCCATAGGGCGGGTATACAGCAGGTGGACCCATGATATAAATAATTTAGGAAATCCCATACTAGCCAGTACAGAGAACCAGTACGGCCATTCGACAGAATCGAACGCCTTGGTTGCGTCCAGGAAAATGGCCGCAACGGGTGTGTCAGGGTGTACCGTGCGGAGCAGGGAAAAGAGCGTGCAGAGGTTATGGGAAGTAGACCTACCCGCCACAAATCCCGATTGGTCGGGCAGCACAAGTCTGGTCATCAACAGCGACAGCCGGGTGGCCAAGACCTTTGCAAGTACTTTGACATCGCAATTTAGGAGAGAGAGCAGACGATAGGAATTAAAGGACTTGGGGTCCTTATTGGGTTTAAGGAGGGAGGTAATCACCACCTCGTGCATGGAGCAAGGGAGTACTCCATCATCCAAGGATTCCGAGAAGACCTCGCTAAGTACCGGGGCCATGATGCCAATATAAGCCTTGTAGAATTCGGCTGGTATGCCGTCGAGCCCAGGGGCTTTGCCATTCTTGAGGGACATAATGGCTTCGCGAACTTCGTCTTGCTCGAACGGAGCCGCGGGGAACTCTCTGTCGCCGTCGCTGAGCCAGCACAGCGCAACGTCGCTGAGGTAGTCCGCATAGGATACTTCGGGCCCTGCAGTGGAGGTGTAGAGTGAGTGATAGTGTATCACAAAGGTATCGAGGATCGTATCTGAGTCTCTAACAGTAGTGCCAGAGGCGTCGGTAAGTTCTAGTATGGCAGTATGAGCTTGTGGTGGTCGTGTAATCGCAGCTAGCACCTTTCCGGGCCTGTCCCCTTCGCAATATTTCCAGGCCTGCCAGTGTTTTCCCCTAAACCTTGCTTCCCGCGCGGCCTCCTCCTCATAATGTGACAGTGTTTTCCGAAAAGTGGCCTGTAAGTCGGGGCGGTGGTCGGAAACCAATCGCAGTTCTAGATCCCGCAGTTCTGTTTCCAATGTGCTAAGTGATGCGAGGATGGTGCGCAGCACGCCATGGCCTTTGGAGATGCAATACCCTCTGATAGTGACCTTGAATGCCTCCCACATGTGCTCAATTGAGTCTACTGAACCCTTATTCCTAGTGAAGAAGTCTGCGATCTCTTCCCCTAATTCAGTACGAAACAGGTTATCAAGGAGGATATCAGGGCGAAGTCTCCATTGCGGTCGAGGGCTGTCCCAGCCTGGTGTACGAAAGTGGAGCAAGACATGGCTGTGATCAGAGTACGTCCTCGGCAATTGACAGACCCCTACCAATTTGACAGCAATATCTCTTGTGATGAGGAAATAGTCCAGCCGTGCCCAAGTCCCGGTGTATGATGTAAAGTGTGTACCCTCCCGCCCCAGGGGGTGCAAGTGCCGCCAGGCGTCCAACAGTCCGCCCTCCTCAACGATGCCCTCTAGTGCCTCCCGTGCTTTGGGCTTGTAGGTGCAGACCCCATCCGCTCTATCCAACCGTGGTTGCATCGCTAGGTTGAAATCTCCTCCCCAAACTATATGTCGCGATGTAAATGTAAATGTATTGCGATTTATATAGCGCACGCATCACCCGAAGGCATCAAGGCGCTTGCCTTGGGAACCCGTCCTGGTATTCCCCTGTGAGATAACCCCAGCAGGGTATCCAAAAGGTGAAAGCCAGGCATCCCGTCGCGAGGGGCCGTAGTGGAGATTAAGCAAGCTATTTCCCAGAGTTGCAGAGTGTGAACCCATGAGTCAAGTAGGCACCGGAACGAGAATTATCGAGTCCGTGGAAATTTTGAGCCCAAGACCCACCGAGGCGGGGAATTGAACCCTGGTCCAGGACCGATCTCAGCTTCCGGGTCTGCCGCCTCTAACCCCTGAGCCACACTTCTCCATGCGATGCAATGGTAAGGATTTTGCCCTAGAGAGTAGTAAAAAAAACTGGTGTGTCAACATTGGGCGCGTACATGGTTACAAATGTGAAGGTGTCACGGCCTATCCTGCCCCACAACAACGCATATCTGCCCTCCCTGTCGAGTAAGTCTCCGTACTTTTGAAAGGGTACCCTGCGGGCAATGAGGATAGCGACTCCCCTTGAATAGGTGGAGTAGGAGGAGAATACTCGTTCTCCAGCCCACCTACTCGCGAATGATGTCCCGCCCTGTGGCGACAGATGCGTTTCCTGTAACATAGCGACTCGTATGTGACTTCTATCAAGATAGGCTATGACATCGCGGCACTTTCTGGCATTGTTCAACCCTCTTATGTTCCAGGATAAACAAGTTAATTGTGTGTTAGCTGCTGGAGTGGCCATGGTTAGCGCAACAAGAACTATAACAGTACCAGTATAAGCAGTACGAATATATCACCTCTGCACTACAGCGGTAGTGCCCACACCAAGATAAAATCCAAGCATAGAGTCTAAGAAATGAGTGCCTCAAAGAGAAGAAAAAGAAAAGAACATCCCACCCCACCACCCACCCCAGCATCCCAATCATTTTTTTTTATAACATCGTTTTTATTGCAGTACCAAAATAACTGCATAGACATTAAAATGATGATTAGCATATCAATACAGCAGTATGGCACATAATCATTCCGCTTCCCCTAACATGCTGCTCGAGCCTCCAGGTAGAAAGCCAAGCAACGAGTACAGTGAGTCCATTCCCTGCTCCATTGTCCAATGTCCAGCTCCAGAAGCACAGGAGGACGGGGACTGCTTTTAAGTTTTCGCCCCTCCCCCACCCCCTGTCAACCACCCCCCCAAACTCCCCAACACCCCCCCCCCCGCCGGGAGCGCTACAGTAGAATCCTAGAGAAAAGTAAGGTCTGGTGTGTGCAAGGAGGAGTTAAATATCCGCTAAAGGTGAGCTCCTGGTGCGCTAATGGGGTTGACCGCTTCAGGATCCGTATCCTCTCCTTCCCCCTCATCATTATCATCCCGGAGCGCCTGCACCATCATTTCCCATGCTGTTGCCCTCTCCATGGCTTTCTCATCAGCAGCCCTCCTAGCCATCCGGTATCGTAGAGTGCTTTCACATGCTGCCCACCTCAAACATTCACCATACCAGCGTTTGTATGTGGGCCCCACTTTCGATTTCCAATTCCTGGTGATTTCCCTCTTCGCCAATATCAGCCCTATGTCTATGAACCTGCTGGTCGTCTTATTTTTAGACGTGTGTGGAAACCAGTGCAACACCCCCACTGCTTTAGTGTATTGTATCTCCCTATCCGTGGCGTTGTTTAAGGCTTTCCCGACCTCCTGCCAGTATTCCCCCAGTGTAGGGCAATCCCAAAGCATATGTCCCAAGTCCGCCTCCAGTGTATCACACCTAGGACAGGCCGCTTGTTCCACTCCAAAGTACTGCTGTAGTTTCCCTGGCGTGAGGTATGCCCTATGAATAATATAAAAATGTATGATTAGGAATCTAGCAGTCCTCGTGCTCTTCCGAGCCCTCCGTAATAGTTGGCCCCAAGTGGCGTCAGGAATCTCCATTTGGAGGTCCAGTTCCCACTTAGCTTTTAGAGCTGTGAGCGGCTGCAAGGCCTCCCGCAACATTCTGGAATATAAACAGGTCACCGCCTTAAAAGTGCCCGCCGCCATCATCGCGTATTCGCACGCCATGGAGGTCGCGGGTTCCTGCAGGCCCTCTCCCCAGTGGTCTTGCATGGCGCCCGTTACCGCCGCGTGTAGGAGAACATCACCTCGTGGAAGGTCGAAACGCTCCGGTAGCTCTTGGAACGGAAGCAAGGCACCGTCTTCATACAGATCACCCAGCATCTGGACCCCAGCTTCCTCCCAGCCCAGCAGTCTCGACCAATCCCCACCATGAGGCAGGGCTGTGACCATTCCCAGCGGGATCTCCGGAGCATACATGTGGCGGATTCCCGCCCGTTTCCCAGCATCCCAATCATGCCAGTAGCCAAGTACTCCCACCCAGCTCCCCGCCCCCCTCCCCCTTCCCCAACACAACCAATGTGAACAGCTGGAACTCCAGCAAGTCAAAGGGGATCACCCAGTGGGGGTAAGACATAGAGTACGTACAGCCAGCTCCTAGGTCCCAGCTCCATAACTGTGCCACCATCGGTGGAGACTAGGGCCAGGAATGTGGTCCTTGGGTTACGTTACCATAGGGATGAAGAGTCCATGCAGCGTCCCTGCCCATACGGTCTCTTTAGTCTGTGCATCGATGTTCGGGATGAGAAAAAGTCGACGTAGGCAGGGTGTGCAGCGTAGCAAATAGCAATAGTCAGTCTTCGTGAGGCGCCGGGGGTAAGTCTGCATTGTCACGTTCCTCCTCCGCATCCCGGTCTTCTCTACGTGCTCTCCGGAGCGATTTGAGAAAGTCTTCCGCCTTCTGCGGGTTGGTGAAGAACCGTTGTTTGCCCTGGTGTGTGATTCGTAGCTTTGCAGGGTATAAAAGCGCATAGTCGATCTGAGCCTCCCGTAGTTTTTTCTTCACCGGGAGGAACTTGCGCCGCTCCTCCTGCACCATTGGCGTAAAGTCTGGGTAGATGGAGAAGGTGACTCCATTATACTGTAGCGATCTTTGAGATCGGGCTGCCCGGAGGGCAGTATCCCGGTCGCGGTAGTTTAGCAGCCGAGCGATGATGGGGCGTGGAGGGAGGCCAGGTTTGGGCATAGGCGCCAAGGAGCGGTGTGCCCTCTCAACGATAAATTGAGGTGAGAAAGCGTCCTCACCGATGGCCCCCTTGAGCAGTTTCTCTACGTACAGCTCCATTCTGCCCGTGTCTGTGGATTCCGGAACATTGGTAACCCGTATGTTGTTTCGGCGGCTATGGGCTTCCAAATCCTCATTTTTGGCCGCTATGATCCGGAGGAGGTTGTCCATCCTGGAGAGCTGAGTGGTGTGAGATGTGGCAACATCCAAGGTATCGGAGATATGTTGCTCCGCAGCCATGAGGCGTTCTTCGTGGTGGTCCACCTTGTGCACCAGTGCGTCCAGCCGCGCGGTGACCCCGTCGACCTTTTCCACAACCGTGGCGAAGCCCTGTCGCATCTCCTGTATCAGGCTGGTTAGTTCAGTGTCTTTAGCTGAGGGGACGGTGGCCCTCGGGGACGACGTGCCAGGGTCCGGGTCCAACTGCGTTGATTTCGCGCCTTTCTTCGCAGCATCAAAGCTGAGCCTGGTTTGGCGGTTCTCCGGCCGCACCATAAAGGCTGGGAACAATCTCCCAGGAAACCTCCCCAGGATGTGTTCAGTTACATGCTGGCCTTCAGAAACCAGACTCAGCGTTTCAGGAAACTTGCTGAGGCAAACCTGGAAGTCTGCCAGGAAGAGATGAAACGCTGGCATGATCAGAATGCCACTCTGGTCGAGTTTCAGCCTGGACAAAAAGTTTGGGTCATGGCCCCAGTGGAACCCTGTGCACCCCAGGATAGGTGGACCGGCCCCTTTGAGGTGGTGGAGCACAAGAGTGCTGTTACCTACATGATGGACTTGCAGTCTACCAGGAACCCCTTGCAGATCCTGCATGTTAACCGCCTGAAGCCCCACTTTGAGAGGTCTGAAGTGGGCATGCTTCTGGCCACAGATGCTGGGATGGAGGAGGAGAGCGAGCCCCTTCCTGACCTCCTGTGTGCAGCGGAGCGAGATGGGTCAGTAGAGGGTGTGGTCCTCTCCACCACGCTGACTCCTGAGCAACAGGGTGATTGGCGCCAACTGTTGGCACAATTCAGTGACTTGTTCTCCCTGGTGCCCAGGGTCACTGATTGGTGTGTCCATGACGTGGACACCGGGGAAAGTCCTCACATTAAGCACAAACCTTACCGAGTGACTGACCGGGTAAGGGCCTACATTAAAGATGAGGTTCCCAAAATGTTTGCTCATGGGATGATTGAGTCCTCTAGCAGCCCATGGTCCAGCCCAGTAGTCCTGGTTCCGAAATCTGCAGCGCCTGGTGCTACTCCAGATCTTTGGTTCCGCGTGGCCTATCAGGGCAGCAATTCAGTCACGAAGACCGAAGCACATCTCATCTCCAGAATTGATGAGCGGTTAGGGGCTGCCAAATACCTCAGCACATTTGATCTGACGTTTGGGTATTGGCAGATTGCCTTGACCGAGGGAGCAAAGGAGAGGTCAGCATTCTCCATGGATCACTGACATAATATCGAGGGACATAATATCAACTAGCAAAAATATTGGCGAAAAAATATCGACAGACAGAATATCGACTTTGTATCTACAAACAGGTAAGTACAAAAATATTGAGTAAAAAATATAGTTTACAAAAATATAGTTTATAAAAATATCGACTTTATTAAAAACAATGTTAAATTAAATTAATATTAAAAATTAATTACTAAAATATACTTAAAAATACTTAAATTACCTTATAATAATTAAATAATTAATTAAAGTTTTTAAAAAATATTTACAATCATATTTGTTAAAAAATATATATATAGTAACATAATATAATTAAAAAATATCCAATAATATAACCGTAGGATAGCGGAAGTGTAAAAATTACTATTCCCACTCCAGAGAGTGCAACAGTAGATAAGACGTTGCATAGCGTAGAGGTAAAAATTACTATTCCCACTCCAGAGAGTGTAACAGTAGGGAAAGCGTTGGATAGCGTAGGGGTAAAAATTACTATTCCCACTCCAGAGAGTGCAACAGTAGGGAAAGCGTTGGATAGCGTAGGGGTAAAAATTACTATTCCCACTCCAAAGAGTGCAACAGTAGGGAAAGCGTTGGATAGCGTAGGGGTAAAAATTACTATTCCCACCCTAGAAAGTGCAACAGTAGGGATAGCGTTGGATAGCATAGGGGTAAAAATTACTATTCCCACTCCAGAGAGTGCAACAGTAGAGAAAGGGTTGGATAGCGTAGGGGTAAAAATTACTATTCCCACTCCAGAAAGTGCAACAGTAGGGAAAGCGTTGGATAGCGTAGGGGTAAAAATTACTATTCCCACTCCAAAGAGTGCAACAGTAGGAAAAGCGTTGGATAGCGTAGGGGTACAAATTACTATTCCCACTCCAGATAGTGCAACAGTAGGGAAAGCGTTGGATAGCGTAGGGGTAAAAATTACTATTCCCACTCCAGAGAGTGCAACAGTAGGGAAAGCGTTGGATAGCGTAGGGGTACAAATTACTATTCCCACTCTAGTGAGTGCAACAGTAGGGAAAGTAGATACTTCATATATTATTTAAAAGCATATATATATTAATATCTATAAAAAAATTAATTAAAAGTAATTACCAATTTAATATAATATAATACTTATTAATTACAAATACTAATTTAAATTAATCATTACAATTAGTTATCTATTAATACTAATTATTTACAAATTAACAATTAATTAATTAGTAATTAAAAAGTTACTTAACTGTTAAAATCTAATAAATACTCAAAAAAATTAACATATGTAATTCGTTAAAATTAAATTACTTCCCACCCTATTCCCCTATAAACCCACAACCCACTACAGAAAATAAATTACTAAAATTAACATAATTAGCAATTAATCAATTTATAAAATTAATTCTCAATTAAAATTTAATTAATTACCAAATAACAATTATTTAACAATTAAGTATAAATAAATAACAATACATAAATTAACATATTTGATTAATTATAATGAAATTACTTCCCACCCTATTCCCCTATAAACCCACAACCCGCTACAGAAATTAAATTAGTTAAATTAACATAATTATGAATCAATCAATAAAATAAAATGAATTGCCAATTAAAATTTAATTAATTACAAAATAAAAATTAATTGACAATTTTTTATAAACAAATGCCAATAAATAAATTTACATATTTAATTCATTATAATTAAATTACTTCCCACCCTATTCCCCTATAAAGCCACAACCCGCTACAGAATTAAATTACGCAAAATTTAAATAACATTAAATTCATTAATTAAATAACATTATAACATAAATAAGCACTTTAACACATAAAACACACTGTAAAAAATTCGATATTATTAAATGTTCGATATTTTTATTAACCTATAATATGTACTTCGATATTTTGACTATCTATATTTTAAAATTCGATATTACATTACTTACCTTCAAAACAATATTTTTGATGTCTATATTATGTCCATTCGATATTTTGTCCAACCTATATTTTGTACTCAATATTATGTCCATTCGATATTTTGTAGTCGATATTTTGTCTGTTTACCTTCTCCACCCCCGATAGGCACTACCAGTTCCGGGTGATGCCCTTTGGAATGAAGAATTCCCCTGCCACCTTTCAGATGTTGGTCAACAGGGTGTTGGTAGGGCTGGAAGACTTCAGTGCCGCCTACCTGGATGACATTGCTGTGTTTGGGAGGACCATCTGGGCCACCTCTGTGAGGTGTTGAGGGCCCTGCGGAGGGAAGGCCTCACAAACAAAGCCAGTCAGCACCAGATTGAGCAGGGTTCTGTAGTATATTTGGGGCACCAGATGGGGAGCGGCCTGGTGGTACCCCTGCAGCCCAAAATTTAAACTATCCTGGCATGGGAACCCCCAAGACTCAGATGCAGGTGAGGGCCTTCTTAGGACTCAAGGGGTACTACAGAAGGTTTGTCAAGGGATATGGCAACATTGTTGCACCCTTGGCTGAGTTGACTTCTAGGAAGCAGCCAAAGAAGGTTAACTGGACTGACACCTGTCAGAGAGCTTTTGACGACCTGAAGACTGCCATGTGCACAGCACCCGTGCTTCAGTTGCCCGAAATTTCAAAGGAATTTTATGTCCAGACAGAGGCCTCAGGGCATGCAGGGCATGGTATAGGAGCTGTTCTTTCACAGATCAATGAGCAGGGACTAGACCAACCGGTAGCCTTCCTAACCAGGAGGTGACTTCCCCGGGAGCAGAGATGGAGTGCCATTGAGCATGAGGCATTTGCTCTTGTCTGGGCACTGAAGAAGTTGAGACCATACCTGTTTGGGACTCACTTCCGGGTTCAGACAGACCACAGGCCGCTTAGATGGTTGATGCAGATGAGGGGTAAAAATCCCAAGTTGTTGAGGTGGTCCATTTCCCTGCAGGGTATGGATTTCACGGTGGAACGCTGCCTTGGTACTGAACTTGCCAATGCTGACGGTCTGTCCAGATTTTCCCGCCTTAGTGAGGAGAACCCCAAGGAGATGGTTAGTTCTCCCTACTTTTCAGCTGGATGGGACGCATGTTAAACCTGGCATCATTGGTGCGGGTCTCCCTCCCTCTATTCTCTTCCTATCTTTTTATATTGGCTGGATTTAGATGCTCTTGGTGCTGTGCCACTGCTAGTCAGTGCCAAAGCACGAATGCTCCCTGTCTGAGGATGACTTATGGATTAGGATAGCCTTAATGCCTGTCCTATGTAGCATGTTCTAGTAGTGAGTAATTCTCCATTTGATTGTTCTGTGTAGACTGTTCTAGTAGCGAGTTATTCTCCATTTCATTGTTCTGTGTTGCCTGTTCTAATAGCGAGTTATTCTCCATTTCATTGTTCTGTGTAGCATTTTCTAATAGTGAGTTACCCTCTATGTCACTGTTTCTATTGAGAAGCTACCCGTTCTCATAGGTTAGAATGCACAGGTTGAGGATTACCTTCTATGATCCTTTTTGACCCCAGGAACCTGATAGGAACTTCGAGTTTGATATATTTATGCTCAGGACATTGAAATACACCTTTTAGGAAGGGCTGTTTCTATATCTCATGTTTGAAAATTCCTCTTCTGAAAATGTAGTATTTTTTTGCCTAAGCTTTTCTGTTGACTTTACCTTTATGTGTATTGGCCGTCTGGTTTCCGAGCAGCAGGGCCAGCTGGGTCAGACCAGGCTGGAGAGAGAGATCGGTATTCAGGGCATGGGGAGAAGTTACTCTTTGATCCATGCAGGGCCGTGCCTGGCAAGGTGACTGATGGCTCCTCCTCCCACTGGGTGTCTGATAGCAGACCCCCTCATTCTGAAAGGGTAGGATGTTGCCTCGTAAACCAAGTGCTCCCTGACCCCACAGAGCTGGTTCTGACCAGACCGAGTGATTTGTGACTTTAGAGAACAAAGGCATTTCAGGTATAAAACGCTGCGCTGGAACTTTGTCCAAGTGTTTTTCCTTCTGGTTGTCAAGACAAAACTCTCTCTGAGAGCACAGAGGAAAGGACTTTGCAACTTTCACCAAGCTTCCCCAAGAAACTACCTGAGGGACTGAATCGAGAGCGCCTCCTGCAGAAGTCTCAGGGACTTCAGACTTCACCCCGTCAGCCGTCAGAATTCCTGTGCGAGGAATTCTGCCTGCCGGTGGGGCCTCCGTCGAGTAACATGGAGCCTCTAGTTCTACTGTAAGGACTGCGGACTGAACCTTTGAAACTTTAGCTGGATCTGAGTGGGCCGCTGAACCTAAGATAGAGTTGCAGCCGCTGAGAGCCCGCCTGATTCTGCACCTTTTGAACTGTCACTGAATCCGTGTGGGCCACTGCAGTTAAGAGAGAGCTGCTGCTGCTGTTTGCCTGCCTGAATTTGAACCTTCTAAACTTTCGCTAACTCTGTGTGGGTCGCTGCGGCTAAAAGAGTGATGCCGGTGCTAAGAGCCCTCCTGAATCTGTGTGGGCCGCTTCAGCTAAGAGAGATCTGCCGCCGCTGAGAGCCCGCCTGAGTTTGAACCTTTGAAATCCTTGCTGAATCTGTGGGGGCCATTACAGCTAGGAGAGAGCTGCTGCAGCTGAGTGTCCGCACCCTTGTCAACGTTCTATCACCATGCTATGTCCAGTGGGGTGCCGCATCTAAGAGAGAGCTGCTGCCGCTGAGTGCCCGCACCTTTGCCAACTTTGCATTATCGTGATTTGTCCTGTGGGCCGCTGCAGATAAGAGAGAGCTGCTGCGGCTGAGTGCCCACACCTTTGCTAACCTTGTCCCATTGAGATTTGTCCTGCCAGCCGTCGCAGGTAAGGGAGAGCTGCTGCCGCTGAGTGCCTGCACCCTTGCCAATGTTGTATCACTGTGCTTCGTCCTGTGGGCCCCCGCAGCTAAGAGAGAGCTGCTATCTCTGAGTGCCCGCACCTTTGCCAACTTTGCATCACCCTTCGTCCTGTGGGCCACCGCAGCTAAGAGAGAGCTGCTGCTGCTGAGTGCCCGCACCTTTTCCAACTTTGCATCACCCTTCGTCCTGTGGGTCGCCGCAGCTAAGAGAGAGCTGCTGTCGCTGAGTGCCCACACCTTTGCCAACTTTGCATTATCGTGATTCGACCTGTGGGCCGCCGCAGCTAAGAGAGAGTTGCTGCCGCTGAGTGTCCGCACCTTTGCTAACTTTGCCTCATTGTGATTTGTCCCGTTGGCCATCACAGCTAAGGGAGAGCTGCTGCCGCTGAGTGCCCACACCTTTGCTAACCTTGCCCCATTGAGATTTGTCCTGTAGGCCGTCGCAGGCAAGGCAGAGCTGCTGCCACTGAGTGCCCGCACTTTTGCCCCTTTGTATCATTGCGGATTGTCTTGTGGTCCCCCACAGCTAAGAGAGAGCTGGTGCCACGGAGAGCCCGCAGCTTGTTCACAATTATCGAGGATTGTTGCTATCGTCTTGTGGGCTGCCACAGCTAGGAGAGAGCTGCTGCCGCTGTGAGGCCACCACAGGGCTGCAAGACGAGTCATCACCACCACCAGCTCGAGCCTCCGCAGCCGCATGCTGCCCCAGAGTGCCCGAATCATTGTGGGTGCACGCTACGGAGCTGTGCAGGCAAGACTTGTGGTCGCTGGAGTCCGCCTGTCACCATCTCTGCTTCTTCGAGAAGCTGCGTGCTGTGTCAACTGCAGGTATCTGGTGCTCAACGGGTCGCGTAGGCCCCGGCCTTGAACTCATTTCCACGTTCTAGTGAATACGTTATTGCCTTTTTGAGTCCCTACTATTTTATGTGCCTTGTGGCTTGTTGAAACACTTTGAGAGTTTTGAGTTAAACTTTTAGATAAAGATACTATTTTTAAATACCTACCTGAGTTATGTCCTTTTATGGTGTCATTACTGCCTTATTGTGCATGGTCATAAATGCTTCACACACTGCCTCTGAGATGGGCCTAACTGCTCGTGCTACGTTACGACAGGGTTGAGCAGGGGTTGTCTAAGGGGGTAGCCCACTCGCCTTGACTTAGGAAGAAGGGTCCCTATTTGGACAGTGTCAACTAGAGACCCCCGCTTCTAACGCAATGTGTTCATAGTGAGCAATCTTTATTAATTGTGTAATCCATTCATTACCGCGGGGACTTCTGACTGACACCAGTATTGGAGAATGCATATTTTACCTGCTGCTAAAAAAATCGCCAGCCTTTCGTTAGTGGGGTGTCACACTGTTAGTTCAATTAAATCGTCAACATCATGTAGCGGTGCTAAGGGCACAGATGATAGTAAGTTAATGGTACCTGCTTTGATAATTCTGTCCATAAAGTCTATCAATAAAGTTTCAAACTGCTTCAATGGCACACAGTATAGAGTAGGTCACATCCCTGTCTTCTACATATTTGCAGGTATCACTTATAATAGCTCTGCCTTGTGTAGCCTCTGTGTGGACAAGTATCAGAGGTGTAGTATTTTGAAATGTAATAATTTCAGTCTGAAGTCCCTGGCAACAATGTCATATCAGGTCAAACAGACTTCTTCAGGGTAATCTTTGTGTTGGATATTTTGGCACTAAATTCTTGCTTCCATTTGACCAGATTAATTTATAGCCAACATGTTAGAGCTCTATATATGCCTAAGACAAGTCACATGGACAGGCCAGATATATTAAGATATTGATAGATGGAGTACACATAAATCGAGAGGTGATGGTCCTGGACTCCTCAGCAGGCAACTGTGTACCTGTCTATAGTGCTAGTGATGCTTTTCTAACACATCAGCATTCCGTCATACAGTTTGGAAATACTTAAATTGTCCATTGAAGAATATTTGATCTAAGGTTAGAACATCCTTTTAGTCCAGACATGCCATGACAGGGTCTTATCTCTGATGTAAAGGCCAGCATTTCTCCATATTAGGTGGGAATGTATACATCTGAATCAACTTAAAGCAATTTATTGCTTAGCTCCTCAGTGAACATCATACAGTTTATCACTGGATTCTCAAGGGTGGTATTTTCCCAAGATGAGTGAGCAAAGCACCTTAAGGCCCAGCGTTCCGACTCAACCCACAAGGGCTTCTGAATTGCTTGTGGGAGAAAATTGGGAATAATATTATTGTAATGTGTGGTAAGTGTATCCCACCAGATGTTGCATGAGCCTATAAATATGTGGTTTTATCTGGATTTTGCTTCTCCTCAAATATATTGTTTAATGTCTGAGCCAATGTGTTTCCTTGTATATTTATGGATCATTACTTGCAGCGTTCCCAGGATATAGTCTTTCCAAGGCGCTACTTAAACTTTCGTGATCTGGATTCTGACCTATTTCAAGAGGTTGAGATTCATCCCCTGGAGGAAGTAATTTTTAATCAAGGCCATGAGTGGTGTTATCTAGGGCTGGGTGAAAAATTCCACTCTGCGAGTGGAGTTCGCTGAGATTTGCCCACACCGTGCACTGGGAAAACTTTGCCAACTGCTGCCTGGTGGAGTTTGTTTCTCATGTGTGGTTCGCCAGCATTACGTTGGGAAGCATGGGTGAGAATTTGAGTCCCTTAGCTTGATTTCCAGATGCTAGAATGCCTACTGGCGAATTTTCTCTATGCAGGCTGTCGCAGCAGTTTGTGACGCTGAGAAATCTGCCTCTCGAGTAGCAAATCCACTCGAGCGGCAGCAACATCTCACCCAACAATTGGAATTATGAGAAAAAATAGCACAGTTGGACATGCATTCTAATGAGTCTGTCGTTGCACCCTCTTTGAAGGCAGCTTTGATTAGAAGGATTAATAATTGTTGGAAGTTCTAATACGGCTTGTGCTATTTCCTCAGGAGTAAATTTGCCATCTAGCCATACTGTATCTTTGTCTGAAGGCAAATGCAAATTCTGTATAAATTTCTCTTCTAGTTATGTTGTTAATGTGTGGGCTTAGGGATATACGATTTTGTAATAAGAAGGTAACATTTTGGTTATATCTTCCTGGTGTGTCAATAGTAGCATGCTACTCACTGAAAAGCTCTTCAACACTTCATCAGGAGTAATTAGCACTATATAGATACAATTACAATTACCCAAACTATTCCTAATTGTTGCAATGGTGCTGTGTGTCTCCTGCAGGAGAGACACATCAGTGAACTTTGTGTGTAAGGAATGGAGGACCACTTTGCGCTTAATGTAGCAAGATAATTCATTTATCAGGTGATATTCAATGGTTCAATAAAGGCAGCAAATGGGAACATTTCGGAATGGATGTATGATATTTGTTGTCAGATGATAATAATCTCTTCAATTATGTCAATGAGAGAGGTTAATATCACAGGACTGTGTCATTTTTATGTTACACTCAAGCCTGTTTGCAACAAATGTGACGATTGGGGTCATCCAGTCTATGAAGGGGAGGGAATGCCATTGGAGGGGCAGTAAAATCTATATAAATAAAAATGTAAATGTTCGTTTGTTCAAAATCGTAAATCTCCGAAAGTTCTTCATTGATTGCTTTGAAATTTTGACACAACGTTCGATTTGAATATTCGAGTGTTTTTATATACACAACGTTGGATTCGAATACGCGCGTGTCGATTACGTGTGTGTTTTTAATCGAAAGCCCGAACAGACACATAAAAATGTCAATGTTCGTTTGTAAAAAATCTTAAATCTCCGAAAGTTCTTCACCGATTTGCTTTGAAATTTTGACACAACGTTGGATTTCATTAAGCGTGTGTTTATGTATATACACAACGGATTCGAATATGCGTGTGTCCAATACGCGCATGTTTTTAATCGAAAGGCCGAACAGACCCTATTGATATGGTTGCTGCGCAACAACTACAATGAACGCATAGAGACAATAGTCTACATATATTAGGATGGACAGTTGGTGTCAGGATGGCAGACCGGGAAGTGGGGGGAGGGTGGGGGGAGGGTGGGGGGAGAAGTTGATTCACTTTGCAACATTAGGAAAGGACACATAGAGACAATAGTCTACATAGATTAGGATGGACAGTTGGAGTCAGGATGGCAGACCGGGAAGTGGATGGAGGGGGGAGGAGTAGGTTCACTTTGCAACATTAGCGCGTGTTTATATATAGACAATTTGGATTCGAATACGCGCCTGTACAATACGCGCATGTTTTTAATCGAAAGGCCGAACAGACCCTATTGATTTGCTTGTTGCTCAACAACTACAAGGGACGCATACACACAATAATCACAAAAACGTATTGTATACCCACAAGCATTGTGAAATTAAACATATTAGAAACGTGCGCTTACTCTTTTCTTTCTCTTCCATTTAACCAGACTGAGCCACAACAACACATTGCGGGGTACAGCTAGGGTCATAATAAGATGCAAAAGCCATTAGATGTTCGATCAAGTCTTGCACTAGGGAAGAAGAGAAGAGAAAGATTGGGACATGGAAGGAAAAATGTAAGGATTTGCTAGGGATAGAATTATTTGTGGAAGGTAATAGCCTCCTTAGATTCCACTTCAATATCAACTACTGTTAGTTGCGAGATATACTTCAGCATTGCAAGGTGGATATCTCCAAGGCATTGGCAGACTGTGTGTCTGCCCTAAGGTGGGATCGATGTAGTATAATGGGTACAGCAGAGGCCTAAAAAAAGATAACAGAGACACTAATCCCTATTATATTGCTATATACCATGATAGCTATACATGACATTGATGGCTCAGGTGGCACAAGTAAAAGAAAAAAACTCATTATATGGTGTCTGCAAAAGAAGTAAATATATGCCAGCAGACTTGGTTTTTGCTTGAGAATGAGAGTGTGATATGTCATGGACCAAAGGGAGATGGGATAATGCTGAATTTTCAAAAGTAATATTACTCGAACTGGCAATTTAGTGGGCCATGTAAACCTTTCTCCATGCAGGTGAGAACAAAGCAGGATTTGTAAGTTGCATTTATGTACTCATAATGTGTGAAATGATAAACAACAAACCAGTACTTACGTGGCTTTGTGTGTGTAAATTAATCAGAAACGGTTGAACATTAAGGCCCTCATTGCGATGGCGCTCGGTTTGACGGCTGACTGCCATCATATTTGGTAGGAGACCATCTGACAATGAGTCGGGGGCTCTACCTGCCCTATTACAATATGACTTCCAGCATTGCGGTCGCAAAGTGCTATTTCGTACTTCAGCTTGCGCTGCGGCCCAATAAAAAGGTCTGCTGCACAAGAAGCAGTACAAAAAATCCCTTTGTGCACCTCCATGCTTGACGCACGGTGTTTGGATGTGTGGGTGTGTACCACATGTGCCCCCCAACCAATTAGCAGTGGCCCACAGGGCCCTGCTTGGGATCCTCAAAGTCAATTTCCATCTGCCTTTTCATGGAGGACTGCAGTGAAAAGGCAGTCAGAAAGAGACATCCCATTGCAGGGACTGGATTCTGACCACTGCCCCGACAGGATCCTTCTTCCTGTCGGAGGCGTCTGAATTTCCTCTCGACCTCAACAATCCAACCATCTGCAAATTAATGTGGCAGTCAGAATTATGGCCTGGATGTTGGTGGAACCTCCACAGGTGGCCTGTTGCTGGCGGTCCCACTGACATCCTAATGAGGCCCTAAATCCTCTCTTGCTTGTTTTTCCATTGCAAATGTCAGTGGTTATCTCAATTTGTCTCTTGTAGAGCTCAGTTTCTCAACAATTTGATTCAGGCTTTGTCTGTCATGAATCTTTCTGGCCATCCCGCTTGGTGGTAAAATGATACCCTGCCGATTGCCTACACTTTATGGACGGGTAGACTTTTCTGACAAAGTCACACCCATTTCTGACGTGTCTAGAGAGTGTTTACTTTTTCCAGGTATTCCGGTTTACTGTAACCTATTGTCTTTGGTTAATAATCATAGAGGTGGAATCCATCACACCAAATTTGATTTTGCCTCAGTGACAACATGGTTGAAAGGCTAGGAATTTTTTTCTCCTGACATTCGTCTCATTTGAGTAGTCAGCAGCAATGCTGATCAAATCCAACTCAAAGGGTCCTTTCTTTAGCTTGGCTTCATGTAGTATCTTTCTGGTTTGCTGATGATGTAAGAAGCATTCAATTACAGTCAGGATCTGCTATCTAGCTGGGAGTGATGGGGACAGACACAAAGGGATTTTCGGAATTCCGGCAGAGAATTATATTCCAAGGACACATGGGATAAGGTCATCTAGGACTCTGATGATATTTCCTTTTTCTGACTTTTCTGGGACACTTGGCCTGGGAGCCATTTCACTTGTGATCACTTGTGATGACGATCGTTGTTCAGACTTCATTATTTTGTGTGTCTCTCACACCACAAATCAAAATAATGTGATTCCATTGATTTTAAATACAGGGCATCACCAGAAATTCTTCGAACGTATGGGACATTTTTTGTGCACTACTGTCCGAGTCCACCATTTCTTAAAGGGCATGAAGAGCATTTGAACTTTCCAATGTTACGCTCATTACACATGAGCTAGTTTACATAGAGCATGATTCTAGATGTACCACCATTGTGATTGAATTCTGCATCAGGGAACCATTCGGTCCCACTGCTCTACCCACGACTGACACTATAACTTTTGTGTGAATCTTTTGTCTATTCCTTTCACCAAAACTTGCCATAGCTATTTTTTTGCACCTAATTTGTTGAGGAAAAGCATATATTTTATCTTCTATTTTTTCTTACATGTTCATATTTTTCTTGAGTGAAATTCTGTGTTCCTCAGAATAATAGTTATACATTACATTTCAGGAACTACCCCCTGATGATGGGCGAGTCCCGAAATTCATTGGGTGTTCTTCATGACCAAATGGGAAAACTGTACTGACTTAGTAGTGTGACTGCTCAACAGCACCATTCACAAGAATGAATCAAATAAAGTTATGCCTGATGATCTACTTTTGAATTCTCTACTCACTGGATGACCCATTGTTTACATTGCTGAAAGTTTAAAGAATTACACACAGAAAGTGTGCTGAAGGGAACGTTTCATCCATTGCTGGAAAACGCTTAATTTCAATTTATCAATCCACGCCTACCGATCAGAAGGCGATACCCATCGGCACCCAATAACCGATCTGCATTACCTACAGTTATAATTACCAGGAGTGTGACTGTCACAACCTTTACCTACTGTCTAGTCATTTCCCTTATGCCAGATTAATTGGACTAATTTTAGTAATTCTGAGTTACTCTTTGACAAGGAACTATTGATAATAAGGTGATTATGCCCCCATGCATAATTAAGAGTAATTTGGAGGGAAAAATCCTACCCTGAGAACATATTTAGAGAGCGTAATCATGGGCAATTACCTACAAATTCTGAGAGATGACTTGAAAACATTCAAGAAGTATTCTGCATTTTTGACCTACAAAACTAGCATTAAATGTTTGGAGTAAGTTGGGGGATAATTCTACTCCAATTGTACATTTAGCAAGTGTGAACAGCTGCATGTGTTGCTATTCATGTTTTATATCATTTATCACAATTTCTCAGTACAAAATCCATCCTTTAGTCCATTTTGGAAATGAGGTAGCATTTCTGTAAAAATAAGGCCAAAAGCAGAATCAATCTTTGCATGTGATGAGGAATTTTGCTGAAATTTGAGGCAGTTGCTCCTGATTATGCTACACAGGATTACTTGAGTTACCCCTAGTCTTCACCTCAGTCTGGACTTGCAGATAAGCTTTCTTCCAGCATGTTCAGTCTTTTCCTGGAGCATTCCAGTCAGTTATTGAACGAAGAAAGGTTGGTTACACACAGAGTACATTTCTGCAAATATGCCAGTTACCTTGGATTCCATCTGAGACATTGGCGGATGTTAGAAATGGGGGTCTCTAGTTGGCAATGTTTTTCACCTTTGTCCAAGTAGGGACCCTTTTCTTAGTCAGGGTAAGGGGGATACACTTCTAAAATAACCCCTGCTCACCCCCTTGGTAGCTTGGGACGAGCAGTCAGGATTATCTCAGAGGCAGTGTGTAAAGCATTTGTGCATGCATACAGTAACACAATGAAAACACTACAAATAGACACAACACCAGTTTATAAAAATAAGCAAAACATTATCTAAACTAACAAGACTAAATACGACAAAACTCCAACATACAACACTGTAAAAGTGGTTACTTTGCAAGATAACCTTCAATTTGCAAGAATAGCTGAAAAACACAGTACTTCCGAGTCAGTAGCTCTGTTCGTGGCTACCACAATAATGAAAACGAAAGAGTCTAACAGTCCCAGCTGACTGCGTTGATATGGGCCAGCTTAAGTGTTGACAAACTTGTACACAGTACCTTTTTCGTTGCAGCCGACACGTTGAACCGGGCTGGTCAGGGCAACCGTCGCAGTTGCGAGGTGAAATGGAAGCGGTGCAGTGTGCGTTGTCCTCACAGCACGTTCAGGCTGCGGCTCGGTGACGGACATCCAACAGTGTCGATGAGACCATGGCTTACGATGCAGAGTGAGGTGGTGATCGATGGGGTGCTGGCAGGTCACAGTGCAGGTGACGGAGTCAGTCAATGTTCAGGTCGGGCAGCAACGGTGTTGTTGACGTCTGGGTAGTGTGAAGCTAGGCGGCGCAGAGTACACTGCCCACAGGACGTTGTGCAAGCAATGGCTCAGTCATGGTCATCCAGCAGTGTCAGTGAGACCAAGGATGCAGTGTAAAGTGAGGTGGTGCCTTCTGCAGTCCCTTAACTAAATTGTGTATATAAATGATGCCATGAGCACATACTATAATCAAATAGAGTCTCCTTGTTTCCTTCTGGATAATGTTGTATTCATATCCTTACTAATTGCCTTTGAATTATACCAGTTGGGACACTGTATGTTCTTATCAAATCCAGGACATATAGCCAGTGACAGACTCTGTGACAGAGTCAGCTGCTCTTCCCTTCTGTGTCGACTGAAACCAGCGCTTCAAGATATTGTGCCCAGAAGGATGGTGTAGTCTTTGTTCTCCCTTAGACTTCTTGAGCAGGGGGCAAGCTCTACCTCAAGCCCTTGGAGATACTTGTCAAGCAGGATACACACACAGTTCCTCTCCTTGGCAGAACCAGCTACTGCAGGACGACCCCAGACAGCACACAGCAAAGGGGCATTACTTCTCCTCCAGGTTCTCCCAGCTCTTCTCCTAGGCAGAGGTTCCTCTTGAATTCCAAAAGTGATATATAGTTCAGGGGTCTGGGCCCCACTTTATATAGTACAAAATCCTTTGTTCTCTGGAGGCAGAGAGTGTCCTTGTTCAGCTAAAACCAGTTATGTCCTCTCTGGCCCAGCCTCCTGGCAGGAGGTGGAGACAGCATTGTCCAAGGAAGGACAGGCCCATTCAGGTGTGAAAGAAATCTCTTCTCCCTACTCTAAATGCAGCCCACGTTTATTCAGCCCAGCCCGACTCACCTTGGAAAGGCAGAGCAAAGGCAGAGCACACCTCACCCCCCCCCACCCCCAATTGGCTGTCTGAACAGAATGCACATTCCCAGACGCTGTCACTCCAAAGCCAGACAGTCAATACACTACCCTAGCAGAGGCACACTGGCTGGCTAAGCAAGAAAATACCAACTTTCTGAAAGTGGTATTTTCAAACCCAGAATGTAAAAATCATCCTTACTAAAAGAAGTATCTTTAGTTCTGAGTTCAGACATTCTAAACTCCATTTTCCTATCTTGTTTCCATTGGCAGTTATACTAATAAGATGTTATAAGTAAACTCCCAATTCTATCCTAGAGAACAGATAGCCTTTCAATAGTGAAAAACTAATTTGGAAGTATTTCACTATCAGGACATGCCTAACACATCAGGACATGTCCTACCTTTCACATTAACTGCACCCTACCCACAGGGGTATCTTGGGCCTACCTTAGGGGTGACTCACATGTAAGAAAGGGGAAGGCTAGGGCCTGGAAAGTTGGTGCACTTGCCAGGTCGACTTGGCAATACTAGACTGCACACAGACCGGACAATAGCACAATCTGGAGGATCTCTGGAAGCATAATATTCCAGTCCTCTCCTCTAGAAATCCGTTTTTAATTAAAGCAGCGGACCACCCGAATAAATCATTCCTAGTACCCCTAGCTTTATTTTAATTCACTCTTCAACGTCTACTAATCCATTCTGGCCCCACACCCGCACTTCATTCATACGGCTTTTGGAAAAAGATCTCCGCCAAAGAGCCCCTCTTTGAGGTGTTGCCCGTTGGGTATTGCACCGCCGACCCAACGAGGAGCAGGCCTAAATGATGAAGCATGACACCTGAAAGGGTGTGTGAGGGCATTAAATCCAACAAAATGGATTCCCAGGGTTAACTTCTCTTCACCCTAACAACACTACTCGCATCACACACTGTATTGGTCTTTTCCTCCTCTCTCTCTCCAGGAACAGCACGGCAATTTTTGCATGTGCACACAGACACTGCAATGGCAGGCCTGAGACACTTTTCAAAGGCTGATCGTGTGGGTAGCACAATCAGTGCTGCAAGCCTACTAGCAGCATTTGATTGACAGGCCCTGGGCACACACAGTGTTCCCAGGGCACACTGGGGAATTAGTAGTAAATCAAATAAGCCAATTATGGAAACACTAATCCATGACGACAATTTACACAGAGAGCATATGCACTTTAGCACGGATCAGCAGTGCTAAAGTGTCCAGAGTCAAAAAATAACCAAAACAGGGTGAAAAACAGGAGGCCAACAAGAAAAAAGTTGGGGTTAAACCCACTGGAAAAGCCAGGTCTAAGAGAGGCCCTACGGAAGACAGTGCTCTCATAAGAGATTCCATTGTCACTTTTGACATTCCTCCTGTCTTGAAGTTTGTGCTGTCCGTCTATTGTCTATTAGGGACTCAACAAACAGAAGTTGTCTGGTCAGTTGTGCAGGCAGCAGGCCCTATGCTACCAGTGAATTTAAATGGCACCATCATTTCGGCGTGGCATGTGTGGAATTTAGCACTCATGTCACAGGAGTGTCTCAGAGTAATACCAGCTTGGACAGTTTCTTTAAAGTTGAGGGAGTGCGCCAGACTTAATCCTGGTTATATTGTATCAATTAAATATCTTCCCACAGTCCGGTGGGTGAGCTTACTTCCTGTCTTGTGGCTCTTACAGTTGTTTTTTTTCAAAGCCCAAGTTAATATTTAGGCACAGTGGGTGTCAGACCTGACATTCTTGATGTGGTCTTCCCCCTTAAATTTTCGGCCTTTAATCCTGTTTTCTGAAATTTGTTTTTGTTGGCACTCCGAATCTGTGCACTTTAGCACTGCTGATCTGTGCTAAAGTGCTTGTGCTCTCTCATTAAAACATTGTAAAATTGGCGTACACCTGATTGGGAAATTGAATTTACTTATAAGTGCCTGATTTATGGAACTATGTGTACTCAGGGCCTATAAATTAGCCTGGAGTGAACCACTACACTGCAAATTCGACCTGGCAAAATACACATTTTGCCAGGCCTAAACCTTCCTTTTTAATCTATGTAAGTCACTTCTAAGGGAGGCTGTTAGAAATGGAAGTCTCTGGTTGGCCATAGCTGGCGCCAATGTCCAAATAGGGACCCTTCTTCCTAAGTCAGGGCAAGTGGGCTACCCCCTTTGATAACCCCTGCTCAATCCTGTCGTAACAGAGCACGAGCAGTTAGGCCTATCCTAGAGGCAGTGTGTGAAGCGCTTATGACCACGTACAACAAGGCAGTATGACACCACGCAAGGATACAACTCAGGTAGATATAGAAAAATATTATCTTTATCTAACAGTTTAACTCAAAATTCTCAAAGCGTTTCAACAACTACAATTCACGTCAACCCATGGGGTCTCAAAGAGACAACAAAGTATTCACCCAAAGCGTGACACTGACTGAGTTCAGGGCCGGAACCTACGCAGTCCGTTGCGCAACAGATACCTGTCGTTGGAAGGGACAACAGCACGCAGCTTCTGGAAGAAGCGGAGATGGTGACAGTCGGACACCCAGCGACCACAAGTCTCAGGTGCTGAGGTCCGCAGCGTGCACTCACAGTGGTTTGGCACTCAGGTACAGGCAGGCGCTCAGCGGCAGCAGCACGTGGCTGCGGCTATCCGGGCTGGTGGTGATGGCTTTCGTCGTGCAGCTCCGTTTTGGGCTCACAGCGGCAGCAACTCTCTCTTAGCTGCGCGGGCCCACAGGGCAAATCACAAGGATGCAAAGTTGTCAAGTGTGTGGGTGCTCAGCGGCCACACCTCTCTCTTAGCTGCAGCGGCCCGTGGGGCAAATCACGAGGGTGCAAAGATGTCAGTGGTACAGGTGCTCAGTGGCCACAGCTCTCTCTTAGCTGCAGCAGCCCGTGGGGCAAATTACGAGGATGAAAAATAGCACAGGGTGTGGGCGCTCCACGGCTACAGCTCTCTCTTGGCTGCGGCGGCCTATGGGACAAATCACGATGATGCACGGTAGCAAAGGGGGTGGACACTCAGTGACAGCAACGCTCTCTTGGCGGCGGCCCAAGGGACAAATCACAATGGTGCACGGTGGCAAAGGGTATGGGCACTCAGAGATTACAGCTCTCCCTGGGCTGCGGCGGCCAACGGGACAAATCACAATGTTGCACAGTAGCAAAGGGTGTGGGCCCTCAGCAGCTACAGCTCTTTCTTGGCTGCGGCAGCCCACTAGGCAATTCACTGTGATGCAAAGTAGCAAAAGGTGTGGGCACTCAGCAGCTACAGCTCTCTCTTAGCTGCAGCGGCCCACACAGGTTCAGCAAAAGTTTAGAAAGTCTTCATTTCATTTCAGGCGGGCTCTCAGAGGCGGCAGCAGCTCTCTCTAAGCTGCAGCGGCCCGTACAGGTTTAGCAAATGTTCAGAAGTGCCCAGTCCATGGCCCTCGCAGTAGAACTAGAGGCTGCGGATTACTCGACGGAGGCCTCACCTGCAAGCAGAATTCCTCGCACAGGCGCTCTCGATTTTATGCCCTCGGGTAAGTTCTTCGGCAAGCTTGATGAAAGTTGCAAAGTCCTTTCCTCTGTTTACTCGGACAGCGTTTCGTCTTGACCTCCAGAAGGAACACACCTGGCCAAAGTTCCAGTGCAGCATTTTATACCTAAAGAGTCTTTGTTCTCTTAGGTTGCAAATTACTGACTCCGGACAGAACCAGTTCAGTGGGGTCGGGGATCACTTGGTTTATGAGGCGACATCCTGCCCCTTAGAATGAGGGGGGCTGCTATCAAACACCCATTGGGAGGTGGAGCCATCATTCACCTTGCCAGCACCGCCCTGCTCGGATCAAAGAGTCACCCCTCCCCAGGCTCTGAATACTGATCTCTCTCTCCAGCCAGGTCAGACCCAGTTGGCCCTGCTGCTCCAAAACCAGATGGCCAATGCACATACTGCCAACAGCCTACAGTAAGGCTTAGGCAAGAAACTACCATGTTTTCAGGAAAGGTATTTCTACACATGTAACATATAAACGGTACATTATATTTAAAAAGCAGGACGTCTTTTAAAGATTTACATGTGCTGCTAGTAAAAAACTCCTACATTTGTTCTTTCACTACTGTAATGCCTACTGGACCCACAGAAAAACAGTGGGTTGCCCTATTACATTTAATATGTGCTTACATTTGATTGGGAGCAGCTAAAAATGTCATGTTCGATCTCAAACAAATTGCAATATAAAATCCTCTTTAATGGTAAAGTTGGATTTTAAGTCACAATGCTGAATAAACTATGTATAGAAAGTTGCAATTTCCTTGTCCTAGCCATTTGGTCCATCCTGCAAAGTCCTGAGTCACCTGACTGCTGTTAGGCTGTGTGTTTTCCTCCCAGATGAAGGGTCACCTTCCTGTACATAAACAAACAATGGCATTTTGCTTTTTCCATGGAAAAATTAAAAACGAGGAGAAATAATGCATTTCTACTCGTTTTGCCATCTTAAGACCAGTCCTATGAACAACTTCAGAAAGACAGCCAATGACCTCAAGAGGACTGCCCTGCTTCTAGAGGCCCACCTTGCACATCATAGGACTTCCCTGCTTCTACCAGAGGACTGCCACTACCATAGTGACTCTGAGGGCTACTTGTATGGCCTCCTCTGTGAGCTAATGAGAAATAACAACTTCCAGAGACCATGAACCCTGCACTTTGCTAAAGTGAGTCCTAAACTCCCAAGGGGTACCTCTCCAGTCCAGGGCCCTCAGTTGTGGTGGTGAAGGTGATGTTCCTTTCTAACCCTAAAAGTTGGGACTTAAAAAAGTGTTGGAAAATGTCCCTCTCTGAAGGTTCACCCCAAACGTTTCCTTTCTCCTCATCTTTTTATGACCTAGTTTTTGTTGGCTTTAGGACTCAAGGTACTTTACCAATGCTAACTAAGGCAGAAGTGCATGTGCTCTCTCCCTAAATTGAGGTAAAATTGTCTTATCCACAATTGGAATCTTTAATGTACCTATAAGTCCCAAGTAAAGTACACTACATGTGCCCAGGGCCTGTGAATTAAATGCTGTTAGTGGGCCTACAATGAGGCACAGGGTCAAGGCTGATTTGCATATGGCCATGTCTGAACTGGGGTAGTGTGGGGTGCAAAAAAACGATGGAATTAGGCCTAGATCTCTGTACTGGGGTGAATGTATGACATTGTTCTGCATTCTGTCCATCAACTGTTGTTTTTGCATTTGTCACCCCAAGTGGGACGGGTATGCTCAGACGTGAGTCCCGTGCTCTCCACACCACTGGAGTCAAGCTATCCTGGCTGATGACGGCTGAAACTGGTCCTAGGATGCTTGATTCCGGTCCAGGGAAGACATGGCTTGGCAGTTCGGATTGGACTGTTCCCATGAGGCACAGGGTCAAGGCTGATTTGCATATGGCCATGTCTGAACTGGGGTGGTGTGAAGTGCAAAACAATTATGGATTTAGCCCCAGATCTCTGTACTGGGGCGAATCTATGATATTGTTTTGCATTCTGTCCATCAACTGTTGTTTTTGCGTTAGTGGGCCTACAGCACTGATTGTACCACCCACTTAAGTAGCCCATAAAACATGTCTCAGGCCTGCCACTGCAGAGGCTGTGTGTACATTGTACACTACCATGTTGACTTGTCATTTAAAACCCCTTGCTAAGCCTTAAAGTTCCCTTTTTGTACATATATTTCACCTCGAAAGTAGGCCCTAGGTGGCCCATAGGGCAGGGCACAGTGTAAGTAAAAGTAGGACATTTACATTTAAATTTTATATATCCTGGTAGTGAAAAAAACACCTAAATACATTTATTTCACTACTGTGAGGGCTAAATCTCTCATAGGTTAGCATTGGCAATTCCTTATTACTCTTTTAAGCTGCAATTCTTGATTGGGAAGAAGGATCCCTTTCATGCTTAATAGAATTAGAATAGTAATGTTAAATGTTCTTTGCTGGCAAAGTTGGAGTTAACATCACTATTTTAGAAATGCTACTAGATGGCATTTCTCTTCTCCTAAACCTCTGTGTGCCTACAGCCTGTTTTCAATACACGTCTGGGGTGGGTGACAGTTGGCCTTTGTGCATTTCCTCAAGACAGCCATACACAAAGGAAGGTTAGGTGTGACTAAGCAGCCATCTACATCCTGATGGGCCATCCTGGGAAAGATGAGAGAGAAGAGTTGGCATACCTAAATGGGCTGTGTTCTGACCCCTCACAGAGGGTTGCATACCCACCTGTAGTGAGCATGGAGCCAGGACTGGGAAGGTAGAATCTCTTTGCACTTCAAAGTCTATCTTTGAAGTCATCTCCACTTCAAAGGTACAAGTGGGTATAAGTACTGGGTCTCTGACTCCACCAAATCAGACACTTCTGGACCTGTAAAAAAACCCTGAGAGGAAGAAGGACAGCTGTGCTGCTACAAAGATTGTCACTCTGCTGCCCTGGAAGAACTGCCCCTGCAGAAGAACTGGACTCTGTTTGAACTCAGATGGATCTCAAAGGTGTTGTTGAGTTCCCTCCTGTTTCTGAGACTCAGAGATTTCAAAGTCTCACCAGCTGCTCCTTTGCTTGGTCCATTAAAAGTGGGCCCAAGTGCTTGATCCAGCTGAACTGACACATTTCCTGTCTGCGGGAAGCAGAACTGACGCATCGACACTGTTGCAGGAGCAGAATCTGCACATTGCACTCAGACCAGCATTTCACCTAAAGAACCGCTGCATCAGAGCTGCTGCATTGCCACAGCTGCAGTGTGGGAAGATCGATGCATCCACGTTGACTACGTGGAGAACCCTGGTGTGTCATTTACATAACCTACTCCTTTTGGCACATCATCTTTGGAACCGGTGCATCGCCACCGCTGGTGTAAAACAATCAATGCATCACCTCAACTACATGATTGACATCGATGCATCGCTCGGCTGCACCTCCCATCTTGCTGTTGCAACCAGGATCAATGTACTATGTTCATCAGGCCTTGCGTGGTTCCTGTATCCAGCCAGCACTCAATCACCATCAGCCCGAACTCTTCACTTTGCCCAGGTCCAGTGCAACCAGATAACACCATGGGCACCTAATGCTTCTAAGTGCTATTTTTACATTTTTTTTTTAAAGTCATATCTCATCTTGTACTCATTGTATTTTGTTCGTTTAGATCTTGTTTTATTTATGGAGTCTTAACCTATTTTTTTAAAACTGATTTGCAGTCTTTTGTGGTGTCTTTACTATGTGACCGTTTGAAGTGTTGTACAAATATTTTACACATTGACTCTTAAGTTAATCCTGCCTGCTCTGCGCCAAGTTACCAGAGGGTGAGCACAGGTTAATTTATGGTTGGTATCTGACTTATGCTGACTAGGATTGTGGTTCCTGCTTGGACAGGGTGCACACCTCTGCCAACCAGAAACCCAATTTCTAACTTTGGGGATCTGCAGTGAAGATATGACTTGTGTTTGTGCAGTGCCATACAGTGACTTAGTGTACACTATTACTCTATATCTAGACCAATTCAAACCCTTTTCAATTCTTCCTGACAGGCGTTTTTGTTTTTTCCTAAAATCGAGACTGTCTGGAGAAGTAGAATATGCACCTGCAAAGATGTTTTTTAGCTGGACCCTGTGAGGAATTTTGCCTCTGCCAATCAAAAACCGAATCTCTAGCACAAATGTTCATCAAAAAGTGTCCTGAGAACTGACTGAAGAATGGGACCTACCTACTCGCCAATCCACCAAGGGTACATTGCTATTCGGACTGACTCCGCGGTAGCGCCCGCTATGTTCTCCGCATCACCAAATCCTGTTCAGTGGGACCTCTCATTGAAAGTATGGAGCCTAATTGAGTTCGATGGTACAAGTCGTACCCACAGCTCCATCCAGCGACTCCCCGATGATGAAGCCTCCCCCTCTGACACCGCCAGCTACCTGGCCCTGCTTAACTTTACCTTCTCAGGAATGTTTCTTTAAAATTTCTTCCAAGTCAGAAGGTAAGCCAGTACTGGGCCCAATCCACCTTGTGTATCCGATCCACTCTCCATCGCGTTCAGCATTAACTTTTTTACTTTGCAACAATCTTGCATTGCCAGATATCCACGGTTGACACTTTGATCTTTTAGGTGCTATTTTTCACTTAAAATGTTAACTCTGGTTCTACTGATTTGATTTCATTTGTTTTGGTGTCATCCTATCTATTACAATTTATCCTATTTTTCTAAATTGGTTTGTAATTTGTCTATTTTTTTTTGTTTTCACTTTATTACTGTTTATGTGCTGCATAAATACTTTAACAGTGCCTGACTGCTTTTTTGGAGAGTAACCTGAAAGTTAATCAGGGGTTAATTTAGTGGCTTTTTTGGCTGTCTGTGACAAGGACTGTGGTTGTTGCATGAGTAGGGTTTCGATCCACTCAACCAATAACCCAATTTCTTATAGTGTGTGTCTTGTACTACCAGACTCTCTTTCCAGTGAGCCTTGTAACTAGAGCAATGTGAGGCAATTATTATCTGTGTATGTCTTCTTCTCTACTCCTATTGGCACACAGGTGATATTAGTCTGCAGGACTTCACGTTTCCAGTTGCCAGCATCTCACATAAGGCAACAGAATCTAAATTCAGTGGGAGATGCACAGGCTAGAAGGGTGCTGCTGGATAAAAGCACTATCACAGGCGGTTTCAGGTTCCCTGCTCATACTACCCATTCTGGTTCCCATTTTCACAGAGCTGACCCCTTACTCATGATTGCAGTGATTGTTCATAGTTGGGGGCCCCAGTATGCTTTGCCCTCCTCCATTGCAGTGCAGGTTCTCTGGATGTCACCACATGTCTCTTCCAGCATCCAATTTAGGTCCCAAGTGGCTTGATCCACGTCCCCATCACAACTCACACTGCATTGATTTTGGTCTCTGTGTTCATGGACACTGCTGTTTGCCATCAATCAGCTTTGTGGTGTTTTAAACAGTGCAATGAGTGAGAGCCAGGGATATTCCAATGTCCTCCATCATGTCGGAATCAATCTTTGTGTAACTGTAATTGGTGTCCCTCTGCATGTTAGGCAGCTTAAGTGGCAGGGCTGTAGACTCTGAGCTTAGTTGATAGCTCTCTAGCAGCATTTCTGTTCTCTTGCACTGGTGACAATGTGGGGTGTGAGCACACAGCTTCAAGGTCTTGGTCCCCACTCAGAGTTTTTCAGCTCAGCGTCCTTGTCGGGGTTGCAGATGCTATCCCAGTGGGTGAGCTTGCAGGATCAGAGGCCAGTGATGCTTATTCCAATTAGACATTCCTCGCTGGTTTGGGCCTTTCGCCCAGTCAGTCACTCTGCTCCAAACATTACAGAGATCCTCAGTCGATTTCAACTCCAATGGTACTTGTATTACCCTAATATCTCAAATGCTATTGCAGGTCCTAAAGCATTAATCACTATTGTGTATTTTGTTCATTGAAAATGGGATGCAATTCTTGAACAAATATATAGGTTTCTGAATCACAGATCCTGCATTCACTTGGCAACCTTGAACAGTCTTCATTCACAAAACTGTATACTCATTTCTCAATCAGAGTTTTTGAATGCTGAATTGAGAAATGTTACTAGATGTATGCCCAACCTAGAAAAGAACTTGGGGCCAGATGTATGAACATCTAGTATGGGTAATCCTTACTCTTTATGTATGAAAGTTGTATTTTTAAATTAGTGAATCCTAGTGTGTCGCAAATCGACCTACCTCTTGAATATTATTGACGTAGTTCGTAATTTGCGACCCATTACGAATGACAGGCATCGAGGGTATGGAGGTGTGCTGGGATCAGCAGACCGCATGTCTGTGATTGCTTTTTACTAAAGCAATATTTTTATTTTTTTTAATGCAACACGGTTTCCTTAAAAGAAACTGGACGGCATTTAAAAGAACAGTTTCATGTTTTTTATTTGTTTAAGAAAAAGCAGTAGTTTTGTGGACCACTGCTTTCTCATAAATAAAATGCTTTACACACAAAGGGGAATAGCTCCCCATGTGACCTCCTTCCCATTTGCAAAAGCATTACCTCTACACTTCTGTAGTCAATAAAGTATTCATGTTTTGTGACCGCATTCCAGTTGTAAAACATGAGTCCACTCAGATTCAGTATTTGGAAGAAAAGCCCTAAACACGACCCTTCCAAATACTGAAATGGAATTGGGTCACAAACCTAAATCGTGAATCAGTAACTTGTTACCATTTTGCAATTTGGTGTTTGTAGATTCGCAAAAGCATTTCTGCGATCGCTAATGGCCTGATCCTGCAAATCAGACCATTTGCGACCACAAAAAGTCTTCTTACTCATTTATCAATAATGCTTTCCTAACACCCATACACATTTAAGAATCATGATTTCAATAGTGTTTTAACAGTGTTTTAAAAAAATATAAAATAACCTAAGTTAAAGTTATCACAATTTTACATTGAATTACATATTTGAATGCGTTGTAAAAGCTGCCACCCATAAGCCTCTGGGAAACGCTGTGCGGTTTACCCACAACTACAGCCCTAAGACAATGTGTAGAGTAGAGAAATATACCCCCCACCCTTGAATAAGGTTAGGGGACACCTCCCTAGGGAAAATCCCTTAGAGTGAGGCTAGCAAATACACATTACCATTAGCCAAAGTGGAGATCCCAAAAAAAAAAACACTGACATTTACTGGAAAGCTAAAGTACGAGGGGCCTCATTTATGAAAAGTGCCGCATCGCTGCGAGAAAACAGCGATGCGTCACTTTTCATTGCGACCTCCTTGCGTCCCTAATGATGCGTCATATTTATAATATGACGCATCATTGCGCAAGGAATTACAGATACGTCAAAATTTCTGACGTATTTGTAAGCGCAAAAGTGACGTATTGCTGGAGTGTGTCACAAAAGTGACGCAACTCCAGCAATGCGCCCTTTCACATGGGGAAAGCCCCATGTGAAAGGGTTTGCGTCAGTCTTACGCCTGCTGTGAGGCAGGCGCAAGATTTTGACGCAACAGCATCCTAAAAGTGACGCAGTGAAATCTCATAGATTTCACTGCGTCACTATTACGAGGATTTTTGCGGGGGAACGCCCCCTCTGCATACATTATACCTGACGCAGGTATAATGTAGCGCAGGGGTTTACAAAGTGACGCATCAGCCTAAATGCATCACTTTGTAAATAGTGCGCAACAGGAGGCATGTTTTACGCCGCTGATGCGTCACAAAAAGTGACGCACCGGCGGCGTATAAGTGACGCACTGCCTCATAAATGAGGACCAAGGGGAGAAGAATCTGACTGCGGTCTAATACTGGTAATTGCACAAAACCAGAAAAAGGTGAAACTAACTTTAACTTTAGTTGACATCCCCCACCTTTGTACCTGAGCTTAACCCCTACCCATTCCCTACATACTTTCACCCCCAAACATGTTTAGACACACGCAATATCACATTATGGAATATACGATTTCACAAATCACTTTTGTTATTTAAAAACATGGAGGTTCACTTGAACCAACACAAAAACAGTCATAACTCATCGCACATTTTCCCCTCCAAATAATTCTTCTGATGCATTGAAAAAGAGCGTGATTGATGGGTAAGTGTGATTGTCTATTGACACATTGGTGTGTATTCCCTATATACAAGATGACTGTGGGCTTTAATGATGAGCTTAAATATTGCAACTGTGGCTGGGTGGAACTCGCAGTGCTTCACTCCGTGGAATTCCTCAGAGTTACATAAAAAATCTGCGAGATTCCGCAGAGTTCCGCGAGGGGGTAAATCAGCATGTTGTGCTCATTTTTAGCACCAGGAGCTTGTTCCACGCTGTAAATCCAACGTGAACTGCACCACATGGTGTGCAAGAGGGTGCTGCTTCTATGCTGCCACGCAAGGAGATCTTCTAGTTGAGTGGCAGCTTTCTCACCACAAATGGTTGCAACTTCCCCCGCTGCCCGCATTGAGAAAATCTCGCTAGGTGCCATCCTAGGGACCGGAAAATCGAGTTAAGGCACACCAATTCTCACCCGCGCTCTCAAATTTAATGGTGGAGATCCACATGGGAGAAAATACTCAGCTACGTGATGGTTGGTGGAGTTGTGAAAGGACTTCAAGTTACGCTAATGCTTTTTTTAAAACTTTATTAAACATCCAACAGCATGGTACAGTTGGTACAATCAGCAGGTACAGTGACATAAATTATTTACATGCAGAAATATTACAAATGAGGGGTTTCGACACTCAAAGTGCAGAGATATCAGTAAAGCAACATGGCACATATTAAATGTACAATAACAATAGAATGAGTGATGGAGCATCACTCGGTAGACAATGGCATATATAACAAGACAAAGTTGCGTTACCCACCCCAGGCATCACAAAAAAAAGGGCAGGGGTATCCGTGAATCTTGAGCCATGTGTGTGGACTTATGAATCAGCAGGGAAAGGATGTTCCAGCAGATATGTCTGCAGCTGGACCATATGTCGTGAAGTGCCGGGTAGTAGGCCAGCATACGTACAAATTTGGTCTTGCCAAAGGATCATGTTGCCTAACCATTCCTTAAATTTAGGCGCACGGCCACGGCCCCACCTGCAGGCCACAAGTCGTTTCACCAGGACCAAACTGAAAGAAACAAACTTTCTGTGTGAGGTAAGGATGAGAGCAGTATAGCCCAAAAGCACAGTGAATGGGGATCTAGGAAGGAAACAGAAACTTGTCCATGGTAGAGGGTGGGGGATCATGACACAACTGCTGGAGAGTGCAAAATTTACCTTTAACAAAGAGGTCTCCCAAGTATGTATGTTCAGTGTGCGTGTCATGGTTCTAACAGGGCCGGCCTTAGGCATGTGCAAGCTGTGCACCTGCACAGGGCCACCAAATCCCAGGGGCCACCACATCAATATATATTCTTAATATAATAATCCTCTGAGGATGGATACATATTTGTGTGGGGGCCCCTGGCAGGGATTTGGTGGCCCCTGGCTCTATACAACTTCCAAACACCATGACCCCCCCTCTTCACTGGCCTCCGCGCTCCGCCCCACCCAGACCCCCTCTTCCGGGGCCCCCTACCTACGCTCCCTGCCCAGGACCACCATGAACCTAGAGCCGCCCCTGGTTTTAAAAATACCTTCTTGCAACAGTGCCATATCTGGGTGGTAAGTCAGTGGAAGGAGAGGGGAATAAAGCCTGCGTGCGGACATGTGACCTAAAATACGGGCCCAGGCTGCGTTTTTGCAGTCTACTGAGGTAGGTTCTGTCTCACGGGGTGCCACTCTGGACAGTATCGGACCCCAACGGGATGGGGTCTGATAGCCAGTGTTCAGTGGCTACGTTACGCTAATGCTGCGTGGGCAAAACTCTGTGAACTCTGCCAACGGAGTGGAATTTATCACCCACACCTAACTGCAACTCCATATGTTTGCACCCATTGTACACAGTTTCATGTTTTTCCCATTGAAATATTGCCTCATGATACCCTTCCTCTTACCTATAACTATGACTGAATCAAAGTACATTCATGCACAGATTCTGACAAGCATTACAATTGACCTGGAAGTGATGGATGCTGTTGAAACCATAGGTTAGGTGCCTATATATCTTGATGTGCACTAATTTATGTTCCTCATGGGGGTTTCTAGGATCATAATAATGCAATGCATTTCACACAGCAGTGCCAACAAAGACAAATTACCAAAGTAGGTAAGAAGTAAACGAAAACAGAAAGTCTACATGCAGTATCGTCATTGCAAACAGAGAAAAAAGTTAGTTTCAAGTGTTTTTAATACTAAAGGGGGAGTGTTAGGAACAAACCTGCATTTTTCTTAACCGGATCCCAATTGCCTTTGCAGCTGTATATGATGTTACATTAATAATGAACGACATTTTTCAAAGAACAATTGATAATATATATTTTAAAAGGGTTATCTTGAAAAGTACGCAACATGGAACTAAAAGTCCTTAAACCCCCCCAAATTTCCCAAAAAATGACAAATATACGTTGTTGGTTAAACCACCGTAAAAATGAAAAAATAACATGAGCAGTCTTTATCACCATTTGTTCCCCTCTAACGCACTATCCAGTGTAGCAGCATTATGTTTGCTGAAAGGGCTGTCAATGTCGACTTACAAATTAAACTATTAGGAGAGAGGAGTCTTAAGATCAGGGCTGTCTGAGTCTTCATTAGACTACGCCCTTTTAAGTCCACAAGACAAGTATTGAAGTCAAACTCATAAAAGTGTATTCTAAATGAAAATCACTATAGTAGGCACAAAGTATTTAGTAAAATCATGGGGAATCAGAAATTAAAATATGTCAAAATCAAACAATGCAGGAGAACTGTGTAAAACTGCACCCAAAGACACTGCAGTGGCAGGTCTGAGGCATGGTTACAGGGCTAGTCATGGGTGGCACCATCAGTGCTGCAGGTGCACTAGTAGCATTTGATTTACAGGCCCTGGGTGCACACAGTGCATTTAACTAGGGGTGTACCAATAAATCATATATGCTAAAAATGGATGACCAATAACAGATACAATTTCCACAGGAAGCATTTTCACTTTAGCACTGGACAGCAGTGGTAAAGTACCAGAGTCCTAAAACCAGCAAAAACAAAATGCAGCACACAGTCAAAAACAGTAGATCAAAAGCAAAAAGGAAAGAGGAAAAACACACAAAAATGTCAGGTCTATTGTGTCCATCCCAGCCGAAATTAAGGAGCACTACCCAACCTCATGGGAGTTCTCTTCAAGAAGGCAGGGGAACTTGGACAGACCATCGGCGTTGACGTCGTCTGTGCCAGCCCGGTGTTCCACCGTAAAGTCCATTCCGTGTATGCAGATGGACCACCTCAACAGTTTTGCATTGAACAACTGATGGTCTTCTGGTCTGTCTACCTCTGTTCGCGGAGAAGAAGCCTCTTAATAATGAAAGTTATGGGATCTAGGCCCTATTCATTCAGCTGTGAAAGCAGGCTCCCCCACCATGCTCTGAGGCATCAGTCTGCACCACAAACTCCTTGGAGAAGTCATGAGCCTTGAGCACAGACACTTTGCACATGGCCTCTTTCGGGGTATCAAAAGAGGTCCACATAACCTGATGTGGCTGCTTCCTTGAAGTCAGCTCTGTCAAGTGGGCAACAAAGGTGCCATATCCCTTGACAAATCTGCAGTAGTACCCGGTGAGACCCAAGAAGGCTCTCACCTCTGTCTGGGACTTGTGGGTGCCCAAGCCAGAGTGGTGTCAATATTGGGTTGTAGGGGCACCACCTGGCTGCTTCCTACCTGGTGACCCAAGTACACCAAAGACCCCTGCCCTATATGGAACTTACAGGCCTTGATAGTGATTCCTGCCTTCTGCAGGGACTTCAACACTTCCCGGAGGAGTGCAAGTAGTCCTCCCAACTGGAGCTGAAAACAGCAATGTCATCCAGGTAGGCGACAATGAAGTTCTCAAGCCCAGCAGTGACCTGGATGACCAGCTTCTGAAAGGTGGCAGGGGCGTGCTTCAACCCAGAAGGCATGATCGGGAACTGATAGCACCCTTCTAGTGTTGTGAATGTTGACCACTCCTTTGCCCCCTTGGTCAAGGCAATCTGCCAGTACTAAGGCATTAGACAAAACATTCTAACGAACTTGGCGGCTCCCAGCCGATCAATGAGTTCATCAGCTTGGGGATGGGGTGCATGTTAGTCCTAGTGACAGCATTGAGCCCATAAAAGTCCCTGCAGAACTGAAGTTCTGGTGTGGCACAGGGCACAGCAGCTTTGGGAATTAAGACCACTCGACTGGACCAAGAACTGCTAGAGAGCTACATCACTCCAAAAGCTAACAACCTGGAGCGCTGGAGAGCTCCATCACTCCTAAAGCTAACATCCTTGTTGCTAGCCTTCATTCTGACTCTCAGCCTGTAAAGCTTTTGTCATGAGTGCACCAATGGGGGACTCCTGGGGTGAATGAAAACAGAGTGGAAAACTGACCAAGCAACTGCCGACAGTCACTCTGCTGCTCCAGGGTCAGTGTAGGGGAGAGGATCACACCTTCCCCTGACCCATCCTGATACTTGGCAAACAGGAGACTGTGGAGAGGTTCACTCTCCTCTTCCACCCCGTCATCAGTAGCCAAGAGCATGATCAACTGAGACCTCTCAAAGTGGGGTTTAAAACCAACCCCTTTCTACTGTATTTCCCTGAAGGTGAAGAGAAGGCATGGCAAGAGGACATCACACTCACTCCTCATGCGATCTCACAAATACCGCATCATGACTTTGATAGAATAGTTTATTCTCTCAACTAACCCATTAATCTGGTGATGGAAAGGGATGGTGTATTTCTAGTTCACTCTACACTCCCTCCACATGGCCTTCATGTACTGCAACATGAAGTTTTGTACCTCGGTCAGATACCACCTCCTTGGGGAAAACAACATGTGTAAAGATCCCCATGTGTCGTGAGAGGGAGAGTCTCCAAGTACCGGTGGCATGGTCCACCAAGACCAGGATGAACCTGTTGCCCTTGGCTGTCTTGTGATCCACACAATGTCAATGCCCACCTGCTCGTAAGTGGTGCTCCCGAGTCCTGACATGGAATGGTTGAAGGGAAGCCTTCCCTCTTCCACCACTATTGGCACTTGCCTGGCGAGTCTGACGGTGCCAACAAAATGCATCTGATTGTCATTGCATTTGGAGCCAGTTACAGTGAGTGACAGGAGGTTCAAAGGTCTTTCCCTGCCCCATATGTCCTGCCAATGGTGCAAAATGAGCCAACTCCAGGTGGAAGGTTCTGAAGGGTAGGGGTACCATCAGCACACAGGCTGCCCTAAGCTCAGCAACCTTAGGTTCACTATAAAGAAGACCATCCTCCCAGTAGACCAAATGTGCGTTGGACTCTTTGCCAACTGCCTCGTCCTCAGCCTGCTGCCTAAGACCCATGATAGTAGGGCATGTCTTCTGCTCCCCGCAGCACTCTTCTCTAATGGGACCCCCTTCTTGCTGCCAATTGGTCAGCTCAGGTTGGTTTCCCAGTTCAGCCACTTCTTCCCCTTCAGGTTTCAGGGCACCCCACTCCGGTTCAGCCTCCTCCCAAGCCGTGGGAATTTTAGCAATGTGTTTTCCTTGCCCCTACTCTTCATGGCAGACACCTGGGCCAGTGTTTCAGATTCCAGCTCCTTCTGATCACACTGAGCTGCTATGGACCATGTGGTCAGGCACTACCGCTCAAGCAATCGAAATATCTCCAAATAAGACCTGTATTTTACCTCCCATCAGGCAGTGTGTTCGAAGTTGTTACCTAGCAGACAAAGAACCTGAGACTACTCCCCCTCAAAGGGAACCTGAGTTACTTTGCAAAAACGCTTGCTGTTGTCTACTGCAACTGCTTGGTAAAGCTACTCATAGACCACTTGCCCTCTGTCCACTGAGGAAAACCATGGTTTCTTATCTCCTGCGGGGTGGGAACCTTTACCCTGGGAACTAGATTGGGGCCCTTTTGAGAACCCCTCTTGTTTATACTTGTCCCCGCCCTTCTACTGCTGGGGACCCTGCCCAATTTTGGTGGAACCTCTCCCCATACACATTTTTGGGGACCTAGTTTTTCCCCCAGCGGTCTGACTCCTGAGCAAGCTTCCAGGGGACAGTCAGCTTGCTGTCCATCAAGTGCTGGCACAGCTCTGGAAAACAAAGACCAGACAAGTGGTCGTATGCAATGAAACTGTACAGCCCCTGCTAATCTGTTACCTCACTGCCCTGCACTCAACCATCCAGTCCTCTGCATACATAATTCACACACTCAAGCCATGTCTGGGAATCAAGCTGCTTACTCTGTCTAAACTGATCCCTATACCAGCTGCGACTCCCTCACTAAGGTGGAGGAGCGTCGCCCCACTGCTCAAAATAAAAAATAAAATGATAATAGCATATAGTTATTATCATTTTCTTTTTTCTATTGCATTCAATGGCAGGGCAGAGCTGGCCAATGCAGGGGAGGAGTAGTTTGCACTCATTAGGTGAGCATGACTGTCTGGCTGGCCCTCTGGCACCGGCCAAACAACCATACACACTTTGCATGTTCCTCACCAGTCTGCATTACACAGCCTGATGAGGAACATGCACAGGCTCCCTTTACCCGTCAGAGCGCTGAACGACAGTGCTCAGACCAATCACAACACTTCATTGCAGTATTGTGATTGGCTCAGGGAAGCCTTTGTGCCAGGGTGCTTCCTGCTGCCGGTCAGGACCGGAGTAGGAACAAGGAAGCGGATGGAGGAGAGGCAGGGGTCGGCCATTTCTTTTTTTTCATCCCCCTGCCCCACCAGCCCCATCCGGTCACAACCTCTACTGACCTGTACTCCTCAGGTGTAAGACCATACTGGAAAAGGAGGGCTGCCTTCACCTCAGGGTAGGTGAGGTCCTTTACGGCCTCTAAGGCTAACAGTGTGTCCCTTCTCACCACTGTGAATTGATTCCATATCCCTGCCCCCCCCACCCCCAATTTCTCTCAAGGACACTATTCATGTGAAGCGCTGCCTCACAGCCTTGAAACCATCTTTGGATGGAATACCTCTTTGTATACTCATTCCCTAAAGGCTTTGGCCAGAGCCCCACTTTCTCAGATTTCATGGATAAACCACTGTCACCATCTATGATAGACTTGGCCTTCAAGTCTAACTCCTTTAAGCTCACTGCCTGAGCAACCATCATTTTTCTCTCCTCAACTGCCAATTCATCCTTTTGGAGCTTTCTTTCATACTCCATTGAGCCTTTCAAGCTCAAATTGATGCCTCATGCGCTTCCGCCTGTACTCCAGTTCCTCTATAGACAGACCTCTTGAAGAATCACTGCTGCTTGCCCTGGAAGATGCCTTTTCTCCTAGGCAGTTCCTGATCTAAACATCCCCCTGCCGACTCTGCACTTCTACTTCCACATCATCATTCTCATCCTCTGTGCGCCCACCAGCCTCTTTTGCTTCCCACAAGGCCCTCAGCACCTTTTTAGTGCGGCCAAGTATAGGCTATTTGAGCTCTTTGTAGCACCTCTTTTAGTTGAGGTATCATGTAGGATTCCACCTTTCTAGCTCAAACACTGACTCTGCAGTTCCAACTGCTGACTCCCCAGATGGAGACATGATTTGTAGACCAAAAACTCAGGAGTTGCAAAAAGAAGAGAAAAATTAAAAACAGTTTGTCATGGCATAGTGGTCTGCTATATGGAGTAATGCACACTAATCACTGTATGCAAAGTAAAAACACATGTCCTATCTTCACCACTGGCCGTCAATGCTAGAAATGTGGTCTCTATTTGGCAGTGGTTTGCACCCTGTCTAAGTAAGGACCTTCACTCTAATCAGCGTAAGGGAGTTACACAGCTAAGATAACCCCTGCTGACCCCCTTGGTACCTTGGCAAAGCAGTCAGGCTAATCTCAGAGGCAATATGTAAAGAATTTGTACATACACAAGCAGTAGCACCATGAAAACATTACAAGAGGACAGCAAAACAGTTTAGAAAAATAATCAATATTTATCTGAATCAGGCAAGACTAAACCGACAATAATCGAATATACAACAGTCAAGATGTCACTTATGAAAGATTCAAACTGGTTCAGTCCCTAGGAAGCTATGGATGCATCACTTTTAGCACAAAGTATCTAGGATGTCTCAAAATCAAAGACAAAAATAGGTGCAGGGGAGGTGAGGCACCAGAAAAGGTAAGCAATACGCTGGTTCCTTACTCTCAGGGGAAGTGATGCGTTGGTTCCTTACTGCCTTGGGAGATGATGCATCTGTTCCTCACTGCAGTGCAAGGGAGATTTTGCATTGGTTCCTTTCTCTCAGGGGAGGCGATGCATTGTTTCCCTACTGCAAGTGGAGGCAATGCGTTGATATATGAGCATGCAGCCTCAGTTCCTTACTGCTGCATAGCATCAATGAAGAATTTGGCACCCAAGGGCAATGAGTCGAAAACCCGGACACGATGTGTCGATGTGGCAGTGGCGGAACAGACGTTGCGTCAATGTGACAGCAGTGAAGCTGGTGATGCATCAATTTCTTCAACCACACAGCAGGGCCCACATCACAGTCGGAGCTTGCGCCATGGACTTCGGTGACACAGTGCTTATTACTGCTCATTACTAGAGTTGCGGCGCTCTTTAAGCTGCACGGCAGGTGCTGCATCGATTTTTTTACTGCACAGCAGCAATGCTTTGGTTTTTCAACCGCACTGTGGTGCTGTGTTGGGAAAATAGCCACTGAAAGTTGATGGGTACATTTTTTTCAGATTTGCCAGATTCCAAGAACTGGATTTGGCACCACTTGGCAAGCCAGTGCTTTCAATTAAAGGGTCGAGGCAGTGGTAGGTGAAGTCTCTCATGACCCTGAGACCTATTACATGGAGGCAAGCAAATACAAGCCCTTGGCAAACCTTGAAAAGCAAGATGTAGAAAGCAAAGCCCAGTTCTTTCCCTCTCAGGACAGAAGTAGCAAGTAGCAGGCCAGCACAACAAAGTAACAGGCAGAGGTCAGTCCTAACTACATCATCTAGCTCTTCTTCCTGGCAGAAAGTCCTTTTAGTCTAGAAGTGTTCTTAAGCTATGGTGTCATAGCTCCAGTACTCATACCAGTTTCAGACATTGAAGTAGGCAAACCTCAATGGAAAGCCTCTGTAGTGCTCAATACCCTGCCTTCGCCTGACCCGGCTCCAGAAACACCACAAGGGGTGGAGAAAGCGTTGCGTGAAGACAGGCACAGCCCTACTCATAGCACGCCACAGCTCCTCCCTTTGTGTTACTGTCAAGAGAGAAAGCACAAACAGCTCAATTGTCTCCCTACCTCAGACATAAATTCAATAGGCAGACAGAAGCACAGAATGGTAAAGCAAGAAAATGCACACTTTCTAAAAGTGGCAGTTTCAAACATACAATTTAAAAACCAACTTCACTAAAATATGTTTTTTTAAATTGTGAGTTCAGAGACCCCAAACTCCAAATCTCTATCTCATCCCGATTGGGAGTTACACTTGTAAGAGGTTACAAGGCAGCTCCAAATATAACCTATGGTAGAGATATCCCTTGCAACAGTGAACAACGAAATTAGCCATGTTTTACTATTAGGACATGTAAAACACACAAGTACATGTCTACCTTTCAAATGCAGCCTGCCCATTGGGCTACCTTAATCTCATTTTAGGAGTGCCTTACATGTAGTAAAAGGAAACGCTTAGGCCTGGCAAGTGGGTGCATTTGCCAGGGAGACGTGACAGTTTAAAACTGCCTACACAGACACTTCAGTGGCAGTTCTGAGACATAGTTGCAGGCAGTGCTTAATTTGGAAAGAAATTGGTGCCGGGCTCTCTCTCAGGAAGGCTCTGCAGCTTGTACTACATATTCCACTTGCCATGCTGCCAATGATAATTACAAAACAAGTACTAACCATCACCCTCCTATAAGTGTGACAATTCTGACTATTTCAGGCCCGCAAAGCTTTAAGAATGAATTGGGAGGCATGTACTACTAATGTGTAAAGTATATTGAGTTAAAAATTTACTTTTGTTTTGGTAATTTCTAAATTAGCCAGATAGCGTCACCTTGTGACAGACTGTCACAGGCCACAGTGCTGACAATAAAGCACTGGAAGCCACAGGCTCAAATTAAGCACTAGTTGCAGGGCTACTCATCTCGGTAGTACAATCAGTGCCGCAGGCCCACTTGCAGCATTTGATTTACAGACCCTCGGCACACCAAGTGCACCTTACTAGGGACATATCAGTAAATCAAATATGCCAATTGTTGGACCTGGCCCTTTATGCAAAGTTATCCCTAAACTTTTTGCCTTCTTCCTCCTATTTTTTCTAATCTGCTTTTGGACTCTGGGCCCTTTACCACTGCTAAAGTGCATATGCTCTCTTGTCCTAATAGGATTGTTTTATCCAAGATTCGCATATTTAATTTGATGGTAAGATGCTAGTAAAGTGCACTGTGTGTGCCCCAGGCCTATAAATCAAAGACTACTAGTGAGCCTGCAGCATTGATTGTGCCACCCACATGAGTAGTCCTACAAACTTGTCTCAGGCATGCCACTGCAGTATCTACAAGTGCAGTTTTAACTGTCATGCTAACCTGGCAAATGCACCCACTTGCCAGGCAAACCCTTTCTTTTTAAAACATGTAGGACTCCCCTGGGTTAGACCCAAGTGGGCTCCATGGGCAGGGTGCAGTGTATTTGAAAAAAGGACATGTAATGTGTGTTTCCATGCCCTGATAGTGAAATACTGCCAGTTTGATTTTTCACTATTGCAAGGACTATTTCTCTCTAATAGGTTATCATTAGATCTGCCTTGTAACATCTTACAAGTGTAACGTTCAATTGGAAAGATATAGAGATTTAAGGGCACATTAGTATACCTGTCATATCCCCGGGAAACGGGACTGCCCGCAATGGTTGCGGCAGGCCTGCACCTACAATTAGGATGAGCCCACCACACTGGTGGGCGCATCCTGCATTTGTAACATTGCAGCGGGCGATGCTGAAAGCTCCGCCCGCGGCAATGCCACAAATGCAAGTTGTGCATTTCAGTGCACAACGTGACAGGCACCACGTTGTACATTGAAATTCAGGGGCTTTTCCACCCGGTAGGCAATCGGACGGATTGCCTACTGGCATGGGGGAAAAGTAATGCGGTGGTGAATTTTGGCGGGCAGATCAACACCGCCGTATCAACAGGGATCAACAGGGGGGCACCTATGGTGCCCCCTCGACAGCCATTCGGAGGCTGTGCACCCTTGAACTCAACTTCCGGCAGCCTTTCTATGTGGGAGAGGCCGGCACAGAACAGCTGTCACAATCTGATAGTCTAATCCCTCTGGGGGAAAGAGGTGCCCATGGTATAACTGACGACCTTTCCAATGGCAGACGGGCTCTCCGAGCCCTTTGCAAGCCATGATTCAGATTCCTTTCTGACCGACTCCATCAAAATGGGTCGTTGGGAAAGGAATCCCAACATCCGTTTACGATGCGCTCGGAACGGTTCTGACCGATGGTTGGAACCATTTCCGACTGCATCGTAATCGGCCCATTAGAAATATCCACCATCACATACCCAGCTAATAGTCATGAATGCTGCATCAATCAACCATCAATTTTTGACCTTTGAATCCTATTTGCCATTATGAAGGAGTGTTAGCTTGACATTGCTCCAACAAGAGAAGGCATTTTATGTAATAAAGTGACTTTATCATATGTGGATCATAGACAAATGATAATGTTTGATAGGGAAATAGCTTCAGATGCACCTTTGTCAAGCAAAGTCATCCACTGTCACAAGTGTTGTGGGAATTATAATCTTGTGTGGCAAAAGGGGGGTCGGTGCATGAAAATATAACTTGTCACGTTTGATTTTTTAATGATGAGAGAAGTGATACTATATGCATGTGGTTGATGTTTGGACTCATGAATTTGTTTGTCACCTTTCCTTTTCAGTGTGCATCCGAGGTACACCTTTAAAAAAATTGACAAAGGGAATAGTATAGGAAGATCATCAACCGATAGGCTTTTGTAGGTCTACACAACCAGAATCCAGAAGCAGGCACACCCAGTGAGTCACTTGCTTATGCTCAAGAGAGACTCCAGGCTGTGGCAACCACTGATGGATGGGTGCACTGGACGTGACTTGCGAGGAGGAGTCAGACCTTGGGACACTCTGTCATGGGGATCATGATTCAATCTACTTCACCTGTCAAGGGCCCCCTACAGCACAAGGACCAGAAGCTGTACCAACTTCAGACTCTCCTCCTACTGCAAGTGCCCTCACTCAAAATCAACAGCTGGACCCCTGATCCTTCATGTATCATTCCAATCCGGGCCCAAAAGGAATTCATTACGGCTACTTTCCAGGAGCCCATGATCAGTAGAGCTCTCTTGGAATCTCAAATGGATAGTTGCAGAGATGATGACTCCCCTGCTATGCACTACTTATGACCTCACTTATTACATCACTCATGACATGTTCTTTGACATCATTTATGACATCACTCATGACATCTCAAATGACATCATTGATGGCATTACTGGCAGGTACATGATGTGAGCAGGGGTAGCACCTAGAGAACGTAAGGTAGGCAGGGATGGAAAAGCTCAGGAGCAGCACAGACAATGTAGCATAGGCTGGAGGGGTGATAGCAGTACACAGAAAATGGCAGATAGATGAGAGAGGCAGGGGCAGCACATAGACAACACAGGGTAATCAGGAAGGGCCGGGGCAGAACACGGAGGGCAGGAGGGAAGATAAGGGTAGAAAACTGTCAATGGAGGAAGCCGACAATGAAGGGTCGGTAGTAGAAGCAGGAACAGCACACTGACAACACAGTGTAGGTGGGACGGGCAGGGGAAATCCCTGAAAAACAGATGCTTAGCCGGAGTGGTAAGAGCAACATGCTGATAATGGACGAAGCTGACAACAGAGGGTAGGTAGCAGGAGCTGTGGCAGCACATTAACAAGTGGGTTGAAGGGAAGGTCAGGGGCAGTACCCATACAACGAAGGGTAGGCAGGATGGGCAAAGGCAGCAAGCCGACAACAGAAGGCATATGAAGGATACAGTGGCAGCACATGGACAACTGAGGGTAGGGGAGAGGGGCAGAGACGCACTAGAAGCACAAGGACAACAAAGGGTAGGCCGAAGATATAGGGGAAGCACATAGCAAATGGAGCAAAGGCAGGAGGATCAGGGGCAGCACAGAGACAATAGAGGGCAGACGGGAAGGGCAGGGGAAGCAGAAGTCTAATGGAGCGTAGATGGAAGGGACAGGAGCTGCACACAAACAATGGATGATAGGCATGAGTAGCAGTGGCAACACACAAACAACTGAGGGTAGATGGGACAGGCAGATGCAACACGTGAACAATGGAGGATAAGAGGGCATGGCAGGAGCGGCACATGGACAATGGAGATAGGCAGATGGGGCAGGCGTAAAAAGCTAAAAAAAAGAGGCTTGTCAGTACGGGGGCAGTAAGATGACAATAGAGGGTAGGCAAAAGGGGAAGGGCCAGCACATGGACAATGGAGGATAAGGGGGATGGGTGGGGCAGAGGCAGTACCCAGACAATGAATGGTAGGCAGAAGGGGCAAAGGTAGCAAGCTGACAACAGAAGGCGTGTGGAGGGCACAGTGGCAGCACATGGACAACTGAGTGTAAGCAGGTGAGTCAGACACAGCATATAGACAACAGAGAGTAGGTGAGAGGGGTGGAGTAGCACAAGGACAACAGATGGTAGGCCGAAGATGTAGGGGAAGCACACAGACAATAAAGGGCAGAACAGAGACAATAGCGGTTAGCTGGGATGGGCAGGGGTACCAGAAGTCTAATTGAGCATAGATGGAAGGGACAGGAGCTGCACACAAACAATGGATTATAGGCAGGAGCAACAGTGACAACACACACACAGCTGAGGGTAGATAGGACAGGCAGATGCAGCACATGGGCAAATGAGAATAAGAGGGCAGAACAGGAGAGGCACATGGACAATGGAGGTAGGCAGGAGGGGCAGGGGCAGCAAGCTGACAGTGGAGGGTAGGTAAAAGTAGAAGGGACAGCACATGGGCAACGTAGGATAAGGGGGACGGGTGGGGAAGTACGCTGACAACGGATATAGTCTGGGGGAACGGGCCAGTGACAATGAAGGGTAGGTGAAAGGAGCAGGTACAACACATAGACAAAGTATAATTGGAACTGGCAGAGTTAGTATGCATACAATGGAGTGTAAGTGAATGGGCTGATACACAAGGGAGAGGCAGAAAGCTGTGGGAATGCAGGAGGTGTGGGATCAGCACAAGGACAGCACTGAGTAGGGAGGCAATCAGAGGGAGCACATAGACAACAGAGGGTAGACAAGAGGGACAGTAGCACCAAATGGTCAGAGAACAGTAGCCAAGAGGGCCAGGGGCTGCACATTAACAATAAAGGATATGTGTGAGTGGTAGGGGCGGCACAGAGAAAACAGAGGTTAGCCAAGTTTAAAACCTATGATGAACATTCTGTCTCGAGAACTCTTGCCTCCTTAAAACCGAACAATCACTTTAATGATCCTCTCCCCTCTACCTGCCTAGCTGCCGCCTCTCAGGCTATCATCCCTTTCTGGACCTCAATAATCAACGCCTCAGCAATTCCTGACTCACTCAAGGCTGTCCAAGTTATCCCCATCCTTAAACAAGCATTTGCAATGCAATAGGTCTCGCATTTACGCAAGTTTAAGTCATTGGCATTGTAAATGACAATGCCTTTTATTTATGTTTTATAAACCAAAACAAAAATAAAAGTCACTGTTATTTGCTGTGTCAATAGCTCAAACTCGCGTAAATGCGAGACCTATTGCCTTGCAAATACTTGTTATATAGAAATCTTTCAAAGTACAGTTATATAAACACAAAAACTGGTTGAGTACACCTAATAATTTGGATGTTCATTCTCTGCTCTGGGGCTGCCCCCATTTTCACTGGGTTCAGGTGACACGCAGGAGTAAATAATGGCCAGCGAGACACGCCATACATGTGTAGTTAGTTCCACTACAGAAGTTTACGGGGCAGACTATTTTTCACATCTTTAAAATTAATTTATGCTGCAAGGGCATTACCAGCGCTTTTCAAATTTTGCTGACAAAGGCGGCCTCAGGACAGTCCCTTCAGCCAGCACTCTTCTGCCACGTGAACTCGCAGCCCCAGTACCGCTCACTGAGTCCTCGGGGCCTTGAGTGCAGAAGACATTTCCAGAGCTGCCGCTGCTCGGTGAACCCTCCTAGGTGGAGGGAAGAGAACCGGCACGGAACTCATGACATGTCTTCAATGGTCGCCTCTGCAGGGCCAGGAAACACCTGCAAATGCAATCAAGTTTACGGAAGTGAAGAGTTTTTTTTATTTTTGCACGGTCAAAATAAGGAAACTGCTCCTTCTCCGTTTTTGTCATCTTTCTTTAGCCTGTAGAAAGACTGACCCTATTATTTACATTTTTAGAAATCTGATTTTTAACCGCTCTAGTATGCCTGTAGATTTAAAAGACTGCCCTTCATGTATAATTCTAGAGGAAGATGAATGTTGTGTGTAACTCACTCTAGTCAAGTACCAAAAACGGCTGAGTATTTAAGGGGTCGTGTACTCGCTGATCTGTTAAATAAAGAAAGTCCCTCCTCGTTGGATTTTTTTGCTACCAAGGCAGCTGTCCCTCCAAGGCTGGAATCCTTGGAGTAGGTGGTATTGTAACGAAACACTAGCATTTCCTTGTCAGGATTTACACTGGAAAGGCAGTTTATACACAGAAGCCACAAGTCTGCGATGGAAACATCCAACTTCCTAAAAGAACGAGCCCCCACCGGGAGGAAAGCCGCCACATTGTCCCGGGAGCCCCGTCTACACTTGCCTCCTTGCCGCTGTGAGGCCCGAAGGTACGCCGGAAGCGTAGCAGTCCGCGGGTGCTCCCCGCACGCCACATATGCCTGAAGCGTACCCCTTCGCACCAACCTGCAGCGTCCTGAAAAGTACGGCGCGCACGCCTCCCACTTCCTTTGGGCGGGCCTTAAGTCCTGCGCACGCGCCCACGGAGTGCCTGAGAGCGGGGCTCCCATGCAGGAGGGAGAGCCCCGGCTACAGAAGTCCCGAATGGCGGTAAGTGGGGATTAGTTGTAGGGGGGAGGGGGTGCGCTTGTGTGTGTGTATGCGTGCGATGGCGGCGGTGGCGGCGCCGCCGGGGGGAGGGGGGTCTCTGTATGTGTGTGTGCGTGCATGTGTGTAGGTGCGCTGGTGTGTGTGTGGGGGGGGTCTCTGTGTGTGTGTGTAGGTGCGCTAGTGTGTGTGTAGGTGCGGTGGCGAGGGGGGGTGCGTGTGTGTATGCAGTGTGTGTTTGCCTGTGTATGCGTGTGGCTGTGTATGTGCGCATCCGTGAGTATGGCTGTGGGAGTGCAGGAGAGGGGCACGGCGCCGTGCGCGCCCACGAGGTAAAATCTCCGGCAGGAGAAGCGCGTGTCAGTCTGCTGTCCACATTCCCCCAAAAGTGACAACATGAGTTGTCTCGCGCTAGACAGCAAAAGCTTCGCTTTTGCTTTCGTCTAGGCGAGACCTAAGAACCAACGCTGGACCCTGCCTCTGTCGAGAACTATAGACCCATATCCAACATCCCTCTCCTTGCCAAAGTTCTGGAAAGATGTGTGCAACAGTAGCTTAGCCTACACATCAACAACTTTCACCTGCTAGATTATTTCCAATCAGGGTTCAGACCTGGCCACAGCACGGAAACCACCCACCTGCACATAGTAAATGACGCCCTCCAAGCCCTCGTCCAAAGCAAAACCTGTTTTATAATCCCTCTAGACCTGTCCTCTGCCTTTGATACGATTAACCACAAAATTCTCCTAGAACGTCTCAAACTTAGGATGGAGCTGGATGGCACGGTCCTTTCGGCACCTCTCGCTGCAATGTTAAAAATGCGGGATGCACCCACCACTGTGGCGGGTGTATCCTAATTCGAGGCACAGGACCTCCGCCCCTGTGGCGGACGGCCCCGTCCCCCGACAGGATGGCGGACCGACTTTTTCTGTTCGCCATCCTAATTGACCCCTAAGTTGTTAAAAATATAGATTTTTTTATTGTTATATATTTTAGTATATATTTTATATGTGTGTGATGCTTGTTTTATTGTAGAAGAATTGTTTGTATTTTTATTTTATGTGTTAAACGTTTAGTAGTTAATACATTTTTTTACTTGAATTTTGTGTTTTTAGTTTGATAGCGGGTTGTGGGTTCATAAGGGGATAGGGTGGAAAGTCATTTAATAATATATATGTTATTGATTATTTATAGTAATTATACATTATTATTTTTGATTGAATTTTGCTTTTTTAGTTCGGTAGCGGGTTGTGGGTTTATTGGAGAATAGGTTGGGAAGTAATTCAATTATATAAAATGTATTGAATGATTTTTATTTATTGATATCTGTATAATTGTGATGTTATAGCGTTAATGTGTATATTCTTTTATTTATTATTGTTTAATAATTATTTGTTATTTAATTTAAATTAATCAATTAGTAATTAATTATGGTAATTGTGTAATTAAAATCAGGTGTGTGTTGTGATATTTACAGGTATAACTGGTGGGAAGGGTGAGAAGTACTTTATTTTTTATTGATGAATTATTAATTAATTGGTCATTATTTTAAATTAATTTATTAATAATTATTAATTGTAATCGTGTAATTATTTTTAGGGTTGTCTTGTGGTATTTATAGGTATACATGGTGGGAAGGGTGGCAAGTAATTTATTTTTTATTGATGACTTATTAATTATTTGTTAATTGTTTTACATTATTATTAGCAAGTATTAATCATAATTGTTCAATTAATTTTGGGTGTGTGATGTGAGTATTATAGTGTTTGATAATGTGCAATCAATGAATGTTTATTATCTTTTTTAATAATAATATTTTTTAAATATTATTAAATATGTTAATTATGGAAATACATTTTATTAAAAATGTTAATATATCTTTTTATTGGTGTGGTGTTATAGAGTAGGAAATAAAATAAATACATTTAAGTTTTTATAAATTTGTTTGTGAATATTTGTTTCTCTTAAATAAATATTGTTTAGAAATGTAATTATTATTGTTTTAATATCATATTTGTAGGTTTTGATCATATGTAATTGACATTATAATATGTCTTATTTTTATATGTTTAATATATTAATGGTATATTTTTTAAATATTATTTATTTATTTTTAAGGATATATATATATATATATATATATATATATATATATATATATATATATATATATATATATATATATATATATATATATATATTTGCAATTGTTATAATGTTATTAGTAATTTTTCTTTTTCCGATCTCCAATTCTTTCCCTATTGTTGCACTCACTGGAGTGGGAATAGTAATCTTTACCTTTCCGCTATCCAATACTTACCCTACTGTTGCACTCACTGGAGAGGGAATAGTAATTTTTACCCCTTCCGCTATCCAATACTTTCACTACTATTGCTGTCACTAGAGTGGGAATGGTAAATTTTTACTCTACCGCTATCTAGAACTTTCCCTACTGTTTCACTCACTGGCGTGGGAATAGTAATTTTTACCCCTCCGCTATCGTATATTTTCCCTACTGTTGCACTTATGGAGAGGGAATAGTAATTTTTACCCCTTCCGCTATCCAATACTTTCACTACTGTTGCTGTCACTAGGGTGGGAATGGTACATTTTTACTCTTCCGCTATCTAGAACTTTCCCTACTGTTTCACTCACTGGAGTGGGAATAGTAATTTGTACCCCTCCGCTATCCAATATTTTCCCTACTGTTGCACTTACTGGAGAGGGAATAGTAATTTTTACCCCTCCACTATCCAGCACTTTCCCTACTGTTGCACTCACTGGAGTGGGAATAGTAATTTGTAGCCTCCAATATCCAACACTTTCCCTACTGTTGCACTCACTGGAGTGGGAATAGTAAATGTTACCCTTCCGCTATCCAGCACTTTCCCCACTGTTTCACACGCTGGAGTGGGATTAGTAATTTTTGCCTCTACCCTATACTACATTTTCCCTTCTTTTGTATTTACTATGTTGAGAAATGTATGTTTTATTTTTGTTTTATAGTTTAATGTTTTAATTAATTACAGCATGTTTTTTTATTTTAAATTATTGATATATCAATACATTTTATTTTTATATAATTTAAAAGTTTAAAAGTTAAATGAATATAATTGTTAATAAATTATTTTAAAGTAAATATATGTATATGAATACATTATTTTGTTTGTGTTTGTATTTTTTTTTAATTAAGTTTGCTTTTATATTTAGTTAAAATGTATATAAAATTTAATTTATTTTGTTAAAGATTTTTACATCTATATTTTGAACTGCGATATTTTTGCATCAATATTTTTGTTCTTACCTGTTTAAGTATAGGGAGTCAACATTTTTACTATCTATATTTTTACTTTGATATTTTTACCATCCATATTTTTGAATCGATATTCTATCAGTGAACCGGGGGATAGGTGAGAGGGGCAGGATCAGCACTTGGACAACAGAGAGTAGGTAGGAGGAGCAGCACACAGAAAACAGAGGGGTTGTAGGAAGATTATTAGAAGAACACAGACATTGCAGGGTAGGTGTGAGTGGCCGTGAAGCACTCAGACAAGAAGGGGTAGCCACAAGAGGTGGGAACTGCACCTGGACAACAGACGGTAGGCAGGAACTGCACATGGACCAGCGAAGGTAGGTGGGAGATACTTCATATGGTCACAAGAAAATAGGCTGGGAGGACAAGGGCAGCAATCGGTCAACGCTGGAGAGATGGGATAGGCAGAAACAGCATATGGACAACAGAAGGAAGGTGTGAGGGAGATGGTGTAGCAATATGGGCAATGGAGGGTATGTGGGAGGGACAGAGGCAACACACAGACAACAGAGGATAGCGCAAGAAGAGCAGGGCAAGCTGACAACACAAAGTAGACAGAAGGGACTGGGGCAACTCATGGGCAAGTGAGGGTAGGCTCAAGGGATTGGTCAGCCCATGGACAACAGCGAGTAATTCGGAGTACAAGTGGCAGTTGTTTTAAGGGGCAGGGGAAGCGCAGCAAAGTACTGCTGGAGGGGCAGGGACAGCATGCTGACAATTGCAGGTAGGTGAGAGGAGCACAGGTAGCACACATACATAAGAGGAAAAGGCAGAAGGGTAGACAGGAGGGGCAAGGGCAACACACGGACAACTGAAGGTAGATGAAAGTTGCAGGGGCAGCACACAGAGAACAGAGGGCGGGACTGGGGTAGTACACAGGCAAGGGATGGCAGTCAGGAAGAGCAAGTGCAGGACCCAGAAATTGGTGAGCAAATTGTAGGGACATGGGCAGTACACAGACTAAGAAGGAAAGGCAAGAGGGGAAAGTGTGTCACACAGACAATAGCGGGTAGGTTGGAGGAGTTGGGGCAGTGACCGGAGCATGGAGGGTAAATAGGAGGGGAGGAGGAGCAGGGACAGCAAATGGAAAAGTGAGGGTAGATGGGATGGGCAGAGAGCGAACATGGAAAAACAGAGGGTATGAATCATGCAGGGGCAGCACACGGACAACAGTGGATAGGCCAGAGGCACAGGGATCAAAAGCTGACAAAGCAGGGTATGTTGGAGGGACGGCACACACCCCATGGATGGCATGTGGGAGAGGCAAGGCAGCACATACACAACAAAATGTATGTGGTGGGTCAGAGGCAGCACACAGGCAATGAAGGTTAAATGGGATGGTTGATGGCAGTACTCCGGCAGTGGAGGGTAGGAGGGAGTGTACAGGATTGCACATGGGCAAAAGAGGTGGGTAGAGGGGCAGGGAGTGCTAATGGAGGCTAGGTGAAAGGAGCAGGGCAACGCACAGGTCATGGATTTAGGAGGGAGGGGCACTGGCACACACAGACAATGGTAGTTAGGGAGGAATGGCAGGGGCATTCTTCGCAGAGAATAGGGTAGGAGAGAGGGGCAGCACATGGGCATCAGATAGTAGTAGAAGAGGGGTTGAAGCAAGTTTCAAGCAGATAGCAGAGGGTAGGTAGAAGAGCAGAGGCAGCACATGGCAAAGGAGGGTTTGTTTGAGAGACAAGAACATCAAACAGACTATGGATGGTATGGCACAGGCAGCACATAGACAAAGAAGGGTAGGTGAGCGGGGTAGTGACCGCACAAAGACAACACAGAATAGGTAGGAAGGGCAGGGGAGAAATGCACAATAGAGTGTAAGTGAGAGATATGGGTAATACACAGATAATGGACAGTTAGAGGTAAGGGAAACGCGTCAGGTGGACAAAAATGGGTAGGTTAGAGGCGCAGCATATGGACAAGGAAGGATAGATTAGAGAAACAGTTATGACAAGATGACAATGGATGGTTGGCATCACGTTGACAATAGACGGTACATGGGAGGAACCGGAGAGTCATACGGACAATAGAGGGTAGGTCGGAGGGGCAGCAAGCTAACAATGAAGGGTATCTAGGAGGGGTATGGGCACCACATGGATAGTGGTAAGTAGATGGGGCGGGCCAGGGTAACACAAGGGCAATGGAGGGCAGGTGGAAGGGAGTAGTGTAGCACACAGACCATAGACTGTAGGCAGGAGGGACAGTGGGCGCACATGGACAAAGCATGTTGAGACGGGAGGGGCAAGGTCTGCATACTGGCAACAGGGAAAGAAGGACAGAGGGACAGAGGTAGCAAGTTGACAACAGCAGGTGGTAGGTGGTAGGGGCAGGAGAAGCATATGTACAACAGAAGGGGGCAGGAGGGAGAGGCTAGCACTCTGAAAATTAAGGGTTGGTGTGAGGGTCAGGACACAGTTAGACATTACACAGGCAATGTAAGGAAAGCAGGAAGGTTGGGGCAGCAAGCTCAAAACACTAGGTAGATGGAACGGTCAGTGGCAAGACAGACAATGGAGATTAGGCAGAAGGGGCAAGGTCAGCACATCGACAAAGGAGGGTAGAGGAGAATGGCAGGGGCAGCACAAAGACAACACAGGATAGGTGGGAAGGGCAGGGGACAAACATGTAATTGAGTGTTTGTGGGAGGGGTGATGCAGCAAACTGATTCCAGAGGGTAGGTAGGAGGGACAGGGGCAGCATACAGGGAACACAGGGTAGGTGGGAGGAACAAGGGCAGTAACAGGACAACAGAGCATAGGTGGGAGGGACACTGTGAGCAAGCTGACAATGGAGGGTTGGTGGCAGGGACGGGGAAGCACACAAACAATAGATGGATGGGCAGAGGGTCAGACACAGCACATGCAAAATGGAATGTAGGGGAGACAAGCAGGGTAGGACAAGAACAGCACAGGGTAGGTAGGAGAGGCAGCAAAGCACACAGACAATACAGAGTAGGTGGGGGCCAGGAGCAGCACAAGGATAATGGAGGGTAGATAGGATTATTGGGGGCAACACACAGGCAATGGAGGATAGCCGGTAATGGCAGTGGCAGCACATGAACCATGGAGGGTAGGCCTGATGGGCAGATGCAGCACAAACACCACTGTGGATAGAAGGGGCGGGCAGAGGCAATGCATGGACAACAGAGATAGGTTGTAGGGGCAAAGGCAGCAGGTTAGAAATATATATATGCCTGTTGCAAAAGGTTACACCCATTAGCACTACAAAGGTGATAAAAGAAATTGAGACTAGGTGCAGCTTGCTGAATGTCTTCCTGATAGAAAAGAGTATAGCAAATTGGCACAGTCAGTGGAGGATGACATCAATTATGTCATTTAACATGTCAGGAGTGATGTGATATGTGATGACATAAGTAGTGTATGGAGGTGGAACAATTTATAGTCAGCTCAATAAACTATAACTGGTGAGTTTCAGGGGTTTGTGGGTTTTAAATATTAGTTTTTGTCTTATTTCAGCACCTAACTAGTGTATCATTTTAACATTTGTTATTTTAGTGAATACATATACAACAGATGTTGTGCGGAAACATTCTGCCGAACACCGTCTCGGATTCAGGACTCACGTCAGCGGTTCTGCCCGACGTGTTCGGTTCGGTCGCAGTCCCATTGATTCCTTTGGGAGCTTGTGTCCCACCCAACACCCGTCCGTAAAGCAGGCTCCTATGGGGAACCGGGGTGTGTGTGTTAAACTCTGCACCCTTTTAGAGGCACCCCACGGGGCCTACCATACATTGCAGGGTTTTACAGTGAGGTCCCTTAAGTACCCCCCGCAGCCCCCAACTGGAGGTCGCAGGATGAAGAAGGGTGTGCCAGGGGCCCCCAAAGTCAGTTTCTGACAGCCTTTTCATGTCAGACAGGCCGTTTCAGAAAGGCTGTTGGAAACTGACATTGTAATTGCACGGCCGGAAACATTGTCCATAGAGCTGCACGATGTGTTCTGGCCTATACGGATGCTCCAAGAACCAGACGTAACCGATTCGGAAAGACCGTGCAGTTTACAGTCCGACCGCTAACCTCTTAATTGTTGGGTGGATTGTAAACTGACCGACTCAGCCAGAAGTGTTCCAACATGGTCGAGGAGATTCCAGCTGTTGGGAGGAGGCTTTCCACCCTACATCCTAATCGGCCCCATAATGTTTGATTACACTTTATTTGGTACTACTTGGCTGGCATGTCTAACTCAACCATGTTTGGCAACATGAGGAATTGACTTAGTTGAAATTGGGTAAAAAAGTTTAAGCTGTTCCAACCTTGGGTCCCTAAAATATGTCATCATGTACAGGGCATCAAAAATATGATCCAACACAACAAGGAACAGCAGAGAAAGCGAAGGAAAACACAGCATCAAAGCACTCAATTACCATTCAGCAGTGTCTAACTCCACACTCACTGCTTACAGAGTCATCTTGACTGCAACCGGTACATCTCTGTTGAGTCACCAGGTGACACAACACTGGTGCGGGGCCTTTTCTCTAAAAGTGATACTCTTTTTTTCACCTTTATTCTTCATTCCTTTTTCGTGTTTAACTGTTTCTGATGTTATGATAACTAATCGGTTGCACATACATTTACACTACTTTATTCCTCATGAGATTAGAGAAATAAAACATTACTCTATTTTCTACTTTATTCTTTGTAGACTTTCTAAGTTTTCTTTATTGTTGATTGTGTCAATGCGGTGTCAAGGAGTGGCTCACAAAATTAAGTCCCTTTATTTTTCAAGTGATTAAAGCGAGGCCAAAAAAACTACTATTTGCTCACCAGACACTCCATTTCGCTTCAGCTTAGCTCCTATATTAAGGCCCTCATTAGAAGTGTGCCAGGATTTTGTGTGGGAGGCGAATCCTCTCTTTTGGCTGGTAACTCCACTCCAAATTCTGGTGCTTACAGCTGTCCTCTCTGGAATGGGGAATAACTGCATAGACCTGATAAAACTGGATCATTTTCTGTGCATTTATTGATGACTTAGGGGGCAAAACCACTGACATTTTTCACCTCGTCCTGACAAGTGAAAGTGTCTGGTGGGGTGAGAGATCAGGTGGGTGTTGAATATGGAAGGCTTCACCATGTACGAGGAATCAGAGTCTGCAGAAGCAGGCTAGCTGCTGCCCACTGCTCGGCTGCTTGAAAAAAAGGTGACCGAACTGACATGGGTGCAAATTCAGGACATTCAGCTAGATTCATCAAGCTAAATTGCACTCGCAAAGGGCCAGATTCTGAGAATCTGGCCCTTTGCGAGTGCAATTTTTGCATTTGGGATTCATCATCCCAAATGCAAAATTCGCTAATTAAGAATTCGCACATTTGCGAGGAATTGGATTTAAGGAATCTCTATTAGAGATTCCTTAAATGCGATTCATTAACCAATTTGAAATTGCGAATTCGCAATATTTGGTTGCTATTTACCACGAAGTCTGACTTCGTGGTAAATAGCGTAAAAATAGAAAAAAGCACTTTAGTGCATTTTTCTCTGTTGCATGTTACACACACACATGTCCTTTGGACATGTGTGTGCGCAACACCTGTGTAAATTTGCATTTCAGGGGTGCTACAGGGTGTCCTTTGGACACCCCTGGCACCCTTGAAATCGCTATCTTATTTGCGATTAGCTAATTGCTAATCGCAAATAAGGAATACTCCCCATTCATTCCTATGGGCCTTTAAGCCCATAGGAATGAATGGGGAGTTATTCCTTAATTGCGATTAGCAATTTGCTAACCGCAAATATGGAAGATGTAGGAATCGCAATATTTTTTGCAATTCCTACATGAATCCCGTTTTGCAAGTCCTTAATAGTGATTCCTTATGATTCGCTATTAAAGACTCGCAAAACGGGTCTTTGATGAATCTAGCTGATTGAGTGTAAAAATTCAGGACAGAAGGTCAAAATTTAGGACAAAAGGTACGTTTTACAGACACATCAGAGGAGGTCACACAATAGTATATAAGTAAGGAAATTGACAATCAACATAAGTACAAGTCAAAAGAACTTTATATTAGCTTGAGACAATCGTGCACTTCATGTTTTTTGGTATGTGTAAAGCTTTGAGCATCTGTGCACTACTTTTTGTGGTATTTAATATGATCATAATCTATTTACATGGCTACTGCACTGGGTTATCCAGTCTGATATTTTGTTTACAGTTCATGGTCCTGAGCAGGTATGTTTGGTGAGAGAAGAGGTCGAGAAGATACACTTATATGGACTTTGTAACTAGCATCTCATATCTGAGTGCCATTGTGAGATAGAAAGCAGCACGCAAGGAATGTAGCGAGTTGGGACTTGCAGTTTTGGACTAGAGCATAGCCCGCCGAGTGGCCAGCTTTATGTGTCAGATCGCAATAGTTATTCCATATCGGTTACGCTGGTGATGACTGGTTTAGGGGCTGGGACAGTAATGAGCGATGGATAAGACCGATCACAGACAGGTCTTGTTGTGTTTTTACAAAAGAATTGACAGCTTACAGCCTTTGTTTTCACATGCCCTTTACCAAAACAACAACACTGTCAACTAGTTAACTTTAATATTCTTTCACTGAAAAGTTTGAGAATTTTGAAAACACCAGTCCACATGTTAAAGGAATAAGTTGAAATGTGTCAGTCGATACAGCCTGACATTTTCCCCTCTATTTTCGAACACATAGCACTTGTGACAAACTTGAAGAAAACTTTAGTGGCCCATTCACCTTGTCAACTCACGCTCATGATAAGGCTGGGAATTGGTCCTAGGCTGGTTGAGCAAGGGTGTTAAGTTGGTATATTTAGGATGTTCTTGTGGTTGGTGATAGAGAGGAGATAAATGGTGTTCTGCTCATCTCAATTATCTAAAAAAATTCTGTTGAAGAGGAACATTTTGCCATTATCAGTGCCCAATTTTTTTGACGTAGAAAGGGTGAAGGCTAAAGGTGGCTCCACTGGATTAACATGCAAGGAACAGATGTGGATGGAGAGTCCATGAACACAACAACACATCATGAGCAAATGGAGCAAAGGGGTGATTCACTGGCACTAAGACATGACGGACCAGATTACAAACAATGGTTTCTTCAGCATGCTTTTCATGTAAATGTAAATGTATTTGAGCTTATATAGCGCACAGCTACCCACAAAGGGTTTCCCGGCGCTTGCTTAGGGAACCCGTCCTGGTATTCCCCTGTGAGATAACCCCGGCAGGGTATCCACAAGGTGAAAGCCAGGCATCCCACCGCGAGGGGCCGTTGTGGAGATTAGGCAAGCTATTGCCCAGAGTCACTGAGTGTGAACCCATGAGTTGAGAAGGCACCGGAGCGAGAATTATCGAGTCCGTGGAATTTTTTGAGCCCAAGACCCGCCGAGGCGGGGAATTGAACCCTGGTCCAGGGCCGATCTCAGCTTCCGGGTCTGCCGCCTCTAACCCCTGAGCCACACTTCTCCACTTTTCATAGGCAGTGCTTAATTTGTGCCTGTGGTTTTCAGTGCTCAGCACTGGTACTTAATTGGCAACACCACACTTATGATACTCTGCCACATGGTGGGGCTGCTCATCTAATTTAGAGATGAGCAGAACAACAGTTGCTTATGAAGACAATATACATTAAAAAAAATACTAATCCCTGCATCCCCAGCCATTCCTTTAGCTTTGGGGACCTGGAATAACGTGATCTGTCACTCTTGCAGGTGAGAGGGATGGTTAGTAGTGGTTTTGGTGCCATCATTGGCAGTGCTGATGCAGCAATGGGTGGTGGAAGCTGCAGTGGAGTCCTGGTCAGGGCCCCGGCACCTATTATTTTCCAAATTAACCCCTTGAACATGCATGGAATTCCAAACGTGCGTGATTTGGACGGCCCCCAGCCGTCCGACGCACATGCCCACCGTGAAGTCGGATGGCCGAGGGCCATCCGATGCATGGAAAGGGTTAAGCACTGTCTAAACTAGGGCAGCAAAGGAGGGAGTGTTTGCTCTAAACCCTCACACCACCCATGGGCCGGAATGAAGGTGTCTTGCAGGGTCACATTGGAGGAGCCTACTTTAGGACATGTTTACTGCCCTTAAAAGATAGCGGTGAAGAGGGATGACTTTAACTTTTTTTAGGGCATGATTTGCAACTTGGTGGACAGGTTACTCAGTCATAACGCTGATAGATATCCCATCCGCAGAAATATAAATCCCATTACATCCTATGCTGTAGAGTATGGGCACACTTAGAACGTGGGGTGGTCAAAACACAATAATATGGAATAATCTTTATTTACCCCATTTCTATACTGCTGCCATTATAAAAGAGGTCTGTACAGAGTGCTTTTAATTTCCAATGTCCTGTAATCAGGTGTTCAACTCGCTGTAGTTGAAGTCATTGTCAGTAACTGGCAGCAGCTGGATTCTGACAGATGTGCCACGGTTACAAAGGAGCAGGTGGAGGGTGGCAGGGAGTGGCTGCCTTAACCTTTACAGAGCACCAGGAAATCAAGCCACACCACGCTGAAGTTTAGAAGATAAAAGTATTAAGAAGAGCCCCTTTGAAAACACGCATTTATCAATGCAGAGGGGGGTGAAATGCTGCATTTGCTGGCATACAAGATCCTATATGTGCCATCAGCTCAATGCCAATGCCAGACACGACCTGATGGCACTTCCATGGCTGTGTCAGACCTGCAGAGAAAGCGTTCACATTTTAAAACTGTTATCCCCCTGCTGATCTCAGGGATCCTTCCACCTGTCGCCTGGTATACAGTGTTATTGCAAACACTGATCTATGTGCTGTCTTGGAGCACAGACAGTCACAGAATGGCTTTGCAGCTAATGGGGCAAAGGTAATGGAAATAATTCTGATCTACTGTGAAGTAGGTCTTCTGTTTTCGAAAGGGGGTAGAGAGAGGGCTGGGAAAGAAAGGGAAACATGCAAGACGCCCCTTCTCAAAGTCGACTCACCAATATAGTGACATATTTTCTCAACCCATTTTATTTGAGCGCAGAGATGTCAATGCCTTGAAGCTATTCGAGGACACCTCTCACTTCCAGACACAGGAGGTCAACTTTGTGAGAATAGACTAAGGGCCAGTTTAGACTTTTAATATTATGCACGTGTCCCAGGCTAAGACTCCTGCCGCAAATTATTCTCCACTGCCTCCTAATGCTTAATTTGAACCAGGGGTTACCGGTGCTCAGCACTGGAACTTAATCATCAACACCGGTGTTTGAGCACCAGTTAAGGAGACAGTAATGCTTGGTAAACACAGGGAGATTAAGTGATTCGCCCAGAATCACAGGATGTTAAGCTGACACCGAGACACTAATCTGGTGCCCCAGCTCTGCAGTCAACAGCTCTTGTACTTACGCCACATCCTATCCCCACTTGTAGGGTTTCATGGTTAGTAGTTGGTCCTGTATTAGGCAGTGCTAACAAGAGAAATGGGCTAGTGGAACCTAGTGGAACCTACCTCCTAACGACAGTCCTGGCACACTTTTCTGTTGCAAATTAACTTAGCTTTGCCCTCCCAAAGCCAGTAACAAATGTGCTGCTCCCATGCCATTAAAACTCTAGTGGGGGCTCCAGACTGACCTTCACCTCTTTAAGGATCAAATACAGCAATTATCAGCCAAAGGCTGATCTGTTCACTCTGTAAACTGATGGGACTCCTGAAGGCAATGATTTAACAGACCAGAAATTACTTCTTAGCTGGCAGGTCCGGCCCTGGCCCTAAGCAGCCAACGCCCAACTAGCAGACAGCACTTATGGCCTTTGGGGTCATCCCCGCCTGACACAGGGCCAGCTCCCTGCTTGTGTCGTGCTTTCTAGCAGTAAATGTCCACACTCCTCCTTATCAGCATCACTAAACATAAACCTGTTCCCTAATATGTAAATAAAGCCCTGCTAGCATGTTATCGCTGGTTAACCCTCCATAAACCAAGCGTAATATCTTTCCTTCTTTTCATGGATTCATATGTTGCTTACCTTCAAGTCCACTTTGTCGCGAGGAAAGAGCAGTCTCGCGCAGTCTCTGCTGCTTCCCTCTCCCTGTGTTTGCTTCTTTATATACAGTCCACCTCCCAGAGTGGGTCAGGTGCGCCCATCCTCGCGCCCCGAGGCTCTCACAGGACCCTCGCGCTCATTAGAACATATGTTCATTAGGAAAACTAATTATCTGTTTACCACAGATGTTCAATGACGGCCCTGGTAAACAAGGACATTCAGCTGAAAAGCAAAACATGAATTATCGACCAGTGGCTTTAACTTGGCACCTCGTCAGGGTTAGTAGGGGCTTTCTAAATGCAATTTAAACACATTTGTTCGTGACGAGGAAAGGACAAAAAAATCTGAGAGAGGCGGCAATGATCCTCTAGTGACTGCTTAGATGGTTAGTCCATAGAAAAGTATTTTTTCATTATGGTTAACTTTAGTCACGAAAAATGACTCTGGAAAAGAAGTATACCAAAAAGTATGCACCTCCATGCATATAAGTAATTGATGGTTATATGGGGTCACGACAGATGCCTTTCCCATTTATTTCCCCCTACTCATTTTTCTTCCTGTTAGAAAAACACCAAAGTTCTGTAAACACTACGGACCTCTTTGACTTTATTTTTACGCTGCGCTGCCGTGCGCCAAAATGAAAGGACAGGAAAGCGCCATATCTACAAGATACGGTGCATTCCTGTCCTTCTCCCCTGCATGCGTGCAGCCGTGCGCCAACGCAGACACCCTTACGTCATGTTGCAAGGGTGCCTGCCTTGCAGAGGTGATTGGTTTTTTTGCAGGAAGGAACACCTTCCTGCACAAAAACAATAATTGATGGCATTTTCCTCTTTCTATGTGTGTGATAGAATGTAGCGCGCACAGAAAGAGGAAAAAACAAGGAAAAATAAAAGTATTACACCTCATTGTGCCACTCCTACCCCTCCTCTGGAGAGGGGTTTGATTCTGACGCATTCCCAGCTTTCCATAACGTTTTCAATCTTGGAGTGTGTCAGGTTCCATGGATGTTGCATGGGAACACCCACAACAACAACCACGGAACGCCCCTTCACACAGTAATGCGTGAAAGGGGCCCACATTCGCAAGGCCAAGAAAAGTCACGCAGGGTGACTTAACGCGGCCTTGTAAAGATGGGCAAATCCATTGCGCTGCTGGTGCGTCACTATTTATATTAGATCATGATGCCCTTGCATCACGCATAAGGGCAACACAATCCTTAATTCAGATTTACCAAGCAACGCAAGACCATCCTACGTGGCCCTGCGCTGTGTGTAAACCTGGAAAACGCAAGGCAGCCCCGGTATTCCCGGGCACCCACCCGTGGATTTGTAAACATGGGCATGAGTCAAAATCCTATGCCTTCCTGTCAAAGGCACAACGAGGAAAAATATCTTTATTTCTCCACTTTTTCTCCTCTTTTGGGCCCGCTGCGTTCTGCAGCACACTAAAAAGAGGACCACGCGTTTAATCTTTATTTTTGTGCGGGAAAGTGTCCTTTCCTCCACAAAAATCATCCTGCTCGCAAAGCAGGCACCCTTGAACCATGACCCAAGAGTGCCTTAGTTGGCGCACTGATTTCGCCAGCTCAAGAAGAGGGCAAGAATGTGCATGTGATGGATACAGTGCATTCCAGCCCTCTCCTTGTGACGCATTCAAGAAATCTAGCCCTAAATTTAAAGCAGGGAGTGCTTTGACCAACTTGATAGCGTTCATTGGTTGAAGAAAATCAATTCAGAGGAGCAAGATGCAAGCATTGATAGTCCTATGTCAGGTTTGCAAAATTGCTCACGAACTGACAGTTGAATATAAGCTCAGAATCTGATTGGCTCTAAAGAGCTGAGTACGCAACACCTGATAGCCATTCGTGAATTAGCTCGCGATTTGAAAACTTTATTGTTGAAAAAAAGTGAGCACACCCTACATGAGTGGGTAAAGGCCACAAACTAAATTCAGATTTGATGTTCAGGATCACCAACTATTATGCATTTTCACATTTACAATTTTTTAAGTGTATAAATCTTAGAGTTCAAACTCTCATTACAGGTAAGGTAAAGAGCATTGAGAGAAGGGCTTGACAAAAAGCCCTCCCATGTGACTAGTACATGCTGGACAGTAAATGGACATACATGATGGTCGAGCTCTGAAGTGATTCCTTGATCTGCTTGTACTGCACTGCATAAGCCCTATCTATACATAAATACAATGAGTAAATGCGACCTGGACATAGCCAGAGGCTGTACAAAGTGCTTTCAGCAGGGCCGGTTGGGCTAGTTAGTAAAACACATGCCCAGGAGCACATGGTGAAGGAGGGTTATACACTGGGTACAAGGCATTGCTTGTGGGCACCAGGACCAGGTTTACTTTACCCTGATCCCAGGGCTGAGCTGGAACTGAGGGCAGCTGTACTGAGTAGAGGGCTTTGTCAAGGTCCACATGCTGTGCTCACTGCCTCCAGTGAACAGCTGCAGGCCATGCCCAGGAAGTGGGAGAACATGTCGACTGGGTTCAGGACACGGCCAAAGGTTATGCTCAGTCTTGGCAGTGCACACTAAAGGCAGAGAGCAATGTATATTATTACGAAAGCCATGGAATATACTGAAAAATCATTGTTTTAAGAACAGTTCTGTACCGTTTTGACAATAGTACCAATGGACACCTCTATCACAACAAAACTTATGTCATAAAGAAAAACACTGAGCCTTATTTACAATGAAGTGACACAGCGTGGTGCCGCAAGCCATTTGGCTGCGCTGCACTGAGTCACTTACAAAGCACAGGGTTGCATCATATCTACAACAATATAACGGATCCCTGTGCTACCCACGGCACTGGTGCCCAATTGGCTGCCATGCACCAACACAGGCACCCTTGCACCATGGTGCAAAGGTGCCTGCATTGCAGGGAGATTGTTTATGTGCAAGAAGGGGCACCTTCCTGAAAAAAAACAATTACAAGAGGTGATTTCCTCTTTTTATGCATGCTGCAGAATGCAGAAAGAGTAAAAAACGAGGAGAAATGAAAAATTTCTCCTCTTTGCACCTCCATACGCCTCCAGTGGGGAGGTGTAGCATTCTGACACATTTCCTGGTTTACGATTTCTCATAAATCTGGAAATGTGGCAGAAGCCATGGGGGTTGCATGGGAACACCCACAGCAACATCCATGGCACGCCCCTTTCACGCAAAGTACTATGTGTAAAGGGGAAGTATTTGCAAGGACACGAAAAGCCATGCAGGGTGGTTTTACATGTCTTTTTAATATGGGGCAGCAAGATGCACCGCCAGTGTGTCACGAAAAGTGAACCACCGACAGCGCAAGGGGCTTGTGAATGCTTACTTAGTACTTAGAGCAACTTCTTGTTGCGGGTCTTTTCCAGATGCAAACTTATCTGTTGTTTGCATCATGTAGCTCACCCAATCTAATTGTGTGTGACTCCGTCTGCCCACATGCCGTTATTCCTGCCTTAAGTTTGACCCTTGCTTTGTTGAACTTCTCCTGGCCGGGCACTTGGATTATTTTCCAGTGCCGCGGCTCTTCACCCGGCCAGTTTATTGTACGCATACAGCCTCTATGGCTAGAGCACTTTCTCAGATAAACCGGGTATTTATTCTCTTGTCCTATACTACACAAACTGTTAAAAAATGTGTTACTCCCAGCTTTTTGCTTTTACTATACATGTTGCTCGCAGCACATCGACCAGACACTGCCTATCTGGACATTAACGATTCTTCTCCCAATCTCTGTGTTAACCGTGGCGATCCACTGATTGTGTGATCATTGAAAGGGGGTTAATTGAGCCCCTACATTTAGCACAGGTGCAGCTTAGCATCATTATCCTCCAGAGATTAGATGCTCTCTACAGTTCTAATTTGTAATACTTCTGTTGTTCCCAAACAGCTTGACGCATGCGCCAGGATATAGTGCTCTCTGAATTTCAGTTCTGAGCACTTTTGCGCATGCGCGTTGGGATTAGTGCCGGGTTTGTAAGATCTGACTTCCCCGGGCTCGTTTCCTGATAACGCAGGTGAGCTCGCTTCTCTATTTGAGCCTTACGGAGTTATAAGCAAATGGTCTCAGCAGCGGCCGCAATTGGCTGACCAAATAGGAAGCCTTGTTATTTAAACTGAACGGGTGGTTCCGTCGGTGCCTTCCCTTCCGCTCGGCTTCGAGCGACGGGCACCGACGGACAGGTTAGTTCGGAGAGGTTGCGAGGACTGTTTCATAGCAATCATTATGTGTGGAGGCAGTGCTGGGAGTGAACAGTCTCTAATATTTTTGTGATTATTTTTGTGAATAGTGTCCGTTATTTATGTAGAAATGTTTTTGACTGGGTTTTTCCCGGTCGTTTATCTCGGTACTAGCAGTGCCATTTAGGACTTTTCCTTTACACTTGGGCATTTTTCAGGTCGGCAGCATTTTTTTGCTGCTACCCTGCAGTGCTATTCACAACATTAGTTAAGGGGCGACATGCAGTCACCACTGGCATTACTATCACCCAAGTTTCAGGGTTATTTATCCATCTTAAACAATCGATGTTGGCTCAGTGGCGGGGTTAGGTAATGACTGGGTAGTCAGGAGTCTATCACACGTTCATTGGGTTTTTGTGTATAGCGATTGGGCTGGACACTTTTGAATTGTGTGTTAACTGTGTCCTTTCTTTACACATCAGAGCGGGGCCTCAATTTCCCGAGCGGTTGCCGGGCGAGGTGAGGTTTTCACCCACACAAAGCTGGGTGAGTATCACTGTGAGGAAGTGCCTCTTAGTGATGAAGCTAATATGCTTATTTGTAATGCGGAACGTAAAGTGTTCTCGCAGGTGTGTTCTGTCTTGATGGTGTATGTGGGGTTATGTGGACTCCTGTGTGGAAATGCATACATGGTATTTTTTGTTTTCTTGACAGGTAGAAGATTCCTTTCCTGTCTTCAGTGGACATATAGGTTCCTAGTCTCGGGGTGATACTTGTCTTCCTCAAAGTACACTGCACAATTTTGATGTAACTTATGCTCTTTCATATTTGTACACCCTTCACATCGTGTTGCAGTAGCCTACCATCTCCAAGGTCCTGATGAAAGCTGAAGTAATACTCCATCTAGCTGAAACTAGTTGACCATTCTGCACAGCGCCATAATGTATTTTTACTTACCCACTACTAGGCGTGTTTTTAATCTTGACACCTACACTTATCTCGATAAGCTATTTCTTCAGTCTAGGTAGTCATTTTTAATAATCACCTTTTTCATAGCACTGCACTCTTTCTGTACTATACTTTGGGCACAACTGTGGCAAAATACGCCGTTTTCCATTTCCGCACTGCCACATGGGCGGTATATGGAGCGACTGCCCACCCCCACATGATGATATACCGCCATGCGGGTGGTCTGATGGAATTTGTCTAGCCCAGTGTGACCCAACACACTTATCCACACGGGTATCCTTGTGATTCCTGCTCTCCATTTAGGACAGCACACTAGTATTTGACCTGGTCTCCTTTTTTCTGTGTTTTGTATGCTTGTGAATGAGACCCAATTTTCTTATTTATGGTGAGTTGTTCAGCCCACAATGCACTGAAACGGACCTGCTTTTTGAATGCCTCGCAGCAGATCCATGGGAACTTTTACCGAATTACCACCCCCTACCCCTCCCTGCCCTACTCCTCTCCTATTTCCTGCTACTAACCTTTGCCATCACCTGTCCTTGCCCTAGTCCCCACCCTGTTTACCTGTGAATTTCCCGCGTCATTTGAGAGCTAGCTATTTTGTCTGATGCCCGATGGAGCTACCTGGTTTAGCTATAGGGGAGACAGGTCGGTGATTCCCTCCTTGGACGTCACCTACCCAGTCAGTCTTTAGCCAGACTTCCTTTTGTCTCTCCTGTCATCTCTTCCCGCTTCCTCCCTCTATTTATATCTCTACTTCTCTCCTCTCTCAATGTATTGAGACTGAACTATTTTGTCTGATGCCCGATGGAGCTACCTGGTTTAGCTATAGGGGAGATGGGCCGTGGATTCCCTCCTTGGTCGTCACCTACCCAGTCGGCCTTTAGACAGATTTCATTTAGTCTCTCCTTGTTGTCTCTTCCCCTATCCTCCCTTTCTCACCTTCCCTGTTTCCTCCCCTCTACGCTCCATTTATTTTGCCCTCCATGTTATTTAAATGTTTCCCATTGAGACCTAGCTATTTGGCCAAAGCCCGGTGGAGCTACCTGATAGCTATAGCGGAGATGGGTTTTGGGACTTCCCCCTCGACCGTCACCTACCCAGCCGGTCTTTGGGCAGACTTTCCTTCGTCTTTCTGCCATTTCTCCCTCCCATCCTTTTTTTCTGCGAACCTCTTCCCAAGACACTTGAGACCGAACTACTTTGTCTGATGCCCGATGGAGCTACCTGGTTTAGCTTTAGGGGAGATGGACCGTGGATTCCCTCCTTGGTCGTCACCTACCCAGTCGGTCTTTAGACAGACTTCCTCTCGTCTCTACGGTTGTCTCTTCCCTTATCGTCACGTTCTCACCTCACCTACCCCCCACTTCTTTTCTCTCTCCATTCTCTCCTCTCCTAATGTATTGCTGATTCTTTGATGTAATGTGTAATTGTTGACCTTTCCTACTTGGGTCAGGGCATCTGTGGTAAGAAATCTGCTGATTTTCCTGATCCTCCAGAGCTGGAAGAAATAGGTGGAAACCACAGTCCTAATCTGATATGTCATCGACAGGTTGCTGCCAAAAGTGGTGCCAAGGCTTTTGATCGATTTGGACGGAAGGGTGGGATTTCCCAAATCCGGTAGCCAGAAGTTGGAGTTCCAGAGGTTAGAGGGCCCTCCAATTAGGATCAATTCAGTTTTAGATGAATTCAACTTCAAGTGATTGCCATTCACCCAGTTACTAATGTGTCGCATAGTTGTTTGAAAGTTGGAAATGGAGGCAGGAGAATTGTCAATATCGAAGATCACCAGCATAATTGAAGGTGCACACATTTCTTTTACCCAGAGAAATAATAAGGGGAAACATATACAAGATAAAAAGGTGTGGCAATAGGGGGGAGCCCTGTGGTACTCTGCATGTCAATTTAATTTTTGAGGAATGGAATTGAGGGATGCACATCACTTGCGAGCGATCCTCAAGAAACAAGTGTGAGCCACTTGAGGTCCAGGCCCTGTAGCCCTGTGTTGCTTCTGCAGTCGACGAAGAGTTTGTGGTCAACCGTATCGAAAGTGACAGAGAGATCGAGGTGCACCAGGGCCTGTGTTTTGTCCTTAACTGCCCTATTCATTAACTCGTTTAGAACAGTCAAGATAACAGCCTTAGTGGAGTGAGATGGTCGGAAGCCCGTCTGAAAGGGGATCAAGAAAGTAGGATTGTTCAATAAAAGAACAGAGACCGTTTGCAATGTGGGCTTCAAGGATCTTGGCTAGGAAACAAAGTAAGGAAATCGGGGGTAATTTGTGGGAGCTAGATGGTCTTACCCTACTTTCTTTAGAATGGGTACTATTTCTGCTTCTTTAAATGCCTTTGGGACTGACCCCTGAGTGAGAGAGTTATTCAGTAGTGCTGGGTGGTCAGGACATGAGAAGAATACTTCCCTTAAGATGTGCAGGGCAGCAGTCTCTCAGAGACCTTGATCGAGCCTTCATCATTAGATTGGAAAAGACTTTTTTGGTAATAGGGGGAACTGCTTCAGGGAATGAGAGTTCCTGAGCGGGGAGACTCTGCGTTCGGGGGAGAGGAATCGGGAATACTAGTTTTGATGGTGATAATTTGATCAACAAAGTAGGTATTGAGTGAGTCACATAGTGCTTGAGTGTGGGCGAGTTTTGCCGTGACTCTGTCCGGGTTAGATAACTCGTCAACAATTGTAAAGATGTCCTTAGATCTGTTGGTGGAGATCAATATTTTATTGGAAAAGTAAGTTGCCTTAGATTGTAGAATGTCCTTTTTAGGTTTCGCCTATTATCATTCGCTTGCGAATGTAATAGGCAAAAATTCAAGGGCTTGATCGACTAGTGAAACCACTGCGGTTTCTTCACAGTGCATGTGAGGTCACGTGACCACAAAAGCGGGTCACGTGACCACACAAGCACGAGCATCTCCCTAATCCGCCTGCCCCCACCAGGCTCTCCCGCCCCCATCCGGCTTCCCTCCGCGCATCTGCCTGCCACACTTCTCCCCTTGCACGCATTCCCGCCACCCCACCAGGCACTCCCGCCCCCATCCATGCGCATCTCCTCTCCCTATTCTCCCGCCCCCATCCGACTTCTCCTCCCCTCAATCTTGCATTCCTGCCCCCCCACCAGGCTCTCCCGCCCCCATCCGGCTTCCCTCCGCGCATCACCGGTTTAAGAAGGCTCCAATTCGCTGCTTCTAGCAATTTAGTGGTTATATTTTTCAGTTGCAGCAGTTAACGAAGGCTTCTCTCTCAGGAATGGCTTCACGTTAAGAACCGTGCTGTCCCCTTTCTGGAACGGGTTTTAAATTGTTTAATATGATTGTGTGGGTACCTTCCGGTCATTGTTTACAGTTAGTGTTGAAACATCACTGAGTCGCTTGCAACAACCCTAGAATCACCATGCCGCATTCATTCTTAGATGTTTCTGTTCTCAGCACAACCTGGCTTCATCCATCTCAGCCTCCGATAGCCGCTTGTCCCTGGCATCACCTTCCTCTATTTGTATTCACCATTTTCTGTTCAGTACGTCTTGATTAATCGTCCAGCTGCCTCTTTAAAGCTATTGTGTTGATCTCGTCAGCCTGAGCAAGTATGCATTGCAGTGTCCTCTATCGTCGCTGTTCTCTGATGACAGGTCACTGTGCTAACACCCAACATCATTCCTTAACAATTTACTGTTATATCACTGGGTATTTCTCTCTTAGCTGTTGGCTAATGATGCCAGAATAGTTATTTCCAAACTTTTGGTACATCATTTATTCTGTGGCTGGCGCAGGTTATATGTACTTCTGTTTTGCAAGCTGTTGCTTTTGTGTATTGCTGTTATCTGATTGTTTTTTTCAATAGTTTTTGAGTATTACAAGCTTCAATGTGCTGAGCGACTATAGAAAAGCAAACTCTTCGTTTTGAAAGGTCATTCTTTGTCCAGCGTAGCCACAGTGTGTTTGCGGTATGTTTTTAAAACATTTATACCGTTGTCTATCGTAAGGTGATATGTTGCTCCAAGACGTAATAGACTAGTGCTCAGTGCAAAATCAGTTTATAACGTTGACGTTTTTGGAAACTGCTGTCATAAAAAATAGTGCATTGGTAAGTGTGAGTATGTCAGGCAGACTGCGGAAATAAATTAATACACCTAAGTATATAGTTCAAAATAAAAAGCCTGTCGTCTGTGAAACACACCAGCAAGCAGCACACAGGTGTTTTCCACGTTTCATTACTTTGTTTCACTGTAACTTGACTGGATGGTTATTTGAATCTGTGTATTATCTATAATGGGTTTCGTTGTCCCATTGACACCCGTAAATGTTTAGAGCTCAAGACCTATTTTGACGAGTTACTCGCGTATACATGTATCATCTGCAAACAACTTTGCACACGGATGGCCCCTGTCCACTGGATCGAGTCTTCTCTTGTTTCTGTGTGTGGTGAATTAAGTTTCCACTGATGCTACCTAGACTGCGCATCTCCCTAATCCGCCTCCTCCCCTCGCTCGCATTCCCGCCCCCCCACCAGGCTCTCCCGCCCCCATCCGGCTTCCCTCCGGCCATTTGCCAGCATACCCTCTCCAAGCGCATCGCGCTTTCGCACACAGGCTAACCCTGCTAACTCTTTACCCTCTGTTCTGCGAGCCCTACTTTCTCTCTTCACTCATCTTTTACCTCTCTCCCCTCTCTTGCGTTGGCCTTTCACCCCAGCACTTCTTGCCCTTTCCCCCACTCTACTCAGCCCCCTTCCTTCTCTCTGTCTTGGGTTGTTTCGTTATTTCTAGATTATCCTCTCACTTTTCGCCTTGTTCTCTTTTCTCACATCCCTAGCTTGACTCCGCCTTTCGCCGTTTCCTTCCTTCCTCCCACCATTTCCTTCACTCCCACTGCATTTCCTCACCTCCTACCTTCTCTGTCCAACTTCCCTTCTATATGTACTCTCGCTCTCCTCGCTTCCTTCCCTTTTGTTACTTTTTTCACCTCCCAGGTGCATTTTCCTTTCCCTTCCAACCTTCTACTTTTCCTCCTTTCCCACAAACCCGTTTTTCAAGTTCCGTGTTATTATTGGGCACAACAGTCGGGCACTGTCCGTTATCTTGCCTCTCTCCTCTCAGGTCGTCCCATTCCTCCTCCATTCATTCCTACATACACTCCCTCCCCCTACCAATAACTCCCTTGCACATAACATATCACCACGGCTCGGCCTAAACTGGCTATTGAATATACACACTGTATGATATCTATTAATGTGATTATTTTGAGTGTCGGCGTTATTCCTGTTGCATAGGACACTTTTTTTTTTGGTCCGTGTCACACATCTAAAGACACGTTTGCTATTTTCAGCAAAATTCCTTCTCTTTGTTTCGAGAGCTCACTCACTGATTAGTGTCACAGATCCATTCAAGTTCTTAACCCTCACATTCGTGTGTCCTAAGCCCATTACTTTTTCCCCAGTTTTCCGTGCATAAATGCCTCTGAACACGTGAATTCACTCGGGTATTTTTTAGATCTAGTATTTTCACCCACACGCTTGGCGCATCACGGGGCGCCCTACTCTCCACCTTCCCCTAGAGTCTTTTACTGCTGTAGTTTTGTTTTCTTCACCCCAGACTTTGCATTTTGCTACAGTTGAATATTTTTGTCTTGCTCGCAATCTGCCTTCTTGGATTCAGACACGTATTTCATTTGTTTTACTTCCCAGAAAATCCCCCCCCTGATGAATTAGCATCAACACATGTGATGAACTGTCCTATGATTTAATCGGGCTGTATTTACAAGGATTGAACATTTACGTTTACATTAACTCCCACGAGCAGAAGGCAGCTATAGAGCGACGTCTGGCATCCATCAATGAGGCCTGGCAAAATTCTTGCTGGTGTTATCTTATCTCGAGTGGTTGCTTGTCACTGTTATTCACTTTCGAAAGTGCACACACACCGGCACAGCGTGAAGGATGCAAAAATCAACTGCCAAGGATAGCGGATGTCCATGCCAGAGATTCAGGTTACTACTACCATATTATCCACACACACAGTTTGCCACTGCAGCACCCTAAGTGTTCTTTCTGTGTTTAAAGTTGTTTGTCCTGGCCCAAAAATAATTATGTATCATGAGTCGGATCAGATGTAAAAAGAACCGCAATGGAATACGGTTTAACAACTAGTATGTATTGTGGCTAGATTAGTGTTGAACTATGTGATACTAGGGTTCAGCTCAGGCTTGCCCCTGCATGCACAGCCAATTCATAGTCACAGGCAAGGCAATCCTAAGAGCTGTTCTTGCAGCGCTGCCTGTGCACGTATAAAAAACAAGCACTGGCGTTGCCAAGAGGTTTCTCATTTGGAAAGTTGGAGCTATTGGTTTTGTAAATGACATTTTATATTTATATATTGTTATTGACATTGCCAATAACGATATATAAATATAAAATGTCATTTACAAAACCAATAGCTCCAACTTTCCAAATGCGAAACCTATTGGCAACGCCAGTGCTTGTTTACTGTTTAAGTAGTGTTCGGTATAGGACTCTTTTTTCCTAAGGAATAGTCTCCTCTCCAGTCGCTCTCTTAAGTCTTCAGAGAACCAGCGTTCGGCATCGTGGTTTCTGACTGTGTTGACTTTCCTATAGGATGCACGTCTGTCACTGGCAGCATCTAGCAAAGATTTGACTCTTTCTTCATGCTTGTTGATTGAGGACTGTTCAGATGGGGCGAAGTAGCTAGCAGTTTACAAAAGTCATCCAGGTTACAGCGGCTCCAATTTCTTGCCATGAGGCTCACCTTAGCTTGGGGCCTTGCTAAGTACAAGTTGCAAATGGAGAATTTGATGACATGGTGATCTGACCAAGTACAAGGAGAGGCCCTCAGATTAGTAACCATCAGGTTAGATGTCCAGACTTGGTCAAGAGTGTGACCTTTGAGATGAGTGGGATCAGTCACATGTGGGGCATAATTCAGTCCTCCAAATAGCTTGGACAGTTCAGCTGAGCTAGTGCCACTCAATGCATAATTAGCCCAATAATTAAAATCCCCAATTATTAGGAGTTTGGCATAGTTGAAAACTAAATGGGAATTGTTTTCACCCAAATGTTGGGGGAAAGTGGCATGTGGTAGGGGGGTCTATAGAGGAGGACGCAAACCAGAGGGGTATGTGGGAGTCAAGTTTTATGGTTAAGATTTTATTCGATTGTATGCCTAGGATGGTGAGAGAGGAGAACTTTAGTTTCTGATGGATTATAGCGGTGACCCCACCCCCTTTCTTCCAGTAGTCCGTAATAGCTTGAAGAATGTAGTAGTTGCTGGGAAGGGTCGCTAGTATGTCCAGAGTAGACTCTACTGATAGCCAGGTTTCAGAAAGAAAGAGTTGGTCGGGGTTGTCAGTCAGACTCTAACAGCTGAAATATCTCTAATTGATGTTTGACCAGAGAGTGGGTATTCAATAAGTGACTGTGAGTTCGGTCCCCCTTTGATTGTGCTGGATGAGAGCATTTCTACTTGCAAGGTTATTTAACTTATTGGAGTTGAGCTTGTCCAGACAGCGAAGCCGAGAAACAAGTTCGGGGAAGGTCTCTCTGTCAACCAGAATTCCTGACAGAGATAATGTGGTGTGAGTTGAGGGTTTAAGTATAAGGTTGTTGGAGTGCCAGTGTTTCAGGTACGAAAAGGAATAGCCTAGCATTTGAGCATAATGGCAGGATCCAGCCCCGGACGGACGCGATGGGCGCAGATGGTCTTGCCTTTGGTGCACCGATGGTGCTCCTGCACTCCAGCCGGCATTTAATGGCAAAGTGCAGGAACTAGTACTGCCTCACTCCCGCAGTGACTGGCTCCCCTCAGGGAAAGGGAAAGCGCTTCCGGTGCTACCAACTTGACACCGGGAGAGAAGTGCAGAGTGTGGTGCAGGAAAACAGGATAAGAGGCAAATTCAAATTCAAGCACAGATTAATTTCGTAAAAGATGCTAAAATAATTTTAAACAATTTAAAAATAGGGCGAAGCAGTAAAAACAGCTAGATCTCGGAGTGAAGGAGGTGATGGTGACCCAGATCTCAGAGGAGTGTTTGGAGGGAGATTGTACGTTGAGCAGGAGGTGGTTGAGTTGTCAGAAGGTGGTGTTCAGTGAACATTTGGGTTGCAGGAGAAGAGGCAGTGCCAGCAGGTGAAGGGTCCTACTGTCGACCAGGGCGAGGTGCGCAGTAATAGTTGATGTGGAGTCCAGGGTGAGGAGGAGAAGTATCTTCGGGAAATATTAGAGCCAGTATTCTGGTGCTGGGTGCAGTCTAGGCATAAATGTGCTCAGAGGGACTTTTTCTTTGGCTCACCAACGGTACAGCTATGCTGTGGCCTCCATTAAGAGGGTCCTGGGAGGAGGTTGGGCACTAAGTGGGAGACCGGACAGGCGGGAAGCAGGAGGAAGAGAAAAAATGGCAAGATAATACAGCGGGAGTTCGGTGAGGCAGGAACGGCTCAACATGGCAAAAGACTGGGTAAAAACAGAGAAATTAAGCTGCAACAGCACTCAGGCAGAATACAACAACAATAATGCAAGTAAGCAAAAGATAAAAACCAAGCAATCAAGGCAACAATCAGACAGAACAGCAATGAAGGAAAGACAATCAGGCAATACAGCAACAAAGAAAATGGGCTGTAAAGCAGTCAAGGTCAGGCTGAGGTCAACTCAGGGCAGTAGGGGGAGCAGGTGTGAGAACCTGCTCAATTGGGTCACGCTACGGCCTTCATTAAGTAGGTCCTGGAAGGAGGGCGGGGTGCTATGGCAGAGGGCGGGGCAGGGCAGACAGGAAGCGGGGAGAGAAGAAACAGGGAAAATTCAGCAGGGAGAAGCGAGACAGGGAGGTCAACAGGGCAAAAGACTGGGTATAACAGAGTAAATCATCTCCAACAACACTAAGACAGAAAACCACAACAGTGCAAGTAAAAAAAAGATAAAAATCAAGCAATCAGGCCAACAATCAGGCAGAACGGCAACAAAGAAAGACAATCAGGCAATACTGCAACAAAGAGAAAAACAATCAGGCAAAACAGTGGTGCAGAGAAAAAGGGCTGCAAGGAAGTCAGGGGCAGGCTGAGGGCGACTCAATGAGCAGCAGCAGGGGGAGCTTATGCAAGGACCAGTGCGCCATCGGATGTCCAGTAACACTTGGACATTGGCGTTAATGCAGTTTTAGGTTTAGACAGCAAAATGACAACTTTAATAAATAGTAAAATAAAATCCAACTTTGTCATTAAGCTAGATTTAAAATTACTACAAAAATGAGTCTTTGAAATATTTTTCTAGCTCTTCCCAAACTGAATTTAGCACTTACTAAATGTAATAAGATAAATCAATGTTAGTCTAGGGGAGGTCAGCCTTATCACAGTGAAAAATAACTTTGGAGATTCTTCACAGCCATTAAATATACATATCATATTTCTTAAATACCATGCACCCTACGCTAAGGGCATTTAGGCCTACCTTAGGAATGAAGTAAAGTATTAAAAAGAAAACGTTTAGGCCTTGCAGATTTTTTATTTTGGTAGGTTGAAATGGCAGTTTAAAACTGCACACACAGACTGCAATGGCAGGCTTGAGATCTGATGTGCAGAGCAACTATACCTGGTGGTAGCATGAGTGATGCAGACCATTATGGCATTTAATTTACAAGCCTTAGGTACATGTTGTACCATATAGTAAGGCCTTATGAGTAAACCAAATGTACTAATAAGGTGCAAACCAATTTTACTGTGTTTGAAAAGGAGAGCAAAAGGACTTTACTCAGTGTTTTATTTAAGCAGGTGTTTGCTAGTGGGGGCCATCAGCAGTCATTTTTGGGGACCGTCACTTATTTATCCTCTTCAGGCATTTCCTGCAGGAAGGCGAGCGAAAAACACACAAAGTGGAGAGAAGGAGGAAGAGAAAGATAGAAAAACCTGCACAAAAAGAGAAAGCAGAAATCGACAAGAGTGAGATAAAGAGTCAGGGGAGTCCAGCAGTGGATTAAAGAGTCTATGGTGGATTAAAGAAATCGCAGCCTTGGTATTCAGACCATTGACATTAAATGGCGCCAGTCGCAGGCTTATGATCAGAACTTTGGGCACCAGCACTCATTCTTTTACAAATGAAGCACTGACTTTACTACTGGTTTGCAGGGGTAAAGTACACAGAGTTCTGTGACCAAACAAAGCCGGGCTCTGCAAGAGAAGGCAAAAAACTGGAGTGACCATGGAGAAAGGTCAAATTTCCAACACTACAGCTCTAAAAACAGATAATGGATGTCTTCATAAAGATGATTGCAATCAAAAGATTGTATTTCACAGAGATTATGTGGTGAAGAAAAACGATGTAGTTATATTCAGAAGGGAGTAAATGAAGGCAGATTTATATAGTTTTCAGCACAAGTAATAGATATGCTGACAGACACTCACTCTAGTAGTAAAGCTGCACTACAACGGTCAACTGCAAGATGTCGTCCTCGAACAGACCACATAGGAAAACAAGCATTAGGTATGCATTAGGGCTCGGGTTTGTTTTAAGTTAGAGATAATGGCATTGTAAATGGCAATGTGTTTTAGGCACTCTGCACTACCACTCTGCAATACAACTCTGCACTACCGCTCTGCGCTCTGCACTACCGCTCTGCGCTCTGCACTACCGCTCTGTGCTCTGCACTACCGCTCTGCGCTCTGCACTACCGTTCTGCACTACCACTCTGCGCTCTGCGCTCTACACTACCACTCTGCACTACCACTCTGCGCTCTGCGCTCTGCACTACCACTCTGCACTGCCACTCTGCGCTCTGCACTACCACTCTGTACTACCACTCTGCGCTCTGCGCTCTGCACTACCACCCTGCACTACCACTCTGCACTCTGCACTACCACTCTGCACTCTGCACTACCACTCTGCGCTCTGCACTACCACTCTGCGCTCTGCACTACCACTCTGCGCTCTGCACTACCACTCTGAGCTCTGCACTCTGCACTACCACTCTGCGCTCTGCACTCTGCACTACCACTCTGCACTACCACTCTGCACTCTGCACTACCACTCTGCACTCTGCACTACCAATCTGCACTCTGCACTACCAATCTGCACTCTGCACTACCACTCGCACTCTCAATCTGCACTCTGCACTCTCACTCTGCACTACCGCTCTGCACTCTGCACTACCGCTCTGCACTCTGCACTACCACTCTGCACTCTGCACTACCACTCTGCACTCTGCACTACCAAACTGCACTCGCCACCACACACAGCGGACTCGTGGAAAATTAATGAAGTGACCTAGAGGGTGAGGATGGGATACTCCGCTACCATCGAGTTCGTAGAAGAACAAGATTACATATGAAAAACAAACAGCACATAAAGCGATCACTTTCGCGATCGCAATTGTTAAAACAAGCAGCACAGAAAGCGATCACTTTCGCGATCGCAATTAGGACATTGTTACCACAGCCCCTTATCGCTTGAGGCAGCCAGTTCACAGGGATTCAGGCAAACGGTGAACGCTATGGTGAACGCGCGCACACCATCTGGAATGCATTACACAGGCACCCTGACAGCTCCTAATTAAAATTAATGGGCTGCCGTGCGCGAAACCGCACTGAAAATGCCAAAAATGGCGGACGAAAATTACATATAGCCTATCGCGTCAAGGCTACTAAAAAGACAGCACAGCGAAGACGAATCACTATGCAGATGCCATAAAAAAAGCACGCGCACTAAGGAATGTTTCTGGCCCGAGCCCTAAAGAAACTTTTTTTTTTTTTCTAACAATAGGAGCTCGGAGCTCCGCCCCACTTCGTGGTGACGTAGGCCGAGCCCTAAAAAGGCTGTGCAGATATCTGTCTAATCTATATTGAAATATATCACTGACAACAGACAAAAATGTGCAAATATGTGCTACTTTAGTGATGTCTCCAGTACTGTGAGGCATGATGTCAACTGTGTCATCAGACCTAACAAATTCACTAGTTTATATATTTTCAATTAAAACTTGTATTTCGCTCTAAGTGGGGGTTTTAGGAATTTTCTAGCACTCTTTTATAAGGTTACCACCAAATTGACCAAGGTAGGGAAAGCACTGTATTAATTTACTAATTGTTTTAATTGTATATTGTTATCTTAGCATATTTTCTATTTCATTTAAATCATGTTTCCCAGCTTATATTTTAGCAGTTTCCACTACCCTCAGCCTGCTCATAGCATTGCCCTTTCCGCCCCTCTGAACCATTTCTTCAACCATCCATCATACCGCTTTGCCACACAAAAATCCTCTTATTCTCACACAAGACCAATGAGAACATTCTTTCAACACTTTCCTCCGTCAATAAGGCAAACTCTTCCCCCAGTCAGAATACAACCATCTGGGGGACGAGGTCTCGCGCCACGAGAAGAGGGCGACTCCTCCATGAGCTCCGTGATTCCACGGAGCTTCCCATCGCTTTTAAGCCACTCTTTGCTGCCAACGGGAGCCCAGGGACGGACTGGCTATAGCGGGCACCGGGCAATCCCCCTGTGCGCCACACGGGTGGGGGCCCCTGGGGGCCATTTTTGTTACAGGGCTGTTTTTGCAGCATAGCTGCAAATTCGGCCCTTTATCAAAATCGTCCAAACACCGGCTCCGGCAAAGAGCTTGGCGGCACCTCCAACCCCCGAGTGGGGAGGTGGGGGCCGGCCGAGCACTTTGCCAGGGCCCGTTGTGGTTCCCAGTCTGGCCCTGCGGGAGCCGTAGTTGCCGGATTCCTGCTTGTGAATATGCGGGGAGATTATCGGCTCGGTTTCTACGTCTTCGGTGGCTGAAGGCGACGCGGCGCAGGCACCGTCTTTCCTCATACTGGCATGTGTCACGGCTGCCATTTCTGACATCGGCTGCCTCGCACGCCTAAACGTGAGGTTACCAGCACTCTTCATATTCATGCACAGCTTCTTTAATTAGCCTCTCAGAACAGAGAATAATGTGAGGTACCAACCTTTTTTAAAGTGACAATACCTTGTACAATGATCTATAGTGTGTTTCAAGGCTTGAGCTGAATTTGACTTCCTCAGTCTCTTCGTTGCCTGCTCATTTTAGACAAAGAGGTTCTTATGGTTGAATTTCAGCAGTGCTTTTGAAATACTTTCTACACTGATTAAACAGAATGTGAAGTTCCAGGTACTGCCATGTTTTGAAGATTTGTGGGAAAGATTATTGTGCTTGCCTGACATTCAAACTTGTTGGATTTGTTGGAAACCACATATATTTTGTTACCAGGTGCGCATCACGCTACATTCTGAGGTAACCAGCGTTTATATTGATAACGCGCGGCAACATACACTTCTCAGTTCTACATCAAATCTTTATTTACAGTGACAAATGCTATTAGTGTTGACCTTAAAATGACTTTGCCAATACTTGCAGCCAACATGTTTTTTATCTTCACATGCAAGCACTAATTTGCGGTTTGAGTTTCCTTTTTCTTTTCCTGCCTCTTCATGTTCTTCATTCTCCAATCTTTTGAGAAGTGGAATCTATCTGAATGCCTTGTCGCTTATGGAGCTCATGGAGTATATGGCGATATTATACAGGCATTAATTACCTTTTTTCTGTGCTGCATTTGGTCACACCCCTTAGCCTCATGACAACTTGGCTTGTGATTTACTACTTGCCGTATCGCATCTGATATATAATTTACTTAGTGATTACTTGAGTGCTGACAGGAGGGTGACTTTATCCCTTTTTTTAAAATATATTTCTCTCTGCTGGTGTCCTATCCAGCTTTGTAGTATTTTTTTCTTTTTGGGCGTATGGGCAGATTGAAAACTTCATTAAAAATTACCTCTCGCCCGCCTCAACATTTGAAGATGGCAAGTGAAACCACAACCTCTGTCAGAGCCTCTCCAACTGGTACAAAGCCCAAAAAAGCCAAGAATGATCCTCCCTCACCTATTCTATCCTCCCAAAATCTAGTCCTTGATATTGTCCTTGATGAAGTTAGAGGTCTTAAATCTTTTATGTCCATGACTAATGAGAAGCTTCAACAAATAGAGGACCGATGGATTAGTATGGAGGCTAAGGTGTTGGACATGGAGCAACGTATCAGCGATTTACACGATGTTTCTACTAAAATTCCAGTTCTGGAACAAGAGATCCAACGATTAAAACTCCATACAAAGGACCTTGAAAATCGAAACAGACGGAATAACCTACGTCTTCATGGTCTGCCAGAAAATATTGAAGGCCCTGATATGCTGTCATTCCTGAAGAAATTCTTGTCAGAACTTTTGGACCTTCTATCTGAGATTGCATTAAATATTCAACGTGCACATAGACTTGGTTGTCTACAATCTCGTGCCTCCAAACTTAAGGGAATCATTATGTTATTTTTGGAGTTTACAGATTTATTGCATGTCCTCAATAAAGCCAAAGCAAGATGTCATCTCAAGTGGTCTGGTCTCAACATCTTCATATCTCAGGCTTTATCTAATGCTACTAATGTCAGAAGGAAGGAATTTTTGGCCCTGCGTCCCCAGATGAGACAATTGAATATTTGATATGGTATCCTCCATCCTTCACTATGTAAAATTACTCACAATGGTTCCACACGCTCATTTGAGGATCCTCTCAAATCGAAATCTTTTCTCCAAAGTTTTCCACTAATTTTGCAGCTGGTTCTTCTTGTGATCTATAATGTTCCTATTAATGCTTCTTATAATCTATAATGTTCCTGTTGATGTTTTCTTTCTTTTTTCCCTATTATGTTTAGATGGGCTGTTTCTCCCTCTAGCACTTATTTCTCTTTCTTTGGCACTTTATCTCTTGTCATTGCTGATGCGTCTTCGTTCTACTTTTGGTTCTTCCTATAATCCTCAGCACTCTTGTTGCCTTGTTGGTATCTTTTACCTATTATGGCTGTTTGTTCTTTTATCACTTTTATTTCTCTTCACGTCGCTCCTTTTCTTGTTTACGCAGCTACACCCCATGCATCTGTCTTCGTCGCTTTTTCTTAGATCTGGACTTCGTTCCTTGATCTATCTCCTCTTATTTTTGTGCCTGTTCCCTTTTTCTTTCCTGTTCTCCCCCTCTGTTATGAATTTTCCATTTTTATTTCAAATATTTAATATGGTGCATGTGCTTTCCAGTTATGTTTGCTTCTATGGAATGTATTTCCTTTTTGGTTCTTATATGAGGTGTCATTTCCTTTTCAGATATATCCCTGATGTGTATCAACTTTTATGTATAACCCTCCTATCCCTCCTTCATGTGTAAGTTTGTAACGTGGAACATACTTGGCCTTGGACATACCGTCAAGAGACAAAAGGTACTCTCTCACTTATCCAAACTTAATTCTCAGATATCCTTTCTTCAAGAGACACAAATTTTCTGATGCGGAATCGCTCAAATTAAAAAGGCAGTGGGTGGGCCAAGTTGTTTATTCACCCACTTCTAGCAAAAAAGGGGGTGTTGTTCTATTATATCATAAATCGCTATCTGTTCAAATTTTGTCTACACAAAATGATGATGATGGACGTTGGGTAATGGCCAAGGTTGTTATACAAAACAAAGCTCTGGTTTTCCTGAATATTTATGGCCCAGTAAAATCAGATCCTACATTTTGGAATGACAATAAAGTTTTACTATCCTCCATTGATTGCCCCAACATTATTATTGCAGGTGATTTTAATCAATGGATTGACCCCGTCTCTGACAGACAATCTAAATGTAAATTTAACCCTGACAAATACCACAAAGCATTTCAGTTTACCATTACCTCTCGATCATTGTATGATGTATGGAAAACCTGCAAACCTGATTCTCGAGTATACTTTTTTTTCTAATAATCATCAAAGTTGGTCCAGAATTGATTATACGTTGGTCAGCAAACCTTTACTCCCACCTGTTCATTCCTCGGAAATAGGGTCTATTTTCATTTCTGACCATGCACAGGTTCATGCTATTTTAGACTTATCCATTAATTCCCCACAATTCAGCCATTGGAAATTGAATAACCTTTTGTTATCTGACACTGTTTTCATTAAAGATGCCACTACTTTTATTAATGAATATTTAATACATAATAACCCATTAGACACTTCCTTTCCCAATGATTGGGATGCATTTAAGGCTGTTAAGGATCACTTAATCTGTAAAAATTACAGACCTATATCTTTGATCAACTATGATTGTAAAATATTTGCCAAGATTCTGGCATCTCGTCTCGAGCATATTATTCCATTATTAATAAAGACTGATCAAGTTGGATTTGTGAAGGGCAGGTTAGCATCGGACAATGCTAGAATGTTTGCAAATATCATCTCCTATGGCAAGAAATTAAAATCAACCCTTGCAGCGTTATCTTTGAATGCCAAAAAGGCTATGACCGTATTAATTGGCAATTTATGTTCAACTCTCCAATGGTTTGGCTTTGGACCTACATTCATTTCCTATGTCAAACTATTATACTCCTGCCCCCGAGCTAGTATTTTCGTAAATAACCGCTTCTCTACATTCTTTTCCTTATCTAGAGGTAAAAAGACAGGGTTGTCCCCTCTCTCCCCTGCTATTTGTTTTATGTCATGAACCCTTTCTTGAACACATACGAGTTAATACTCATATTTCTGGCTTCTCATATAATTCTATTGAAACAAAAATATCGACCTATGCTGATGATATATTGGTCTATATGTCTAACCCCCTTACTTCCTTGCCTCCTTTTATGGATGAGGTTCGGTTGTTTTGTTCCAGCATTTCTGGATATAAGTTAAACCTCTATAAGACAGAAGTCTTACCTCTGTCACCAGTATATGTTTTCAAATACTAAGTTTGCTTGGTGCCCCACTAAAATCAAATATATTGGTATTTGATTTTCTGCTTCCCTGGCCAATACAATCAAATATACCTTTAATGTATTACTCACTAAAATCCAATCACTCCTCCTTACTTGGTCTCCACTATTTCTTTCATGGTGGGGTAGGTTAGACACCATCAAAATGATGATCGTACCACATGTACTATATACAGTTTCTATGATACCTATTCGCATTCCCATATTTTACATCTCTAACATTAATTCTATTTGTTCATAATTTTTATGGAATAAGAAACACCCCCTTATTGCCCTTGCAAAGCATATGTGTCCTAAATCTGAAGGTGGTGTACGTTTTCCTAATTTTAAAGCTTATCATTCGGCCCTCTTAAGTAAACAATCATTTGCTTTAGCTTATGATTTTGCTGATAATCCTATCTCTAGATGGATTGCTTTTGTGCGTTCCTTGCTAAAAGATTTATATAGTTTATTTCAAACACAAAGCCCTAAAGCAGCTATTGTATACAAACAATTGTCGTTACATGTTTCTGAAAGACCTAAGTCTCCTATAGAAATTGCGTGGGAAACGGACATGTCCATTTCTCTTTCTAGCTTGAATTGGGACAAATTTTGGTCTAAGTTATTTAAAGTTTCTGCTGCTGCTCGTATAACCCAATCCTTGTATTTTATTTACATTAGAGCTGTTATTACACCTGTTTATATTTCCAAGTTTTCCCCTTCGGCTTCTCCATTATGTTGGTCATGTTCTAATGCTACTGGCACATTGTGTCATCAACTTTATGCATTTTCAAATGTATTGACATTTTGGAAATCTGTTTGGACTATTTGTATGAACATTTTTTACTGTGATTTTACATTTTCATTGCAAATTCTTTTTCTATGTTCTTCTTCTCCTGATGTTGATGACTCTTCCTCTATGTCCTTATCATTTGACCTTTTTATTGCATTAGCATTCAAAGTTATTTTATCCTCTTGGAAAGATAACTCCAAAATTTCCTCATTGACTTGTTGGAACTTTATTTGTGATGAACATAGAATTGCTACTGTTTCTTCTCTTACTCCTTCGCAAAAAATTAAATCTGATCTCCTCTGGTTGCCTTTTACAACTTATCTTTCTTCCCATGCACCTTAACTTTTTTTCCCCTGTATTCTTAAACTCTTTGAATAATATATTTCTTATTTCTATTCTTTCTTTTCCCCTTTTTATTATTATTTTCCTTCTATTTTTCTCTCTCTCTATTGTTCCCTTTCTAGTGCTCTCTTCCCATATTGTATTTCTTAAATATTCTTCATTTACTTTTTGTAATATTGTTTATAATTTGTGAATACCTTTGCTTTTTTCTTTGATGTTTGTATCTTTTTCCTGAAAATTAATAAAAACTTCTTAAACAAAAAAACAAACAAAAAAAGAATACAACCATCTCTCGAATCCCTATTTAACTACACTAACAGTACACAGAGACTCAACTCTCACACCCAATTAAACTCCCTTCTCCTGCAACATACACGAATCACCAGTCCTTCACACCCAAATCCTACACCTCAAGTCACTACTGCCATACCCAGTAATACTAGCCCACACAAACAATACCAAACACACATGCAAAACTTATATGAACAAAATCTCACACATTCAAAAACATCCAACCAGCCCAACTTACCTACACATGTCCACTCTTCTCTGAATACCAACATAAGTAATACACATTTAACCCATTTCTACCTCACACTTTCATGTACAAATACACCAATCACTCAATCCACAAATGACACTCACACACACATCTATCATCCAATGCTTGATTTGATAGCCATAGGAACATTAGCCGAATGTCCCACCATCAACCACAACCCATACACCTTTCACTTTCAACATATGCAAAAAAAAGCAGTTCCACAACACTCTTTATAACCTTGCATCCACAGTTCTATCAAGCAACAAGCCACCCTTTCAGAAACAACTTCACAGTATAACTCCTCAGTTTCAAAAAGACTCACTACCACCCATACATGCAAACCCAAAACAGGTCTTCTAAGCCTTTAGAAGAAGATGAAAAATATTGGTTAACAAAAACAACATTTTCTCTCATCTGCAACAATTAATATCACCAATATTAGAACACTGTCACATCTTCAAATGATAACACTCCACCTCAACATGTCACTACCTCCCAAAAACTATTGTTTATACTGCCTACCGATAAATGCTTATTCCAATTAAAAACTCCAGTACCACATATTTGACCAATTGATTGACACACAACCTGACTTACTTCTCATAACTGAATAATGGCTGGAGGAAGATATGGCACTGATATTGCATGAAGGTGCTCCACCAAAGTATCAAACAGTGAGACAAAATCACGTAGGCAAAGGGGAGGCGTCTTAGCTATCATATATGAGGAAAAAACTAAACTCACCAAAGCTGAGAATATTCTTGTACAAGGTTGTGAGGCCTTCATGTCAGATGCAACCCTACACCAACCATTTAATGTTACTTTCTACTTCACTACAGACCACTACCTGGCAATGCAACATTCCAAGACACTTTTTGAGACAGCATCTCTAACCTTCTTACAATATACTCAAACCTATGCATCCTTGATTACCTCAACAAAACCTAATATTCCAAATCCCAGAACAATTCTCCCAGGTCTAGACACACACAACATACAACAGCTCATTTCCAATCCCACGCACATCACACAACGCACATTAGATATAATATTTTCTAGCCTAGACTTAGTAAAATTCCAAAGGATTACTCCGATAATGTGGCCAGACTTAGTCACATTCCAAAGGATTCCATCGATCATGTGGTCAAACCCATTGCCTTTCAACACAAGACGCCACAACTTACCCCTATTCAAATCATCTTACCTGCAACTAAATATCTGCCTTAGAACAAGCTGAATTTGGAGGAATGGCTTACTTCCAACACACATCTCATCAAAATAAATTCTATGCAAACATGCTATGAAAGGCTACCAGAAGCTTTTGAACTCTTAATTCCTCTAAAACATCTACATTTCAAAAGAAATCATACCTTCCAATGAATGCAGAAGAAAAAGATCTTTAAAAAAATAGTTAAGCTTCAACTCTATGGACTCAAAACAAACAACCCTGAAGGCAAGATATGCCTACACAGACAAAACAGAATAATCAAGCAAAAAATTTAAAAAGTAAAAAAAAAAAACTATACTATTACAGCCAAAACCAAAATGCAAAGTTTACCAATTAAGAATTTTACAAAATGCTCACAGAACTCCATAAACCAAATTGCACAGAAGTTACCAGCCCAATTTCTCAACAGTTTTGTGACAAACTGGCAAATTATTACACAACAAGAGCAAACATGCTGGTAGGTGACAGCTCGGCCCCATTCAGCCAGAAATGGCCCATCGTGCTAACAACTAGTCTCCCTTTGTATTACTGTCTGGGAGGAATATACGAAGGCCAACTGCCAAATACACCTGGTCATGTGACCCAGGATACAGGTTGCAGGCACCAAATGGTTAGGCTTAGAAAATGGCTACTTTCTAAAAGTGGCATTTTCAGAACTGTGACTTAAAAATCTGACTTTACCATTAAAGAGGGGTTTAAATTACAATTTTTTAGATACTAAACCCAACATTCCTACCTACTCCCAATAAACACTTATTACGGTAATAATGTAACCTACCAGACAGACAGGCCTCATAGTAATGAAAACAAGCATTTTCACTGCAAAAGATCTTGCATTCGCGATAGTTTAACCCCTTGGATGCGTCAGACGGCCCCGGCGGTCCAACATCACGGTGGGTGTGTGCGGGGGACGGCCAGGGGCCGTCCGAACCACCCCCACTTTCTATTTCACATTGGCATTATAAATGACAATTACTTTTATTTATGTGTTTTTAAAAGCAACACATATATATAAAAAGGGTTGTACTTTCTAATGCCGATAGCTCAAACTCTCGCAAATGCAAAACCACATTCATAGTGGCCACGCCCCTTTCTTTAAATGCTGCTCACCATATTTTGGTTACAGTAAGCAGTGGCTAAAGAAAGGGGCGCAGCCAGCATTAAAGTGAAAGCACGGAAAGCGGGCGCTTTACTTAAAAAAATAAATTAAAAAAGAAAGCAAGTTTCTGTAGCGAGGGCGCTTAAGTGAAAGCAGACCGCACAGCAAATTGGTTAAATAAAGAAGAGCAGCTGCTAAAGTGAAAGCGGACTATGCTATAAGTAAATAAATAAATAAGCACGGCCGCTATAGTGAAAGCAAACCACGCTGCAATTTAGAAAATAAGTACAATAATAATAAAAATGTAAAAGCGCCAGCGGGCGGCGTTCTGCAACATTGTGCGTGGAATAGGGAAAGACCATTAAAGAAAATGGTGCGCACAGATTAGATAAAGCAGACTGTGTAACACCACAAGTAAAAAGTGCAGTCGTTATGGGAGGTTACAATTGCAGACAAGGCGGTACCAAGGAGGGAATAGTAAGCCTATATACGAATTAAAAGCAACGATTTTGAAAGGACTGTAACAGGAGCCAATAGAAAAGATGAGTGGCAAATGGGTGCAGCTTTTATTCAACACCTCAATACAGCATAAAAATGAATGTGTTTCTTTTTCACTACCAAGCCAAGACATGTACAATTTAAAAATACATGCCCAACTTTTCAAAATTGAATGCACCTTGCCCTATGGGCTTTATAGAGCATTCCCATGAGGTGTATATGTATTAGAAGGGGGTTTTATGATTGGCAAAGGGATTATTTTGCCACATCAAATTGGCAATTTGAAAAACAGCATGCAGGTTACAATCACACAAGCACTTTAAGGCTGCTTAGCAGTGTTAAAGTGTACAAAGTACTTAAAGTCAACAAAAATGGGTTCAGAAAACAGTAGGGTGTAGGCAAAACAATTGAGAGTGCCCCTGCAGAGAGGGCCAAGTACAACATGTGTTTATTACACTAACATATTTCTGTAAACATCCTTAATTGTAACTGGGTAGAACATAGAGAGTGGACGGGTATATAGATGCCATTTGAGCTACATGGGGCTGCTTATTGTACAGTAACATAGAAGTTGTTCAAACCTCCAATCATTTTAGTGAGTTTCTATGACTGCCAGCACTCCACTCTGAAAATTGTTCCAGCATCAATGAGGTCATCCCACAGCGTTAAAGGGTGGTGACTTTAGGAAACCATTAATTGTGCAAGAAACCATTCAAGCAAAGTACTTTAGGGTATGAGGTTCAGTGAATTCAATATACCACCACCATGATAAGCCTTTCCCCACAAAAAATTATTGCAAATTGTCTCTAAAAGTTTGCAATTGCCTTGAGTAGGTGTGCTTGAGTGTAAAATTGTGTTACTCATGCTACTGTTCTAGGAAACCATCAATGCACTCTATTTGGCTATTCAATCAAATCTAGGCTGCTAAAGGAACAAAAGAGCTGAAGTATATGTACACCACACTTAACAAGGCATCATAATCAATCAAAAAATTAATATTTCATTTCTTGTATTTAATGCTATCACACATTTTATGGTCGAGCAATTTTAGCTGTTTTGTGAGCCAAATTCTCATTACATCATTGGAATCTGGACAGGTACCCAAGAAGTGTTCATCAATTGGATATATACTTTCCTTATCATACCCCCTTGTCATTGTGGATGCTTTTGTTAATTGTTTAGAAACCAAACTGTGAGCGTTAAATGCCAGATATGACTGAACGTAAGACTGCAGCCATTGCTCATATATTTGTGGATGTCATCTGCAACATATGAAAGGCATATAGCCAATAATGTATGGCAAATTCAATTGTCTTTATGTCAACATGAGTAAATTGAGATGTATGTGTTTTTCATACTATCGTCATTGGGACCGCCCGCCATAAGGGCAGGGGTCTCGTGGGGGGTATTAGGATGCGCCCGCCACTGTGGTGGGCGCATCCTGCATTTTTAGGATTGTGGCGGGCGGTGCTCTCTGGCTTTGTTTTTTTTTTTGTCCTCATTTGCCTGACCCTCATTCCAAAGAAAACGCCAACCACCTTACGTGTCCTTAGCCAAAGAGAAAGATCTTGATCTTCTCCCACACCTGGACACAGGTACCAGAGTGGCGGGAGACGAATTCCAGGAATACCTGGAGGGAGGAGATATAGGGTGGAGTGCGAACCCACAAATACTCCATCAAGGCATAATTCAGCCTATCGGACCAAATACATTTTCAGGCGGAACCACCAAAGGTCCATGGAGTGTATTAGGCATATTCACTGTATGATGTCATCAGTGATGCCATCAGTGATGTCATTTGAAATGTCATCAGTGATGTCATCAGTGATGTCACTGACCATGTCATGAATGAGGTAATATGTGACGTCATCAGCAGTGCATTGCGGGGGCGCGAGTTATAGTATATATAAGGGAGACTGAATCCACTGACTCTCTCTCTCCCCCCTCTGGTTATATCTAAGTGTATTAGGCATAATCATCGGACCCGGGGGAAAAAAATCTCTCTGGCTTTGTTGTCAGTCTCAGTTGTCTGCTGCTCGTTTGAAAGCTGTCTTCCCAATATTTTTGTTTACCCAGCTAGGTGGAGCATTTCTGTCTCACTGTGTTCTGATTGAATAAGTTGCATACAGCTACTGCTTACTCATTGGACTTTTTTATTTTAGATTCAGTACTCTGTGGGAGTGCACGTGTTCCTTGCTCACTCCAGCCCCTCCATGTCAAATTTAGGAATTGGCGATAAACACCTCCGTGTGGAGTTTGCAGAGATTTCCCACTCAGCACTCTACTTGTAGCATGGAGTTCCGAAAAAAAATGGCAACCTTTGAGTTTTTTTCTAATGCATGACTCTCCAACATTAAGGGCCTCATTAAGATGTTGCTCGGAAAGGCTTCAAATGCCATTTAGTTTATCCAAATCTGTGTCGTAGCCAAGTTTTCGAACAACCTATTACAATAAAAGTAGTCGATCGGTCACTCCAAATTGGTTCCAACCGGCTACCCCAATAACACAGGCTCCCAGTGAAGTCAATGGGAGTTTGACTGAATGGTATTTGGAACCATTGTAATCGGTCAGTCGGTCTCCCCGAACCCAAATCGGTCAGAAACCATTCCGACAAGGAGTCGGTCGGAATGCTCTCCGACCGACATTGAAATGAGGCCCAAAGTTGGTGAGCACGAGTGAGAAAATCGAGTGCTAGACCACCTGCCAGTAAGATTTCCCATGACCTGCTAAATTCCGCCACTCGCAGAACTCCAAGGAACCTCACAGAATTTTTCCAAGGAATTCTACCGAGTGAAACTCTGCGAGTTCTGCCATTCCCTAGTCAAAAACTGTGGTGGACAGACATCACGCAACAGTACAGTTTTATGCTGTGGCAACGTTCTTCAGTGTGGTCGATGCATTAAATTGCACACATATTATACTGTCTCACACAATATCTGTTTAAGGAAAGCCTAGGAAAGTTTTTCTTACTGTTAAAGAATACCTGACACTTTTCAGATACTGATCCTCTCTGCAGTGATATACCGCCTGATTCATGAAGCAAAATTGCACTCGCAAAGGGCAAGATTCTCAGAATCTTGCCTTTTGCGAGTGCAATTTTGGCATTTGGGATTCACAATCCCAAATGCTAAAATCGCTAATGAGGAATCAGCAAATATGCGAGGATTAGCATTTAAGGAATCTCTATTAGAGATTCCTTAAATGCTATTCATGACACTTGCAAAAATTGCGATTTAGCAAAATTGGGCCGCTATTTACCGAGAGGTCAGACCTCTCGGTAAATAGCAAAAACATAGAAAAATGCTTTTAAAAGCATTTTTCTAAGTTGCATGTTGCACACACACATGTCCTTTGGACATGTGTGTGCGCAACACCTGTTCAAATGTGCATTTTAGGGGTGCTACAGGGTGTCCTTTGGACACCCCTGGCACCCTTAAAATCGCTATCTGATTTGCGAGTAGCAAATTGCTACTCGCAAATAAGGGATACTCCCCATTCATTCCTATGGGCCTTTTGGCCCATAGGATTGAATGGGGAGAAATTCCTTTTTTTGCGAGTAGCAAATTGCTACTCGCAAATAGAGAACATGTAGGAATCGCTATTGATTTAGCAATTCCTACATGAATGCCGTTTTGCATGTCCTCAATAGCGAGTCGCTATGATTCGCTATTAGGGCCACGCAAAACGGCCCGTACATGAATCAGGCTGAAAATGTGTTATTTACTGCGCAAAAAGTCACAAAATATGAATTCTGAAAATAAATCTTAAATGACATAGTTCATGCTCAACTTATTACCAGAGTAAAACTTAACAATAGCCCTTCATGTGGTAAGAATAAATGTAGGCGAAACAAGACAGTAAAACAGTAAAGATGTCTGTGTTTGTCAGTTAGGAAGAAGAGATGCTATGAGCAAGGAGAACATCGCAAATCTGCTGTTGAGACACATAAAACTTAAACTCTCTCTTATATAATCATTCCAGAGTGAGACAGCTCAAATAAAGTACTTTGCCTGATTGTAAATAGACTAATAAGAGAGATGAATCACCAAAGAGTAATGAGATGTAAGCTTGAGCAGAGCAGTAGTGATCAAAAAGCTAGTTGGTAAATTAGACATGTGAAGAATAATAACAAGCAATGAAATGCTAAACATTATTTAACAAAGTCATTGTAAAGGTAAGTTCAAACTATAAGGAATGACTTGAATCAGGTGTCTGACCATGAGGCTGATAAATATAAAGATGAATTCCCAAACAAAATAATTTCATAAATATTGTCACACGCGTAGTCATTTCATTTTGGTGGAGCCATCAAATACTTAACAAGTTTGATGATATTTAAAGAGATTTCACAACAAAGAGCTGAGTCCCAAAGATTCCAAATCCTTAATTAGAATATCTCAATGTTATTGCAGAAAGGCGATAACAAAAGTAAAGGTAATGAACGCAGTAAAATGCCAGAAACCAAGAGTGAGTGTGAACATTTGAAAGTAGCTCAGTAGGTTGAAGAAGTTGACAAGATGCAAATGCAGCGAGCAGACCATGCCTGCTTTGAATGCTAAATAAAGAGATTCTGTTGAGCGTTTCCATGGATTGAAATATCACTCGGAATTCCTATGGTTCCTGCTTTGTTCTTGAGAAATGTACTCATAATTGCTTAAAGGACAGCTGATACACTCGCCAGGCCAGACATCACATTATTGTATTGTTAATGGCTTTAGTGTGCAATAAATGCAGTTAGGTTTTTCAATTGCAGATCTAACACCAATGAGCATCATTTTTATTGTTATACAGTATATTTTTTGTACATTTCTCAAATGTGTAAGGCCTTTTAATTCACCCAACAAATCATCACTCAATACACTCTAGCACCCTTGCTTTATTTGCTCTTTCGTCACAATGGACTATTATTTGTAGATTCTTACCATTAATTCACACCTCACAATGGAGTATATTTCTATTTATGTCTGCTGGTCCTTGCACATTCAATACTAGTTCAGAAACATACCCTTCACATCTAGCTTCATCAATATCAATATAGCTCAACTTTTCCTTCAATAGATATTGGCATACTTTGCTAAAATGCAATGTACTACCACATTTTATGCATTTTCTGTCTACTGAAGGACAATATATATATCAAGCCACGAGTGTCTCACTCCCATACTTTTAACACCCTTCCTTACTCCTATCTTTAGTTTCCTCTCATAGCCCTTCCTCAAAAACATTCTTCTGATTTGAACATTTTTTTTCATGTCTACATTCATGTATTATATTAGCTTATTATTTATTTAGTGCTTAGTTTATGCACCTATATTTCCTGGATTGCTCAATATTTATGGCCAGTTTAGCATAGACTTGCAAAATAGTTTTCTACCAGCCCACAGCCTCTTTCACTCCTTCTTGAGCTTGGTCTTCATCAAATCCTGGTCATAACGTAAAAATTGAAAGAATGGTACTGCAGCATCCTTTTTGCTCAAATAGGCACCCTGCGTGCACTCTACCAACACCTGAATAAACCTTTCAACCATTCCCTTACTTTTGGAGTCCTTAATTGTTTCAGGTCAAATATTTCCAAAAAGTCACGCCTGCTATGGAAAGCAAACTGTACATTATGATCTGTAAGAAAGGACTCAGATATGACTTCTTTGACAAACACTTCACAAAGATAATTTAAAACTAGATCTGCAAAGGATTCCTGGAGGAATTTGACCTCTACACGGAGTATCACATGGTTTATCAAGATAATCACATGAAGTGGCAGTACAGGAAAAAGGTGAAATGGCCTGAGAAAAGCAAGCCCAGCTTACTACCATGCTCTCTATAGAGCCAAGATTAGAGCTCGGTGCGATCAAGTCACCAAACATTTATCACGCAACACTCATTATACATATATACTGACACACCATTCAGCCTCGCAGGCCACCTGAGACCGCTAGCATGCTTCCCAAATCCTACTTTTGGTCAGTATTACCCCCAAACGACCCTTGAGGGCAATATCTTCTCCCACAAATTTGATGGGGGCACAAGCTTTTCTTCACGATACAGCTCTGGGTAATGCAATCAGGGCCTTACTCGTGAAGCCCCAGAGGGCCATGGACGGAAATAAATAGCCATGATTTGATAACACATGTAGGAAAGCCAACAATCACATTAATAAAGCAATGCATGCTAATCTAAGGAATAGAGATGTAATTGCTGAATGTGGAAGGAAGTAGCAACGGGTTTTAAGGAAACTGCATTTGCAGCTAGATATCTTTTTAGGGTGCGCAGTCAAAATATCAAATTTTTAATATCCACCTACACTAATATCGAGGTTTTTAATATCATAGGGACAGAATATCAAAGTAAAGAATATCGTTGACCAGAATATCGACTTTAGGGTAAGTAATATCGATTTTTTTAAATATCGAAGTAAGTAATATTGAAGTAAATAATATTGTTAACAAAAATATTGTTGTAAATAATTTTTTTAATGTGTTTTCAATATTTTTAAATATATGTATTAAATGTTTAGAAAATAGTAATTTTTTTCAAGTACATTTTGCGTTTTAGTATCAGAGCAGGTTGTGGGTTTATAGGGGAATAAGGTGGGAAGTAATTTAATTATAAATATTTAATTAGTATGTTTTTATGTATTGTCATTGATTGATAATTTATTGTTAATTAATTATTAATAGGCAATATATTTTTTGTTTGTTAATTTATATTTATATTAATTATAATTAATGTATTTTTAATATGTATTTATTGTTATTGTTAATTATTTATTGTAAATTAGTTATTGATGATAATGAATTTTTACTAATTGATTAATTGATAATTAAATTAATTATGTTATTTTTAATGTGTAGCAGGTTGTGGGTTTATAGGGGAATAGAGTGGGAAGTAAGTTACATATAATTAACTAATTAATATGAGTTTATTTACTGTTATTGATTATTAAGTTATTGTTAATTAATTATTAATTGGTAATTTATTTTTATTAATTGATTAATTGATAATTACATTAATTGTGTTATTTTATGTGTAGCGCATTGTGTGTTTATAGGGGAATAGGGTGGGAAGTAATTTAATGTTATTTATGTAAATATTAATTACATTTAATAGGTATGTATTAATAATTGTTTTGTTAAATAATTATTAACATGTTATTTATTTTACAAAACATATTTAATTGATGAGTATGTTAAGTTATCCCCTAGGTTATCCTACATTTTCCTCACTGGAGTTGTAATGGTAATTTTAACCCCTACTCTAGCCAACACTGTCCCTACTGTTGCACTCACTGGAGTTGGAATAGTAATATTTACCCCTCCGCTATCCAACACTTTTCCTACTGTTGCACTCACTAGAGTGGGAATAGTAATTTTTACCCCTATGCTATCCAACACGTTCCCTACTGTTGCACTCACTAGAGCTGGAATAGTAATATGTACCCCTCCGCAATCCAACACTTTCCCTACTGTTGCACTCACTGTAGTGGGAATAGTAATTTTTACCCCTACGCTATCCAACACTTTCCCAACTGTTGCACTCACTGGAGTGGGAATAGTAGTTTTTACCCCTACGCTATTCAACACTTTCCATACTGTTGCACTTACTGGAGTGGGAATAGTAATTTTTACCATTCCGCTATCCAACACTTTCGCTACTGTTGCACTCACCAGAGTGGGAATAGTAATTTGTACCCCTCCGCTATCCAACACTTACCCTACTGTTGCACTTACTGGTCTTCGAATAGTAATTTTGATCCCTCCGCTATCCAACACTTTCCCTACTATTGCACTCTCTGGGTGGGAATAGTAATTTTTACCCCTCCACTGTCCAACACTATCCCTACTGTTGCACTCAATGGAATGGGAATAGTAATTCTAACCCCTGCGCGATCCAACACTTACGCTACTGTTGCACTCACCGGAGTGGGAATAGTAATTTTTATCCGTCCGCTATCCAACACTTTCCCTACTGTTGCACTCACTGGAGTTGGAATAGTAATTTTTATCCCTCCGCTATCCAACACTTTCCCAACTATTGCACTCACTGGAGTGGGAGTAGTAATATTTACCCCTAGGCTATCCAACACTTTCCCTACTGTTGCACTGACTGGAGTGTGAATAGTAAGTTTTACCCCTCCACTGTCCAACACTTTCCCTACTGTTGCACTCACTGGAATGGGAATAGTAATTTTAACCCCTGCGCGATCCAACACTTTCCCTACTGTTGCACTCACTGGAGTGGGAATAGTAATTTTTACCATTCCGCTATCCAACACTTTCGCTACTGTTGCACTCACCGGAGTGGGAAAAGTAATTTTTACCCCTCCGCTATCCAACACTTTCCCTACTGTTGAACTCACAGGAGTGGGAATAGTAATTTTTACCCCTACGCTATCCAACACTTTCCCTACTGTTGCACTCACTGGAGTGGGAATAGTAATTTTAACCGCTACGCTATCCAACACTTTCCCTACTGTTGAAGTCACTGGAGTTGGAATAGTAATTTTTATCCCTCCGCTATCCAACACTTTCCCTACTATTGCACTCTCTCGAGTAGGAATAGTCATTTTTACCCCTACGCTATCCAACACTTTCCCTACTGTTGCACTGACTGGAGTGGGAATAGTAATTTTTACCCCTCCACTGTCCAACACTTTCCCTACTGTTGCACTCACTGGAGTGGGAATAGTAATTTTAATCCCTACATAATCCAATACTTTCCCTACTGATGCACTCACTGGAGTGGGAATAGTAAGTTTTACCGCTAAGCTATCCAACACTTTCCCTACTGTAGTACTCACTGGAATGGGAATAGTTATTTTAACCCCTACGCGATTCAACACTTTCCCTACTGTTGCACTCACTAGAGTGGGAATAGTAATTTTTACCCCTACGCTATCCAACACTTTCTCTACTGTTGCACACACTGGAGTGGGAATAGTAATTGTTATCTCTCCGCTATCCTACACTCTCCCTACTGTTGCACTCACTGGAGTGGGAATAGTAATTTTTACCCCTCCACTATCCAATACTTTCCCTACTGTTGCACTCACTGGAGTGGGAATAGTAAGTTTTACCACTACACTATCCAACTTTTTCCCTACTGTTGCACTCACTGGAGTGGGAATAGTACTTTTTACCCCTATGCTATCCAACACTTTCCCTACTGTTGCGCTCACGGGAGTGGGAATAGTCATTTTTACCCCTACGCTATCCAACACTTTCCCTACTGTTGCAGTCACTGGAGTTGGAATATTAATTGTATTTCCTCCGCTATTTAATATTTTTTTACTTCCCTCATCTTTTTTTTTTAACTTAAAAAAAAATGATATTTTTAACAACGATTTTTTTGACATCAATATTTTTAATTCAATATTTTTGTACTTACCATAATGTAGGTAGGATGTCGATATTCTTAACTTTGATATTTTTGCTGCAATGTTTTTGTAGGTCAATATTGTGACCTTCGATGTTTTGTCAGTGATTCATCTCTAAGAAATTGGTCCGATTCTGCAAGCTGTTTGGTATGTTGTTATTCGTAACAAATTAGCTATCTGTTTTAATAAAAGTGAGAGTGTGAATATAAGGCCAGAACAGTGGTGGGCCATTTTTGAAAGATCTATTGTCCAACAAAAGCAATTTTGAGGTAAAAAAGCCTACGTCACTCAACTTTCTCATTCACCAAGTTTCATCTAGAGGATGTGATTAAGGTAATTAAGAACACTTCCGTTAAAAATGCACCTGGCCCAGATGAGGTGCCAATCGATCTTTGCAAACGTTAACTTGAATTGTGTTGGTGTTATTACTCACTAATTATATCAAATCTGCCTGCAGGTTCAGTATACCCTAGTCATGACAATCTGCTATCATAGTTACTCTGTTTAAAAAAAGGGAATTGTATGAGACCTAGTTATTATCAGCCATTTTCCCTGTTAGACTCCACAGTGAAAATCGTAGGCAGGATCTTTCTTGATAAATTTACCACGGCAATTCATTGGGTAATTTTGTGATATCTAGGGTCCAGTATGGTTTTAGACCCAGGCTAGAGCATGGAACACTGTCTTAATTTACATCTCCTGATAGGCAAATACACAATTGTCAAATGCCGCTCCATTTATCTAGCCTGTGTGGATATTTCCTGTGCATAGTGTTGTTAGATCAAAGCTCTGAGTATTACTTGAAACTTTGAAACTTTGGTGGTTAGTGACATTTATAAGAGCCCTCCACCATGATATCAAAGTGTCATGTAGGTATGACGTAATGGATAATGTACAGAATCCTTTGGACTTGCTATTGGGTCTTGAGAGGTCTTGGGAGGTCTGTACTGTTGACCAAATATTATTTAATATTGTATTAATGGTCTAGACTGGTTGAGTACTAATGGTCTGGAAATGCCTGTGGTCAGGAACAGGGCTGTCACTATTTATATGTTGATAATGATGTTCTTATATCAAGAACATTAAATGGGCTCAAAAGTTTGATGGATGCCTTTGTGGATTTTATGAGGCAATTGAATCTGGAAACAATTTTCACAAAAACGCTGTCACAGCCTGCGGCACCATGAACATCTAATCTCAATGAATGGCCATTTTGGGTAAACTAAATGTGAGAAATCATGAAGTTCTCTGTTTGGGAGTCACTTTTGACACACAGGCCCTTGTTACCATGTCAGGCGGACTGCTACCGACAGGTCATCGGTACACCTGACATCTAGGGCAGCGGTCTGACCCAGTCCTCTGTGGACCTCCGCTATGTTGCCAGGGGGTTACATGTGGTGCCCCACAAAGCATCCATGTGGTGCCTGGCACACGCTGCATGGATGTTTGAAAACATCCCTTTTCCAGGCTGCAGCACAACCTGCAATAGAAAATGGGATGTTTCCGACAGACTACGTGACAGTCGCATCATTATGTAGACGGTGGGACCTCCAACTACTTGCCAGGCAGTACCTTTCCTGCTATGATGGCAGTTGGATGCTCGTCCCACTGCCATCGTAAAAAGGTCCGCAGTGTTAATGGGGTTCATGTTGAACCTTGAGAAGGCAGAGATTCTCTAATTCAGTCGGGTCCCTGTTTAGCTTGGCATCCAACATTGGTAAGAAACCTATCACCCAATCCTGGAAGCGTATGAGAGAAAATGCTTACCAGTCATCTTAATCTACGGTTCTGGACTGTGGGTATAAAACAAGTCTGCATTTTACAGGCTGAGGAAAGCAGAGTCTGTTAGCTAAGAACAATTTTTGGCCTACAAGTTGCAGTAAAAGAAATCAGCTGAAATAATTAAGCCAATTAATGTTTAAAAAAAGATTAATCAAACCTCTTCGTACCCAGAGCCACATTTAGATGTGGTATTTAGCAATTGCCCAGAATCAAGATGATCTTGCATATATTTAGATTTGGAATCATCGGAAGTCATTTATCACATTTATCACATGTGCATTTATTCTTATTTGCACATGTAATAAGTATTCTGAACGGGGCTTTTACATTTTACTTTTTTGGAAAATTATATTGTTCTTACGTTAAAAGTTGTTTTAAAATCCTGTCCTGAAGTGTGCGGTCCTGATTTGATGCAAACCAGCTTTTTCATTTCTCTCAGAGCTCAATTCTCCTGTGGTTGGTGTTAGTGCTTGTTCCTTCCTCAAATTTGCTTTGCATTGCAAAAAATCATTTATTTTGTAAAAAAAAAACTATTTATGGTCTTGTGCGGAGGTAACATTTTCTGGGCACTGTTAATTGTTTACTTTTGTAACTCCTTTTTGTTTTTAATGTATGAATGTGCTTTTATGATTATTTTCTAATGATTGAATAAAGCTAAAGCTATTGATCGACTGAAAAATATGACATAATGTATGTGCTTGAAGTCCAACAAAATTGGATTGTACGCTGCGTTGCTTAGAAGTCTAATTTAATACACACTTTGGCCTGACCTACTATCGTTAGTGATTCTTCAATTCTTAGTGGGTGATAACATTCTACATATCTAAGATAACTTGAAAATCATAAATCGCAAAGATGTTTTCGAGCCCCGAGATGACAAGCACAACATGGCATTCACACCAATGTTGTATTTAAAAACATCTTTGAACTTATCAAGCCAGGATTTCAATTTGCCTTCTCCCACTATTGAAACATGAATATTTTCACTAGGTCTCAGTACCCTCGTAAAATTAGCTTGATGCTACCAACAGGTTCTGGTGTTAACCTGGGCTGCTATGGGAATTCACAAGGGCATATTATCAAGCCCATTATCGCTGCTTTAGCGGGAGTTTACTGCCGATAAAAGCGGCGATAATTTATCGCCCTTTCTTGATAATATGGCCCTCACTGTTGTGAAATCTTATGCGGTAATTATCTTCTGTTCCCAACATCACTCATAATTTCTAGTGGAAAGAATGGTGATCCTTTCACCTGCTTAAACTTGGAAATTTTTTCAATTTGCTATCTATGTGCTCCGAAATACATGGACCCCCTCGCCTACTAGTAGTTTCAATAGTGATTTAGATTCAAAGTCGACTACTAACACTAACTTGTCCATCTTAGGTGCAATATCATTGTCTTTGCACAATGTAATTCAATCTTCCTGATCTATCTGCATACCATACTAAAGTTTCCTATTTTCCCACATTTGTGACAAAGTTGGCCTACTGTTGGACAGTGGTTAAGATTTGCCATATGAGTAGTACCCCCACTTATAACAAGTGATCAATTTGTTTTGTTCTCTGGATTGACAAGACACTCTTCTTCTCTGTTGAACGGTGAGGAGGCTTGGTCTGTCATTTGCTGATGCCTTACTTTTATATTGAGAAGTGTTTTCACTAAGGGTACACACTGAGTGGCAAAGAACAGATTATATGCCAGAGCACTCAGGTGATAATTAAGAGCCTCTGTTACTTGTGAAGAATAAGGTAAGATTAGAACTGTGGAATTGAACTGCTTGCCACTCTTGCAATAACTTGGAATCCATTTGTAAACAAGCCATGCTATGCTAAATATCTGGGGCGTTGCCTAATGTAAGCTTTTCGAATGATAAATCACCTTCTTGAAATCTTTTTGAAGTAACTGGTCTCTGATAAGCTGTGCATGTAAAATTCTTGAATTCACAATATTTTGACTAACAAACATCACTGTTGTTTGTATATATATATTACCTACTGGCGGTTGCCAGTAGATAGTTATAATTAGGACCTATTTTCCATAGGAAATCCGCAACATTCTATTTGGAATAACTTTGGCGCCGGTTGACAAATCTTCGTGACATTTTCAAAACAGGTGGGGCGCTCTGGTCTACTCCTATCCTTAAAGTCTCTGGGTAGTGGCAGCCGAGAAAAAAGGGGGGTCCCAAAACGTGTTTTCCCCATGCAATTTTCCATAAGAACCGTTCATCGAGGCTACAGGCCGAACTGCTGAACGGAATTACACCAAATTTGGCAAAGAGGTAGTCCTTGCTTCAGACTCGAGCCTTTTGCTTAAATAGTGTAAACCCCTTCAGTAGTTCCTGAGAAAATTACAATTAAAAGTACATATATATCTATGGCCTCTGTGGATCCGTGCATCTTGCGTGCACTCTAAGCGCATCGTCCCGATCACGCGCTGAATACTAGTTGGCTGTCAAGTGGTTGTGAACATTTGAAACCAGGAAGTGTTGGCCGTCATTTTGTGCCTTGGTAGAAGCGAGGATCTAGAAATTAGTGGAACAAGTGTTCAAAACGTATAAAGGGGGTAGGTAAGAAATATTTTGACCCTCTAGACCTTTTTTGAAAAAACTGAGAAATGTGCGCTGGGTGTATGGATCCACCGTAAAAAAAATAAAAAGGAATTACGGACTCCTGTGCTTGTTTAAAAATTAGCTACCTGGGGAGGGCCAAATCCCGGGGCGTAAAATATTACATTTGATTGGGGTTCAGAGGGGCCCTGTAGCCTGGGGACCGCCATTCCTCGATGCTACAAAATAAATGGGTGAGGGAGCTCAAAGGTCTGTCTAAGCCCCAGGGGTTACCACCCTCCGGGTCTTTTTATATTTTGGGAGGGGGGGCCGCATGGTCTCCATTCTGGAGCAGTCGAAAGCCTTGGGGAACACCACGCCCCAGGACCGGCTCTTGATGTGTCTTGGGGTGCCTACCCCCGGGACACTGCTGTTTGCTATAGCAGGGTGGGAGTCAAGGTTCCCGCTCTGTCATAGCAAACTTGAGGGCATATTAACAATTTTTTAAAAAAAGGCAAAAATGCGGTGAAAATTATATTGCCCTATTTACTAGGCGACGCTAAGATGCATTAACGCATGGTAACAGCCGGTTTGCTAACGGCTCGCCTTGTATCTCCAATGAGTTGCAATGTAGGCGTTCCTAGTGGCAAGGTAGGTGTTCCTATGACAATATAACATAAAAGAGGGAGGTATGACAACAGCGTTGTATTTACAAGCCGGCCCTGGATTTGAGGACCGATAACAAAACTCTTGGTAATCGTTGTTTATGTCGGATGCTAACATCTGTTCTGAAGAAGACTTAAGCATGTTTAATATGCGAGGTGGATTGATATGTTAAGTCCACAGTCTTATATTAACAAGCTTTTCACTTGCGAACATGAATTATCAGTGTTTTTCTCGCGATATTGGGGCATATTTACAAGGACAGCGTTAAAATTATCATTGCTTTAGCGTTAGGAAAGTGCTTCTAAAGCGGCCACAATAGGCTTAATAATAGGCTTTTGAGAATTCCTGAGAATTCCAATAGAAACCCAGGTTTACACCAGAACATTTTAACGTTGTCCTTGTAACTATGCCCATTACAGACTCCTAATTTTACAGTTAAAAAAATATCACCTCCTACTAATTTTTATTCTTCCTCGGGATCTCATCTCATGGGCGTATGTTCAACGTTGGGGACTGTGGGTGGAGGCCCAATGTCCCTACGGTGCCAGTCAGCTCCCTGCGTCCTTCGGAAGCCACGATTACTTTTCCACACGGGAACCTGCTAATATGCAGCTCCCCCTGGGGAAAAGCATTCTGCTTTGGATTTTAAAAGAAAGAGTAGGTTTTCGTGCTCTCTCTTTCAAAATGCATGAAGTATTTAGTGAAGTGCACACCGTGAATCGTGAAGCAAAAGTGTCTGATTGTGATCGATAAAGAATTGCCCATTGTTGAGTACAGAGTAGGTAAATTGTAACGTCAGTGGCTATTACTTGAGCCCTCTCTTTAGGTTAATTTGAAGAGTTGTGTACTTCTTTTGCTCGTAATGTACATAGGGGCAGATTTACAAGCCCTTGCGCCACTACTGCGTCACTTTTAACATGGGAAAAGTGCCGCAAAAGTGACACAAGGGGCTTGTAAATCTGCCCCACAGTGTTCTGTCGTGTCAGTTTGCTTTGCCCTCTGTCATGTAGAAGATCCTGGGAAAATGTAACAGCTTCTTTACAGCCAGTACCTTTCAGTCCTACCCCCAAACTGTTTACTGCCTGTTACTATAGTAACAGTTCATGGAACACTTAACTGAGCACACAGGTCACAAGTTCACCACACAATGCTGCTAATCCAAACAGTAGGGCCCCCATTAGGATGGCGGGCAGACTTTGCCCGCCCGCCATCCTCACGGTACTAGGGACCGCCCGCCATAAGGGCGGGGATCCGTGCCTGGCATTAGGATGCACCCGTCACAGTGGCCGGCGCATCCTGCATTCCTACCATTGTGGTGGGCGGTGCACTCAGCACTGCCCGCCACAATCGCAGGAAGGCATGCAGTGCACTTCCATGCACAGCATGGCAGGCACCACGCGGTGCCCTCCATGCTGTGCATGGAACTGCTACGGTACCCCCCATGTGTACCCCCCACCCTCCCGGAGTGCATGGGGGCCCGCATCGGGCACCCATTGCAGACTCCGCATGCCTTTCCGTGGCGGCATTGCCGCCACGGAAAGGCATTTAAAAAGTCCCATCCTAATATGGCAGACGGTGTCTGATAGACACCACCACCATAGAAACCCTTTTCCACCCGGGTCGCAAGCCGACCGGGGCGGAAAAGCGGCGGACGGTCTTTCTATCCAAGCGGACCCCCCAGCCATACTAATATGGCGGGGGGTCATTCCAGGACGGATGGCGGGTGGATTGCCCCCGCCAGGCCGGCGGTGGCTACTGCCAGCCTGGCTGGGCAATCCGCCCGCCATCCTAATGGGGCCCTAAGTGTGCTGGACTTTTTAAAATTTTCCATAGGAATCGATAATCGCAGCTACAGACTCTGGTAAAGACCTGGTAAAGAGTTAGGCTCAGTAATATACTTCTAGTTATAAACATAATTTCTACTTTTAATTGGTAAATCTTCTCTAAGCATATGATTATCACACTAAATATTAGTGAAATGTCAGAAAAAGAAGACGTATACCCTTTTTTTATCTTAACTTTTATTAAAACAACATTAAATAAATAGAAACTGAACTTTAACATAAAGGTATAATGAACAAAATGTGAGATGGACTACAATGGTAGGAGGGTAGGTAAAAATGAAAATAAGTCTTTAAAATTAGATCGATGTGAACGAATGAGGTCAAAGATCACAAATTAACATGAAACTTGGCAATATTGATTATTTGCCTGTGTGCATTGTGCCTGATACACCCCACCCCTCTCATAGGCTCGCGTTGAAGAGGTGTCTGTAGGGAAGTCCCTGCTGGGTCAGATCTACAGTATGGTCCAGCAGGTTTTTAAAATGATTCAGAGATGAGACAGAATTAAGTGAAGGATCATGCCATTATGCAGGAAAATATTGATTATTTGCAACACGTTTAATTAGAGGCATTGTGTATCTAGGCCGCTCTGTTTACCTTTTGTAAACACTGTTTTCAACAGAGTTCACAACTTGAGTTCTGCTTTAGATCTATACTGCAGACTGTATTAAATTCAGCCTGTACATACAACTGCACAAGTGCATTTCTGCGTTATGCCTTTGGGCACTCAGGATACTGTATTACATCAACTTCCACTGCATAGCGGTGAGTTCACATTACTGCATACCCAGACTGTTGCACCCCATTGACTACCAGTGTCCGGAGGTAAGTGCCCTTTCTTGCGCACCCAGACTGTTCCAATCTATCCACTCCCACTGCTCGGAGGTAATTGTACATTCGTATTCAGTCAAGCTGCTGCACTCTATCCACTCTCTCTGCCCACAGGTTACTTCTCGTTGCTTCGGAAACAAGCTTCTTTGCTCACCTTGTGCCATTGGGGTGACTCAAAGAGGGTCCTTATTAAGGAAGTGAGCACGTGTCGAAGCAGCCTTCTTACGCGTTGTTACCATGGCAACGCATCATTGCAGAATCCTCAAATGTTGAGCTTTGGAGGTGTTGGGGGGACGCCAATTAGTGAAACACAACCTGCTAGATAAAAAGGAAGATACGATTGTGTGTCATTTCTTTATCAAAGGAGAGAGGAAGTGAGAGAGTGACTGTAAAGAATATTCGCAGTTCACCTTTCTGTCACCGGTGTGTCTTCCACCACGTGCCGGGACATAGTGCACCTTGAAGTTCTACATCTAAAAGATAGTAAAACAAAGATGTTATGATTGGTAATTGTCACTATCTTAATGTGGAGTAGAAAAACATCGCCCTTTCACACTCCTTCCCATCCCGCATTAAAAATACAACTATTTCAGTTCCAACTTGTTTAATGGGCTTCGATTTATGAAGAATTAGTAGAGTAGTAATGTTTTCCACAAGGTTATAGAAAACAAGTGGTGCGCAGTGATGCACGTGGTTTCAATCATCACGAGCGAAGGACTTTTGACCGACTATAAAAACTTTCCTCCTATAGGAAAAAAAATACAAATACAATAAGATACGGTATATAGGACTGCGTACGCCTAAATCGCAGCCTCGCCTTTTTGTATGCAGTCTGCTGCAACCTACCGACTCCCTCTGTTGCACACCCAGGCCTCACTGCTCACCTTTTCGCGGACAGGGTACGTTCTACATCATGTAGTCCTGCTCTGCCACCAAGAAGTCTCATATTTGGTGCTTAGTCTTGATATCGCTATGGGAAAGGACAAACTTGTGCACCCATCTTCATTGCAGGTTCTTCACCCGGTCAGTACTTGCGGTACCACTAACTCAGTGACCAAAGAGGCCACGCACGTGGTGGTGGGCCCCTTGTTCGGTAGTTCAGGCCTACATGAGGCATCCGAACCACCAGGATGGGCCATTGCAGCGCTTGCGATGGGAGCAACTGGCATAGAGCACGTGCGCCCCGTCTTTTTTATTGGTAGGGTCATGTGTGTTGTGACGCATGTGCTGATGGGTGTGGTGTGGGTGTATACCAGGCATGAGAGTGTGTGTATGTCATTCTGACAATTAGACCTGGAACTAAGAAATCACTACAATGGAAATCTGAGCCATGTAGCTTTGTTGTGCTTTCCTGGAAGCGTAAGCGGAGTGGGCTGGACTGACGTATGGTAGTGCTGCACGAGGCTGTGAACGATGACTCCAAAGCTATGGGCGTGGTTCCATCGTGGGCTATATGAGAAATCAAGTGATTCGGGTGTCCGTGTTGTAGTGCTGCCGTCACCCGGGTCTTAAACGCAAATGTGTCATTATATCTGTAAAGTCCCACAACAGGGCCAACATGCAAGGTATGGGGTATCACTGACCCTATATTCATCCATAGTTGCACACATAAAAGATGGTGGTTATGACGCATTTCTGCAAAAAAGAATGTTTGTTGGACATTCAGTGGAGTGTTGTAGCTGTAGTAATACAGGGCTATGAAAGCTTTAGGATGCAGCTTTTGGCACATGAAGGGCAGCTAATATATATATACGTATGTGGTTATTCGTGTATACTGTCGAACTTGGTGCTGGAAATCAGTGTTCGAGGCTCGGAGTCGCGTCCACATCCTGTTATTGTAGAGAAATTACGTAATCTATGCATGCCTGAAAATGTAATGTAAATACGGTGCTCATGTAAATTGCTGATATATATATTATACTCTTGGCAAAAACCAACTTAACTCAAACTGCTACTTACTTACTCCCTCCCACGTATTATGCTTAGGTCAGGTACACCGGGGTAGGCGTAGCTAGAAGCACCAGTTGAGCTCGTTAGCCAATGTATATATGAATGTATATATTGTATATATTTTATTCATCTTGACAACCTTATGGCTAAGAAACCATATCAATGCTTTTACAGTATTATTTCGTAATACTCCTTTTACTGTACGCACTTTTTATTATAACAAGTCTTGCAATTGTGGCAATTCATTTCTCTTGCATGAGAAGAAAGACTGCTCAATAAATAATATCTTTTATTGAAAACGCCCGTCTCTCTATTCTCTGCACCCTGGTGAAATTAAATCTGCACAACTGACTGAGTGAAATAGCTGTCTATTGTTTCACACGACTCTAGAGATTGACTCTTATTTCTGAGGAGCAAAGTTGTCATGTTTAAGTGGTTGTCGGAAGCTGAATCCCTTCTAGTCTGAGCCAGGAAATCTGATCACTTCCCATTTCAGTCAAGAAAGTTTCCAGTGAGCTCTGAGCTAGCTGGCGCAAACCTAAATTAAGTTTAACATAGTCAGTAGAGACCTAGAAGACCTCAGTCCTACGTCTACACTGTTGTTTATGTTATTCCAATGCGCAGGGCCTATAGGGAAAATAGGAACTACACTACATGGCGCCCAACGTTTGGTAAGGCGATAAAACTAACGCAAGACGTTAGAGTAACTCAGTCGTGCTTTTTCACACAGACCCTTTCTCCCGTAAATACTCCAATAGACGTCTGGAGTGGGTGAAAGGTTAAAATCCGCCGGAACTTAGTAGAAAGAGATTTCTATGTAGAGTTTCTGGTTTAGTCAACGTTGAAGGATACAGTGTTCCAAAATATTGTGCACCTAATCTTTGTCTCCTTGGAGACCTGCTCTGCAAACTTTCATTTAATACAATGTCAGTAGAAAACAACGGAACCAATGGAGTCACAGTAGACGCGAATCAACAGGGTCCCGATGATACAGGAATTAATGAACCAAATGCAATTATCATTCTGGTAAACTTAAGAAAATCTATAACTTTAAAACTTATAGAACACGGACTGACAGCACAAGGTGGTACAGTCATTTTCGTGATAGAGGCACACGAATATCGGCAGACAGAGGTATTCTATTCATGGATAAACTTTCCAGCGGCAAACGCTACAACACACAAATTCCACTATTACAAAATAGAGGATCCACCGGAAGAATACGCTCCTTTCGAGGAGATTGAAATCCCATTAAAATACCAAGAGCACCTGCTCTGGTTTAAAGGCGCCCTAAAACATAATGATCACATTACCAGGCTCGGTCCACTAGGTAACCCAGGAGCAACGTGGCCGGTTCCAGCCAGCTACACACCACATCCAGACATTGATAAAATGTCAAAATAAGAACTTTTAGCACAGCTAAAATTACTAATTAAAATACATAGACAGTTAGTCCAATATGTAATGCGGACTGCAACAGTCCAAACAGCTGTTAGTATTCCATAGCTGACCCCTCATCAGGGGAACACAGACAAAATTACACCACAGAACATACAATCATGTCTTGGTAAAACACCCATAAAACGGGAACAAATTCCTTTCTGGTTAGCACAGAAAATAACTCAAATAGAGGCAGTATTCCCGAATACTACCCCTGTTGAGAAACACAGAATTCTGACTATCTGCCTTCCAATGGGGATCGCACCACATGTGGAGGACTGTGACACTTGGGGTACAGTCTTTGCTTCCATTTACACAAAAACACATGGTGTTCCGTCCATAGCGGCAATACCAGATGTGCTAAAACAGATTCAGAACGAATACGGTCCAGAACCTGCTTTAACTCTTGGTATGAAATTACTGAAAGACTTCAAGCAGTTCTCGGCTATATTACTAGCCAACATAAAAGGAGAAGCAGCATCTGTGGCGATCCGCCAGAAATTGAAAGAAACAGATATAACAGATCAACCAATTGAACTTGCCAGAATCATAGAAAAATGCTATGAAGAATTAGGTAGAGATAGTTTGGGCGGGAAACCAGTAAAACCCCAACTACTTGAAAAACCTGAAAAATATTTATCAAAAATAATCTAAATACTCCGAAAAAGAATTGGGATGGAAATAAACAATCCACTCCCAAAGAAAAAGTTTTCCAGTCCAGAGGAAGGTCTCCTTGGCGGAGGGAAAGAACTCCGACTCGAGAACACCAGTCTCCCCAGAGGGAGCCCTCTGAGAAAAGATATAACCTTAGAAATAGGGATAATTTGAAAAAACCTGATAGATATCAAAGTGTTGATACACGTCCCTCTCCATCTTTTTCGCAGAAATCGGAAAGAAGAGGACGATCAGAACCAAGGGAAGAGCACACCAAGTCCAAAGACAAGGAACCTGCTCAAAGTAAAAAATTACAATTTCCAAGAAAGAAGGTAGCCAGTATTAGAGTAATCAAACATGCCGAGTATACTGAGGACACAGCTGAAAAACGGAGAGTGGGCACAGCCAATGCTAGACAGTGCAGCAGAAATCAGCATAGCTCGCAAGATCCTGATGAATCATCTGGAGACAGTGGACACGAATGAATACATTCAAGTGGAAACTGCAGATACCAGAGTTAGCGAACCTCATAAGATATACGAAATAACACTGCGTATAGAGGGAGATAAGACTAGGAAAATAAGGGGTCTATTTTGGGATAACCTCTCAAAAGGCTATGACATCCTGTTAGCAGAGAAAGATTGGCCCCCAGAGATTGTCAGGGAGTGCCCTCATGGCAAAGAAATGATTATGCCTGCCTTCTCAAATCACATTCCGATTAACACTAAATATATATATGCAAGGAAATGGGCAGTAGCTCAAGCACCTGCATTATATAAGAATCATGTAGGATGGGATGAGGACTCTCCTCCTCACAAAATCCAGTTAAAAAGTCAACCTACTGCACAAAGGCAGTATCCAGTTAAGCAAGAAGCTAAAAAACAGGTCAGGGAGATTTTAGATCAACTTGAATACCAGGGGGTAATTGAATCATGCAGCTCTCAAATTAACAATCCTTTGTTTCCTGTCTCCAAACCAGACAATTCATATTGTCTAGTATTGGACTACAGACATCTTAACTCGTGTTGCGGTACAGAACTCGCACAGTGCGGCACTGATGAATAACATAGTTCGCAAAAAATACAAAACAACATTAGACATCTCTAATGGATTCTTTTGTCAAAACATTGCACCTGAAAGCAGGTATTTGACCGCTTTCTCAATAATGGGTACACAGAAAAATTTCTGTCGACTCCCACAGGGATTCAAGAACAGCCCAGGATTATTCTCAGCCAGAGTAACAGAGTTACTACAAATGTATGATGATGAGGCATTATCATATGTCGATGACATCTATCTCACAGACGACGACTTGGATACTCACTTGAAAAGAGTAAACACCATAATACTTGGGTTTGCAGCAGAGGGTTACAAATTCAACTTTAAAAAGTCACGAATTGCCCATCTAACTGTCCTATTTTAAGGATACGAATTATCAAGTGAAGGCAAAAGCCTAGCGGTCAATTTCTTAGAAAAGTGCGCTGTACTTCAAGCACCAAAAACGCTGAAGAACTTACAATCGATTCTAGGCTTTCTGAATTTCGGAAGAACTTACATTCTAAACTATGCAGAGAGGGTTAAGCCTCTCTACGAATTAATAAAACCTGATTTTAAACCAATCAACTGGACTCAAAAACACACAGAAATTTTGAGATCGCTGCAAACAGACATGTTAGCTAAAACTAAATTAGAGACACGTGACAATACACGCAATCTTGTAATCCGAGTCATCCCAGGAAGATGCGGATTCACGTACCTGACCTCGGACGAGGGAGAAACGGTACCAATAGCTTACAAATCACATTTGTACACACAAGCAGAAAAAACATTCAGTCTTACAGAAAATACTGTAAAGGCAGTTCAGACGGCTGTAGCAAGAGAAAGATCACAGGCACAAGGCAAAGGAATAACTGTATTTACAGCAGAATCAGCCTTCGAGGCACTATTAAGCCCAGTGAATCTAAAAACAGTGGCACTGGATCCGAAATGGATACAGTGGGAAAATTCTCTTGAAACTGAAAAAGTGAAATACTACTATGTCCCGAACATGAAAAAACTGAATGATTTAAAATACGAAAAAGAATATCCTCTGCCAATCGAAATCCTGCCTCTCCAACAGTACTCTTCTATAATCTATATAGACAGATTCGTACAGCATTACATGTAGATGATAAATCCTACAATGCAGCCTGCGCGATTGTTAAAGGTCGCTGGCTCTGCGGTAAATTCAGACCGAAAATAGCAAAAACTGAATCACTGAGAAAATGTTCGGCTCAGCGAGCTGAAATCAGAGCTTTAAAGATGGCGCTTGAAAATGCCGAACGTGAATTCCCGACACTCATCGTGTGCGATTCGCATTTTTGTGTCAATTCTTACAATAATGATTTGCAGAACTGGATTCAAAACGATTACAAAGATGACACAGGTGCTACAATCAAGCATAAAATGCTTTGGAAACAAGTAGTTCTTTTACAAAAAGAACTACAAAAGACTCACGTGATACACACTCTGAGTCATCAACGTGATGGCGTTCACGTTGTAGGGAATTCATTGGCTAACACAGCCACAGCGGAAGCAACTAAACCGGCTTCCGTAGCCACAAAAAAGCGTTCAGAAAAATACATAGACGGGGAAACGATGCTGGCGGTAAAAACGTCTTCAAAAAACGACTGTGCGGCACTACCCGTGAACTATCCACTCTATTATACATACGTAATTGATGCAAACTCCATTCCTTTTGCTCGAATCCCTGGAGTGGGGGATAGGGTAATTCCAAACACGAATCGGAGAACGTTATTAATAGCAGACGCACACATGGGTGAAGGTCCAAGGCACAAACAGATGAAGGAATCTCTGACTGAATTACAATCAGAGTATTGGTGGCCGGGAATGAGCCTGCACCATTACAAATTTGTAAAGAACTGCCCAGACTGCGACAGAGATCGCAGCAGTGAATCTAGCGGAGTAATGCCATGGCCAGGCTCATAGGTAGCAAGTAGCTATCTATAAGTAAGATCCAGCGTCCTATTAGTTTCTTTTTAAGACTATACTCACTTTAAAAATGTGGCCCCAGCGCTCGGCTGACACCAGAACTGTTATAAAAGATTTGCGAGTCTTTATCTGCACATACGCAATAGCCATGCTTCATTCTGACCAGGGTCCTGCTTTTAGCTCTCGAGCTTATAAGGAGGCCATGACCAGCATGGGCATTGGATTGCGATTCTCTTGTCCCTTCCATCCTGAGGGAAACGGGGTAGTGGAAAGAAAAACAGAGACATAAAGCAATCTATAACGGCAAAGGTATTAGGTTCGGGTGATGGGTGGGTCCAGCATTTAATAAGTGTCCAACGTAGTCTTCACAACTTGCCAAGAAATTCTCTAAAAGGTTTCAGCCCGTACGAACTATTGTTCGGAACTAGAATGTATGTTCAGGATCTAGATAGTCTAGCTTCAGTGGTAGAAGATAAGAATAAAGACTTTGACATCAAAGATCGTTTGGCTGTTTTACAGGACTTAAATGAAACAAGAAACGCCCTGAGCAACATAAAGTTAAAACAACAGCCAACAACCACTGAAGACACACCACCTGTCCCAGCAAGACCTGTCTGGATTCCAAAGATTGGGGATCTGGTCAGAGAAAAAATAGCGGTGAAGAAGGAATTTGGGCCTTCTTACAGAAAAGCAGTACCTGTCTTAGCAATCAACGGAACAAGATCAGTAGTACTACCGCCCTTTGCTGGTAAAAAGGAGAACCGAGTTGTATCCATCGACCTGGTAAAACCACAATCATGTGGCCTATAATACACAGTAGGCCTAGTGGACTCCCAAGAAGTAATAGAATACCCAAATTTGCTACAATCCAAGAGGTTCAAACTGAAAGACTAATCACATTTGATAAACCTGCAGTGAACAAAAAAGGACTATGCAACAATGTCATGGAACTTGTGCCTCTTGAAACTCAAATTGAAACAGTTCGTCAAGAAACACCAGTCTACAATGATGTAGCATCCGAATGTGCAGATGAAAGACAAAGGGGAAAGATAATCCCAACAATTGACAGAACTGCATCTAGCTACTTCATCAATTTCGATAACTTTTCTGAAGATCCAAGTGAACTAGAAGAAAAGCCAGCAACAAAGACTTTTAAAGACAAAGCAACTGAACTCTTTCATCAACTCAAAGAAACATATCTTATTTCTCCATGGTTAGAATTTTGGTTTGGACTAGGTGTATTTTTCCTCCTTCTCTGGCTCATCATTGTACTTTGTTTGGGGAAATTCATTGAAGGAAAATACAGTACAATGGACACAGCAAGTCAGAACATCTACTTAGTTCTGAAGCCACACAAATCTCACGTCGAGAAAAGAGAACTTTCATCAGTAAATGTCACAGCCATTCCAATACCTGGCGGGGTAGTTTGGGACAAAACAGACTATGAAATATATGGACCGGTAGAGATTTTGAAATATCTTCACCAATTTAAGGTTTCATTAAGTGACTTTGTAAAACCAAGCACATTCTCAGATGATTGGGATTTTGAAAGTATAAATAATATGATGTCGGATTTAGTGTTGTCAGCAAAATTTACAGATCATGATTACTTACAAGGTTCATCTAATTATGAACAAATGTACTGTTTTACACATTACGCAGACCACTATTTACATAAATCTGCTCAACCTAGAAATGTTTTTAAATATAACCAATGGGAACATTGTGCTACACCGCCTAAAAGCAGTTCAAAAACATTCTAGGAAAAATTCAATTACTTCACAGGGTTTAACACAAGTGATGCTGAAACATTTTATTACAAACTGTTAGATAAAACAGGGACAAAAACCATGCTGACAAATACTAAATTGATCTATTCAGAAGCATTTTATGAAAAAATTATTACATTTGATTTTGATTTCTGGAAGAATAACATTGAAACAAAAACTATCTGGGGTACTAAAGATTTGCAGGTACAAGGCCTAGAAGCATTATTTCGAGCCTGCATGATCCCAGAACAAATAATGTTCTTGAATGACACTATTCAACAAACTACCTGTCTTGGCTTAGCTAAGATAAAAGACCTTAACAAACCGTCTATACCAAAGCCAATACCTGATAATGCAACCACAGATATTGAGATAGACGTAACCCAAATTTTACATGAAAACAGAACACATCCTGATTGGAAAAAGTGGTTAATATGGCAAATAGACACTAATAACTGTCAAGATAGATTCCTGAATAAAATACAGGGGTTCAAAATGACCAGACCAGACCCTAGATACTCCCAGAGACAACATCCAGGGATAGTAACAACATACAGTGTAGGGAAACTTTGCCTTGAATGGCTACAAATATCCACACTGGCAGAAATTAAGCAACATCTCACTTTACTTAAAGATGGTGCTGACTTGCGTGATTTCATTATGGGACCACGCAAACAGCGTCAAAAATGTTTCATAGCAGCAAGTGTATATGCAGCATACAAAATACAGCAGAAAAAATACGAGAAATTGACCGTATCAATTTGGAAAAATCACTTTCTGTTGTAGACAATGGGTTAATGGCACTGTCTTCTAGAATATATTCACTGGACAGTATTGTATCATCTGCCATCGATATAATAGACCAGGATTTGATAATGTTACAACATGGCCAGTCCCAATTGCGTTCTATTATACAGCTAGGCTGGACGTTACAAAATCTGCGTTCGGGCTATGTGCCATGGCGTTTAATCAACACAACGTCATTGTTTTCTGTCTTTAACCTTACTGATAAACAAATCAGTTTGGCACAGAAAGGAGCAGACTATACAATTCTGAGCATTGAAAAACTTGAGAGATTACCATTGACAATGTCAGAAAGACCTGTCATTGAATGGATAATACACGGGATTATCACAATTCCGATAACAACTTTCCAGTTTAAAAATTGCCTTGAGTATATACCAGCAGGCCAGTATGAAAGGTTGGGTAAAGGATACGTTAAGTCATCATGGAAATTACCTTATACGCACACATGTTACAGTGATAAGGACAAAAATGTATTTCTTAGTGGTAAAGATTGCAAGCATTCACTAAGCGGTATACTTTTGTGCCAGAGTATTAATTTACATGGGGCCTGTGAAGGGACTTCAAACAACCTCTCATGCCACCAGCACGTAACACCTGCAGCACAGATAGAGCCTTTCTTTAGACAACTTTCAAATGGGAGTTACATTCTAATAACGGACCACAGCTGTTGTGGCTTGGTGCCAGGGAAAGCATATCTCTTAAGCGTGAGTTCCATGGTCACTTGCTGTATGCAAGCATTGTATCCAAATGGCCCTGGAGACTCGTCGACTCCGATTTGGCCTCCTTTGAATGTCTCTTCTATACGAATTGATACTTTAAGCAGAATGAAGTCTGTGCTTTTGCAGACAACAGTGCCCATCACGTCATCAAAAGAGACGTATGATCTCCAAGTTGCCTGGACGGCGGCAGAGATACATACACTTTTATCAACAAATTGCCCCGTGCATTTCACAGAAATGCTCAGCCAAATCCTAAATATGTCGAATGCCAGTGGCATCTCGAATGTATTTAAGACAATTTTTTCGGGACTGTTAACACCCTTCAAAGCAGTCCTGGGCATTATTCCCAATTTTGTCCATTCGGTCTTTGGCGGCTTACCACTAATTTTGGGACTCGTAGAGGGATTTGATTTTTGACCCTTCTGCTCCGATATGGCAAGCCAAAACACAGACATGACTCCGGCAAGGATGGAAGAAACGATCCTAGCAATGCGCTACCGGGACCGCATAACTAATGTCCTTGGATTAGCCCGGCTGAGAGATCTGAATATGACCTGGTTTCTTTCATTCAGACCTATATGGCAGACCTGCATCTTACCTGTGCTTCGATGTATGCTATGCGGAGAAGAATGCGTGTTAGACACCTGTCTTGCACTACAATCAGCAGTACCTATGGATGTCGATACTTTGCTAAGTCCAGTAACGGCTCATGCATCGTGTTGTCCCCAGCGGTTACCAATCCTGATGACGGCATTCGTTGAGACTCCTGCGCTACGATTAGGTGGTGGCAGTGAAGCAAGAAATTTGAGCAACATCACCCAGGTACGACCTTCTGTGAGCATTGCTGATCCTGAGATCGATGATAGCAATCATTCTCACAACTGCCAAGTTACAGCATTATCGAACTTGGTCGAACTGTCACCTGAATATGTGGACCAATTTTTTGAGAGTCTGTCTGAAATGATGTTCTCCCCTGAACAGAAACAATAACTTTTTGGGAAAACAATCCGGCACACAGCGTTCCCATGAACTCTGAATTCGGCCTTCAGCTTTGATAAACAAAAGCTACTAAAAAACGTTTAGAACTATTTTTTCCCCTGCAGATGAAATTACTTTTTCAAAACTTCCAAAATATTTACCTTTTTTCTGGCACAAGTACTTTGCTTAAAGTAGAACTATTCATAAAGAACAGAGTTTCTATTTTAGTAGATCTAGAGACAAAATATTACCTCGGCCTCTAGCACATTTTTACAGCAACTGTATTTCTATGTGATGGAATAGTCTCGCCCTTCTTTTCTGTACTAAGAGACATTTCATGTGTAATTTCGCAAAAGATCGCTCAACTAGATATATATGCAAAGCCTTTTTGAATGATTATTCTGCTTACAACGTACAGTACATACTATATTTTTTTTTCGTGTATTTTCGTATACACCATTTCATATGCAAAATGTATTTTGGGGTGGGTAGGAATACACATGTATCTTTATTGCTTAAGTTTTAGTAATTGATGGACATAAATTCGTGGAGTGGGTGATGTGTTTTATCTAGGACCCCGATCAATATCATGACCTTATGCCCCTATACGGCTATAATCGATACATATCCCTATAATGGCATAATAATCAGAGCCATATTTCAGCAACTCGCCTCTGCAGTTCATGACAATCCATGACACAGCAGAAGCCACTTCCTTAGATTCCTAGATAGCACACTGAGTTCTTTTGACATACCAAACCCCCAGCAACCTGGGAAAGCCCTGCTTGCTTTGTTTTGATTTGTAATAGAACTTCTGCGAGCACTGTAAGAACGACCAGTTCTTAGTGACATCTTTATTGACGTCTTATGTCCAACACCTACGTCAAACTCAGCACCTTTCAGGTATAAGTATACCAATGTTGCCGTAAGCAAATACACGGTGGTGGTGAATACTGGAGCAGAACAGCTGTCCCCTTGCAGAGAGCCCAGCAGATGCGAGAAGCCCACGGACGCTTCCCCTCCTCTTTGACGTGCTGAGAAAGACGCTGTCTTTTCTCCTGCCGAGAAAATCCAGCTCTGGTGTTTCCAGCCTACCCTTGCGGGTGACTGGAATATCGGGTCCTGAGAGGAGATACCAGACCTCCTACATTCTATTCCAGAGGTACGGTGCTGACTAAACCCTTAGAGAGAATTCTTGAATCAGACTCTTGGCAAAAACCAACTTAACTCAAACTGCTACTTACTTACTCCCTCCCACGTATTAGGCTTAGGTCAGGTACACCGGGGTAGGCGTAGTTAGAAGCACCAGTTGAGCTCGTTAGCCAATGTATATATGAATGTATATATTGTATATATTTTATTCATCTTGACAACCTTATGGCTAAGAAACCATATCAATGCTTTTACAGTATTATTTCGTAATACTCCTTTTACTGTACGCACTTTTTATTATAACAAGTCTTGCAATTGTGGCAATTCATTTCTCTTGCATGAGAAGAAAGACTGCTCAATAAATAATATCTTTTATTGAAAAGCCCGTCTCTCTATTCTCTGCACCCTGGTGAAATTAAATCTGCACAACTGACTGAGTGAAATAGCTGTCTATTGTTTCACACAACTCTAGAGATTGACTCTTATTTCTGAGGAGCAAAGTTGTCATGTTTAAGTGGTTGTCGGAAGCTGAATCCCTTCTAGTCTGAGCCAGGGAAGCTGATCACTTCCCATTTCAGTCAAGAAAGTTTCCAGTGACCTCTGAGCTAGCTGGCGCAAACCTAAATTAAGTTTAACATAGTCAGTAGAGACCTAGAAGACCTCAGTCCTACGTCTACACTGCTGTTTATGTTATTCCACTGCGCAGGGCCTATAGGGAAAATAGGAACTACACTACAATTTCACTCATACGAAACCATTGACATTCCACCGTTATAGTTAGTTGTACTAAAAGTAGCTCTCGCGCCCGCAATCCACTACTGATGATGTCACATATTACATAATTCATGACATGGCCAGTGACATCACGGATGACATCACTGATGACATCTCAAATGAGATCACTGACGACATCACTGATGACATCATCCACGTGACAATCAGATACACCTTATCATACACTAGTATAACCTTTCCTCACTCACTGTAAAATATAGAGTACCATATTTGAATCCATTGACACACCAATACAAGTATCTAAAAACCCACTCAGTGATTCCTAGATCTACACACACATCTAATCAATTAACTATAGATTCTCTCATACATGCTGTCAATGATCAATAGAACACTATCAAATATACTTATACACCTATATTGACATTACACAATAGCACACATACTACTCACTTATGCAAACAATGGATCATACTTACATTTACTCAGCTACACACTTATACCTGCACCACTTCATGTATTCATATAGATAGTAACTCATACTTAGTATGTTATAAAATCACTATTACCAGTATACAGATATACATACAGTCACTCATGCAATCACTGAGTCTTATGTATACTTATTTATATACAACAAATGTCACATACACTACCTTTTATTTTTCTACTTTGTTGTACATGTACCATTGAGAGATATATTTGCTCATCACCACAACCATAAAGATATTTACTCACCCAAACAACTGTTATAACATGTAGTCTTAACATCATATACCTACTGAATCAACTATTCACACATCTTTGGGCAGTCACACACCCCCACCGAACCACACACACATTCACTCTCCCATACAAATACTCAGTTAACTAACCAATAACTAACAAGGGCCTAGATGTAGGTGGCTAAATACCGGTCGGTAACGGCGAACTTCTGTAATTTTCAGCCTTACCGACCGGTATTTAGCCATGTGCGATGTAGGTACTACTGAACGCCATCGGTAATAAGGAATCAGTCAAAATAAGGGAAACCAGATACCGATTCCTTATTTACCGATTGGCGTTCAATAATACCGAATAAGTAAATAAGGAATCAGTAAAAAATCGCAAATGTGATGTACTAAAAATTGGATATACCGAATTAGCTAAGAATAGGTATTAAAGAATCTGTATTTAGCACTGACTCAAAGCAGGTGGTAATCAGGTGCACTGCATAAAAACAGCCCCAAAATGCAACAGTGTGAACACAATGGCAGCCCTCTACGTGATAGCAAGGAGTCTACTTTTGCTAGCAGCAGGACTGAGGATCTGAAGACGGGAGGACCGCGTGTACAGACTGCGCGTTACACTCTTCCAACTGACTGAGGCTGAAATCCATGTGAGGTACAGGCTACACCCAAACACCATCCTGGACCTGATATGGGACCTGCACCCACTCCTGGAACACCAGACACCAAGGGCGCACGCAATACCCACTCATGTACAGGTACTCTGTTGCCTGCACCTCCTTGCTTCTGGCAGTTACCAAGGGGTAAAAGCTGTGGCAGGTGGAGTCTCACAGAGTTGCCTGTCACGTTTTTTCAATAGATTCCTGGATGCTATGTTGCAAAGGATGCCGAACTGCTGAAGACCAAGTTGGACTTTTATCAGAAGGCCCAGTTCCCACATGACATTGGTTGCAGTGACGGGATGAAAGATGCTATCGCAAATCCACACATTCGATTAATGTCCAGGTCATATGTGATGCGTCTTTCATTATCACCGACATAGTCACAAAATTCCCAGGGAGCACTCATGATTCATACATATTCAGGAACAGTGGGATCTATACCCGTCTCCTTTCAGGGGAATTCAGAGAAGGCTACCTGCTAGGTAAGTACATGTGACACCCCCTGAAGTATACACCTGTTGTTGCGAATGAACACTGTGAATTATTTACTTAATTCTCATACACAGGTGACAGTGCCTATGCGGTGCGCTCTTTCATCCTTCCTCCGTACCTGCAACCATCCACCCCAAGTGAAAGGTGATACAATGTTGCACATAGAACAAAACGCAATGTGGTTGAGCAAACATTTGGACTCCTCAAAAGCCGGTTCCGCTGCCTGCACAAAAGTGGAGGTGCACGGCAGTACCAGCTCCTGGTCTGCTGCAAAATCATAGCTGTATGTGCCATGTTGCATAACCTTGCCACTAAGAGGGGGACACCTGTGGAAATGTGGGATTCCGAAGAGGATGAGGATGAGGAAGGTACACAGCCACAGCACAGCGCAGCAGGCGACGCAGCTGCAGCAGATGGGAGACAAAGACGGTCGGAGATCACACTAAATTATTTCTGAGTAAGTAATGAGACAATGCCAGTTAATGCATTTGTGTCAGGGTGTTTAATAGTAGGGGTGATCAGAATTTGCTTAATCGCGTTACGCAAATCTCCACGAAACGGTAAAAAATCTCCGCGAGCACACAGAAATTTTGCGAACACGCGGAATTGCTTGTTCGCGATACTTTTTTTTACTGTTTGCGATCGCTTTTTGCGTGCTCGGGGGAAAATATCTTGCGAACAAGCATTTTGAGAACGCCAACAATCAAAAAATGTTGCGAAGTTGCGGAACGCAGAATTTTGAGCAATTTCGCATTCTCTGCGGAACGCGAAATTACCCAAATTCTGCGAACGGAACGGAATTTGCCACCCAGGCCAATTTAATAGACCTTACAACAGGTAATTGTCCAGCACCCAGTAACACCAGCTATGTGTTCAATGGGTTACGTCACCTACAACTGAATGAAATTAGAGGGCCGTGCCTATCTCCTGCGTCCCCGCACGCAAGTGCTGCGTTCAGCATGCACACTGTCCTCACCAGCGCTGTGTTCTGTAGCGGAACAATGCCTCACACTGCGCCTCCTGCTCTCTGGCAAGGGGGGGTTTGAGTGCTGCAACTGCTTGACTCCTCACTCTCGTCCACATCCCCTGTACCAGTGGCAGCAATTTGGCTAGTGTGCATTACCTCCACGGCACTGGTGACTGTGACCAGGCCCTGAGTAACCTCACAGCTGCACTGTGCCATTTCAAGTTGGATGGCCACAGATCTCCGACTGAGCACATGGGTAGCATTGAACAGCCTGTTCACAGACTTGGTGAAGCCTACAAGTACCTGCCTGTCTCTCTGCCTTGCAGTGTGCTCACCATCCATCCTGCCACATAACTGCCTCACTGCCTCCGACACCTCCTTCATTCCCTCTGCCACAGTATTGTTCAGGCACTAGATGGCCTCCTTCATGTTGTCAACCTTCCTGTTGTTAGCCACCATCTGTCTTTGAATGGCACTCGTTGTCTTCCCCTGCAGGCACCGCACTTTGAGCATCTGCCCCTCCAGTCCAGAGAAGATACTGGATCCATCAGCGTCAGGACTCTGAGTCCTTTTTTGCCGTCTATGGGCACCTGTGGGGGTTTCCTCCACAGGAGACTGCGCCCTAGATGCCTGTGTGTCATCGCCCAGTGTTGGCTGTTGGGATTCCTGTCTGTCCTCCCTATGGCATCCATCTCCTGGAGTGTAGCCACTGTGTGCCTCTTTGATCATGGTGGTGGTGGTGGAGGTGGTGAGGTTGGTGTAGTGTCTGCTGGTGACATGGCTTCCTCCACAATTGTGATTTCCTCCCTGAAGGCCTCGTCAGTCTCCCATTCTGCAGCCTGGGGCGCTGTTCTGCCTGTGGATACAGAATGTACTATTACTCACTTTTCTGCCAGCATGTGTCTGCAAATAAATTTCACAACTGACATTCTAGCTGTCTGTCCTCCGCTATCTCATCTACTGATGTGTGTGACATGCCTATGCTTATTGGGGACTGGCTGATTTGCTACTACTTGATAGGGACTACATTTCCCATGGTGCATTGCTGATCTTACACAAAACATGTTCTGGATTGGGTTTCTTGCAGGGGGATTGGGGTTAGGGAGGGGAGACAGCATGCTGTGCATGCATCTTACCTTGTCTCTTGGATGCTGTTGCTGAGCTATCCATGTCCCCAACTGACGCTTTCTGGCTGGAGGGTGGAATCTACCAGTTGGTCTAGGGCAGTTGGAGCAGGTGCTGTGGAGCTTCCCAGCCTGTCTTCCCCGCTTGTTTCTGATGATCAGCCACCCTCTCCTTCGCACGTGCCCTCAGGATACCATCGCTTTTTTAAGTCCTCAGTTGTGCGATGTGTGACGGCAATCGTGTTGATCTTCTGCTGGATTGCCTCTTAAATGCTCCTTTTCTGGGACTCAGGGATGTTCAATGATCTCTTGCCAAAGAGCTGGTCATGCTCTTTGACTACTTCCTCGATGAGGACCTCCAACTCCCTGTCACTGAACTTGTGCTTCCTTTTCCTTCCTGCAGCATTTTTCCCCTTCATCTGTGAGGACATGGTGCAGTTCCTCTGTGTAAGCTGGGGGGTGGCTATGCAGCTTCTCTGCTGTTGCTCCTGCTCCCTGTCTCTCCAACAGCTACAGATTCAGTGCACCTGCATGGGTGTGGCCACTTCCTGGTTGGGAGGACATGTGGATGCACAGGATTGGCTGATTCAACAATTACAGAATTTTTGAATTACCGATTTGCTAATTACCGATTCGGTATTAAAGATTCGATAATGCAGAATCAGTAATTTTTTTTACCGATTTGTAGTATATCGCTATTTTTTTGCGATTATTACCGAATCAGTATTTTTTACCGATTTTTTACCTACATCGGAAATACCGAGTCCTTAATAGCGATTCGGTAAAAATCGCTATTAAGGACTCGGTATTTCGGTATTACCTACATCTAGCCCTTAGACTTTCACGTAGCTAGTAACCAACTGGTGCAGCAGTTTACCCAACAACTGACAAAGTAATACAGATATTCACACAGTTTAGTCACTATCCAATATATTTAGTGAGACACTATAAATTAGTCAAGTAAACAGTCAATCACACTGCTACTAAATCCTCCATCCAGATATTTATATCCACTCATTCTTCAATGCATAATGCTATATATATGTTACAGTCAAAGTGTGAAATTCCGGTATTGTATAGAATGCATAGGTAATGTATAGAAAGCCTGATGGTTTTCGGCAAACTATGAAATATATGTTTTTTGTGAAAATGTTACATACTTTTCCTAGGCATTCTATACAATTCCTAGGCATTATACAGAATGACCAGTACCATTTACGCAAAGTGTTAAAAGGCCACAAGATGAGAAGCCTTTATTAATTAATACGCATTTGAAACTGAAAGAACAAAACTACGAAATAAAGCACAGGATATTCTTACCATGGCTTTATCACTGTTTTGGTTTCCTCCATCATGGATTGCATTCTCAGCTATGTCTTCTGCAGGGAGCTGTGCCTCTTGCATTGATTCATCTCATCTTTCTTCCTGCACATACACCTGAAAGAACAAAACTACGAAATAAAGCACAGGATATTCTTACCGGAAAACAATGAAAGCAGAACTGAGATTGGAGTACTTGTTACACTAAGAAAGGCCGGAGTAACACATGGAATTGTACTCACTTTTATTTTTCACACAAAAACACCTTATATTTTGACACTTTGAGCTTGTACATACATTTCACGACTTAAAGAAGAATGCGAACAGAATATTCTTACCGCTAAAACACAAAGCAGAACTGGCATGACCTACTTGCTGCAGCACAAAAACACCTTCTATTTTGGCACTTTGATCTTGCACATACATTTTACAACTTAAAGAAAAATGCGAACAGAATATTGTTACAGGTAAAACACAAAGCAGAACTGGCATGACCTACTTGTTGCAGCACAAAAACACCTTCTATTTTGGCACTTTGATCTTGTACATACATTTCACAACTTAAAGAAGAATGCAAACCGAATATTGTTACTGGTGAAACACAAAGCAGAACTGGCATGACCTACTTGTTGCAGCAGTGAAGGCTAGAGTGACATTTTGAATTGCACTTACTTTTCTTTTTCACACAAAGGCACCTTGTATTTTGGCATTTCGTCTTGCACATACACCTGACAAATCCTTGGCCGCTTCCTGTGGACTGAGAAGTAGCTGCAGATCGGACAGGTATTTTGTGGTCAGGAACGTCTTCAATTCTCATTAAGTTCTTTGGACATACAGTGAATTGTGATCTGGCGTAGAGTTGCTTCAAGATTCCTTGGGCAGTTCCAAGTCGGTAAAAGCCATCTTCCGTCACGTTCATAACAACTGCCAAGAGATTGCGTGAGTCACCCCGCCCTTTGTCGACGTCGGGAATCGGAACTCGCACAGTGGCACCCAAAGGCACAGGAGGAATTTTTTTGTCAGAATCCCTTTACATTTTTTTGGCCTGAATCTCAAGGTTCGATTTCGATTCCATTTTACTTTGGATAGCTTTCTCAATATTGAAGCAAACATTGCACAAAATGCTAACCCCATAATCTTCTACTTCGTCGCCGTCATCGTCTTTAGGAGAATGTCCACAGATGGCATTAAAGTTTCGGCCACACTTTCGACATGTATGAGCACCGCTGGTTTCTTTTAAGCAGACGCAACAGATAGTGGAAGAAGAAGGATTTTCGGTAACCACGGAAATGGAAGGCTCTTTGCTAACCATGGCTTTATCACTGTTTTGGTTTCCTCCATCATGGATTGCATTCTCAGCTATTATTATTATTATTATTATTATTATTGCATTTATTGAGCGCACAGCTACCCGGAGGTTTCTCGGCGCTTGCCTTGGGAACCCGTCCTGGCTTTTTTCCCTGTGAGATAGCCCCTACAGGGCATCCCCAAGGTGAAAGCCAGGCATCCCGCCGCAGGGGGGCCGTTGTGGAGATTAAGCAGGGAGCTGTGCCTCTTGCATTGATTCATCTCATCTTTCTTCCTGGTGTTGTGTTGTTTGTACGCTCTCTATTATTTTTTCGAGCTCTTCCTCAGTCTCTATGTCTTGTAAAACGTCATCAGGCAGGGACGACGTCGAGAGACCTACTATAGCTTTGCAGCCGAACAGAGCTTCGTATGGTGACCTCTTAATCCAAGAATGAAAAGCTCTGTTCTTCATAAATTGGACGAACCGCAATCCCTCACTCCAGCAGCTAGTTTTTTCATCTTGCATCCAAGCACACAGCATATTTTCAATGTCCTGATTAGCTCTTTCAACGCTCCCCTGACTTTGTGAGTGGCGCTGCTTACCATGGAGGATCTTCAAGGTGGGCCAATACTCCTTTAGGCTGCTTACCACATTGTTTGCAAATTTCCTGCCGTTATCGGACTGTAGAATCGTTAGAGCATCAAGCAACGTAAATATGTCGACGAGCTTGTAGGTTACTTCTTCCGCTCTCTTTGATTTCAGAGCCCTGAGAACTACAAACTTAGTGAGATGATCTTGGTACACCATTATAAACGTGTACTCTCTGTCAGGATGGGACTGAAAATCGATGAGATGGACCTGACAACGGGAGTTGAATTCAGAAAAAACCATTGGCTTGACCACAACACCTTTTTAAACACATTTTTGCTTCTTCTGGCAAGGCTCACAAAGGTGAATGTACAGCTCAATATCATGACGGGTAATGTTCTTATACTTGGGTGAAAGTTCTTTCAACATCCTGTCCTGTCCTCCATGACCAATAGCCAAATGGGCCTTATGGAGTACGTCAAATAACTTGGAGTCCGCAACGTAAAACTGAATAGCACTCGTACCTTCCTTAACAGGATAGATCAACTTAGTCGTATTCTCGACCATCATTACGTCATAGTGTTTCACCAGCCAATAGTCCTGTGGTTCCTTCTTAATGGTCGTCTTAGCCTTTTTCACATCGTCCACTAACTTTTGGTAACTGGTTTCGGTTAGGAAAACACAGTTTTTAGCAGCATTGGCTCTTACTTGAGATAATTCATCGCAGAACCGTTGTTGCATGTCAGCATGGCGTGATTCCTGTCTTGGCACTACACTCCTTTCCGACATGGTGATACAAGAACCACGGGAAAGGATGACGGCAGAGCGTCTGTGGAACCTCAGCCGGATGCTATACACGACCTCTGACCCTGCTTGCAGGCAGGTCGCTCCCCACACCACTGCACAGCTGCCACCTGCTCTTTGCCTGGTTACTTGTGCTGTCTTTGCCCCTCGCTTGCTGGCAACTTGTGCTGTCTCTGCCCCTTGCTTGCTGATAACATGTGCTGTCTCTGCCCCTCGCTTGCTGATAACTTGTGCTGTCTCTGGGATTAGGTGTATTATATACTTTGCCAGCAGACAATCCGGCAAAGTATACAATGCCTAGGCAATGTATAAAATATCAATCATTTCATACTTTGACGTTCGATTTACAGGCATTCTATACATTACCTAGCCATTCTATAGAATGCCGGATTTCACACATTGCCATGTGGGAATAAAATGGCGGGATTAGGTGTATTATATACTTTGCTGGCAGACAATCCGGCAAAGTATACAATTCCTAGGCAATGTATAAAATATCAATCATTTCATACTTTGATGTTTGATTTTCAGGCATTTTCGGGCATTCTATACATTACCTAGGCATTCTATAGAATGCTGGATTTCACACTTTGACTGTAACATATATAATATATATTAAAATAACAAACCAAACCACATTCACTGGATGATGTTATCAGTGATGTCATCAGTGATGTCATTTGAGATGCCATCAGTGATGTCATCAGTGATGTCACTGACCATGTCATGAATGATGTAATATGTGACATCATTAGCAGTGGATTGCAGGCACGAGAGTTACAGTTAGTACAACTAACTATAATGGAGGAATTTCATTTTTGTGTTTGAAAAGCTTTATTAAGAATAACAATGATAACAATAACATTGACACCAGCAAAGAAGAATATAAAGCAGACAAATCAAATGAAAGCCATAACATTGCTAATGTCAAACTAGGTAACAAAAAGCATTTTATGGGATTTTTTAAGGGGAGAGGGTGGGGGAAAAGGGAAGGGTACGAGAGAAAATATGCTATAACAGAACAATGCTATAGAAGGTAACGGCAAAGGAAGAAATGGCACAAGCAATAATCAAAAATTATATAATATATGCGAAACATTGCAATAAAGAAAAGCTGTAAAACAGTATTGAAATACACAAGAAGGAGAGAGTAAAATCTTTTAAGGGGGTTTAAAATTTTCGGAATTGATAAGAACAGGTTTCTTTTGAGCTAAATGATCTAGGTATGTGGTAAATGGTAACCAATACAGGTCTACATTATGAGGTGGTTTACAGGAGGAAGCGAAGGAGACATCACGTCTATGAAAATGACATAAAGAGTTCCACCAATGTTGTATGGAAACATTTGTAAGGGATTTCCAATTCGAATATATATGTTGAAATGCGAGTGCAAGCATAAAATTAAAGAGACCCTGTGAGTGTGAGGGAAAAGTTAGAGAATCTGAGAGACTACCAAGAAAAAGAAGAGGATGTGAATATGGGATGGAAAGTGTGAAAATGTGGGAAATGTAAGACCAAACTTGTTTCCAAAAAGTAGAAACCGTAGGACAGAAAAAGAGCATATGTAGAAGATCAGCATTAGGGGTTTTTCAAGTCCAACAGCTAGAGTCAGAGGAAGATGTATGTGAAACGAGATTGGGAAAGAGGAGAAAGATAAAGTCTGTGATATAGAAAAAAATTGAGATTGAGTGAGAGATGCAGCTCGAGAAGCTTTCAAGGTTTTAGACCAGAGTTTGTCCCAAAGGGTAATGGGCCAAGTGCATCCCAGATCTGTTTCCCAGGAAAGTTCCAATTTGGACTTGACACGGTCCGGATTAGGGGAAGATAAGAATTTATAAATAAGAGACGCTTTAGGAATAGTAGAGAGTATTACAAGAAGATGAGGAGGGGTAATAAGGGAAGCTGAAGAAGGAAGAGAATAATAACAATCAAGAATGATTTCTATAAGAAGAGTATATTTCTGTAGAAAAGAGCGAGGACAATGAAATTTAAGTTGAAAATGGGGAAAGGAGCAAGGCGATACTCCATCGAAAAGATGGCGGACCCATATGATACCTTTAAGTCTCCAAGAGGGCCAACAAATAGGTCTATTGTGTAAAAGAATAAACAAGTTATACCAGATGGGTAAGTGTACAAAGGATTCGCGCGAAATAACCGACGGAGAGAATAAAGGTTTAAGAAGAGAGGAAGTATGCTTAAACGAGGAAAGCAAATCATAACGGGACTTAGAGGAGAAACGCACTATCTCCTCAAAAGAAAAGGGCAATAAAAAAGATTTCTCAATACGGAGCCAAAGAGGAGGGAAGGGGGAAGATTCAGATGAGAGCCAACGTGAAGCTTGACGGAAAGAAAAGTATATGTGGTAGTGGCGGAAGTTTGGAAAATAACACCACCATTCGATTTAGGTCTGCGAAGAGATAGAAAAGCAATTCTAGTTTTTTTTTTCCAAGAGAAATTTTGAGATAGAGGAATCAATACATTTGAAATACAGGGCAGGAATATGCACAGGCAACATAGAAATAAGGTAAATAAGAATAGGGGCGATCATCATCTTAATGTAGTCAAGGCGACCCCACCAAGAAAGAAAAAGAGGGTTCCAAGAAGAAAATAATTGATCAATTCGAGAGAGAACAGCGGACATATTTAATTTAATGGAGGAAGAAATAAAATTGGAAAACCTAATACCGAGATATTTATTCTTTGTGCTATTCCAGGCAAAACCAGTGGAAGAAAAGAGGTGAGGGAGACAAGACTTAGTCAGAGGGATAATTTCTGTTATATCCAAATTGATCTTATATCCAGAAATAAGGGAGAATGCTTCGAATTCAGATAACAAAGGAGAGATAGATGATTCCGGATCTGAAATAAACAAGAGGATGTCATCGGCATATGCAGAAAGTTTTAATTGATGATCACCATAGGGGAAACCGGAAATGGAGGTATTCTGCCGAATGGAGGACAAAAAAGGTTCAAGGGCTAAAACAAAAAGAAGTGGGGAGAGAGGGCAACCTTGACAAACTCCTCTTTGAAGGGTGAAAGAAGAAGAGAGTTGGCCATTCACGAGGACAGAAGCTTTGGGTGAAGAGTATAATAAAGAAATAAGAGAAATAAATTTGGAACCAAAGCCATGCCACTTAAGTGAGGCAAATAAAAAAGACCAATCTACTCTGTCAAAAGCCAGAAATAGCAGCCAAATGTATTGAAAGAGAGGGGGCTTTATTTAAGACGTTTAGAAAAAGACGAGAATTGTCAGAAGTGAGCCTTCCTTAAATAAAACCGCACTGTTCTTTTCCAATAAGATGGGGCATGAAAGGGTCCAAACGTAAGGCAAGTAATTTAGCGAAAAGCTTATAATCAACATTAACTAGCAAAATGGGGCGATCATTTTTACAAAATTTGGGGTCACGACCCTCTTTCGTAATGAGACAGATGGTGGCATCCTGAAAAGTACCTGCAGCCGTACCAGAAGAATAAAAGGATTGAAAAAGCAAGTTTTGGTAATAAAAGGTCAGAAAAATGCAACTAAAACTCAACCGGGAAGCCATCAGGACCAAGAGTTTTACCCCTAGTGAAGGAAGACAGAGCTGTAGAAAGTTTATGCAGGGAAAGGTCAAGGTCAAGGGTTGGAAAATTAAGGTGAGATGTAGAGGGTTTAGGTAATTTTTCAAAGTAAGAATGAATCATAGAAGAGGTAGGAGGAGATTCTGAAGTGTATAACTGTTGATAGAAAAGTTGAAATTGTTCGAGGATATCTTTATCTGTATGGAGAAGAACATTGTCAGAAGAAAAGATGGATTCAATGGAAGTACGCTCCTTACGAGATTTAAGGTAATTAGCTAAGAGTTTCCCAGATTTGTTACGACCTCCATAATAACGGACACTACTATGAAGAAGAATTGAAGAAGCATTATCCATGGTGAACTTGTTGAAAGAAATCTTCGCACGCAAACGTTCTGGGGACATACATTTATCGGAAGAGGTGTAGAATTGATGTTCTAATTTTTTAATATATGCGAGAGAAGACTTACGTTTTTGAAGAAATTGCTTTTTTTCCTAGAAACAAAATCAATAATAAACCCTTTCGCAGTAGCCTTAAAGGAATCCCAGAGGATATAAGGAGGAGTGTTGGGATTAGAGTTAATTTGAAAGAAGTCATTAGTAAAAGATCGAAATGAAGAAGAGAAAATAGGGTCAGTAAGAAGTGTAGAATCAAAGCGCCAACGAGAAGGCTTGGGATGAGGTGGAAGTAAATCAATATCCGTTATAATGGGGGCATGATCTGACATAACAATGGGCTCAATAGAACAGGATAGTAGATTTTGAGTGAAAGACTGAGAGAGAAAGATATAGTCTAATTTAGAGGTAGAAGCATGAGGGTGCGAGAAAAAGGAATAATCCAGAGTGTCTGGATGCGTGAGTCTCCAAGAGTCAGAGAGATGTGTTTGTAGTATAGTGTTCAAGAATTGCTTGTGAGGTTTGTGGGGGATGAACCGAACAGTGGATTTGCGATCAAGGAATGAATCTATAATCTGATTACAATCTCCTCCTAAAAGAAAAAAATCATCTTTGTGTTGTATACACTTGCTTGTATTTAATGGCCAAAACAAACAATCAGGTTGAGTAGGACCATAAATATTAAAAACAGATAGAGAAATTGAGTTAATCAGTAATTTAACCAAAATCCATCTCCCTTCCGAATCTTTTTCCTCTAATAATACCTTACATTTCATTTTTTTATGAATTAAAATTGCAACTCCATTTTTTTTATTGAAAGAGGGAGAAAATAAAACTGTACCAACCCAGTTTCTTTTTAATTTAAAGGATTGAAGATCATTAAGGTGAGTATCCTGTAAAAGAGCAATATCAGGGGTATAGGAGGATAAATGAGAAAGTACTCTCTGCCGTTTAATGGGGTTAATAAAACCTTTTACATTCCACGAGATAACTCTAAATTTGTAAACAAGATAAACATAATAACATTAAAATTTGCCAAAAGGTATGAAAACATCATAAAGCCGAAAAAAGAAAACAGCAAGAAGCCAGAAAAAGAGAAAATAGGATCCAAGAAAAAAGAGGAGGGGAAAGGAGAGGAAAGAAAGGAGGAAAAAAGAAAGCAGAAGAAGAGACAGTACATATCCAAAGGATGACTGAAAATAACGTACCTGAAAAAGATAAGCACGAGGAAATGGGGAAATGGCTACAATCTACAAGACGGACCTTGCAAAGGGAGGGAATCCAACCGTACCAGGATAAAAAACAAATTGGAAAATTGACAGATTGACCTACGCTGACTCAAGGAAATACATCAGGGACCTGCGTGAGGGGAGAAAAATAGAAATAACAAATAACAATTGGGAAGTACCAACACACGGAATGTGCAAAGCGAGAAATGCAACAGGACAATAAGATAGTTAAGTCAGGAAAATGAAGAACAAGAAAAGAAAATTAGACGATAAGCTTGAAGAGGAACAACATCAGAAATTCCCTGAAGAAAAGAACAACCATGAGCACAAGTTCAACTGAATCATTGAAACAATCAGCCACTAGAAGAGGAAGTCGAGGTATCCATGGCACCACCCAACTGGGGGTGAATGAAGTTCTTCAGTTCTCTGGGGTCTTGAAAGGACCAACTTTTATTTTGGTAAGTAACTCTGAAGATACAGGGATGAAACAAGCCGTATCTCGCACTGAGAGATTGTAAGGGTGCACGAAGATTCAGGAACTCCTTCCTTCTGGACGCTGTGGCGTTGGAAACATCCTGAGACAGGAACACTCTCTGGCCCAACCAGGAAACTTGACGTTTGGATCTGGCCGAAGAAAGAACTGAAAGGAGATCCGTGAATTTCAAAAACAGAATAATAACACCTCTTGGTTTAGGGGAATCAGATGAACGCGGAGCAAGTCTATGGGCTCTCTGGATGCTAATGGAGGTGGAAGGCGGCATGTCGAGCAGTTTTGGAAGAAAGGAAGTCAAAAACGTCACAGGATCATCCCCTTCCAAAGATTCCGGCAAACCATAAATGCGGAGGTTGTTCCGTCTATTTCTGTTTTCCAAATCCTCAGTGTGTTGTTGGAGAGCGAGAACCGACTTTTCCAGAGAGGATATGTGTTGGGAATTGGACTGCACCCCCGAAACTTGCTGCTCTACAGAAGTGATCCTGGCATCCATGGAAGCCCAGTTTTCTTTCAAGAGTTGCATGTCTTTGCTAGTCTCTTCAACAAAAGGGGGGAGGGCTTATATCTCCTCAAGAATTGACTCCATAAAAATTAGGGACGTTGATTTATCCGGTGAAGGAGGGTCATGTTTCAAGCGCTTAGAAGAAACATTAGGAGGAGAGGCCTTAGTAGATGATGACTGCGTGAGGAGGAGGCGCGAGGCGCCGCCAGCCCAGCCATTTGATCAACCGCCCCAGGGACACTGAAAGGAGTTGAAGAGGATGACTCCTGAGTAGATTTGGAGGAGGTAAAATCAAATTGTGGCTTGCGCAATCTGCCCATATGCACGTAAACGCTGTCCAGAACAAGGCAAAAGAGGCAATGTAAAGAGCCTCAAGCAGCTGAAAAGAGGGCAGCAACCTCAAAAATGTAGTAGCGCAGATATGGTGAGTAACCAAAAATTTCAATAAAACACAGCTTTCCAAACAGCTGACAAAAAGTTAGTATAAAGTCATGAAACCCTGCTGAGAGCATGAGATAAAGGCATACAAATATTTAAAGCATGAAGAAACATCTAAAACGGGAGGTATTTAGCTTCATGGTGACGATATCTGAAAGCTTGACAAGAAATAGCAGTGTCCGGTGAGATAGAGACCATAAATACCTCAAATAGACGATAGCAAGTAGGAAGGTGCAGAAAAAAGAAGAACAGAAGGAATGCAGAGAAATTCCATCGTCGAAGAAGAGGCGGCAGCACTTCTTGAGAGGAATTCGGGAAACAAAATGGCGGCGGCCGCCGAGCCCGAGGCTTCAAGGCTGGAGGTAGCCTTCACACAGAAGAGAAAAGCTCTAAAAGAGCATAGTTAGGGTCAGCTCACATTCCGATTGCAGGACGAGTCCGTTGGGAGCCGAAAAACACCGTAGGACCACATAAATCACGAAACTGCAAGTCCGGCGCGTCGAAGCTCCACCACTATGCGGCTATCTTTAGTGGTGCCGTAGCCACGCCCCATAATGGAGGAATTTCAATGCTTTTGTATGAGTGAAACGTCCAGCTAACTATAACATCCCTGAAACCTATGGTTTTTTCAGTAAATATATATATGTGCACTTTATCGCATTGTATTTATGAGCACTATGCTCAAATCTTCCTAAAAAAACAAGGACAGTATTTTTTGATTTGCGTTGTAAACTGTGTAATGTATTTACAAGCAGTACGCTATGAATTTGCTATTTTATAACCTTTTGTACTCGTTTTGTACTCATGTGATCGACTTCTTTAGTCACATGAGCTTTTACTACTTTAAATTGCCGTGCCTACTCCTGACGCGTCATGTGATCAAGCTCTGCGTGCAGAGCGAAACGGGTCAGGGAGAGCACTTGCTTGTTAAATGGCAGAATATTAAAACTGCACTGCTCACCATATTACGTGTGATGGCGTCCTAATTCCTGGATTAAGGAGATAGAGTTGGAGGGAGAAAGAGGTCCGCACCCAACAGAAGCTGTGTCGAGGGCGGCTGGGATTTCTTTTCATATATATATATATATATATATATATATATATATATATATATATATATATATATATATATATATATATATATTCACTGAAAAAAACATAGGTTTCATGGGCGTTACAGTAAGTTGGACATTTCACTCGTACAAAACCATTGAAATGCCCCCGTTATAGTTAGCTCAGCTAACTATAACTCACGCGCCCGCAATGCACTGTTGTTGATGTCACATGTCATGAGTGTTACATCACTCATGACATGGTCGGTGACATCACTCATGACATCACTAATGACATCATCCAGTGAATGTGTGTTTTTCTGACAATTAAATATGCTTTATATATGTATATATATATATATATATATATATATATATATATATATATATATATATATATATATATATATATATATATATATATATATATATTATCGCAAGGTCGATGGAAGAATAAATGGGTATATAAGTGTCTAAATGAATGTTTTTTTTGTAAAATTGATTGTATAACTGACTAATTAAGTGCATCTTAGTGAATACATTGGTTAGTGAGTAATGTTTAAATATGTAAATATCTGTATCAGTTTCTCACTTTGTGTATAAATGGCTGCATGGGTTGGTGAGTAGCTACATGAGTGTCTATATGGTTTATTAGTTGTTTTTTTGAGTATCAATATGAGTATCTGAGTGTCTGTATGGTTCAGTGGGGGTATTACTTAGTGCATAGATGCACAAATGAGTGACTCACTGTTTGTATGTGTTGAAGACAGCATATGTGCAGGACTGTATGGGTGGATGAGTGTGTGTATGGGTGTGTTAGTGAGTGAATGACTGTCTCAATAGTGTCTTTATGAGTAACTACATGTGTTTTAAACTAGTATATGTGAGTATTGGTGTATATAAGTGAGTATATGTGAGAGTGAGAGATTGTAAGAGTTCCTGTACAAATTAGTATGTGTTTCTATAAGTGATTGCTTAACTCCTTCCATGCTCATGACGAGCTCAGCTCGTCATGAGGCACAGCGGAGCTGCACTCATGACAAGCTGAGCTCGTCATGAACAATGGAAAATCTGGGATCCCAGCACCGGGGGGGAAAACCCTTAGCAGCCATGGAGTTAAGAGAGTAGGTATGTGTAAGTTTCTGTAGCAGTAAGTGTGGTGGTGACTGTATATGCAATTTAATGGATGTTTGATACTTTGTTTGCATGTGTGACTATGTGTGTAAGCTTGGTATTTGGAAGAGAGAGCAGGTTTCCAGCTCTCTCTTCCAAATACCAAAGCAGGGTTTGCTATGGCAGGGCGGGAGCTGCGAGGCTCCCGTCCTGCAATAGCAAACTGCAGTGTCCCAGAGGTGGGCACCCTGGGACACTGCAGGAGCTGGCCCTGGGAGGGTGGCGTTCCCCAGGGCCATGACAGGGCTCCAGGAGGGGGGCGACGCGGCCCCCCTCCCAACATTACCAAAGCCCCAGGAAGGTGGTGGTCCCCGGGCCGAGGGGGTCGGTAACGGACCCCCCAATTTGCTTACTTAGTGCCCTGGGAAGGTGGCAGTCCCTGGGGCATGTGGGGGGCTCGAGTCCCCCCACACAGGTTTGTTTTTCATTTTTTTAAAAATAAAACACAAGCCTTAGGGGGTGGCGGTCCCTAGGGCTGCGGGGGGCCGTGAGCCCCCACAAATATTTTTAAAAAGCCCCCGGGGTTGGCAGTCCCCGGGATTTGGGGGGCCTTTGAGCTCCCCACCCATTTATTTTAGAAGCCCGGGGTGGCGGTCCCCGGGGCACAGCCCCCCGCAAATATTATCAGAAAGCCCCGGGGGTGGAGGTCCCCGGGGCTTAGGGGGCCTTTGAGCCCCCCAACCATTTATTTTAGTGGCGGTCCCTGGGGTTGGGGGGCTGTGAGCCCCCGCACATATTTCTGAAAAGCCCTGGGGGTGGCAGTCCCCGGGGCTGGGGGCCCCTCTGGGCCCCCCATTACAATAAAAATATTGCCCCAGGGACTTGGCCCACCTGGGGGGCTAAATAGTAACAAAGCGCAGGAGCTCGCGCTTCGTTTTTTTTTCGGCCGGATCCCCGGATGCCTAGGGGGTCAGGGTATTTCTACCCTGCCCCCTTTTCTATTTTTTCACGTTTGTATTCCTGTTTTCTTGTGCCTCAGTTCTACCGAGGCAGAAGATGGCTGCCAACACTTCCTGGTTTGGAACGTTGACAGCCAATTAGCATGAAGCTTGTGATCGGGAGGGTCCGCGGTGGACGGATTTACACCATTTAACAACAAGCATTTGCAATGCAATATGCCATCTGCATTGTAAATGACAATGCCTTTTATTTATGTTTTAAACACGAAAACAAAAATAAAAGGCATTGTTATTTGCAATGTTAATAGCTGAAACTCTCGTAAATGTGAAACATATTGCATTGCAAATGCTTGTTATTCATCATACGGCTTTGTCACTCAAATGCAGCAGAATTAGGGGTGAAGCTGAGATGGTCCTGACAGAGAACAGGAGTGTATACTGCAAAGGAATGGAGAAGCCACCCCTGCCCCGACCTAATGTAACCTGACTCCTGGAGCAAAGGGCAGGAGTTTTATGGCGCCCACTCTCAAGTGACACAAGCCTTTCCAATGCAATAGGTCCCACATTTTTTTAGAGTTATAGATGTTGGCATTGTAAATGGCAATGTTTTTTACCTATGAGTTTTGGTGTGGAATGTAGTGGTTGTATGAGCAGAGATGCAGCTGCAGCACTGTCTAGAGGACTGAGAATGAGGAATTACCCATGAGACCAGAGAAGCAGCTGCAGCACTGCCTAGAGGACTTAGAAGAGGAATTACCACTTGGTCAAGAGAAGTAGCTGCAGCACTGTCTAGAGAACTAAGAATGAATAATTACCAATGAGACCAGAGAAGCAGCTAGCAGCACTGTTTAGAGGACTCCTCCCAACAACCGACGGCATTGTGCTACCTTTAAGGACTGCTCATTTCAAACAAAGCGCTGCACTTAAATAATTTCACTGGCTTGGACTTTAATAGCTCCCGTTTAAAGAAATCCCAATTTGCAGTTTCTCTCTAAAAGCCGATTGTGTGGGGCTTTTAAATTCAATGGGATCTCCGAATGCAGAGTTCTTCATGCACAGAGTCTATTTAACAGGAAATCATTTCCGGCCCCTCCTATGTGATCCTTTCAAACAGACCATCGCCTGCTGGTACTTTGGTCAAATCCTCCAAAGTGTGATTGTATAGGCTGTAACCTGCAGCCTTTTTTAAATATAAAACTAAATTCATAAGCGATACCTTAAAGATATGTGAGCGGCAAGTAAAAGTTGCTGGTTTGAGTGCAGCTCAGATGGCTGCAGGAAACACCGTGAAGAACCTGCTCCCTGAGAGTTACAAAGGGACAAGACAGAGCAGTGCTTTACAGCAAAGCTGGAATGATTAGCGAACACCCACACCCATTCGTCATTCTCCCTCTGCTACTACTGCAGGTTTGTTACACAGAACAGAATTTAAGCATATTACTGTAAACAGTTAATGGTCATTGTGTTCCTGATGGCAGCAAGCACATTTAAAATAAAATGATCATCCGGTGATGCTTTCAGATGAAGTCAGGTTAAAGACGACAACCTCCCACTAGCAGCTGAACCGCTGTGTTCACACGTGGTACTTTGTTCTGCAAATAACATCCGCACGGAGGGGGGCTAATTGTCTGGCAATGTGAGTCCTGTGATTCTTGAGTTCCTTAATGTTGTGTCCACATAAAAGCACTTAAACTGTGAGGGCACAGCGTGCGAGTCGCTGCGGCTACATGGAAGTTAACTTGTAAGGAAAGGTGGGTCATGAAACACCCATCAGCCATTAACGTACTCACAATTTAAAAGGATAGACAGATAAGCCAATCATAAGCAAAGGAGGATTCAGACTCCACAAAGTAAAGATAACAGATCGCCTACAGCACAAGTGCTGTTTAGGCTGGACCTAAAAAGGGGAATGTGTGTCTGGTGTGTGGGGGAGGTATTCCTACTAAGAGCATTTTTAATGGAATGAAGTGGTTGGGTTTTCCATGATATATTTACTTCAAAATCTTGAATGAAAAGTGATCACAATGAGGCATGTTGCTGCACAGGTGGCAAGAAACATTAGATGCATGCCAAGAAATACCCCAAGTATAAAACTGGTATGTTAGCAAAATGCTCTACAACCCCCAAAACAAGCACCACCACTCACCCACAAAAATAGACACCACAGGTGTTTACTACCTGTAAAGCATCTCTGCCAAAACAGCCAATGGCCAAACAGGAGGTGACATCATACGGATGTATGACGTTACAATGCGATCAAAATGATCGCAGTACATCCCACGCAACTTTTACAACACAAGTCGTTACCACGACTTGCACTGTAGGGTGCTGGACTTAGGAACAGTATGATTTACTATTTCAACTCCAGCCTACGTACAGTAAGGAAGGTGTTGGAATAGTAAATCACACTATTCCTTAGTCTAGAGCGCCCTCCAGTGCAAGTCGTGGTAATGACTTGCATTGTAAAAGCTGCGTTGTGAATGTATTGCAGTGTTTTGACGGCGTAGTAAAGGTTGTTTCCCCATCATACATACTAAATACTGAAAAAATAAAATGCTGAAACAGAGATCCATCCATTGCATTTCACATTTACACTTCTGTATTAGACAAAGACATACCAATAATATTTCAGCAAAGCAAGGACCGATCCATACCAGGGACCCTCATAATAACTCTGACATGTTAGGAGCTGTGTTCATGCCCCTACTGCAAAGAAATATGTGTACAACTACCATGCCATGTCTTCACAACATGATTGGCTTGCTCTGCAGTGCCACAGATGGAAATAATGCTTCAAAACAGCCAATAGAGAAATTATTTGACTCACAAATTGCCACATGTTAATAGGGTGAGTATGCGTCGGACCAGCAGGGCCAGGCTTTGTAGTTTCATAAGTAAGGCCCTACAAGTCCCACCCTACCAAGTATGGATGGCTGAAAACGCCGAAATTGCTGAACATCACCTCATGGAACCATTTCACAGCTACACAATTTAGTTTGCAGGAATCAAATGTGTGACCAATGAGTTAGACACACGAAAACTGCAGAATGTGCATTAGCCCACCTCCATGGTTCTTTTATAGAGTCCACAGCACTGATTACCTCCATTGTCCCCAAATCCATTTTGTAATTACTTTTTATTGGTTCAGGAAACACATCAATTCCTGTTTCTCAGAAAAGTACTTTTATTCTTGTGATTTTCCCTATTTTCTGATGTTTGGTTTGACTGAAAAAACAACAATTTCAGATACAGAATAATATGCCTACACATTATGTAGTGGACTTCATATGGGCATCATTCTCATATTTAGCCTCTTCAAATGATATAATAAACGTTGTAAAATGTTTTGAAGTAGCCCTGCTGCTGCGTTGTCATCTGTAGCTATAGGACAGCCATACCGTAATGATACTGTATTTTCAGCTTAAAAAAAATATAACACAGGAGACAGCCATCTAGATTTTTACTATGTTTTTTTGCATACAGCATTCATGCAGTTCTGTCTGATTCATTTCCTGTTTGTGATGTGCAGGTTGGTGCATCACAATAAATGCACGCTTCAGGCTGCTTAACTGTACACAACTGGGAACTTCGAGTTAACTTTTTGAGCCTTTCTTTCATTTCCAAGCTGCTTTTGCTGAGAATATGCTTATTGGAAAATTAAAAGGCACTATTCTCCGTCGCAGGTTTATATAGTCTGGGCATGTTTTATTTGTAGAATTAGCTGCTTCATGATATTTTCATCCCATGCATGCGTGGCAACAGTTACACACTTCCACCAATAAATATTAATTGTTACCACATATTTGGTGTTTACACGTTGTCATCTTCGTGTGACACATGTTCAATAACCGAGGCATGACCAAAAAGGGGACAGTTATCTACAGCACACGTCTGCAAACAGATGTGCTTCCTAAATGCATGTTTTATGTCAACAGCATACCAAATGTGCCTTCCTTGTTGTGGCATATCCTTGCTCACGTTTGCGTCTCTCATCTGACAGAACAAGGGTAGGCAGGAATGGTCGACTTTGATTCAAAGAAATTAAACATACTGAATATTCATGTTTTCCCTGGTGCTAACTCCGACTTCATCCTGCACGTGCAGCCCCACATGCATTACAAAGGATTTAGTGAAACATGAACATTTTCATACAATATTAACAACGTCAATCAGTGTCGGTTGATGTGGCCGGAAAGTGATGTATGAAGGAGAGCTCAGCGAGCTGCTCACACCTGACCTTTAAGGCAGTGAGAGATGTCTGCTTTGCAGTGCCCCGCTGAGGCCGAGTTGGTCACGAGTGCACTGTGTAGGCAGTTTTTGTTTATATATATATATATCTATAGTGCAAACTTAAAGCGCTTTACACTGGGACCCTGACGGTTACATTACACAAGGTTGGGTTGATTTCTTTTGGGGGTGAGGGTGGAGGTTACAGGAGATTGAGTGGGTAGCCAAGAATCGTGGGACGTTCAGCAGCATTGATCGGTTATTTGAACCCTTTATCACGCCCTGCCCCGAGAACTCCCTCTCCCTCCTCCACCGATGCAGGCAAGACAAAAGAGGAAAAAAACCAACAAAAGAAAGCAGGGCTTTTGCCATGTACTGAGACAGTGCCAAAAAGGAAACATTTCAGCATTTTCTTCAATTAGGGACACTAAACACAAATAAAAACGACCTGTCTGGCATAAAGGAGAAGTGATGCTTGTCGTGTGTACTTCATCACTATCAAGCTCTTGCCCCCTGACGCCATGTCACACAAAAGGTGTTTAGTGGCAGCGTGCATGGGCTGTCTTTATTCAAGAGGCAGAGGGAAATAAACAAAGCCTTAACTCGCAGTGGAGGTCAGCTTGTGTGGGGCATGACTCCAGTTACAACCCGAACAACAAAGAGGATCAGCAGGGAGTGCACTCCTTGATGTTGCCTCCTATGTGCTCAGCTTGCCTGAGGCATGCAAGTCTTAGTGTGAAACGTAAATGCGGAATCCGGGAGGCTCAGATCAAACAAGGCGAGGAGGGAGAAGAGGGGGGTCATGCCCCCAACCACAACCGGAGCTTACATTCGTCAGCAGGGTCTCACACGTCAGTCAGGGAGGGGTTAACCACAGACGGCACACTGCAGGCAATTAAGTGCCAGGAAGTGGTGGAAAACTATAGTTAGGCGCCGCTGCCTCGGACTACAAGGAAGCTACTATAGGAGCAACAGCCAACAGAAAGCAAGAAAACAACAGCAATGACAGATTTAAACCAATCGCAAGGGGCAGGAGAAATTACATGAAGTTGAAGCCAACATACAGATTACTTTAAGTCTCACTGAGACGGGACATGTAGTGTATGCGCTGCCAAACGCGAGACCTAAAAAGGGATCTTTCTGAAACAAGGGCTACCTGTTTGCTAAATTTTATGTAATTCCGTTCAGCAGTTCGGGCTGTAGCCGTGTCTAAAGTTTCCTGAGGAAAATTGCATGGGGAAAACAAGTTTTGGGACCCCCTTTTTTCTCAGACCCCGCTTGCCGAATCTCCCCGAAACTTTCAAGATAGGAGCGGACAAGAGCGCCCCACGAGTTGTGAAAATTTGGCAAAGATTCATCAATCGGCGCCAAAGTTCTGGGGAATAGAATGTTGCGATTTTCCTATGGATAATCGGTCCTAACTATAACTACATATTAGCGACGGCCAGTAGGTAATATATATATATATATATATATATATATATATATATATATATATATATATATTACCTACTGGCGGTCGCCAGTAGGTAGTTATAGTTAGGATTTTTTTCAATGTTAAATCTCAAAATTCTATTTGGAATAACTTTGGCGCCGGTTGATGAATCTGCCTCAAAATTTCCTGAAAATGGCCTCGCGGCGTTCCGGTCCTTCCCTGAAAGTTTGGGGGGGATTCGTCAAGCGGGGGCTGAGATAAAAGGGGGGTCCCAAAACGCATTTTCCCCATGTTAATTTCCATAGGGCGGTCGATTTCACTTTTAGCCCGAACGGCTGAATGGATTTCCACCAAACTTGGCAAAATTGTAGGGACTGGTAGCCCGATGTGCCTTTGCTATGTCTCAAGATATGTCCTCCAGTGGATTTTGAGTAATTAAGGTTCAAAAAAATATATATATCTATAGCCGCGCTCCGGTACGCGCACCGGTACGCGCACCGGGCGCTTACCGCGACTTGCGCGCAGAAAGCTGATTGGTTCTGGGGTGTCTGTAAACATTCTAAACAGTCCGGAGCGGCCGCCATCTTGTGTCTCGGTAGGATCGAGACACGAGAGGTGGCCAAAACAAAGAGGGAAATGACCATAAGGGGGCAGAGTAGACCCCCCTTGACCCCCTAGGTTTGATGTGGGGGCCATAAAAGGGCCCCGCGGGGCAAAAAAAAAATAATTTTTTTTTTGATTTTCGCGGGGTGAGCGCCCGGTACGCGCACCGGTACGCGCACCGGTGCGCGTACCGGGGAGCTTACCATGGGGAAAAAGAATGACAGTTTTAAAAGTAGCTGTTTAAAAAAAAAAAATGTTTTGTTGTTTTTTTATACATACACATACATATATATAAATGCATATGCATATATATATGCATATATGTGTATATGTGTGCGTGTAGAGAGAGGTAGAGAGGTAGAGGTGTAGAGGTAGAGAGGTAGCGGTAGAGAGGTAGAGATTAGTAGAGAGAGAAGAAGAGAGAGGTAGAGAGGTAGAGAGTGAGTAATAGAGAGTAGAGAGTGAGTAGTAGAGAGTAGTAGAGAGCAGTAGAGAGAGTAGCAGAGAGTGAGTAGTAGAGAGTAGTACAGTGAATAGTAGAGTGAGTAGTAGAGAGTAGTAGAGAGTGAGTAGTAGAGAGTGAGTAGTAGAGAGTAGTAGAGAGTAAGTAGTAGAGTGAGTAGTAGAGAGCAGTAGAAAGTGAGTAGTAGAGAGTAGTAAAGAGTGAGTAGTAGAGAGTGAGTAGTAGAGAGTGAGTAGTAGAGAGTAGTAGAGAATGAGTAGCAGAGAGAATAGTAGTGAGTAGTAGAGAGTGAGTAGTAGAGTGAGTAGTAGAGACTAGTAGAGAGAGAGTAGTAGAGAGTGAGTAGTAGAGAGTAGTAGAGAGCAGTAGAGAGAGTAGCAGAGAGTGAGAAGTAGAGAGTAGTACAGTGAATAGTAGAGTGAGTAGTAGAGAGTAGTAGAGAGTGAGTAGTAGAGAGTGAGTAGTAGAGAGTAGTAGAGAGTAAGTAGTAGAGTGAGTAGTAGAGAGCAGTAGAAAGTGAGTAGTAGAGAGTAGTAAAGAGTGAGTAGTAGAGAGTGAGTAGTAGAGAGTGAGTAGTAGAGAGTAGTAGAGAATGAGTAGCAGAGAGGATAGTAGTGAGTAGTAGAGAGTGAGTAGTAGAGTGAGTAGTAGAGACTAGTAGAGAGAGAGTAGTAGAGAGTGAGTAGTAGAGAGTAGTAGAGAGTGAGAAGTAGAGAGTGAGTAGTAGAGAGTAGTAGTGAGTAGTAAAGAGTGAGTAGTAGAGAGAGAGTAGTAGAGTGAGTAGTAGAGAGTAGTAGAGAGTGAGTAGTAGAGAGTGAGTAGTAGAGAGTAGTAGAGAGTAAGTAGTAGAGTGAGTAGTAGAGAGCAGTAGAAAGTGAGTAGTAGAGAGTAGTAAAGAGTGAGTAGTAGAGAGTGAGTAGTAGAGAGTAGTAGAGAATGAGTAGCAGAGAGAATAGTAGTGAGTAGTAGAGAGTGAGTAGTAGAGTGAGTAGTAGAGACTAGTAGAGAGAGAGTAGTAGAGAGTGAGTAGTAGAGAGTAGTAGAGAGTGAGAGGTAGAGAGTGAGTAGTAGAGAGTAGTAGTGAGTAGTAAAGAGTGAGTAGTAGAGAGAGAGTAGTAGAGTGAGTAGTAGAGAGTAGTAGATAGTGAGTAGTAGGGAGTAGTGAGTAGCGAGTAGTAGGGAGTGAGTAGTAGAGAGAGAGTAGTAGAGAGTAGTAGAGTAGTAGAGAATGAGTAGTAGACAGTGAGTATTTGAGAGTAGTGGAGTAGGAGAGAGTAAGTAGTAGAGAGTAGTGGAGAATATTCCAAAGTTTGGCACAGCACCACTTTCACAATGAGTCCAATCAAATCATATCACTTAGAGTCCTTATTGAAGCGCTGAATCTTGGGGTATATTCAAATGCTTTTATTTTCCTTAAGTTTATGTACCACAGCCAGACGAAACGTTTCGTTCTGTACAACAGAACTTCTTCAGGGCGTTCTTATTTCCTTCAAGTTATGTCGGTATCCAGTTGTCATATAACTAGATATTTCTTCCAAATGTTAGACGAGACATAAGTATATTCTTATTCAAAGTGACTAGGTATCAATTTTACCCACACAATTCGGGCAGACGAGTAATTTATAGCATCCTCAAAGTCTGTCTTTCAAAAATTCAAAAGTATAGGGCATGATAATCCAAATCCAAATGTTTCTCAAGAAAAGTCATTTACAATCGTTCGGAATATCGGTGTTTGGGCAGATATGATCCAGGGACCCCCAGTATGCAAGGGGAATTAGTCCCCCCTCTGCAAACGCGCCAGTGGCCTGCATTGCAGAGAGGTGTAACAAGGGTGTGGCCTCATTACACTTCTCTGCAATGCAGCTCCCTCGCGCATACTGGAGGCTCCTGGTGGACTAGTTGACCCCAGGGACCCCCAGTATGCAAGGGGAATTAGTTCCCCCTCTGCAAACGCGGCAGTGGGCTGCGTTGCAGAGAGGTGTAACAAGAGGCATAGTCTCATTACACCTCTGCAATGCAGCCCCTGGCGCATACTGGAGGTTGCAGGTGGGCTAATTGGCCCCCATGGGCCCCCAGTATGAAAGGGGAATTAGTTCCCCCTCTTCAAACATGCACGGGGCTGCGTTGCAGAGAGGTGTAAAAAGGGTTGTGGCTTCATTACACCTCTCTGCAATGCAGTCCCCTGGCGCATACTGGAGATTCCTGGTGGGCTTTCAGGTCTTATATAGTTAGGAATTAGCATTAAAAAAACCTTTGAAATTCACTGAAAAAACCATAGGTTTCACACCAGTTATAGTTAGGAATTAGCATTTAAAAAACCTTTGAAATTCACTGAAAAAACCATAGGTTTCACACCAGTTATAGTTAGGAATTAGCATTTAAAAAACCTATTAAATTCACTGACAAAACCATAGGTTTCACACCAGTTATAGTTAGCTGGAAATTTTACTGACATAAAACCATTGAAATTCCCACGTTATAGTTAGTTGGACTCACTATAACTTGCGCGCCTGCAATGCACTGCTGATGACGTCACATATTACATCACTCATGACATGGTCAGTGACATCACTCATGACATCACTGATGACACCATCCTTGTGACAGAGTGACAGACCTAATTTCAGTGTAATGTAACGCTTGAAACACATATTCAAAAATAGAAACAAACATTTTCAAAAAAATGGAGATACCCAAACCAGTAACAACAACCAATTCAGTAATTCCACCATCTATATACACATCCACTCATTCACCAACAGTTCTATATAGTCACTCATATATATACTCACTCATCATATGTAGTGATACACCTATACATCCTGTTACACATCAGCAGTCATCCAAAAGTTACTCACACACATACTCACACATGCAAATAAACTATTGAACATCCATTTATTTGCATATACATTTATACACACTCTACCACCTTACTTCTAAGGAAACTTACACATACTTACTCTCTAAAACAATCACTTATAGAAACACATACTTATTTAAACAGGAACTCCTACAATCTCTCACTATATATACTATACTCACTTATATACATCAATACTCACATATACTAGATTAAAACATATGTCGTTACTAATGAAGACACTAGTGAGACAGTCATTCACTCACTAACACACACATATACACACTCATCCACCCATACAGTCCTGCACATATGCTGTCTTCAAAACACATACAAACAGTGAGTCAGTCACCAACCCCTGCAGCCACTTATACACAAAGAGAAACACTGATACAAACATTTAAATATTTAAACAATACTCGCTAATATATGTATTCACTAAGATACACTTAATAAGCCAGTTAACCAACCAATTTTTTTAAAAAAAACATCCATTTACACACTTATTTAAACATTTATTCTTCCATCGACCTTTACAAATACATATATAAAACAAATTTATTTTTCAGAAAGACACACATTCACTGGATGGTGTCATCAGTGATGTCATGAGTGATGTCACTGACCATGTCATGAGTGATGTAATATGTGACGTCATCAGCAGTGCATTGCAGGCGCGCAAGTTATAGTGAGTCCAACTAACTATAACGTGGGAATTTCAATGGTTTTATGTCAGTAAAATTTCCAGCTAACTATAACTGGTGTGAAACCTATGGTTTTGTCAGTGAATTTAATAGGTTTTTTAAATGCTAATTCCTAACTATAACTGGTGTGAAACCTATGGTTTTTTCAGTGAATATATATATATATATATATATATATATATATATATATATATTCACTGAAAAAACCATAGGTTATAGACCATATATAGTTAGGAATTAGCATTTACAAAACCTTGAAAATTCACTGAAAAAACCATAGGTTATAGACCATATATAGTTAGGAATTCGCATTTACAAAACCTTATTTTACTCACACAAAACCATTGAAATTCCATATATAGTTAGTTGCACTAACTATATATCGCGCACCCGCAATCCACTGCTGATGATGTCACATATTACATCATTCATGACATGGTCAGTGACATCACTGATGACATCACTGATGACATCTCAAATGACATCACTGATGACATCTCAAATGACATCACTGATGACATCACTGATGACATCTCATTTGACATTACTGATCACATCACTGATGATATCATTCATGTGATAATACGATGAACCTCTTCAGACTCTAATATAACTTTAGATACAATCAGTGTAAACAGACACTCACAGACTGTCACTCATCCATGGAGTTACTCACACACCTAGTCAGTCATGCAAAGAATCAATCACACCTCCATTTCCTCAACTTTACAGTTATACAAACTTTACTTATTCAAACATATACTAACACATATTTACTCTCTTATACAATCCCTGATACAAGTTCACAATGATCCATACAGCCACTCACACATTCACTGGCTCTTATGCACAGTTATTTATATATGTCAACTCTCACATGTACTGTGTTTTACATATGTACTTACTTTGACATGTAGCACTGAGATATCCATTCACTCACCAATACACTCATGCACACAGTCAACCGCCCATACAGCTGTTTCCACATGCACTTTTGAAACCATACATCTAGTGAATCAACTGCTCACACATCTATGCACAGAGTCATACACCTCCCAGCCACCCACACACACACTCAGTCTCCCATACAAATACTTGGGCAACCAATCAATAACCAATATAGTTACTCATATAGCTACTTATCAACACATGCAACAGTTTACAGAACAACAGACATAATGATGCACAAATTAAGACAGTTTAGTCACTAACCCATGCACTCAGTGAGACACATTTAATCACTCACTCATACAGTCAGTCATGCACCTACTAAATCCTTCATCCAGACACTTATACATCCACTCATTCTTCAATATGTAAGACATATTTTAACTTTACAGAAACATACAGTCACTGGATGTTGTCGTCAGTGATGTCATCAGTGATGTCATTTGAGATGTCATCAGTGATGTCATCAGTGATGTCACTGACCATGTCATGAATGATGTAATATGTGACATCATCAGCAGTGGATTGCGGGTGCGCGATATATAGTTAGTGCAACTAACTATATATGGAATTTCAATGGTTTTGTGTGAGTAAAATAAGGTTTTGTAAATGCGAATTCCTAACTATATATGGTCTATAACCTACGGTTTTTTCAGTGAATTTTCAAGGTTTTGTAAATGCTAATTCCTAACTATATATGGTCTATAACCTATGGTTTTTTCAGTGAATTTTCAAGGTTTTGTAAATGCTAATTCCTAACTATATATGGTCTATAGCCTATGGTTTTTTCAGTGAATATATATATATACATACATATATAAACATATATCATCTGTATATCTATATAAATACAAACATAAATGCATGCATACATATACTTATATGCATACAGATGCATGTTATTTACATGAAAGTTGAAAAAACACTAATAAAAGCAAAGCTAAAAAGCCACCTCATTACAAACAGAATGGCTTTAACTTAAACGAGGGCGAGATCTATTGCATTTTCAATGCTTGTTTACTTTGGTTCCATCAAGAAGGCATTCAGATGTGTCACACATTTGCCATAAATTCTGAATATTAGCACTCTAGTTGCACATTAGATCACTGTAGTAAAGCTACTGCTCACCAGGGACGTCTGCTGCTGGTATTCAAAGTGCATGTTTCAGTCTGCATGTCAGAATGTTTTTAATGAAATAGAAGAGGATTTGAGAAGTCACTCAAAATGATCCCTAATTTTTCTTTCTGAAGCACTAATCATACTTTCTATGGCAAAATTAACCCCCTCATGTTGTTCCTTTTTAAATTGAGTGTTTTCAGACTTACCACTTCATTCCAATCAAGATGGCTTCTGGTGTGCCATACTTTTGTCATAAGTAAGACTGTTAGCGCTCTAGTTGTTCTTTAGAACACTCTGGGACATTCTGTCATTGGGCTATACTTGGGGTACATCTGGGTGATATTTGGGCTACATTTAGGCTCTTTTGTCTCTGGTGGCCATCTTGGGAGACTGTATGTCAGAATTTTTTTATGAAATTGAAGAGGGTTTGAGAAGTCACTCAAAATGTGCCCTAATTTTTCTTTCTGCAGCACTAATCATAATTCATATGGCAAAATATCCCCCCTCATTTTGTTCCTTTTTAAATTAAATGTTTTAAGAGTTACCACTTTATTCCAATCAAGATGGCTTCAGGTGTGCCATACCTTTGTAATAAGTAGGACTGTTAGCGCTCTAGTTGTTCTTTAGAACACTCTGGGACATTCTGTCATTGGGCTATACTTGGGCTACATCTGGGTGATATTTGGGCTACATTTGGGCTCTTTTGTCTCTGGTGGCCATCTTGGGAGACTGCATGTCAGAACTTTTTAATGAAATAGAAGAGGATTTGAAAAGTCACTCAAAATGTGCCCTAATTTTTCTTTCTGCAGCACTAATAATACCTTCTATTGCATAATATACCCCCTCATGTTGTTCCTTTTTAAATTAAATGTTTTAAGAGTTACCACTTTATTCCCATCACGATGGCTCCAGGTGTGCTATACCTTTGTAATAAGTAGGACTGTTAGCGCTCTAGTTGTTCTTTAGAACACTCTGGGACATTCTCTCATTGGGCTATACTTGGGCTACATCTGGGTGATATTTGGGCTACATTTGGGCTCTTTTGTCTCTGGTGGCCATTTTGGGAGACTGCATGTCAGAATGTTTTAATGAAATAGAAAAGGATTTGAGAAGTCACTCAAAATGTGCCCTAATTTTTCATTCTGCAGCACTAATCATACTTTCTATGGCAAAATATACCCCCTCATGTTGTTTCTTTTTAAATTAAATGTTTTAAGAGTTACCACTTTATTCCAATCAAGATGGCTTCAGGTGTGCCATACCTTTGTAATAAGTAGGACTGTTAGCGCTCTAGTTGTTCTTTAGAACACTCTGGGACATTCTGTCATTGGGCTATACTTGGGCTACATCTGGGTGATATTTGGGCTACATTTGGGCTCTTTTGTCTCTGGTGGCCATTTTGGGAGACTGCATGTCAGAATGTTTTAATGAAATAGAAAAGGATTTGAGAAGTCACTCAAAATGTGCCCTAATTTTTCATTCTGCAGCACTAATCATACTTTCTATGGCAAAATATACCCCCTCATGTTGTTTCTTTTTAAATTAAATGTTTTAAGAGTTACCACTTTATTCCATTCAAGATGGCTTCAGGTGTGCCATACCTTTGTAATAAGTAGGACTGTTAGCGCTCTAGTTGTTCTTTAGAACACTCTAGGAGGCTGCAGTAGAACAAAAAGGAATCAACTGACAGTCTCTGTCCTTGTTGGATGTACATGTTTTAATGAGAATGTCAGACTTCATTTTCACATGACTGAGAAAGATAATGTGAATTTACAGAAAATATGCTTTCAGTTTAGCTTATAGATCCCCTTCCAAACCACTGTGGGAAAATCATGAGATATTAGTTTTCTTTCAAACAATATTCATGATATCACAGCAGAAGGTTTTTTCACATGGTAAAATCACCTTAGAACCCACCACAATTCCTAAAACGAGTATGGTGCCATCAACAAATGATTTATAATGTAACTAAAGTCCTAAAACCCTCTATTAACTACAATGCTTTTTAATGAGGTGCTATCATGTATATTGGTCCCAAGATGGCTGCCAACACTTCTTGGATGAAGTGCTGACAGCCAATCAGATCAGATGTGTGGTTAGGCTCCGCCCAGATATATATCTTTTTTTGAACCTAAATTACTCAAAATCCATTGGAGCACATATATTGAGACCTAGCAAAGGCACATCAGGCTAACAGTCCCTACAATTTTGCCAAGTTTCGTGCAAATCCATTCAGCCGTTCGAGCTAAAAGTGAGGCCAACCGCCCTATGGAAATTAACATGGGAAAAACGCGTTTTGGGACCCCCTTATTTCTCGGCCCGCCCTTGATGAAACCCCCCCAAATTGTTAGGGGCTGCTCAGTAACAAAATGTTCCATTTTCCTGAAAATTTCAGCCAATTCCGTCCTCAAACGCTAAAGTTATTAGACATAGAATTTTCAAAAATCCCATAGAGAAAAAATCCTAACTATATATACCTACTGGCGACCGCCAGTAGGTAATATATATATATATATATATATATATATATATATATATATATATATATATATATATATATATATATATATATATATATATATATATATTCCCTGAGAAAAACAAAGGTTACTTGAGCATTATAGTTAGTCTCAGATTTCACAAAACCAGTGAAATTCAGCGGTTATATTTACCTGAGCTAACTATATTTTAGGTCCCCCACAATGCAAAGCGTAAGACTAAGCGTGAGCGCAAAATCCGTTCCGCTCGCGGATTTCGCAGATTTTCGGTAAATTCGCAATCCGCGAATTTACCGAAAATCCGCGAATCCGCGAGCGGCAGATCCGGGGGGCAAAAGTTCAAGCCTTCAAGCTTGAAGTTGTTGTAACTATTTTAGGATGGCGCCGGTAAGCTGCCAGCGCCATCCTAAAATAGTTACTAAGGGCCCGATTCACAGAATGAACTTACTACTTTTGGCATTCACAGAATGCACTTACTACTTTTGGTATTCACAGAATGAACTTACTCATTTCGGTATTCACAGAAGTTAGGACTACTAACTTTAGGACTCCTAAATGCCTTCTGTGAATACCGAAAGTCTTAAAATTAGGATTTTTCTCAATTTATTAGTAGTAAAGTTAGGACTCCTAACTTTAGGATGCCTAAATGCCTTCTGTGAATACCGAAAGTCTTAAAATTTGGATTTTTCTCTATTTAGTAGTAGTAAAGTTAGGACTACTAACTTTACTACTACTAAATTGAGAAAAATCGTAATTTTAGGATGCCTAAATGCCTTCTGTGAATACCGAAAGTCTTAAAATTTGGATTTTTCTCTATTTAGTAGTAGTAAAGTTAGGACTACTAACTTTACTACTACTAAATTGAGAAAAATCGTAATTTTAAGACTTTCGGTATTCACAGAAGGCATTTAGGCATCCTAAAGTTAGGAGTCCTAACTTTACTACTACTAAATAGAGAAAAATCCTAATTTTAAGACTTTCGGTATTCACAGAAGGCATTTAGGAGTCCTAAAGTTAGTAGTCCTAACTTCTGTGGATACCGAAATGAGTAA